>NC_080033.1:31861803-32511803 GCF_030020395.1 Manis pentadactyla
CTTATTTATTTATTTATTTATGTACTGATATATACACACATTTATATATATTTTTTGGTGTCATTAATCTGCTATTACATGAGGAAAATTATGTATACTAGGCACCCCTGTCACCACGTTTCCCCCACATATTCCATTCCAGTCATCATCCATCAACGTTGTAATATGCTGTAGAATCACTACGTGTCTCAGGTGTGTTGTACTGTTATCCCCGTGCCAAACACATTATACATGCTAATCATAACTCCTGCTTCTTACCCCACTCTTACCCCTACATTCCAACCCTTCCACCTCAGCTCATTTCCCTTTTGTACTTTTAGTCAATTCTTGTGTTCTGTGATTCTGCTGATGTTTTGCCACTTCAGGTCTTTCTCTGTTCTTATACTCCCCAGATGAGTGAAATAAGTTCATAGTTGTGTTTCTCCGCCTGGCTTACAACACTGAGTATAATACCCACTAGCTGCATCCATCGTGTTGGAAATGGTAGGGTCTGTTTTGTTCCTTTGGCTGAATAATATTCCGCTGTGCATATGTACCACATGTTCTTTATCTTTTCATCTCCTTATGGGCAATTAGATTGGCTATTGTGAGTAGTGCTGTGATAAACATAGGGGTGCATAGGTATTTCCCAAACTGGGTTGCTGCATTCTTTTATTTTTTTATGTATTTATTTCGTATTTTGGTATCATTAATTGTTTTTCTATTTTTAATTTTTTATTTATACTTTCGTACCACTGATCTGCTATTCCAAAAGGAACGTTGTGGTAACTAGACTCCCCCCATCACCAAGTTCCCCCCAGATACCCCATTGCACTCACTGTCCATCAGCGTGGCAAGATGCTGTGGAATGACTACTAGTCTTCTCTGTGTTGTACAGCCTTCCCTGTGCCCCCCCCCACATTATACATGCTAAACAATGCACCCTTTCTTTCCCCTTCCCTTATCCCTCCATTCCCACCCTTCCACCTAAGTCCCTTTTCCTTTGGTTACTGTTAGTCCATTCTTGGGTTTTGTAAGGCTGCTGCCATTTTGCTCCTTCAGTTTCTTTCTTTGTTCTTGTAGTCCACAGATGAGAGATATCATTTGATATATGTGTGTGTGTGTGTGTGTGTGTGTGTGTATACACATATATGTATATGAAGGCCAGAACCACTAATGTTTGCTAAGATGATGCAGCTTGCTACAGCTGGTCAGTGCCCACCTTCAGGGGGTGGCCTTTGCAAGAACAGCACTGTTGCCTGGAGATTCCATGACATCACAGTGGTGCCTCTTTCCTAGGGACAGATTGTTTATGGTGATTGGAGCAGGTTCCCACTTCAGAGCCTGGTGTCCTGGCTGGGGTTATGATTTCGGTGCGGTGTGCGCTGACCGCCTTGACATCATCAGGAATTTGGAAACCATATCCAAGGTACTGTGTGTTTCTTTTAAGTTTGGTGTCAGTACTAAACAGTTACATGAGGAACGTTATGGTTTCTGGACTCCGGCCATTATCAAGTCACCACCACATACCCCATGAGCGTCACTGTCTTTCAGCCCAGTATTATGCTGTAGAATCACTGCTGGTCTTTGTGTTATTCTGCCATCCTCGTGCTCCTCTCCGCGCCCACATTATGTGTGCTGCTCGTAGTGCCCAGTTTTCACCCTTATCCCTCCCTCCCTTCCCAGCCATCCTCCACAGTCACTTTCCCTTTGGTAACTGGTAGTCCATTCTTAGGTTTGACGAGGCTGCTACTGCCTTGTTCCTTTAGTTTTCTCTTTGTTCTGATACTCCACAGGCGACTGAAATCATTTGATACATTTCTCCCTCTGCTAAGTCTCACTGAGCATAGTACCCTGTAGCTTCATCCATGTTGTTGTAAACTGTAGCATTTGTTTTCCTTTTATGGCGAATAATATTCCATTGAGTATATGTGCCACATCTTCATTATCTATTAATCTAATTATGGGCACATCAATTGTTTCCATTTCTTTTCTACTGTAAATAGTGCTGTAATAAACATAGGGGTGCATATGTCTTTTTCAAACTGTGTTTCAGAATGGTTTATTTATTTATTCGTTTATTCCTTTGTTTATGTATTTATTTATTTTCATATGATTAACCTAATGTTACATGCCAAAAATTATGTTTACTACACTCCTCCATCACCAAGTTGACCCACATATCCCACTGCAGTCACTGTCCATCAAAGGAGTAAGAGGCTGTACAATCACTACTTGTCTCTGCTGGGTTGTACAGCCCTCCCTGTGCCAAACACAGATTATACATGCTAATCATAATGCCTGCTTTCTCCCCCACCGTTATCCCTACATTCCAACCCATCCACCCCAGTCTTTTTCCCTTTTGTAACTATTAGTGTATTCTTGGGTTTTGTGAGTCTGCTACTGTTTGCTCCTTCAGTTTTCTCTTTGTTCTTATTCTCCCCAGATGAGTGAAATCATTAGATACTTGTCTTTCTCTGCCTGGCTCGTTACACCAAGCATAATACTCTTTAGCTCCATCCATGTTTTTGGAAATGGTAGTGTTTATTTGCCTCTTATGGCTGAAGCAGATTGTATTGTGCATATATACCACATCTTGTTTTTCTATTCATCTCCTGTTGGACAGTAAACTTGGCTATTGTGAATAGTGCTGTGATAAACAAAGGAGTGCATATGACTTTTTCAAACTGGGTTACCTCATACTATTTTCCTTCTTATTTACTTATGTATTGATGTATGCATACATATATATATATGTATGTGTGTGTGTGTATATACATATATATATATATATATATATGTATATGTATGTATATATTTGGTGTCATCAATCTACTATTGCATGAGGAAAATTATGTTTACTAGATTCCTCCATCACCACGTTTCCCCCACATATTCCATTGCAGTCATCATCCATCAATGTAGTAATATGCTGTAGAATCACTACTTGTCTCAGTTGTGTTGTACTGCCCTCCCGGTGCCAAACACACATTATACATGCTAATCATAATTCCTGCTTTCTCCCCCACTGTTATCCCTACATTCCAACCCATCCACCCCAGTCTTTTTCCCTTTTGTAACTATTAGTGTATTCTTGGGTTTTGAGAGTCTGCTACTGTTTGCTCTTTCAGTTTTCTCTTTGTTCTTATTCTCCCCAGATGAGTGAAATCATTAGATACTTGCCTTTCTCTGCCTGGCTCGTTACACCGAGCATAATACTCTCTAGCTCCATCCGTGTTTATGGAAATGGTAGTGTTTATTTCCCTCTTATGGCTGAATTATATTGTATTGTGCATATGTACCACATCTTGCTTTTTCTATTCATCTCCTGTTGGACAGTAAACTTGGCTATGTTGAATAGTGCTGTGATATAGGGGTGCATATGACTTTTTCAAACTGGGTTACCTCATACTATTTTCCTTCTTATTTACTTATGTATTTATGTATACATACATATATATATATGTATATGTGTGTGTGTATATATATATATGTGTGTGTGTGTGTGTGTATATTTGGTGTCATTAATCTACTATTACATGAGGAAAATTATGTTTACTCGACTCCTCCATCACCAAGTTGCCTCCACATATTCCATTGCTGTCATTGTCTCTCAACGCAGTAAGATGCTATAGAGTCACAACTTTCCTCCGCTGTGTTGTTCAGCCTTCCCTGGGCCAATCCCACATTATACATGCTAGTCATAATGCTTGCTTTTCCCCCCACTTATCCCAACATGCGAACCCATCCCCCCCAGTCCGTTTCCGTTTTGTAAGTGTTAGTCCATTCTTGGGTTCTGTGAGTCTGCTGATGTTTTTCTCCTTCAGGTTTTCCTCTGTTCTTCTTCTCCCCAGATGAGTGAAATGATTTCCTACTCATCCTTCTCTGGCTTATTTCACTGTGCATATTACCCGGTAGCTTCATCCATGTTGTTGGAAATGGTAGTATTTACTTTCTTCTTCTGGCTGAATATTATTCTGTTGTGTATCTGTACCACATCTTGTTTATCTCTTCATCTCCTAATGGACACTTAACTTGTCTTTTGTGAATAGTGCTGTCATAAAGAAAGGGGTGCCTCTTTTTGAAACGCGGTTGCCGCATTCTATTTTTTTCTTATTTATTTATGTACTTATTTATTATTTATATTTTTATATGTATGTACATATATACATGCATATTTTTGGGGTCATTAATCTACTTTTACATGAAGAAATTATGCTTACTAGACTCCTCCTTCACCAAGTTGCCCCCACATATCCCACTGCAGTCACTGTCCATCAAAGGAGGAAGAGGCTGTACAATCACTACTTGTCTCTGCTGGGTTGTACAGCCCTCCCAGTGCCAAACACAGATTATACATGCTAATCATGATGCCTGCTTTCTCCCACACTGTTATCCCTACATTCCAACCCATCCACCCCAGTCTGTTTCCGGTTTGTAACTATTAGTACATTCTTGGGTTTTGTCAGTCTGCTACTGTTTGCTCCTTCAGTTATTTTTGTGTTTTTGTACTCCCCAGATGAGTGAAATCTTGAGATACTTGCCTTTCTCTTCCTGGCTCGTTACACCGAGCATAATACTCTCTAGCTCCATCCATGGTTTTAGAAGTGGTAGTATTTATTTCCCTCTTATGGTTGAGTTATATTGTATTGTGCATATGTACCACATCTTGTTTTTTCTATTCATCTACTGTTGGACACTGAACTTGGCTATGGTGAATAGTGCTGTGAAAAACAAAGGTGTGCATATGTCTTTTTCAAACTGGGTTGCCTCATACTATTTTCTTATTTATTTATTTATTTATGTACTGATATATACACACATTTATATATATTTTTTGGTGTCATTAATCTGCTATTACATGAGGAAAATTATGTATACTAGGCACCCCTGTCACCACGTTTCCCCCACATATTCCATTCCAGTCATCATCCATCAACGTTGTAATATGCTGTAGAATCACTACGTGTCTCAGGTGTGTTGTACTGTTATCCCCGTGCCAAACACATTATACATGCTAATCATAATTCCTGCTTCTTACCCCACTCTTACCCCTACATTCCAACCCTTCCACCTCAGCTCATTTCCCTTTTGTACTTTTAGTCAATTCTTGTGTTCTGTGATTCTGCTGATGTTTTGCCACTTCAGGTCTTTCTCTGTTCTTATACTCCCCAGATGAGTGAAATAAGTTCATAGTTGTGTTTCTCCGCCTGGCTTACAACACTGAGTATAATACCCACTAGCTGCATCCATCGTGTTGGAAATGGTAGGGTCTGTTTTGTTCCTTTGGCTGAATAATATTCCGCTGTGCATATGTACCACATGTTCTTTATCTTTTCATCTCCTTATGGGCAATTAGATTGGCTATTGTGAGTAGTGCTGTGATAAACATAGGGGTGCATAGGTATTTCCCAAACTGGGTTGCTGCATTCTTTTATTTTTTTATGTATTTATTTCGTATTTTGGTATCATTAATTGTTTTTCTATTTTTAATTTTTTATTTATACTTTCGTACCACTGATCTGCTATTCCAAAAGGAACATTGTGGTAACTAGACTCCCCCCATCACCAAGTTCCCCCCAGATACCCCATTGCACTCACTGTCCATCAGCGTGGCAAGATGCTGTGGAATGACTACTAGTCTTCTCTGTGTTGTACAGCCTTCCCTGTGCCCCCCCCCACATTATACATGCTAAACAATGCACCCTTTCTTTCCCCTTCCCTTATCCCTCCATTCCCACCCTTCCACCTAAGTCCCTTTTCCTTTGGTTACTGTTAGTCCATTCTTGGGTTTTGTAAGGCTGCTGCCATTTTGCTCCTTCAGTTTCTTTCTTTGTTCTTGTAGTCCACAGATGAGAGATATCATTTGATATATGTGTGTGTGTGTGTGTGTGTGTGTGTGTATACACATATATGTATATGAAGGCCAGAACCACTAATGTTTGCTAAGATGATGCAGCTTGCTACAGCTGGTCAGTGCCCACCTTCAGGGGGTGGCCTTTGCAAGAACAGCACTGTTGCCTGGAGATTCCATGACATCACAGTGGTGCCTCTTTCCTAGGGACAGATTGTTTATGGTGATTGGAGCAGGTTCCCACTTCAGAGCCTGGTGTCCTGGCTGGGGTTATGATTTCGGTGCGGTGTGCGCTGACCGCCTTGACATCATCAGGAATTTGGAAACCATATCCAAGGTACTGTGTGTTTCTTTTAAGTTTGGTGTCAGTACTAAACAGTTACATGAGGAACGTTATGGTTTCTGGACTCCGGCCATTATCAAGTCACCACCACATACCCCATGAGCGTCACTGTCTTTCAGCCCAGTATTATGCTGTAGAATCACTGCTGGTCTTTGTGTTATTCTGCCATCCTCGTGCTCCTCTCCGCGCCCACATTATGTGTGCTGCTCGTAGTGCCCAGTTTTCACCCTTATCCCTCCCTCCCTTCCCAGCCATCCTCCACAGTCACTTTCCCTTTGGTAACTGGTAGTCCATTCTTAGGTTTGACGAGGCTGCTACTGCCTTGTTCCTTTAGTTTTCTCTTTGTTCTGATACTCCACAGGCGACTGAAATCATTTGATACATTTCTCCCTCTGCTAAGTCTCACTGAGCATAGTACCCTGTAGCTTCATCCATGTTGTTGTAAACTGTAGCATTTGTTTTCCTTTTATGGCGAATAATATTCCATTGAGTATATGTGCCACATCTTCATTATCTATTAATCTAATTATGGGCACATCAATTGTTTCCATTTCTTTTCTACTGTAAATAGTGCTGTAATAAACATAGGGGTGCATATGTCTTTTTCAAACTGTGTTTCAGAATGGTTTATTTATTTATTCGTTTATTCCTTTGTTTATGTATTTATTTATTTTCATATGATTAACCTAATGTTACATGCCAAAAATTATGTTTACTACACTCCTCCATCACCAAGTTGACCCACATATCCCACTGCAGTCACTGTCCATCAAAGGAGTAAGAGGCTGTACAATCACTACTTGTCTCTGCTGGGTTGTACAGCCCTCCCTGTGCCAAACACAGATTATACATGCTAATCATAATGCCTGCTTTCTCCCCCACCGTTATCCCTACATTCCAACCCATCCACCCCAGTCTTTTTCCCTTTTGTAACTATTAGTGTATTCTTGGGTTTTGTGAGTCTGCTACTGTTTGCTCCTTCAGTTTTCTCTTTGTTCTTATTCTCCCCAGATGAGTGAAATCATTAGATACTTGTCTTTCTCTGCCTGGCTCGTTACACCAAGCATAATACTCTTTAGCTCCATCCATGTTTTTGGAAATGGTAGTGTTTATTTGCCTCTTATGGCTGAAGCAGATTGTATTGTGCATATATACCACATCTTGTTTTTCTATTCATCTCCTGTTGGACAGTAAACTTGGCTATTGTGAATAGTGCTGTGATAAACAAAGGAGTGCATATGACTTTTTCAAACTGGGTTACCTCATACTATTTTCCTTCTTATTTACTTATGTATTGATGTATGCATACATATATATATATGTATGTGTGTGTGTGTGTATATATATATATATGTATATGTATGTATATATTTGGTGTCATCAATCTACTATTGCATGAGGAAAATTATGTTTACTAGATTCCTCCATCACCACGTTTCCCCCACATATTCCATTGCAGTCATCATCCATCAATGTAGTAATATGCTGTAGAATCACTACTTGTCTCAGTTGTGTTGTACTGCCCTCCCGGTGCCAAACACACATTATACATGCTAATCATAATTCCTGCTTTCTCCCCCACTGTTATCCCTACATTCCAACCCATCCACCCCAGTCTTTTTCCCTTTTGTAACTATTAGTGTATTCTTGGGTTTTGAGAGTCTGCTACTGTTTGCTCTTTCAGTTTTCTCTTTGTTCTTATTCTCCCCAGATGAGTGAAATCATTAGATACTTGCCTTTCTCTGCCTGGCTCGTTACACCGAGCATAATACTCTCTAGCTCCATCCGTGTTTTTGGAAATGGTAGTGTTTATTTCCCTCTTATGGCTGAATTATATTGTATTGTGCATATGTACCACATCTTGCTTTTTCTATTCATCTCCTGTTGGACAGTAAACTTGGCTATGTTGAATAGTGCTGTGATATAGGGGTGCATATGACTTTTTCAAACTGGGTTACCTCATACTATTTTCCTTCTTATTTACTTATGTATTTATGTATACATACATATATATATATGTATATGTGTGTGTGTATATATATATATGTGTGTGTGTGTGTGTATATTTGGTGTCATTAATCTACTATTACATGAGGAAAATTATGTTTACTCGACTCCTCCATCACCAAGTTGCCTCCACATATTCCATTGCAGTCATTGTCTCTCAACGCAGTAAGATGCTATAGAGTCACAACTTTCCTCCGCTGTGTTGTTCAGCCTTCCCTGGGCCAATCCCACATTATACATGCTAGTCATAATGCTTGCTTTTCCCCCCACTTATCCCAACATGCGAACCCATCCCCCCCAGTCCGTTTCCGTTTTGTAAGTGTTAGTCCATTCTTGGGTTCTGTGAGTCTGCTGATGTTTTTCTCCTTCAGGTTTTCCTCTGTTCTTCTTCTCCCCAGATGAGTGAAATGATTTCCTACTCATCCTTCTCTGGCTTATTTCACTGTGCATATTACCCGGTAGCTTCATCCATGTTGTTGGAAATGGTAGTATTTACTTTCTTCTTCTGGCTGAATATTATTCTGTTGTGTATCTGTACCACATCTTGTTTATCTCTTCATCTCCTAATGGACACTTAACTTGTCTTTTGTGAATAGTGCTGTCATAAAGAAAGGGGTGCCTCTTTTTGAAACGTGGTTGCCGCATTCTATTTTTTTCTTATTTATTTATGTACTTATTTATTATTTATATTTTTATATGTATGTACGTATATACATGCATATTTTGGGGGTCATTAATCTACTTTTACATGAAGAAATTATGCTTACTAGACTCCTCCTTCACCAAGTTGCCCCCACATATCCCACTGCAGTCACTGTCCATCAAAGGAGGAAGAGGCTGTACAATCACTACTTGTCTCTGCTGGGTTGTACAGCCCTCCCAGTGCCAAACACAGATTATACATGCTAATCATGATGCCTGCTTTCTCCCACACTGTTATCCCTACATTCCAACCCATCCACCCCAGTCTGTTTCCGGTTTGTAACTATTAGTACATTCTTGGGTTTTGTCAGTCTGCTACTGTTTGCTCCTTCAGTTATTTTTGTGTTTTTGTACTCCCCAGATGAGTGAAATCTTGAGATACTTGCCTTTCTCTTCCTGGCTCGTTACACCGAGCATAATACTCTCTAGCTCCATCCATGGTTTTAGAAGTGGTAGTATTTATTTCCCTCTTATGGTTGAGTTATATTGTATTGTGCATATGTACCACATCTTGTTTTTTCTATTCATCTACTGTTGGACACTGAACTTGGCTATGGTGAATAGTGCTGTGAAAAACAAAGGTGTGCATATGTCTTTTTCAAACTGGGTTGCCTCATACTATTTTCTTATTTATTTATTTATTTATGTACTGATATATACACACATTTATATATATTTTTTGGTGTCATTAATCTGCTATTACATGAGGAAAATTATGTATACTAGGCACCCCTGTCACCACGTTTCCCCCACATATTCCATTCCAGTCATCATCCATCAACGTTGTAATATGCTGTAGAATCACTACGTGTCTCAGGTGTGTTGTACTGTTATCCCCGTGCCAAACACATTATACATGCTAATCATAACTCCTGCTTCTTACCCCACTCTTACCCCTACATTCCAACCCTTCCACCTCAGCTCATTTCCCTTTTGTACTTTTAGTCAATTCTTGTGTTCTGTGATTCTGCTGATGTTTTGCCACTTCAGGTCTTTCTCTGTTCTTATACTCCCCAGATGAGTGAAATAAGTTCATAGTTGTGTTTCTCCGCCTGGCTTACAACACTGAGTATAATACCCACTAGCTGCATCCATCGTGTTGGAAATGGTAGGGTCTGTTTTGTTCCTTTGGCTGAATAATATTCCGCTGTGCATATGTACCACATGTTCTTTATCTTTTCATCTCCTTATGGGCAATTAGATTGGCTATTGTGAGTAGTGCTGTGATAAACATAGGGGTGCATAGGTATTTCCCAAACTGGGTTGCTGCATTCTTTTATTTTTTTATGTATTTATTTCGTATTTTGGTATCATTAATTGTTTTTCTATTTTTAATTTTTTATTTATACTTTCGTACCACTGATCTGCTATTCCAAAAGGAACGTTGTGGTAACTAGACTTCCCCCATCACCAAGTTCCCCCCAGATAGCCCATTGCACTCACTGTCCATCAGCGTGGCAAGGTGCTGTGGAATGACTACTAGTCTTCTCTGTGTTGTACAGCCTTCCCTGTGCCCCCCCCCCACATTATACATGCTAAACAATGCACCCTTTCTTTCCCCTTCCCTTATCCCTCCATTCCCACCCTTCCACCTAAGTCCCTTTTCCTTTGGTTACTGTTAGTCCATTCTTGGGTTTTGTAAGGCTGCTGCCATTTTGCTCCTTCAGTTTCTTTCTTTGTTCTTGTAGTCCACAGATGAGAGATATCATTTGATATATGTGTGTGTGTGTGTGTGTGTGTGTGTGTATACACATATATGTATATGAAGGCCAGAACCACTAATGTTTGCTAAGATGATGCAGCTTGCTACAGCTGGTCAGTGCCCACCTTCAGGGGGTGGCCTTTATAAGAACAGCACTGTTGCCTGGAGATTCCATGACATCACAGTGGTGCCTCTTTCCTAGGGACAGATTGTTTATGGTGATTGGAGCAGGTTCCCACTTCAGAGCCTGGTGTCCTGGCTGGGGTTATGATTTCGGTGCGGTGTGCGCTGACCGCCTTGACATCATCAGGAATTTGGAAACCATATCCAAGGTACTGTGTGTTTCTTTTAAGTTTGGTGTCAGTACTAAACAGTTACATGAGGAACGTTATGGTTTCTGGACTCCGGCCATTATCAAGTCACCACCACATACCCCATGAGCGTCACTGTCTTTCAGCCCAGTATTATGCTGTAGAATCACTGCTGGTCTTTGTGTTATTCTGCCATCCTCGTGCTCCTCTCCGCGCCCACATTATGTGTGCTGCTCGTAGTGCCCAGTTTTCACCCTTATCCCTCCCTCCCTTCCCAGCCATCCTCCACAGTCACTTTCCCTTTGGTAACTGGTAGTCCATTCTTAGGTTTGACGAGGCTGCTACTGCCTTGTTCCTTTAGTTTTCTCTTTGTTCTGATACTCCACAGGCGACTGAAATCATTTGATACATTTCTCCCTCTGCTAAGTCTCACTGAGCATAGTACCCTGTAGCTTCATCCATGTTGTTGTAAACTGTAGCATTTGTTTTCCTTTTATGGCGAATAATATTCCATTGAGTATATGTGCCACATCTTCATTATCTATTAATCTAATTATGGGCACATCAATTGTTTCCATTTCTTTTCTACTGTAAATAGTGCTGTAATAAACATAGGGGTGCATATGTCTTTTTCAAACTGTGTTTCAGAATGGTTTATTTATTTATTCGTTTATTCCTTTGTTTATGTATTTATTTATTTTCATATGATTAACCTAATGTTACATGCCAAAAATTATGTTTACTACACTCCTCCATCACCAAGTTGACCCACATATCCCACTGCAGTCACTGTCCATCAAAGGAGTAAGAGGCTGTACAATCACTACTTGTCTCTGCTGGGTTGTACAGCCCTCCCTGTGCCAAACACAGATTATACATGCTAATCATAATGCCTGCTTTCTCCCCCACCGTTATCCCTACATTCCAACCCATCCACCCCAGTCTTTTTCCCTTTTGTAACTATTAGTGTATTCTTGGGTTTTGTGAGTCTGCTACTGTTTGCTCCTTCAGTTTTCTCTTTGTTCTTATTCTCCCCAGATGAGTGAAATCATTAGATACTTGTCTTTCTCTGCCTGGCTCGTTACACCAAGCATAATACTCTTTAGCTCCATCCATGTTTTTGGAAATGGTAGTGTTTATTTGCCTCTTATGGCTGAAGCAGATTGTATTGTGCATATATACCACATCTTGTTTTTCTATTCATCTCCTGTTGGACAGTAAACTTGGCTATTGTGAATAGTGCTGTGATAAACAAAGGAGTGCATATGACTTTTTCAAACTGGGTTACCTCATACTATTTTCCTTCTTATTTACTTATGTATTGATGTATGCATACATATATATATATGTATGTGTGTGTGTGTGTATATATATATATATGTATATGTATGTATATATTTGGTGTCATCAATCTACTATTGCATGAGGAAAATTATGTTTACTAGATTCCTCCATCACCACGTTTCCCCCACATATTCCATTGCAGTCATCATCCATCAATGTAGTAATATGCTGTAGAATCACTACTTGTCTCAGTTGTGTTGTACTGCCCTCCCGGTGCCAAACACACATTATACATGCTAATCATAATTCCTGCTTTCTCCCCCACTGTTATCCCTACATTCCAACCCATCCACCCCAGTCTTTTTCCCTTTTGTAACTATTAGTGTATTCTTGGGTTTTGAGAGTCTGCTACTGTTTGCTCTTTCAGTTTTCTCTTTGTTCTTATTCTCCCCAGATGAGTGAAATCATTAGATACTTGCCTTTCTCTGCCTGGCTCGTTACACCGAGCATAATACTCTCTAGCTCCATCCGTGTTTTTGGAAATGGTAGTGTTTATTTCCCTCTTATGGCTGAATTATATTGTATTGTGCATATGTACCACATCTTGCTTTTTCTATTCATCTCCTGTTGGACAGTAAACTTGGCTATGTTGAATAGTGCTGTGATATAGGGGTGCATATGACTTTTTCAAACTGGGTTACCTCATACTATTTTCCTTCTTATTTACTTATGTATTTATGTATACATACATATATATATATATGTATATGTGTGTGTGTATATATATATATGTGTGTGTGTGTATATATTTGGTGTCATTAATCTACTATTACATGAGGAAAATTATGTTTACTCGACTCCTCCATCACCAAGTTGCCTCCACATATTCCATTGCAGTCATTGTCTCTCAACACAGTAAGATGCTATAGAGTCACAACTTTCCTCCGCTGTGTTGTTCAGCCTTCCCTGGGCCAATCCCACATTATACATGCTAGTCATAATGCTTGCTTTTCCCCCCACTTATCCCAACATGCGAACCCATCCCCCCCAGTCCGTTTCCGTTTTGTAAGTGTTAGTCCATTCTTGGGTTCTGTGAGTCTGCTGATGTTTTTCTCCTTCAGGTTTTCCTCTGTTCTTCTTCTCCCCAGATGAGTGAAATGATTTCCTACTCATCCTTCTCTGGCTTATTTCACTGTGCATATTACCCGGTAGCTTCATCCATGTTGTTGGAAATGGTAGTATTTACTTTCTTCTTCTGGCTGAATATTATTCTGTTGTGTATCTGTACCACATCTTGTTTATCTCTTCATCTCCTAATGGACACTTAACTTGTCTTTTGTGAATAGTGCTGTCATAAAGAAAGGGGTGCCTCTTTTTGAAACGCGGTTGCCGCATTCTATTTTTTTCTTATTTATTTATGTACTTATTTATTATTTATATTTTTATATGTATGTACGTATATACATGCATATTTTGGGGGTCATTAATCTACTTTTACATGAAGAAATTATGCTTACTAGACTCCTCCTTCACCAGGTTGCCCCCACATATCCCACTGCAGTCACTGTCCATCAAAGGAGGAAGAGGCTGTACAATCACTACTTGTCTCTGCTGGGTTGTACAGCCCTCCCAGTGCCAAACACAGATTATACATGCTAATCATAATTCCTGCTTCTTACCCCACTCTTACCCCTACATTCCAACCCTTCCACCTCAGCTCATTTCCCTTTTGTACTTTTAGTCAATTCTTGTGTTCTGTGATTCTGCTGATGTTTTGCCACTTCAGGTCTTTCTCTGTTCTTATACTCCCCAGATGAGTGAAATAAGTTCATAGTTGTGTTTCTCCGCCTGGCTTACAACACTGAGTATAATACCCACTAGCTGCATCCATCGTGTTGGAAATGGTAGGGTCTGTTTTGTTCCTTTGGCTGAATAATATTCCGCTGTGCATATGTACCACATGTTCTTTATCTTTTCATCTCCTTATGGGCAATTAGATTGGCTATTGTGAGTAGTGCTGTGATAAACATAGGGGTGCATAGGTATTTCCCAAACTGGGTTGCTGCATTCTTTTATTTTTTTATGTATTTATTTCGTATTTTGGTATCATTAATTGTTTTTCTATTTTTAATTTTTTATTTATACTTTCGTACCACTGATCTGCTATTCCAAAAGGAACGTTGTGGTAACTAGACTCCCCCCATCACCAAGTTCCCCCCAGATACCCCATTGCACTCACTGTCCATCAGCGTGGCAAGGTGCTGTGGAATGACTACTAGTCTTCTCTGTGTTGTACAGCCTTCCCTGTGCCCCCCCCCACATTATACATGCTAAACAATGCACCCTTTCTTTCCCCTTCCCTTATCCCTCCATTCCCACCCTTCCACCTAAGTCCCTTTTCCTTTGGTTACTGTTAGTCCATTCTTGGGTTTTGTAAGGCTGCTGCCATTTTGCTCCTTCAGTTTCTTTCTTTGTTCTTGTAGTCCACAGATGAGAGATATCATTTGATATATGTGTGTGTGTGTGTGTGTGTGTGTGTGTATACACATATATGTATATGAAGGCCAGAACCACTAATGTTTGCTAAGATGATGCAGCTTGCTACAGCTGGTCAGTGCCCACCTTCAGGGGGTGGCCTTTGCAAGAACAGCACTGTTGCCTGGAGATTCCATGACATCACAGTGGTGCCTCTTTCCTAGGGACAGATTGTTTATGGTGATTGGAGCAGGTTCCCACTTCAGAGCCTGGTGTCCTGGCTGGGGTTATGATTTCGGTGCGGTGTGCGCTGACCGCCTTGACATCATCAGGAATTTGGAAACCATATCCAAGGTACTGTGTGTTTCTTTTAAGTTTGGTGTCAGTACTAAACAGTTACATGAGGAACGTTATGGTTTCTGGACTCCGGCCATTATCAAGTCACCACCACATACCCCATGAGCGTCACTGTCTTTCAGCCCAGTATTATGCTGTAGAATCACTGCTGGTCTTTGTGTTATTCTGCCATCCTCGTGCTCCTCTCCGCGCCCACATTATGTGTGCTGCTCGTAGTGCCCAGTTTTCACCCTTATCCCTCCCTCCCTTCCCAGCCATCCTCCACAGTCACTTTCCCTTTGGTAACTGGTAGTCCATTCTTAGGTTTGACGAGGCTGCTACTGCCTTGTTCCTTTAGTTTTCTCTTTGTTCTGATACTCCACAGGCGACTGAAATCATTTGATACATTTCTCCCTCTGCTAAGTCTCACTGAGCATAGTACCCTGTAGCTTCATCCATGTTGTTGTAAACTGTAGCATTTGTTTTCCTTTTATGGCGAATAATATTCCATTGAGTATATGTGCCACATCTTCATTATCTATTAATCTAATTATGGGCACATCAATTGTTTCCATTTCTTTTCTACTGTAAATAGTGCTGTAATAAACATAGGGGTGCATATGTCTTTTTCAAACTGTGTTTCAGAATGGTTTATTTATTTATTCGTTTATTCCTTTGTTTATGTATTTATTTATTTTCATATGATTAACCTAATGTTACATGCCAAAAATTATGTTTACTACACTCCTCCATCACCAAGTTGACCCACATATCCCACTGCAGTCACTGTCCATCAAAGGAGTAAGAGGCTGTACAATCACTACTTGTCTCTGCTGGGTTGTACAGCCCTCCCTGTGCCAAACACAGATTATACATGCTAATCATAATGCCTGCTTTCTCCCCCACCGTTATCCCTACATTCCAACCCATCCACCCCAGTCTTTTTCCCTTTTGTAACTATTAGTGTATTCTTGGGTTTTGTGAGTCTGCTACTGTTTGCTCCTTCAGTTTTCTCTTTGTTCTTATTCTCCCCAGATGAGTGAAATCATTAGATACTTGTCTTTCTCTGCCTGGCTCGTTACACCAAGCATAATACTCTTTAGCTCCATCCATGTTTTTGGAAATGGTAGTGTTTATTTGCCTCTTATGGCTGAAGCAGATTGTATTGTGCATATATACCACATCTTGTTTTTCTATTCATCTCCTGTTGGACAGTAAACTTGGCTATTGTGAATAGTGCTGTGATAAACAAAGGAGTGCATATGACTTTTTCAAACTGGGTTACCTCATACTATTTTCCTTCTTATTTACTTATGTATTGATGTATGCATACATATATATATATGTATGTGTGTGTGTGTATATACATATATATATATATATATATGTATATGTATGTATATATTTGGTGTCATCAATCTACTATTGCATGAGGAAAATTATGTTTACTAGATTCCTCCATCACCACGTTTCCCCCACATATTCCATTGCAGTCATCATCCATCAATGTAGTAATATGCTGTAGAATCACTACTTGTCTCAGTTGTGTTGTACTGCCCTCCCGGTGCCAAACACACATTATACATGCTAATCATAATTCCTGCTTTCTCCCCCACTGTTATCCCTACATTCCAACCCATCCACCCCAGTCTTTTTCCCTTTTGTAACTATTAGTGTATTCTTGGGTTTTGAGAGTCTGCTACTGTTTGCTCTTTCAGTTTTCTCTTTGTTCTTATTCTCCCCAGATGAGTGAAATCATTAGATACTTGCCTTTCTCTGCCTGGCTCGTTACACCGAGCATAATACTCTCTAGCTCCATCCGTGTTTATGGAAATGGTAGTGTTTATTTCCCTCTTATGGCTGAATTATATTGTATTGTGCATATGTACCACATCTTGCTTTTTCTATTCATCTCCTGTTGGACAGTAAACTTGGCTATGTTGAATAGTGCTGTGATATAGGGGTGCATATGACTTTTTCAAACTGGGTTACCTCATACTATTTTCCTTCTTATTTACTTATGTATTTATGTATACATACATATATATATATGTATATGTGTGTGTGTATATATATATATGTGTGTGTGTGTGTGTATATTTGGTGTCATTAATCTACTATTACATGAGGAAAATTATGTTTACTCGACTCCTCCATCACCAAGTTGCCTCCACATATTCCATTGCTGTCATTGTCTCTCAACGCAGTAAGATGCTATAGAGTCACAACTTTCCTCCGCTGTGTTGTTCAGCCTTCCCTGGGCCAATCCCACATTATACATGCTAGTCATAATGCTTGCTTTTCCCCCCACTTATCCCAACATGCGAACCCATCCCCCCCAGTCCGTTTCCGTTTTGTAAGTGTTAGTCCATTCTTGGGTTCTGTGAGTCTGCTGATGTTTTTCTCCTTCAGGTTTTCCTCTGTTCTTCTTCTCCCCAGATGAGTGAAATGATTTCCTACTCATCCTTCTCTGGCTTATTTCACTGTGCATATTACCCGGTAGCTTCATCCATGTTGTTGGAAATGGTAGTATTTACTTTCTTCTTCTGGCTGAATATTATTCTGTTGTGTATCTGTACCACATCTTGTTTATCTCTTCATCTCCTAATGGACACTTAACTTGTCTTTTGTGAATAGTGCTGTCATAAAGAAAGGGGTGCCTCTTTTTGAAACGCGGTTGCCGCATTCTATTTTTTTCTTATTTATTTATGTACTTATTTATTATTTATATTTTTATATGTATGTACATATATACATGCATATTTTTGGGGTCATTAATCTACTTTTACATGAAGAAATTATGCTTACTAGACTCCTCCTTCACCAAGTTGCCCCCACATATCCCACTGCAGTCACTGTCCATCAAAGGAGGAAGAGGCTGTACAATCACTACTTGTCTCTGCTGGGTTGTACAGCCCTCCCAGTGCCAAACACAGATTATACATGCTAATCATGATGCCTGCTTTCTCCCACACTGTTATCCCTACATTCCAACCCATCCACCCCAGTCTGTTTCCGGTTTGTAACTATTAGTACATTCTTGGGTTTTGTCAGTCTGCTACTGTTTGCTCCTTCAGTTATTTTTGTGTTTTTGTACTCCCCAGATGAGTGAAATCTTGAGATACTTGCCTTTCTCTTCCTGGCTCGTTACACCGAGCATAATACTCTCTAGCTCCATCCATGGTTTTAGAAGTGGTAGTATTTATTTCCCTCTTATGGTTGAGTTATATTGTATTGTGCATATGTACCACATCTTGTTTTTTCTATTCATCTACTGTTGGACACTGAACTTGGCTATGGTGAATAGTGCTGTGAAAAACAAAGGTGTGCATATGTCTTTTTCAAACTGGGTTGCCTCATACTATTTTCTTATTTATTTATTTATTTATGTACTGATATATACACACATTTATATATATTTTTTGGTGTCATTAATCTGCTATTACATGAGGAAAATTATGTATACTAGGCACCCCTGTCACCACGTTTCCCCCACATATTCCATTCCAGTCATCATTCATCAACGTTGTAATATGCTGTAGAATCACTACGTGTCTCAGGTGTGTTGTACTGTTATCCCCGTGCCAAACACATTATACATGCTAATCATAATTCCTGCTTCTTACCCCACTCTTACCCCTACATTCCAACCCTTCCACCTCAGCTCATTTCCCTTTTGTACTTTTAGTCAATTCTTGTGTTCTGTGATTCTGCTGATGTTTTGCCACTTCAGGTCTTTCTCTGTTCTTATACTCCCCAGATGAGTGAAATAAGTTCATAGTTGTGTTTCTCCGCCTGGCTTACAACACTGAGTATAATACCCACTAGCTGCATCCATCGTGTTGGAAATGGTAGGGTCTGTTTTGTTCCTTTGGCTGAATAATATTCCGCTGTGCATATGTACCACATGTTCTTTATCTTTTCATCTCCTTATGGGCAATTAGATTGGCTATTGTGAGTAGTGCTGTGATAAACATAGGGGTGCATAGGTATTTCCCAAACTGGGTTGCTGCATTCTTTTATTTTTTTATGTATTTATTTCGTATTTTGGTATCATTAATTGTTTTTCTATTTTTAATTTTTTATTTATACTTTCGTACCACTGATCTGCTATTCCAAAAGGAACATTGTGGTAACTAGACTCCCCCCATCACCAAGTTCCCCCCAGATACCCCATTGCACTCACTGTCCATCAGCGTGGCAAGATGCTGTGGAATGACTACTAGTCTTCTCTGTGTTGTACAGCCTTCCCTGTGCCCCCCCCCCACATTATACATGCTAAACAATGCACCCTTTCTTTCCCCTTCCCTTATCCCTCCATTCCCACCCTTCCACCTAAGTCCCTTTTCCTTTGGTTACTGTTAGTCCATTCTTGGGTTTTGTAAGGCTGCTGCCATTTTGCTCCTTCAGTTTCTTTCTTTGTTCTTGTAGTCCACAGATGAGAGATATCATTTGATATATGTGTGTGTGTGTGTGTGTGTGTGTGTGTATACACATATATGTATATGAAGGCCAGAACCACTAATGTTTGCTAAGATGATGCAGCTTGCTACAGCTGGTCAGTGCCCACCTTCAGGGGGTGGCCTTTGCAAGAACAGCACTGTTGCCTGGAGATTCCATGACATCACAGTGGTGCCTCTTTCCTAGGGACAGATTGTTTATGGTGATTGGAGCAGGTTCCCACTTCAGAGCCTGGTGTCCTGGCTGGGGTTATGATTTCGGTGCGGTGTGCGCTGACCGCCTTGACATCATCAGGAATTTGGAAACCATATCCAAGGTACTGTGTGTTTCTTTTAAGTTTGGTGTCAGTACTAAACAGTTACATGAGGAACGTTATGGTTTCTGGACTCCGGCCATTATCAAGTCACCACCACATACCCCATGAGCGTCACTGTCTTTCAGCCCAGTATTATGCTGTAGAATCACTGCTGGTCTTTGTGTTATTCTGCCATCCTCGTGCTCCTCTCCGCGCCCACATTATGTGTGCTGCTCGTAGTGCCCAGTTTTCACCCTTATCCCTCCCTCCCTTCCCAGCCATCCTCCACAGTCACTTTCCCTTTGGTAACTGGTAGTCCATTCTTAGGTTTGACGAGGCTGCTACTGCCTTGTTCCTTTAGTTTTCTCTTTGTTCTGATACTCCACAGGCGACTGAAATCATTTGATACATTTCTCCCTCTGCTAAGTCTCACTGAGCATAGTACCCTGTAGCTTCATCCATGTTGTTGTAAACTGTAGCATTTGTTTTCCTTTTATGGCGAATAATATTCCATTGAGTATATGTGCCACATCTTCATTATCTATTAATCTAATTATGGGCACATCAATTGTTTCCATTTCTTTTCTACTGTAAATAGTGCTGTAATAAACATAGGGGTGCATATGTCTTTTTCAAACTGTGTTTCAGAATGGTTTATTTATTTATTCGTTTATTCCTTTGTTTATGTATTTATTTATTTTCATATGATTAACCTAATGTTACATGCCAAAAATTATGTTTACTACACTCCTCCATCACCAAGTTGACCCACATATCCCACTGCAGTCACTGTCCATCAAAGGAGTAAGAGGCTGTACAATCACTACTTGTCTCTGCTGGGTTGTACAGCCCTCCCTGTGCCAAACACAGATTATACATGCTAATCATAATGCCTGCTTTCTCCCCCACCGTTATCCCTACATTCCAACCCATCCACCCCAGTCTTTTTCCCTTTTGTAACTATTAGTGTATTCTTGGGTTTTGTGAGTCTGCTACTGTTTGCTCCTTCAGTTTTCTCTTTGTTCTTATTCTCCCCAGATGAGTGAAATCATTAGATACTTGTCTTTCTCTGCCTGGCTCGTTACACCAAGCATAATACTCTTTAGCTCCATCCATGTTTTTGGAAATGGTAGTGTTTATTTGCCTCTTATGGCTGAAGCAGATTGTATTGTGCATATATACCACATCTTGTTTTTCTATTCATCTCCTGTTGGACAGTAAACTTGGCTATTGTGAATAGTGCTGTGATAAACAAAGGAGTGCATATGACTTTTTCAAACTGGGTTACCTCATACTATTTTCCTTCTTATTTACTTATGTATTGATGTATGCATACATATATATATATGTATGTGTGTGTGTGTGTATATATATATATATGTATATGTATGTATATATTTGGTGTCATCAATCTACTATTGCATGAGGAAAATTATGTTTACTAGATTCCTCCATCACCACGTTTCCCCCACATATTCCATTGCAGTCATCATCCATCAATGTAGTAATATGCTGTAGAATCACTACTTGTCTCAGTTGTGTTGTACTGCCCTCCCGGTGCCAAACACACATTATACATGCTAATCATAATTCCTGCTTTCTCCCCCACTGTTATCCCTACATTCCAACCCATCCACCCCAGTCTTTTTCCCTTTTGTAACTATTAGTGTATTCTTGGGTTTTGAGAGTCTGCTACTGTTTGCTCTTTCAGTTTTCTCTTTGTTCTTATTCTCCCCAGATGAGTGAAATCATTAGATACTTGCCTTTCTCTGCCTGGCTCGTTACACCGAGCATAATACTCTCTAGCTCCATCCGTGTTTTTGGAAATGGTAGTGTTTATTTCCCTCTTATGGCTGAATTATATTGTATTGTGCATATGTACAATATCTTGCTTTTTCTATTCATCTCCTGTTGGACAGTAAACTTGGCTATGTTGAATAGTGCTGTGATATAGGGGTGCATATGACTTTTTCAAACTGGGTTACCTCATACTATTTTCCTTCTTATTTACTTATGTATTTATGTATACATACATATATATATGTATATGTGTGTGTGTATATATATATATGTGTGTGTGTGTGTGTGTATATTTGGTGTCATTAATCTACTATTACATGAGGAAAATTATGTTTACTCGACTCCTCCATCACCAAGTTGCCTCCACATATTCCATTGCAGTCATTGTCTCTCAACGCAGTAAGATGCTATAGAGTCACAACTTTCCTCCGCTGTGTTGTTCAGCCTTCCCTGGGCCAATCCCACATTATACATGCTAGTCATAATGCTTGCTTTTCCCCCCACTTATCCCAACATGCGAACCCATCCCCCCCAGTCCGTTTCCGTTTTGTAAGTGTTAGTCCATTCTTGGGTTCTGTGAGTCTGCTGATGTTTTTCTCCTTCAGGTTTTCCTCTGTTCTTCTTCTCCCCAGATGAGTGAAATGATTTCCTACTCATCCTTCTCTGGCTTATTTCACTGTGCATATTACCCGGTAGCTTCATCCATGTTGTTGGAAATGGTAGTATTTACTTTCTTCTTCTGGCTGAATATTATTCTGTTGTGTATCTGTACCACATCTTGTTTATCTCTTCATCTCCTAATGGACACTTAACTTGTCTTTTGTGAATAGTGCTGTCATAAAGAAAGGGGTGCCTCTTTTTGAAACGCGGTTGCCGCATTCTATTTTTTTCTTATTTATTTATGTACTTATTTATTATTTATATTTTTATATGTATGTACGTATATACATGCATATTTTGGGGGTCATTAATCTACTTTTACATGAAGAAATTATGCTTACTAGACTCCTCCTTCACCAAGTTGCCCCCACATATCCCACTGCAGTCACTGTCCATCAAAGGAGGAAGAGGCTGTACAATCACTACTTGTCTCTGCTGGGTTGTACAGCCCTCCCAGTGCCAAACACAGATTATACATGCTAATCATAATTCCTGCTTCTTACCCCACTCTTACCCCTACATTCCAACCCTTCCACCTCAGCTCATTTCCCTTTTGTACTTTTAGTCAATTCTTGTGTTCTGTGATTCTGCTGATGTTTTGCCACTTCAGGTCTTTCTCTGTTCTTATACTCCCCAGATGAGTGAAATAAGTTCATAGTTGTGTTTCTCCGCCTGGCTTACAACACTGAGTATAATACCCACTAGCTGCATCCATCGTGTTGGAAATGGTAGGGTCTGTTTTGTTCCTTTGGCTGAATAATATTCCGCTGTGCATATGTACCACATGTTCTTTATCTTTTCATCTCCTTATGGGCAATTAGATTGGCTATTGTGAGTAGTGCTGTGATAAACATAGGGGTGCATAGGTATTTCCCAAACTGGGTTGCTGCATTCTTTTATTTTTTTATGTATTTATTTCGTATTTTGGTATCATTAATTGTTTTTCTATTTTTAATTTTTTATTTATACTTTCGTACCACTGATCTGCTATTCCAAAAGGAACATTGTGGTAACTAGACTCCCCCCATCACCAAGTTCCCCCCAGATACCCCATTGCACTCACTGTCCATCAGCGTGGCAAGATGCTGTGGAATGACTACTAGTCTTCTCTGTGTTGTACAGCCTTCCCTGTGCCCCCCCCCCACATTATACGTGCTAAACAATGCACCCTTTCTTTCCCCTTCCCTTATCCCTCCATTCCCACCCTTCCACCTAAGTCCCTTTTCCTTTGGTTACTGTTAGTCCATTCTTGGGTTTTGTAAGGCTGCTGCCATTTTGCTCCTTCAGTTTCTTTCTTTGTTCTTGTAGTCCACAGATGAGAGATATCATTTGATATATGTGTGTGTGTGTGTGTGTGTGTGTATACACATATATGTATATGAAGGCCAGAACCACTAATGTTTGCTAAGATGATGCAGCTTGCTACAGCTGGTCAGTGCCCACCTTCAGGGGGTGGCCTTTGCAAGAACAGCACTGTTGCCTGGAGATTCCATGACATCACAGTGGTGCCTCTTTCCTAGGGACAGATTGTTTATGGTGATTGGAGCAGGTTCCCACTTCAGAGCCTGGTGTCCTGGCTGGGGTTATGATTTCGGTGCGGTGTGCGCTGACCGCCTTGACATCATCAGGAATTTGGAAACCATATCCAAGGTACTGTGTGTTTCTTTTAAGTTTGGTGTCAGTACTAAACAGTTACATGAGGAACGTTATGGTTTCTGGACTCCGGCCATTATCAAGTCACCACCACATACCCCATGAGCGTCACTGTCTTTCAGCCCAGTATTATGCTGTAGAATCACTGCTGGTCTTTGTGTTATTCTGCCATCCTCGTGCTCCTCTCCGCGCCCACATTATGTGTGCTGCTCGTAGTGCCCAGTTTTCACCCTTATCCCTCCCTCCCTTCCCAGCCATCCTCCACAGTCACTTTCCCTTTGGTAACTGGTAGTCCATTCTTAGGTTTGACGAGGCTGCTACTGCCTTGTTCCTTTAGTTTTCTCTTTGTTCTGATACTCCACAGGCGACTGAAATCATTTGATACATTTCTCCCTCTGCTAAGTCTCACTGAGCATAGTACCCTGTAGCTTCATCCATGTTGTTGTAAACTGTAGCATTTGTTTTCCTTTTATGGCGAATAATATTCCATTGAGTATATGTGCCACATCTTCATTATCTATTAATCTAATTATGGGCACATCAATTGTTTCCATTTCTTTTCTACTGTAAATAGTGCTGTAATAAACATAGGGGTGCATATGTCTTTTTCAAACTGTGTTTCAGAATGGTTTATTTATTTATTCGTTTATTCCTTTGTTTATGTATTTATTTATTTTCATATGATTAACCTAATGTTACATGCCAAAAATTATGTTTACTACACTCCTCCATCACCAAGTTGACCCACATATCCCACTGCAGTCACTGTCCATCAAAGGAGTAAGAGGCTGTACAATCACTACTTGTCTCTGCTGGGTTGTACAGCCCTCCCTGTGCCAAACACAGATTATACATGCTAATCATAATGCCTGCTTTCTCCCCCACCGTTATCCCTACATTCCAACCCATCCACCCCAGTCTTTTTCCCTTTTGTAACTATTAGTGTATTCTTGGGTTTTGTGAGTCTGCTACTGTTTGCTCCTTCAGTTTTCTCTTTGTTCTTATTCTCCCCAGATGAGTGAAATCATTAGATACTTGTCTTTCTCTGCCTGGCTCGTTACACCAAGCATAATACTCTTTAGCTCCATCCATGTTTTTGGAAATGGTAGTGTTTATTTGCCTCTTATGGCTGAAGCAGATTGTATTGTGCATATATACCACATCTTGTTTTTCTATTCATCTCCTGTTGGACAGTAAACTTGGCTATTGTGAATAGTGCTGTGATAAACAAAGGAGTGCATATGACTTTTTCAAACTGGGTTACCTCATACTATTTTCCTTCTTATTTACTTATGTATTGATGTATGCATACATATATATATATGTATGTGTGTGTGTGTATATACATATATATATATATATATATGTATATGTATGTATATATTTGGTGTCATCAATCTACTATTGCATGAGGAAAATTATGTTTACTAGATTCCTCCATCACCACGTTTCCCCCACATATTCCATTGCAGTCATCATCCATCAATGTAGTAATATGCTGTAGAATCACTACTTGTCTCAGTTGTGTTGTACTGCCCTCCCGGTGCCAAACACACATTATACATGCTAATCATAATTCCTGCTTTCTCCCCCACTGTTATCCCTACATTCCAACCCATCCACCCCAGTCTTTTTCCCTTTTGTAACTATTAGTGTATTCTTGGGTTTTGAGAGTCTGCTACTGTTTGCTCTTTCAGTTTTCTCTTTGTTCTTATTCTCCCCAGATGAGTGAAATCATTAGATACTTGCCTTTCTCTGCCTGGCTCGTTACACCGAGCATAATACTCTCTAGCTCCATCCGTGTTTTTGGAAATGGTAGTGTTTATTTCCCTCTTATGGCTGAATTATATTGTATTGTGCATATGTACCACATCTTGCTTTTTCTATTCATCTCCTGTTGGACAGTAAACTTGGCTATGTTGAATAGTGCTGTGATATAGGGGTGCATATGACTTTTTCAAACTGGGTTACCTCATACTATTTTCCTTCTTATTTACTTATGTATTTATGTATACATACATATATATATATATATGTGTGTGTGTATATATATATATATGTGTGTGTGTGTGTATATTTGGTGTCATTAATCTACTATTACATGAGGAAAATTATGTTTACTCGACTCCTCCATCACCAAGTTGCCTCCACATATTCCATTGCAGTCATTGTCTCTCAACGCAGTAAGATGCTATAGAGTCACAACTTTCCTCCGCTGTGTTGTTCAGCCTTCCCTGGGCCAATCCCACATTATACATGCTAGTCATAATGCTTGCTTTTCCCCCCACTTATCCCAACATGCGAACCCATCCCCCCCAGTCCGTTTCCGTTTTGTAAGTGTTAGTCCATTCTTGGGTTCTGTGAGTCTGCTGATGTTTTTCTCCTTCAGGTTTTCCTCTGTTCTTCTTCTCCCCAGATGAGTGAAATGATTTCCTACTCATCCTTCTCTGGCTTATTTCACTGTGCATATTACCCGGTAGCTTCATCCATGTTGTTGGAAATGGTAGTATTTACTTTCTTCTTCTGGCTGAATATTATTCTGTTGTGTATCTGTACCACATCTTGTTTATCTCTTCATCTCCTAATGGACACTTAACTTGTCTTTTGTGAATAGTGCTGTCATAAAGAAAGGGGTGCCTCTTTTTGAAACGCGGTTGCCGCATTCTATTTTTTTCTTATTTATTTATGTACTTATTTATTATTTATATTTTTATATGTATGTACGTATATACATGCATATTTTGGGGGTCATTAATCTACTTTTACATGAAGAAATTATGCTTACTAGACTCCTCCTTCACCAAGTTGCCCCCACATATCCCACTGCAGTCACTGTCCATCAAAGGAGGAAGAGGCTGTACAATCACTACTTGTCTCTGCTGGGTTGTACAGCCCTCCCAGTGCCAAACACAGATTATACATGCTAATCATGATGCCTGCTTTCTCCCACACTGTTATCCCTACATTCCAACCCATCCACCCCAGTCTGTTTCCGGTTTGTAACTATTAGTACATTCTTGGGTTTTGTCAGTCTGCTACTGTTTGCTCCTTCAGTTATTTTTGTGTTTTTGTACTCCCCAGATGAGTGAAATCTTGAGATACTTGCCTTTCTCTTCCTGGCTCGTTACACCGAGCATAATACTCTCTAGCTCCATCCATGGTTTTAGAAGTGGTAGTATTTATTTCCCTCTTATGGTTGAGTTATATTGTATTGTGCATATGTACCACATCTTGTTTTTTCTATTCATCTACTGTTGGACACTGAACTTGGCTATGGTGAATAGTGCTGTGAAAAACAAAGGTGTGCATATGTCTTTTTCAAACTGGGTTGCCTCATACTATTTTCTTATTTATTTATTTATTTATGTACTGATATATACACACATTTATATATATTTTTTGGTGTCATTAATCTGCTATTACATGAGGAAAATTATGTATACTAGGCACCCCTGTCACCACGTTTCCCCCACATATTCCATTCCAGTCATCATCCATCAACGTTGTAATATGCTGTAGAATCACTACGTGTCTCAGGTGTGTTGTACTGTTATCCCCGTGCCAAACACATTATACATGCTAATCATAACTCCTGCTTCTTACCCCACTCTTACCCCTACATTCCAACCCTTCCACCTCAGCTCATTTCCCTTTTGTACTTTTAGTCAATTCTTGTGTTCTGTGATTCTGCTGATGTTTTGCCACTTCAGGTCTTTCTCTGTTCTTATACTCCCCAGATGAGTGAAATAAGTTCATAGTTGTGTTTCTCCGCCTGGCTTACAACACTGAGTATAATACCCACTAGCTGCATCCATCGTGTTGGAAATGGTAGGGTCTGTTTTGTTCCTTTGGCTGAATAATATTCCGCTGTGCATATGTACCACATGTTCTTTATCTTTTCATCTCCTTATGGGCAATTAGATTGGCTATTGTGAGTAGTGCTGTGATAAACATAGGGGTGCATAGGTATTTCCCAAACTGGGTTGCTGCATTCTTTTATTTTTTTATGTATTTATTTCGTATTTTGGTATCATTAATTGTTTTTCTATTTTTAATTTTTTATTTATACTTTCGTACCACTGATCTGCTATTCCAAAAGGAACGTTGTGGTAACTAGACTCCCCCCATCACCAAGTTCCCCCCAGATACCCCATTGCACTCACTGTCCATCAGCGTGGCAAGATGCTGTGGAATGACTTCTAGTCTTCTCTGTGTTGTACAGCCTTCCCTGTGCCCCCCCCCCCACATTATACATGCTAAACAATGCACCCTTTCTTTCCCCTTCCCTTATCCCTCCATTCCCACCCTTCCACCTAAGTCCCTTTTCCTTTGGTTACTGTTAGTCCATTCTTGGGTTTTGTAAGGCTGCTGCCATTTTGCTCCTTCAGTTTCTTTCTTTGTTCTTGTAGTCCACAGATGAGAGATATCATTTGATATATGTGTGTGTGTGTGTGTGTGTGTGTGTGTATACACATATATGTATATGAAGGCCAGAACCACTAATGTTTGCTAAGATGATGCAGCTTGCTACAGCTGGTCAGTGCCCACCTTCAGGGGGTGGCCTTTGCAAGAACAGCACTGTTGCCTGGAGATTCCATGACATCACAGTGGTGCCTCTTTCCTAGGGACAGATTGTTTATGGTGATTGGAGCAGGTTCCCACTTCAGAGCCTGGTGTCCTGGCTGGGGTTATGATTTCGGTGCGGTGTGCGCTGACCGCCTTGACATCATCAGGAATTTGGAAACCATATCCAAGGTACTGTGTGTTTCTTTTAAGTTTGGTGTCAGTACTAAACAGTTACATGAGGAACGTTATGGTTTCTGGACTCCGGCCATTATCAAGTCACCACCACATACCCCATGAGCGTCACTGTCTTTCAGCCCAGTATTATGCTGTAGAATCACTGCTGGTCTTTGTGTTATTCTGCCATCCTCGTGCTCCTCTCCGCGCCCACATTATGTGTGCTGCTCGTAGTGCCCAGTTTTCACCCTTATCCCTCCCTCCCTTCCCAGCCATCCTCCACAGTCACTTTCCCTTTGGTAACTGGTAGTCCATTCTTAGGTTTGACGAGGCTGCTACTGCCTTGTTCCTTTAGTTTTCTCTTTGTTCTGATACTCCACAGGCGACTGAAATCATTTGATACATTTCTCCCTCTGCTAAGTCTCACTGAGCATAGTACCCTGTAGCTTCATCCATGTTGTTGTAAACTGTAGCATTTGTTTTCCTTTTATGGCGAATAATATTCCATTGAGTATATGTGCCACATCTTCATTATCTATTAATCTAATTATGGGCACATCAATTGTTTCCATTTCTTTTCTACTGTAAATAGTGCTGTAATAAACATAGGGGTGCATATGTCTTTTTCAAACTGTGTTTCAGAATGGTTTATTTATTTATTCGTTTATTCCTTTGTTTATGTATTTATTTATTTTCATATGATTAACCTAATGTTACATGCCAAAAATTATGTTTACTACACTCCTCCATCACCAAGTTGACCCACATATCCCACTGCAGTCACTGTCCATCAAAGGAGTAAGAGGCTGTACAATCACTACTTGTCTCTGCTGGGTTGTACAGCCCTCCCTGTGCCAAACACAGATTATACATGCTAATCATAATGCCTGCTTTCTCCCCCACCGTTATCCCTACATTCCAACCCATCCACCCCAGTCTTTTTCCCTTTTGTAACTATTAGTGTATTCTTGGGTTTTGTGAGTCTGCTACTGTTTGCTCCTTCAGTTTTCTCTTTGTTCTTATTCTCCCCAGATGAGTGAAATCATTAGATACTTGTCTTTCTCTGCCTGGCTCGTTACACCAAGCATAATACTCTTTAGCTCCATCCATGTTTTTGGAAATGGTAGTGTTTATTTGCCTCTTATGGCTGAAGCAGATTGTATTGTGCATATATACCACATCTTGTTTTTCTATTCATCTCCTGTTGGACAGTAAACTTGGCTATTGTGAATAGTGCTGTGATAAACAAAGGAGTGCATATGACTTTTTCAAACTGGGTTACCTCATACTATTTTCCTTCTTATTTACTTATGTATTGATGTATGCATACATATATATATATGTATGTGTGTGTGTGTGTATATATATATATATGTATATGTATGTATATATTTGGTGTCATCAATCTACTATTGCATGAGGAAAATTATGTTTACTAGATTCCTCCATCACCACGTTTCCCCCACATATTCCATTGCAGTCATCATCCATCAATGTAGTAATATGCTGTAGAATCACTACTTGTCTCAGTTGTGTTGTACTGCCCTCCCGGTGCCAAACACACATTATACATGCTAATCATAATTCCTGCTTTCTCCCCCACTGTTATCCCTACATTCCAACCCATCCACCCCAGTCTTTTTCCCTTTTGTAACTATTAGTGTATTCTTGGGTTTTGAGAGTCTGCTACTGTTTGCTCTTTCAGTTTTCTCTTTGTTCTTATTCTCCCCAGATGAGTGAAATCATTAGATACTTGCCTTTCTCTGCCTGGCTCGTTACACCGAGCATAATACTCTCTAGCTCCATCCGTGTTTTTGGAAATGGTAGTGTTTATTTCCCTCTTATGGCTGAATTATATTGTATTGTGCATATGTACCACATCTTGCTTTTTCTATTCATCTCCTGTTGGACAGTAAACTTGGCTATGTTGAATAGTGCTGTGATATAGGGGTGCATATGACTTTTTCAAACTGGGTTACCTCATACTACTTTCCTTCTTATTTACTTATGTATTTATGTATACATACATATATATATATGTATATGTGTGTGGGTATATATATATATATATATGTGTGTGTGTGTATATTTGGTGTCATTAATCTACTATTACATGAGGAAAATTATGTTTACTCGACTCCTCCATCACCAAGTTGCCTCCACATATTCCATTGCAGTCATTGTCTCTCAACGCAGTAAGATGCTATAGAGTCACAACTTTCCTCCGCTGTGTTGTTCAGCCTTCCCTGGGCCAATCCCACATTATACATGCTAGTCATAATGCTTGCTTTTCCCCCCACTTATCCCAACATGCGAACCCATCCCCCCCAGTCCGTTTCCGTTTTGTAAGTGTTAGTCCATTCTTGGGTTCTGTGAGTCTGCTGATGTTTTTCTCCTTCAGGTTTTCCTCTGTTCTTCTTCTCCCCAGATGAGTGAAATGATTTCCTACTCATCCTTCTCTGGCTTATTTCACTGTGCATATTACCCGGTAGCTTCATCCATGTTGTTGGAAATGGTAGTATTTACTTTCTTCTTCTGGCTGAATATTATTCTGTTGTGTATCTGTACCACATCTTGTTTATCTCTTCATCTCCTAATGGACACTTAACTTGTCTTTTGTGAATAGTGCTGTCATAAAGAAAGGGGTGCCTCTTTTTGAAACGCGGTTGCCGCATTCTATTTTTTTCTTATTTATTTATGTACTTATTTATTATTTATATTTTTATATGTATGTACGTATATACATGCATATTTTTGGGGTCATTAATCTACTTTTACATGAAGAAATTATGCTTACTAGACTCCTCCTTCACCAAGTTGCCCCCACATATCCCACTGCAGTCACTGTCCATCAAAGGAGGAAGAGGCTGTACAATCACTACTTGTCTCTGCTGGGTTGTACAGCCCTCCCAGTGCCAAACACAGATTATACATGCTAATCATGATGCCTGCTTTCTCCCACACTGTTATCCCTACATTCCAACCCATCCACCCCAGTCTGTTTCCGGTTTGTAACTATTAGTACATTCTTGGGTTTTGTCAGTCTGCTACTGTTTGCTCCTTCAGTTATTTTTGTGTTTTTGTACTCCCCAGATGAGTGAAATCTTGAGATACTTGCCTTTCTCTTCCTGGCTCGTTACACCGAGCATAATACTCTCTAGCTCCATCCATGGTTTTAGAAGTGGTAGTATTTATTTCCCTCTTATGGTTGAGTTATATTGTATTGTGCATATGTACCACATCTTGTTTTTTCTATTCATCTACTGTTGGACACTGAACTTGGCTATGGTGAATAGTGCTGTGAAAAACAAAGGTGTGCATATGTCTTTTTCAAACTGGGTTGCCTCATACTATTTTCTTATTTATTTATTTATTTATGTACTGATATATACACACATTTATATATATTTTTTGGTGTCATTAATCTGCTATTACATGAGGAAAATTATGTATACTAGGCACCCCTGTCACCACGTTTCCCCCACATATTCCATTCCAGTCATCATTCATCAACGTTGTAATATGCTGTAGAATCACTACGTGTCTCAGGTGTGTTGTACTGTTATCCCCGTGCCAAACACATTATACATGCTAATCATAATTCCTGCTTCTTACCCCACTCTTACCCCTACATTCCAACCCTTCCACCTCAGCTCATTTCCCTTTTGTACTTTTAGTCAATTCTTGTGTTCTGTGATTCTGCTGATGTTTTGCCACTTCAGGTCTTTCTCTGTTCTTATACTCCCCAGATGAGTGAAATAAGTTCATAGTTGTGTTTCTCCGCCTGGCTTACAACACTGAGTATAATACCCACTAGCTGCATCCATCGTGTTGGAAATGGTAGGGTCTGTTTTGTTCCTTTGGCTGAATAATATTCCGCTGTGCATATGTACCACATGTTCTTTATCTTTTCATCTCCTTATGGGCAATTAGATTGGCTATTGTGAGTAGTGCTGTGATAAACATAGGGGTGCATAGGTATTTCCCAAACTGGGTTGCTGCATTCTTTTATTTTTTTATGTATTTATTTCGTATTTTGGTATCATTAATTGTTTTTCTATTTTTAATTTTTTATTTATACTTTCGTACCACTGATCTGCTATTCCAAAAGGAACATTGTGGTAACTAGACTCCCCCCATCACCAAGTTCCCCCCAGATACCCCATTGCACTCACTGTCCATCAGCGTGGCAAGATGCTGTGGAATGACTACTAGTCTTCTCTGTGTTGTACAGCCTTCCCTGTGCCCCCCCCCCACATTATACATGCTAAACAATGCACCCTTTCTTTCCCCTTCCCTTATCCCTCCATTCCCACCCTTCCACCTAAGTCCCTTTTCCTTTGGTTACTGTTAGTCCATTCTTGGGTTTTGTAAGGCTGCTGCCATTTTGCTCCTTCAGTTTCTTTCTTTGTTCTTGTAGTCCACAGATGAGAGATATCATTTGATATATGTGTGTGTGTGTGTGTGTGTGTGTGTGTATACACATATATGTATATGAAGGCCAGAACCACTAATGTTTGCTAAGATGATGCAGCTTGCTACAGCTGGTCAGTGCCCACCTTCAGGGGGTGGCCTTTGCAAGAACAGCACTGTTGCCTGGAGATTCCATGACATCACAGTGGTGCCTCTTTCCTAGGGACAGATTGTTTATGGTGATTGGAGCAGGTTCCCACTTCAGAGCCTGGTGTCCTGGCTGGGGTTATGATTTCGGTGCGGTGTGCGCTGACCGCCTTGACATCATCAGGAATTTGGAAACCATATCCAAGGTACTGTGTGTTTCTTTTAAGTTTGGTGTCAGTACTAAACAGTTACATGAGGAACGTTATGGTTTCTGGACTCCGGCCATTATCAAGTCACCACCACATACCCCATGAGCGTCACTGTCTTTCAGCCCAGTATTATGCTGTAGAATCACTGCTGGTCTTTGTGTTATTCTGCCATCCTCGTGCTCCTCTCCGCGCCCACATTATGTGTGCTGCTCGTAGTGCCCAGTTTTCACCCTTATCCCTCCCTCCCTTCCCAGCCATCCTCCACAGTCACTTTCCCTTTGGTAACTGGTAGTCCATTCTTAGGTTTGACGAGGCTGCTACTGCCTTGTTCCTTTAGTTTTCTCTTTGTTCTGATACTCCACAGGCGACTGAAATCATTTGATACATTTCTCCCTCTGCTAAGTCTCACTGAGCATAGTACCCTGTAGCTTCATCCATGTTGTTGTAAACTGTAGCATTTGTTTTCCTTTTATGGCGAATAATATTCCATTGAGTATATGTGCCACATCTTCATTATCTATTAATCTAATTATGGGCACATCAATTGTTTCCATTTCTTTTCTACTGTAAATAGTGCTGTAATAAACATAGGGGTGCATATGTCTTTTTCAAACTGTGTTTCAGAATGGTTTATTTATTTATTCGTTTATTCCTTTGTTTATGTATTTATTTATTTTCATATGATTAACCTAATGTTACATGCCAAAAATTATGTTTACTACACTCCTCCATCACCAAGTTGACCCACATATCCCACTGCAGTCACTGTCCATCAAAGGAGTAAGAGGCTGTACAATCACTACTTGTCTCTGCTGGGTTGTACAGCCCTCCCTGTGCCAAACACAGATTATACATGCTAATCATAATGCCTGCTTTCTCCCCCACCGTTATCCCTACATTCCAACCCATCCACCCCAGTCTTTTTCCCTTTTGTAACTATTAGTGTATTCTTGGGTTTTGTGAGTCTGCTACTGTTTGCTCCTTCAGTTTTCTCTTTGTTCTTATTCTCCCCAGATGAGTGAAATCATTAGATACTTGTCTTTCTCTGCCTGGCTCGTTACACCAAGCATAATACTCTTTAGCTCCATCCATGTTTTTGGAAATGGTAGTGTTTATTTGCCTCTTATGGCTGAAGCAGATTGTATTGTGCATATATACCACATCTTGTTTTTCTATTCATCTCCTGTTGGACAGTAAACTTGGCTATTGTGAATAGTGCTGTGATAAACAAAGGAGTGCATATGACTTTTTCAAACTGGGTTACCTCATACTATTTTCCTTCTTATTTACTTATGTATTGATGTATGCATACATATATATATATGTATGTGTGTGTGTGTGTATATATATATATATGTATATGTATGTATATATTTGGTGTCATCAATCTACTATTGCATGAGGAAAATTATGTTTACTAGATTCCTCCATCACCACGTTTCCCCCACATATTCCATTGCAGTCATCATCCATCAATGTAGTAATATGCTGTAGAATCACTACTTGTCTCAGTTGTGTTGTACTGCCCTCCCGGTGCCAAACACACATTATACATGCTAATCATAATTCCTGCTTTCTCCCCCACTGTTATCCCTACATTCCAACCCATCCACCCCAGTCTTTTTCCCTTTTGTAACTATTAGTGTATTCTTGGGTTTTGAGAGTCTGCTACTGTTTGCTCTTTCAGTTTTCTCTTTGTTCTTATTCTCCCCAGATGAGTGAAATCATTAGATACTTGCCTTTCTCTGCCTGGCTCGTTACACCGAGCATAATACTCTCTAGCTCCATCCGTGTTTTTGGAAATGGTAGTGTTTATTTCCCTCTTATGGCTGAATTATATTGTATTGTGCATATGTACAATATCTTGCTTTTTCTATTCATCTCCTGTTGGACAGTAAACTTGGCTATGTTGAATAGTGCTGTGATATAGGGGTGCATATGACTTTTTCAAACTGGGTTACCTCATACTATTTTCCTTCTTATTTACTTATGTATTTATGTATACATACATATATATATGTATATGTGTGTGTGTATATATATATATGTGTGTGTGTGTGTGTGTATATTTGGTGTCATTAATCTACTATTACATGAGGAAAATTATGTTTACTCGACTCCTCCATCACCAAGTTGCCTCCACATATTCCATTGCAGTCATTGTCTCTCAACGCAGTAAGATGCTATAGAGTCACAACTTTCCTCCGCTGTGTTGTTCAGCCTTCCCTGGGCCAATCCCACATTATACATGCTAGTCATAATGCTTGCTTTTCCCCCCACTTATCCCAACATGCGAACCCATCCCCCCCAGTCCGTTTCCGTTTTGTAAGTGTTAGTCCATTCTTGGGTTCTGTGAGTCTGCTGATGTTTTTCTCCTTCAGGTTTTCCTCTGTTCTTCTTCTCCCCAGATGAGTGAAATGATTTCCTACTCATCCTTCTCTGGCTTATTTCACTGTGCATATTACCCGGTAGCTTCATCCATGTTGTTGGAAATGGTAGTATTTACTTTCTTCTTCTGGCTGAATATTATTCTGTTGTGTATCTGTACCACATCTTGTTTATCTCTTCATCTCCTAATGGACACTTAACTTGTCTTTTGTGAATAGTGCTGTCATAAAGAAAGGGGTGCCTCTTTTTGAAACGCGGTTGCCGCATTCTATTTTTTTCTTATTTATTTATGTACTTATTTATTATTTATATTTTTATATGTATGTACGTATATACATGCATATTTTGGGGGTCATTAATCTACTTTTACATGAAGAAATTATGCTTACTAGACTCCTCCTTCACCAAGTTGCCCCCACATATCCCACTGCAGTCACTGTCCATCAAAGGAGGAAGAGGCTGTACAATCACTACTTGTCTCTGCTGGGTTGTACAGCCCTCCCAGTGCCAAACACAGATTATACATGCTAATCATAATTCCTGCTTCTTACCCCACTCTTACCCCTACATTCCAACCCTTCCACCTCAGCTCATTTCCCTTTTGTACTTTTAGTCAATTCTTGTGTTCTGTGATTCTGCTGATGTTTTGCCACTTCAGGTCTTTCTCTGTTCTTATACTCCCCAGATGAGTGAAATAAGTTCATAGTTGTGTTTCTCCGCCTGGCTTACAACACTGAGTATAATACCCACTAGCTGCATCCATCGTGTTGGAAATGGTAGGGTCTGTTTTGTTCCTTTGGCTGAATAATATTCCGCTGTGCATATGTACCACATGTTCTTTATCTTTTCATCTCCTTATGGGCAATTAGATTGGCTATTGTGAGTAGTGCTGTGATAAACATAGGGGTGCATAGGTATTTCCCAAACTGGGTTGCTGCATTCTTTTATTTTTTTATGTATTTATTTCGTATTTTGGTATCATTAATTGTTTTTCTATTTTTAATTTTTTATTTATACTTTCGTACCACTGATCTGCTATTCCAAAAGGAACATTGTGGTAACTAGACTCCCCCCATCACCAAGTTCCCCCCAGATACCCCATTGCACTCACTGTCCATCAGCGTGGCAAGATGCTGTGGAATGACTACTAGTCTTCTCTGTGTTGTACAGCCTTCCCTGTGCCCCCCCCCCACATTATACGTGCTAAACAATGCACCCTTTCTTTCCCCTTCCCTTATCCCTCCATTCCCACCCTTCCACCTAAGTCCCTTTTCCTTTGGTTACTGTTAGTCCATTCTTGGGTTTTGTAAGGCTGCTGCCATTTTGCTCCTTCAGTTTCTTTCTTTGTTCTTGTAGTCCACAGATGAGAGATATCATTTGATATATGTGTGTGTGTGTGTGTGTGTGTGTATACACATATATGTATATGAAGGCCAGAACCACTAATGTTTGCTAAGATGATGCAGCTTGCTACAGCTGGTCAGTGCCCACCTTCAGGGGGTGGCCTTTGCAAGAACAGCACTGTTGCCTGGAGATTCCATGACATCACAGTGGTGCCTCTTTCCTAGGGACAGATTGTTTATGGTGATTGGAGCAGGTTCCCACTTCAGAGCCTGGTGTCCTGGCTGGGGTTATGATTTCGGTGCGGTGTGCGCTGACCGCCTTGACATCATCAGGAATTTGGAAACCATATCCAAGGTACTGTGTGTTTCTTTTAAGTTTGGTGTCAGTACTAAACAGTTACATGAGGAACGTTATGGTTTCTGGACTCCGGCCATTATCAAGTCACCACCACATACCCCATGAGCGTCACTGTCTTTCAGCCCAGTATTATGCTGTAGAATCACTGCTGGTCTTTGTGTTATTCTGCCATCCTCGTGCTCCTCTCCGCGCCCACATTATGTGTGCTGCTCGTAGTGCCCAGTTTTCACCCTTATCCCTCCCTCCCTTCCCAGCCATCCTCCACAGTCACTTTCCCTTTGGTAACTGGTAGTCCATTCTTAGGTTTGACGAGGCTGCTACTGCCTTGTTCCTTTAGTTTTCTCTTTGTTCTGATACTCCACAGGCGACTGAAATCATTTGATACATTTCTCCCTCTGCTAAGTCTCACTGAGCATAGTACCCTGTAGCTTCATCCATGTTGTTGTAAACTGTAGCATTTGTTTTCCTTTTATGGCGAATAATATTCCATTGAGTATATGTGCCACATCTTCATTATCTATTAATCTAATTATGGGCACATCAATTGTTTCCATTTCTTTTCTACTGTAAATAGTGCTGTAATAAACATAGGGGTGCATATGTCTTTTTCAAACTGTGTTTCAGAATGGTTTATTTATTTATTCGTTTATTCCTTTGTTTATGTATTTATTTATTTTCATATGATTAACCTAATGTTACATGCCAAAAATTATGTTTACTACACTCCTCCATCACCAAGTTGACCCACATATCCCACTGCAGTCACTGTCCATCAAAGGAGTAAGAGGCTGTACAATCACTACTTGTCTCTGCTGGGTTGTACAGCCCTCCCTGTGCCAAACACAGATTATACATGCTAATCATAATGCCTGCTTTCTCCCCCACCGTTATCCCTACATTCCAACCCATCCACCCCAGTCTTTTTCCCTTTTGTAACTATTAGTGTATTCTTGGGTTTTGTGAGTCTGCTACTGTTTGCTCCTTCAGTTTTCTCTTTGTTCTTATTCTCCCCAGATGAGTGAAATCATTAGATACTTGTCTTTCTCTGCCTGGCTCGTTACACCAAGCATAATACTCTTTAGCTCCATCCATGTTTTTGGAAATGGTAGTGTTTATTTGCCTCTTATGGCTGAAGCAGATTGTATTGTGCATATATACCACATCTTGTTTTTCTATTCATCTCCTGTTGGACAGTAAACTTGGCTATTGTGAATAGTGCTGTGATAAACAAAGGAGTGCATATGACTTTTTCAAACTGGGTTACCTCATACTATTTTCCTTCTTATTTACTTATGTATTGATGTATGCATACATATATATATATGTATGTGTGTGTGTGTATATACATATATATATATATATATATGTATATGTATGTATATATTTGGTGTCATCAATCTACTATTGCATGAGGAAAATTATGTTTACTAGATTCCTCCATCACCACGTTTCCCCCACATATTCCATTGCAGTCATCATCCATCAATGTAGTAATATGCTGTAGAATCACTACTTGTCTCAGTTGTGTTGTACTGCCCTCCCGGTGCCAAACACACATTATACATGCTAATCATAATTCCTGCTTTCTCCCCCACTGTTATCCCTACATTCCAACCCATCCACCCCAGTCTTTTTCCCTTTTGTAACTATTAGTGTATTCTTGGGTTTTGAGAGTCTGCTACTGTTTGCTCTTTCAGTTTTCTCTTTGTTCTTATTCTCCCCAGATGAGTGAAATCATTAGATACTTGCCTTTCTCTGCCTGGCTCGTTACACCGAGCATAATACTCTCTAGCTCCATCCGTGTTTTTGGAAATGGTAGTGTTTATTTCCCTCTTATGGCTGAATTATATTGTATTGTGCATATGTACCACATCTTGCTTTTTCTATTCATCTCCTGTTGGACAGTAAACTTGGCTATGTTGAATAGTGCTGTGATATAGGGGTGCATATGACTTTTTCAAACTGGGTTACCTCATACTATTTTCCTTCTTATTTACTTATGTATTTATGTATACATACATATATATATATATATGTGTGTGTGTATATATATATATATGTGTGTGTGTGTGTATATTTGGTGTCATTAATCTACTATTACATGAGGAAAATTATGTTTACTCGACTCCTCCATCACCAAGTTGCCTCCACATATTCCATTGCAGTCATTGTCTCTCAACGCAGTAAGATGCTATAGAGTCACAACTTTCCTCCGCTGTGTTGTTCAGCCTTCCCTGGGCCAATCCCACATTATACATGCTAGTCATAATGCTTGCTTTTCCCCCCACTTATCCCAACATGCGAACCCATCCCCCCCAGTCCGTTTCCGTTTTGTAAGTGTTAGTCCATTCTTGGGTTCTGTGAGTCTGCTGATGTTTTTCTCCTTCAGGTTTTCCTCTGTTCTTCTTCTCCCCAGATGAGTGAAATGATTTCCTACTCATCCTTCTCTGGCTTATTTCACTGTGCATATTACCCGGTAGCTTCATCCATGTTGTTGGAAATGGTAGTATTTACTTTCTTCTTCTGGCTGAATATTATTCTGTTGTGTATCTGTACCACATCTTGTTTATCTCTTCATCTCCTAATGGACACTTAACTTGTCTTTTGTGAATAGTGCTGTCATAAAGAAAGGGGTGCCTCTTTTTGAAACGCGGTTGCCGCATTCTATTTTTTTCTTATTTATTTATGTACTTATTTATTATTTATATTTTTATATGTATGTACGTATATACATGCATATTTTGGGGGTCATTAATCTACTTTTACATGAAGAAATTATGCTTACTAGACTCCTCCTTCACCAAGTTGCCCCCACATATCCCACTGCAGTCACTGTCCATCAAAGGAGGAAGAGGCTGTACAATCACTACTTGTCTCTGCTGGGTTGTACAGCCCTCCCAGTGCCAAACACAGATTATACATGCTAATCATGATGCCTGCTTTCTCCCACACTGTTATCCCTACATTCCAACCCATCCACCCCAGTCTGTTTCCGGTTTGTAACTATTAGTACATTCTTGGGTTTTGTCAGTCTGCTACTGTTTGCTCCTTCAGTTATTTTTGTGTTTTTGTACTCCCCAGATGAGTGAAATCTTGAGATACTTGCCTTTCTCTTCCTGGCTCGTTACACCGAGCATAATACTCTCTAGCTCCATCCATGGTTTTAGAAGTGGTAGTATTTATTTCCCTCTTATGGTTGAGTTATATTGTATTGTGCATATGTACCACATCTTGTTTTTTCTATTCATCTACTGTTGGACACTGAACTTGGCTATGGTGAATAGTGCTGTGAAAAACAAAGGTGTGCATATGTCTTTTTCAAACTGGGTTGCCTCATACTATTTTCTTATTTATTTATTTATTTATGTACTGATATATACACACATTTATATATATTTTTTGGTGTCATTAATCTGCTATTACATGAGGAAAATTATGTATACTAGGCACCCCTGTCACCACGTTTCCCCCACATATTCCATTCCAGTCATCATCCATCAACGTTGTAATATGCTGTAGAATCACTACGTGTCTCAGGTGTGTTGTACTGTTATCCCCGTGCCAAACACATTATACATGCTAATCATAACTCCTGCTTCTTACCCCACTCTTACCCCTACATTCCAACCCTTCCACCTCAGCTCATTTCCCTTTTGTACTTTTAGTCAATTCTTGTGTTCTGTGATTCTGCTGATGTTTTGCCACTTCAGGTCTTTCTCTGTTCTTATACTCCCCAGATGAGTGAAATAAGTTCATAGTTGTGTTTCTCCGCCTGGCTTACAACACTGAGTATAATACCCACTAGCTGCATCCATCGTGTTGGAAATGGTAGGGTCTGTTTTGTTCCTTTGGCTGAATAATATTCCGCTGTGCATATGTACCACATGTTCTTTATCTTTTCATCTCCTTATGGGCAATTAGATTGGCTATTGTGAGTAGTGCTGTGATAAACATAGGGGTGCATAGGTATTTCCCAAACTGGGTTGCTGCATTCTTTTATTTTTTTATGTATTTATTTCGTATTTTGGTATCATTAATTGTTTTTCTATTTTTAATTTTTTATTTATACTTTCGTACCACTGATCTGCTATTCCAAAAGGAACATTGTGGTAACTAGACTCCCCCCATCACCAAGTTCCCCCCAGATACCCCATTGCACTCACTGTCCATCAGCGTGGCAAGATGCTGTGGAATGACTTCTAGTCTTCTCTGTGTTGTACAGCCTTCCCTGTGCCCCCCCCCCCACATTATACATGCTAAACAATGCACCCTTTCTTTCCCCTTCCCTTATCCCTCCATTCCCACCCTTCCACCTAAGTCCCTTTTCCTTTGGTTACTGTTAGTCCATTCTTGGGTTTTGTAAGGCTGCTGCCATTTTGCTCCTTCAGTTTCTTTCTTTGTTCTTGTAGTCCACAGATGAGAGATATCATTTGATATATGTGTGTGTGTGTGTGTGTGTGTGTGTGTATACACATATATGTATATGAAGGCCAGAACCACTAATGTTTGCTAAGATGATGCAGCTTGCTACAGCTGGTCAGTGCCCACCTTCAGGGGGTGGCCTTTGCAAGAACAGCACTGTTGCCTGGAGATTCCATGACATCACAGTGGTGCCTCTTTCCTAGGGACAGATTGTTTATGGTGATTGGAGCAGGTTCCCACTTCAGAGCCTGGTGTCCTGGCTGGGGTTATGATTTCGGTGCGGTGTGCGCTGACCGCCTTGACATCATCAGGAATTTGGAAACCATATCCAAGGTACTGTGTGTTTCTTTTAAGTTTGGTGTCAGTACTAAACAGTTACATGAGGAACGTTATGGTTTCTGGACTCCGGCCATTATCAAGTCACCACCACATACCCCATGAGCGTCACTGTCTTTCAGCCCAGTATTATGCTGTAGAATCACTGCTGGTCTTTGTGTTATTCTGCCATCCTCGTGCTCCTCTCCGCGCCCACATTATGTGTGCTGCTCGTAGTGCCCAGTTTTCACCCTTATCCCTCCCTCCCTTCCCAGCCATCCTCCACAGTCACTTTCCCTTTGGTAACTGGTAGTCCATTCTTAGGTTTGACGAGGCTGCTACTGCCTTGTTCCTTTAGTTTTCTCTTTGTTCTGATACTCCACAGGCGACTGAAATCATTTGATACATTTCTCCCTCTGCTAAGTCTCACTGAGCATAGTACCCTGTAGCTTCATCCATGTTGTTGTAAACTGTAGCATTTGTTTTCCTTTTATGGCGAATAATATTCCATTGAGTATATGTGCCACATCTTCATTATCTATTAATCTAATTATGGGCACATCAATTGTTTCCATTTCTTTTCTACTGTAAATAGTGCTGTAATAAACATAGGGGTGCATATGTCTTTTTCAAACTGTGTTTCAGAATGGTTTATTTATTTATTCGTTTATTCCTTTGTTTATGTATTTATTTATTTTCATATGATTAACCTAATGTTACATGCCAAAAATTATGTTTACTACACTCCTCCATCACCAAGTTGACCCACATATCCCACTGCAGTCACTGTCCATCAAAGGAGTAAGAGGCTGTACAATCACTACTTGTCTCTGCTGGGTTGTACAGCCCTCCCTGTGCCAAACACAGATTATACATGCTAATCATAATGCCTGCTTTCTCCCCCACCGTTATCCCTACATTCCAACCCATCCACCCCAGTCTTTTTCCCTTTTGTAACTATTAGTGTATTCTTGGGTTTTGTGAGTCTGCTACTGTTTGCTCCTTCAGTTTTCTCTTTGTTCTTATTCTCCCCAGATGAGTGAAATCATTAGATACTTGTCTTTCTCTGCCTGGCTCGTTACACCAAGCATAATACTCTTTAGCTCCATCCATGTTTTTGGAAATGGTAGTGTTTATTTGCCTCTTATGGCTGAAGCAGATTGTATTGTGCATATATACCACATCTTGTTTTTCTATTCATCTCCTGTTGGACAGTAAACTTGGCTATTGTGAATAGTGCTGTGATAAACAAAGGAGTGCATATGACTTTTTCAAACTGGGTTACCTCATACTATTTTCCTTCTTATTTACTTATGTATTGATGTATGCATACATATATATATATGTATGTGTGTGTGTGTGTATATATATATATATGTATATGTATGTATATATTTGGTGTCATCAATCTACTATTGCATGAGGAAAATTATGTTTACTAGATTCCTCCATCACCACGTTTCCCCCACATATTCCATTGCAGTCATCATCCATCAATGTAGTAATATGCTGTAGAATCACTACTTGTCTCAGTTGTGTTGTACTGCCCTCCCGGTGCCAAACACACATTATACATGCTAATCATAATTCCTGCTTTCTCCCCCACTGTTATCCCTACATTCCAACCCATCCACCCCAGTCTTTTTCCCTTTTGTAACTATTAGTGTATTCTTGGGTTTTGAGAGTCTGCTACTGTTTGCTCTTTCAGTTTTCTCTTTGTTCTTATTCTCCCCAGATGAGTGAAATCATTAGATACTTGCCTTTCTCTGCCTGGCTCGTTACACCGAGCATAATACTCTCTAGCTCCATCCGTGTTTTTGGAAATGGTAGTGTTTATTTCCCTCTTATGGCTGAATTATATTGTATTGTGCATATGTACCACATCTTGCTTTTTCTATTCATCTCCTGTTGGACAGTAAACTTGGCTATGTTGAATAGTGCTGTGATATAGGGGTGCATATGACTTTTTCAAACTGGGTTACCTCATACTACTTTCCTTCTTATTTACTTATGTATTTATGTATACATACATATATATATATGTATATGTGTGTGGGTATATATATATATATATATGTGTGTGTGTGTATATTTGGTGTCATTAATCTACTATTACATGAGGAAAATTATGTTTACTCGACTCCTCCATCACCAAGTTGCCTCCACATATTCCATTGCAGTCATTGTCTCTCAACGCAGTAAGATGCTATAGAGTCACAACTTTCCTCCGCTGTGTTGTTCAGCCTTCCCTGGGCCAATCCCACATTATACATGCTAGTCATAATGCTTGCTTTTCCCCCCACTTATCCCAACATGCGAACCCATCCCCCCCAGTCCGTTTCCGTTTTGTAAGTGTTAGTCCATTCTTGGGTTCTGTGAGTCTGCTGATGTTTTTCTCCTTCAGGTTTTCCTCTGTTCTTCTTCTCCCCAGATGAGTGAAATGATTTCCTACTCATCCTTCTCTGGCTTATTTCACTGTGCATATTACCCGGTAGCTTCATCCATGTTGTTGGAAATGGTAGTATTTACTTTCTTCTTCTGGCTGAATATTATTCTGTTGTGTATCTGTACCACATCTTGTTTATCTCTTCATCTCCTAATGGACACTTAACTTGTCTTTTGTGAATAGTGCTGTCATAAAGAAAGGGGTGCCTCTTTTTGAAACGCGGTTGCCGCATTCTATTTTTTTCTTATTTATTTATGTACTTATTTATTATTTATATTTTTATATGTATGTACGTATATACATGCATATTTTTGGGGTCATTAATCTACTTTTACATGAAGAAATTATGCTTACTAGACTCCTCCTTCACCAAGTTGCCCCCACATATCCCACTGCAGTCACTGTCCATCAAAGGAGGAAGAGGCTGTACAATCACTACTTGTCTCTGCTGGGTTGTACAGCCCTCCCAGTGCCAAACACAGATTATACATGCTAATCATGATGCCTGCTTTCTCCCACACTGTTATCCCTACATTCCAACCCATCCACCCCAGTCTGTTTCTGGTTTGTAACTATTAGTACATTCTTGGGTTTTGTCAGTCTGCTACTGTTTGCTCCTTCAGTTATTTTTGTCTTTTTTTTTTTTTTTTAATAATTATTTTTTTATTGAAGGGTAGTTGACGCACAGTATTACATTACATTAGTTTCAAGAGTACAACACAGTGATAAAATATTTATATACATAATTCTAGGTTCCAGCTATCACCCTACCAATCTGTTACATTATCTTGACTATATTCCTTATGCTATACATTACATCCCGGTTACTTATTTATTTTACCATTGGATGTCTGTCCTTTTTTTTTTTTTTTTTTTTTTTTTTTTTGTGAGGTCATCTCTCATATTTATTGATCAAATGATTGTTAACAACAATAAAATTCTGTATAGGGGAGTCAATGCTCAATGCACAATCATTAATCCACCCCAAGCCTAATTTTCGTCAGTCTCCAATCTTCTGAGGCATAACAAACAAGTTCTTACATGGAGAACAAATTCTTACATAATGAATAAGTTACATAGTGAACAGTACAAGGGCAGTCATCACAGAAACTTTCAGTTTTGCTCATGCATTATGAACTCTAAACAGTCAGTTCAAATATGAATACTCATTTGGTTTTTATACTTGTTTTATGTGTGGATACTACATTTCTCTCTTTATTATTATTATTTTTAATAGAATGCTGAAGTGGTAGGTAGATACAAGATAAAGGTAGAAAACATAGTTTAGTGTTGTAAGAGAGCAAATGTAGATGATCAGGTGTGTGCCTGTAGACTATGTGTTAATCCAAGCTAGACAAGGGCAACAAAACATCCACGTATGCAGAAGATTTCTCTCAGAACAGGGGGGGTGAGGTTCTAAGCCTCACCTCTGTTGATCCCCAATTTCTCACCTGATGACCCCCCTGCGACTGTGCCTGTCTTAGGTTGTTCCTCCCTTGAGGAATCTTACCCGTCTCTGGCTAACCAGTCATCTTCCGGGGCCATACAGGGAAATGTAAAGTTGGTAAGTGAGCGAGAAGCCTTATTGTTTGAAATGGTTAGCTTTTTATTTCTTTGCATATTTATGCCCTGTAGCTTCTATGCCCAGCATTTGTCTTGAGGTATCTTTACCACTTCGAAGAATTATGATACTCGGTAAATTTGATAGGAGGCACGAGTTCTATTTAAGGGTTGTAATTAGGAAGGAAGAAGAAAAGCTATAGAAGTAGCAGGCGGCAGAAAACATGGGAAGATTGATTATTTCTTTGACATATCTTCTTGTAGAGTAACTTCAGCATGTATAGGTTTTAAGCTACTACTTAAATGGCACACACGCATTAACACAATAGGAGTATAGTTACATAACCAAAGCATACCTGTAATTACCAGCCATCTCCAGTGAAACCAAGAAAACCAGTTAGGCACCTTAGGCATTTGTGAAAACTTATCTATGATATGGTGGATATTGTCCAACTGAACTTGAACAGTCTGAGAGAAATCAGACAAATTAAATTAACCCATTCCTGGGGAATGTTCACATCCCTTATGTTCTTTTAACAGTAAATAGTCTGTAGTTGTAAGATTTTGGAGCGCTACCATTTGCACTTCTCCTAATTCTTGGTTGAGTTCCAACAGTATAGATCCAGTCAAATTTGTTGTTTTACTGTATGCACATGCCAGCTTAGATATCTCCTTCTTCGTTCCCATGGCAAGTCCAGGAACTGGTGGGATGAGTGCATCTACAGCTGTAGCAGTGCGTGGATCTTTGTTGGGGTTTTTTGATGATCATCTTCTGGCATGAGTCTTCCAGAGAGTGCTGATGTTGGAAGTTCTTTTTCATATCGTATCTTAGTTCATTTTCGGGGTAGCCCAATTAGGCTTTGATCCTCTGTATAAACACAAACAGACCCTTTGCCTACACTTTTATATGCCCTTTATACCCTTGTGTAGAACTCATTGGAGGTTACCAAACAGGAACTGCCTTTTTTTTTCTTTTTTTGGTATCACTAATCTACACTTACATGATGAATATTATGTTTACTAGGCTCTCCCCTATACGAGGTCCCCCCTATAAACCCCTTTACAGTCACTGTCCATCAGCATAGCAAAATGTTGTAGAATCACTACTTGCCTTCTCTGTGTTGTACAGCCCTCCCTTTTCTCCTACCCACCCATGCATGCTAATCTTAATATCCCCCTACTTCTCCCCCGCCCTTATGCCTCCCTACCCACCCATCCTCCCCAGTCCCTTTCCCTTTGGTACCTGTTAGTTCATTCTTGAGTTCTGTGATTCTGCTGCTGTTTTGTTCCTTCAGTTTTTCCTTTGTTCTTATACTCCACAGATAAGTGAAATCATTTGGTATTTCTCTTTCTCCGCTTGGCTTGTTTCACTGAGCATAATACCCTCCAGCACCATCCATGTTGCTGCAAATGGTTGGATTTGCCCTTTTCTTATGGCTGAGTAGTATTCTATTGTGTATATGTACCACATCTTCTTTATCCTTCATCTATCGATGGACATTTAGGTTTCTTCCAATTCTTGGCCTTTGTAAATAGTGCTGCGATATACATAGGGGGTGCACTGATCTTACTCATACTTGATTGCTGCATTCTTAGGGTAAATTCCTAGGAGTGCACTTCCTGGGTCAAATGGTAAGTCTGTTTTGAGCATTTTGATGTACCTCCATACTGCTTTCCACAATGGTTGGACTAACTTACATTCCCACCAGCAGTGTAGGAGGGTTCCCCTTTCTCCACAGCCTCGCCAACATTTGTTGTTGTTTGTCTTTTGGATGGCAGCCATCCTTACTGGTGTGAGGTGATACCTCATTGTAGTTTTAATTTGCATTTCTCTGATAATTAGCGATGTGGAGCATCTTTTCATGTGTCTGTTGGCCATCTGTATTTCTTTTTTGGAGAACTGTCTGTTCAGTTCCTCTGCCCATTTTTTAATTGGGTTATTTGTTTTTTGTTTGTTGAGGCGTGTGAGCTCTTTATATATTCTGGACGTCAAGCCTTTATCGGATGTGTCATTTTCAAATATATTCTCCCATACTGTAGGGATCCTTTTTGTTCTATTGATGGTGTCTTTTGCTGTACAGAAGCTTTTCAGCTTAATAGAGTCCCACTTACTCATTTTTGCTGTTGTTTTCCTTGCCCGGGGAGATATGTTCAAGAAGAGGTCACTCATGTTTATGTCTAAGAGGTTTTTTGCCTATGTTTTCTTCCAAGAGTTTAATGGTTTCATGACTTACATTCAGGTCTTTGATCCATTTGGAGTTTACTTTTGTATATGGGGTTAGACAATGGTACAGATTCATTCTCCTACATGTAGCTGTCCAGTTTTGCCAGCACCATCTGTTGAAGAGACTGTCATTTCGCCATTGTATGTCCATGGCTCCTTTATCAAATATTAATTGACCTTATATGTCTGGGTTAATGTCTGGATTCTCTAGCCTGTTCCATTGGTGTGTGGCTCTGCTCTTGTGCCAGTACCAAATTGTCTTGATTACTATGGCTTTATAGTAGAGCTTGAAATTGGGGAGTGAGATCCCCCCTACTTTATTCTTTTTTTTTTTTTTTGTAAGATAATTATATTTTTTATTGAAGTGTAGTTGACGCACAGTATTACATTACATTAGTTTCAAGAGTACAACACAGTGATAAAATATTTATATACATAATTCTAGGTTCCAGCTATCACCCTACCAAGCTGTTACAATAACTTGACTATATTCCTTATGCTATACATTACATCCCGGTTACTTATTTATTTTACCATTGGAAGTCTGTCCTTTTTTTTTTTTTTTTTTTGTGAGATCATCTCTCATATTTGTTGATCAAATGGATGTTAATGACAATAAAATTCTGTATAGGGGAGTCAATGCTCAATGCACAATCATTAATCCACCCCAAGCCTAATTTTCGTCAGTCTCCAATCTTCTGAGGCATAGCAAACAAGTTCTTACATGGAGAACAAATTCTTACATAGTGAATAAGTTACATAGTGAACAGTACAAGGGCAGTCATCACAGAAACTTTCGGTTTTGCTCATGCATTATGAACTATAAACAGTCAGTTCAAATATGAATACTCATTTGGTTTTTATACTTGATTTATATGTGGATACCACATTTCTCTCTTTATTATTATTATTTTTAATAAAATGCTGAAGTGGTAGGTAGATACGAGATAAAGATAGAAAACGTAGTTTAGTGTTGTAAGAGAGCAAATGTAGATGATCAGGTGTGTGCCTGTAGACTATGTGTTAATCCAAGCTAGACAAGGGCAATAAAACATCCACGTATGCAGAAGATTTCTCTCAGAACGGGGGGGTGCGGTTCTAAGCCTCACCTCTGTTGATCCCCAATTTCTCACCTGATGACCCCCCTGCGACTGTGCCTGTCTTAGGTTGTTCCTCCCTTGAGGAATCTTACCCGTCTCTGGCTAACCAGTCATCTTCCGGGGCCATACAGGGAAATGTAAAGTTGGTAAGTGAGCGAGAAGCCTTATTGTTTGAAATGGTTAGCTTTTTATTTCTTTGCATATTTATGCCCTGTAGCTTCTATGCCCAGCATTTGTCTTGAGGTATCTTTACCACTTCGAAGAATTATGATACTCGGTAAATTTGATAGGAGGCACGAGTTCTATTTAAGGGTTGTAATTAGGAAGGAAGAAGAAAAGCTATAGAAGTAGCAGGCGGCAGAAAACATGGGAAGATTGATTATTTCTTTGACATATCTTCTTGTAGAGTAACTTCAGCATGTATAGGTTTTAAGCTACTACTTAAATGGCACACACGCATTAACACAATAGGAGTATAGTTACATAACCAAAGCATACCTGTAATTACCAGCCATCTCCAGTGAAACCAAGAAAACCAGTTAGGCACCTTAGGCATTTGTGAAAACTTATCTATGATATGGTGGATATTGTCCAACTGAACTTGAACAGTCTGAGAGAAATCAGACAAATTAAATTAACCCATTCCTGGGGAATGTTCACATCCCTTATGTTCTTTTAACAGTAAATAGTCTGTAGTTGTAAGATTTTGGAGCGCTACAATTTGCACTTCTCCTAATTCTTGGTTGAGTTCCAACAGTATAGATCCAGTCAAATTTGTTGTTTTACTGTATGCACATGCCAGCTTAGATATCTCCTTCTTCGTTCCCATGGCAAGTCCAGGAACTGGTGGGATGAGTGCATCTACAGCTGTAGCAGTGCGTGGATCTTTGTTGGGGTTTTTTGATGATCATCTTCTGGCATGAGTCTTCCAGAGAGTGCTGATGTTGGAAGTTCTTTTTCATATCGTATCTTAGTTCATTTTCGGGGTAGCCCAATTAGGCTTTGATCCTCTGTATAAACACAAACAGACCCTTTGCCTACACTTTTATATGCCCTTTATACCCTTGTGTAGAACTCATTGGAGGTTACCAAACAGGAACTGCCTTTTTTTTTCTTTTTTTGGTATCACTAATCTACACTTACATGATGAATATTATGTTTACTAGGCTCTCCCCTATACGAGGTCCCCCCTATAAACCCCTTTACAGTCACTGTCCATCAGCATAGCAAAATGTTGTAGAATCACTACTTGCCTTCTCTGTGTTGTACAGCCCTCCCTTTTCTCCTACCCACCCATGCATGCTAATCTTAATATCCCCCTACTTCTCCCCCGCCCTTATGCCTCCCTACCCACCCATCCTCCCCAGTCCCTTTCCCTTTGGTACCTGTTAGTTCATTCTTGAGTTCTGTGATTCTGCTGCTGTTTTGTTCCTTCAGTTTTTCCTTTGTTCTTATACCCCACAGATAAGTGAAATCATTTGGTATTTCTCTTTCTCCGCTTGGCTTGTTTCACTGAGCATAATACCCTCCAGCACCATCCATGTTGCTGCAAATGGTTGGATTTGCCCTTTTCTTATGGCTGAGTAGTATTCTATTGTGTATATGTACCACATCTTCTTTATCCTTCATCTATCGATGGACATTTAGGTTTCTTCCAATTCTTGGCCTTTGTAAATAGTGCTGCGATATACATAGGGGGTGCACTGATCTTACTCATACTTGATTGCTGCATTCTTAGGGTAAATTCCTAGGAGTGCACTTCCTGGGTCAAATGGTAAGTCTGTTTTGAGCATTTTGATGTACCTCCATACTGCTTTCCACAATGGTTGGACTAACTTACATTCCCACCAGCAGTGTAGGAGGGTTCCCCTTTCTCCACAGCCTCGCCAACATTTGTTGTTGTTTGTCTTTTGGATGGCAGCCATCCTTACTGGTGTGAGGTGATACCTCATTGTAGTTTTAATTTGCATTTCTCTGATAATTAGCGATGTGGAGCATCTTTTCATGTGTCTGTTGGCCATCTGTATTTCTTTTTTGGAGAACTGTCTGTTCAGTTCCTCTGCCCATTTTTTAATTGGGTTATTTGTTTTTTGTTTGTTGAGGCGTGTGAGCTCTTTATATATTCTGGACGTCAAGCCTTTATCGGATGTGTCATTTTCAAATATATTCTCCCATACTGTAGGGATCCTTTTTGTTCTATTGATGGTGTCTTTTGCTGTACAGAAGCTTTTCAGCTTAATATAGTCCCACTTACTCATTTTTGCTGTTGTTTTCCTTGCCCGGGGAGATATGTTCAAGAAGAGGTCACTCATGTTTATGTCTAAGAGGTTTTTTGCCTATGTTTTCTTCCAAGAGTTTAATGGTTTCATGACTTACATTCAGGTCTTTGATCCATTTGGAGTTTACTTTTGTATATGGGGTTAGACAATGGTACAGATTCATTCTCCTACATGTAGCTGTCCAGTTTTGCCAGCACCATCTGTTGAAGAGACTGTCATTTCGCCATTGTATGTCCATGGCTCCTTTATCAAATATTAATTGACCTTATATGTCTGGGTTAATGTCTGGATTCTCTAGCCTGTTCCATTGGTGTGTGGCTCTGCTCTTGTGCCAGTACCAAATTGTCTTGATTACTATGGCTTTATAGTAGAGCTTGAAATTGGGGAGTGAGATCCCCCCTACTTTATTCTTTTTTTTTTTTTTGTAAGATAATTATATTTTTTATTGAAGTGTAGTTGACGCACAGTATTACATTACATTAGTTTCAAGAGTACAACACAGTGATAAAATATTTATATACATAATTCTAGGTTCCAGCTATCACCCTACCAAGCTGTTACAATAACTTGACTATATTCCTTATGCTATACATTACATCCCGGTTACTTATTTATTTTACCATTGGAAGTCTGTCCTTTTTTTTTTTTTTTTTTGTGAGAGCATCTCTCATATTTATTGATCAAATGGATGTTAATGACAATAAAATTCTGTATAGGGGAGTCAATGCTCAATGCACAATCATTAATCCACCCCAAGCCTAATTTTCGTCAGTCTCCAATCTTCTGAGGCATAGCAAACAAGTTCTTACATGGAGAACAAATTCTTACATAGTGAATAAGTTACATAGTGAACAGTACAAGGGCAGTCATCACAGAAACTTTCGGTTTTGCTCATGCATTATGAACTATAAACAGTCAGTTCAAATATGAATACTCATTTGGTTTTTATACTTGATTTATATGTGGATACCACATTTCTCTCTTTATTATTATTATTTTTAATAAAATGCTGAAGTGGTAGGTAGATACGAGATAAAGATAGAAAACGTAGTTTAGTGTTGTAAGAGAGCAAATGTAGATGATCAGGTGTGTGCCTGTAGACTATGTGTTAATCCAAGCTAGACAAGGGCAATAAAACATCCACGTATGCAGAAGATTTCTCTCAGAACGGGGGGGTGCGGTTCTAAGCCTCACCTCTGTTGATCCCCAATTTCTCACCTGATGACCCCCCTGCGACTGTGCCTGTCTTAGGTTGTTCCTCCCTTGAGGAATCTTACCCGTCTCTGGCTAACCAGTCATCTTCCGGGGCCATACAGGGAAATGTAAAGTTGGTAAGTGAGCGAGAAGCCTTATTGTTTGAAATGGTTAGCTTTTTATTTCTTTGCATATTTATGCCCTGTAGCTTCTATGCCCAGCATTTGTCTTGAGGTATCTTTACCACTTCGAAGAATTATGATACTCGGTAAATTTGATAGGAGGCACGAGTTCTATTTAAGGGTTGTAATTAGGAAGGAAGAAGAAAAGCTATAGAAGTAGCAGGCGGCAGAAAACATGGGAAGATTGATTATTTCTTTGACATATCTTCTTGTAGAGTAACTTCAGCATGTATAGGTTTTAAGCTACTACTTAAATGGCACACACGCATTAACACAATAGGAGTATAGTTACATAACCAAAGCATACCTGTAATTACCAGCCATCTCCAGTGAAACCAAGAAAACCAGTTAGGCACCTTAGGCATTTGTGAAAACTTATCTATGATATGGTGGATATTGTCCAACTGAACTTGAACAGTCTGAGAGAAATCAGACAAATTAAATTAACCCATTCCTGGGGAATGTTCACATCCCTTATGTTCTTTTAACAGTAAATAGTCTGTAGTTGTAAGATTTTGGAGCGCTACCATTTGCACTTCTCCTAATTCTTGGTTGAGTTCCAACAGTATAGATCCAGTCAAATTTGTTGTTTTACTGTATGCACATGCCAGCTTAGATATCTCCTTCTTCGTTCCCATGGCAAGTCCAGGAACTGGTGGGATGAGTGCATCTACAGCTGTAGCAGTGCGTGGATCTTTGTTGGGGTTTTTTGATGATCATCTTCTGGCATGAGTCTTCCAGAGAGTGCTGATGTTGGAAGTTCTTTTTCATATCGTATCTTAGTTCATTTTCGGGGTAGCCCAATTAGGCTTTGATCCTCTGTATAAACACAAACAGACCCTTTGCCTACACTTTTATATGCCCTTTATACCCTTGTGTAGAACTCATTGGAGGTTACCAAACAGGAACTGCCTTTTTTTTTCTTTTTTTGGTATCACTAATCTACACTTACATGATGAATATTATGTTTACTAGGCTCTCCCCTATACGAGGTCCCCCCTATAAACCCCTTTACAGTCACTGTCCATCAGCATAGCAAAATGTTGTAGAATCACTACTTGCCTTCTCTGTGTTGTACAGCCCTCCCTTTTCTCCTACCCACCCATGCATGCTAATCTTAATATCCCCCTACTTCTCCCCCGCCCTTATGCCTCCCTACCCACCCATCCTCCCCAGTCCCTTTCCCTTTGGTACCTGTTAGTTCATTCTTGAGTTCTGTGATTCTGCTGCTGTTTTGTTCCTTCAGTTTTTCCTTTGTTCTTATACTCCACAGATAAGTGAAATCATTTGGTATTTCTCTTTCTCCGCTTGGCTTGTTTCACTGAGCATAATACCCTCCAGCACCATCCATGTTGCTGCAAATGGTTGGATTTGCCCTTTTCTTATGGCTGAGTAGTATTCTATTGTGTATATGTACCACATCTTCTTTATCCTTCATCTATCGATGGACATTTAGGTTTCTTCCAATTCTTGGCCTTTGTAAATAGTGCTGCGATATACATAGGGGGTGCACTGATCTTACTCATACTTGATTGCTGCATTCTTAGGGTAAATTCCTAGGAGTGCACTTCCTGGGTCAAATGGTAAGTCTGTTTTGAGCATTTTGATGTACCTCCATACTGCTTTCCACAATGGTTGGACTAACTTACATTCCCACCAGCAGTGTAGGAGGGTTCCCCTTTCTCCACAGCCTCGCCAACATTTGTTGTTGTTTGTCTTTTGGATGGCAGCCATCCTTACTGGTGTGAGGTGATACCTCATTGTAGTTTTAATTTGCATTTCTCTGATAATTAGCGATGTGGAGCATCTTTTCATGTGTCTGTTGGCCATCTGTATTTCTTTTTTGGAGAACTGTCTGTTCAGTTCCTCTGCCCATTTTTTAATTGGGTTATTTGTTTTTTGTTTGTTGAGGCGTGTGAGCTCTTTATATATTCTGGACGTCAAGCCTTTATCGGATGTGTCATTTTCAAATATATTCTCCCATACTGTAGGGATCCTTTTTGTTCTATTGATGGTGTCTTTTTCTGTACAGAAGCTTTTCAGCTTAATATAGTCCCACTTACTCATTTTTGCTGTTGTTTTCCTTGCCCGGGGAGATATGTTCAAGAAGAGGTCACTCATGTTTATGTCTAAGAGGTTTTTTGCCTATGTTTTCTTCCAAGAGTTTAATGGTTTCATGACTTACATTCAGGTCTTTGATCCATTTGGAGTTTACTTTTGTATATGGGGTTAGACAATGGTACAGATGCATTCTCCTACATGTAGCTGTCCAGTTTTGCCAGCACCATCTGTTGAAGAGACTGTCATTTCGCCATTGTATGTCCATGGCTCCTTTATCAAATATTAATTGACCTTATATGTCTGGGTTAATGTCTGGATTCTCTAGCCTGTTCCATTGGTGTGTGGCTCTGCTCTTGTGCCAGTACCAAATTGTCTTGATTACTATGGCTTTATAGTAGAGCTTGAAATTGGGGAGTGAGATCCCCCCTACTTTATTCTTTTTTTTTTTTTTTGTAAGATAATTATATTTTTTATTGAAGTGTAGTTGACGCACAGTATTACATTACATTAGTTTCAAGAGTACAACGCAGTGATAAAATATTTATATACATAATTCTAGGTTCCAGCTATCACCCTACCAAGCTGTTACAATAACTTGACTATATTCCTTATGCTATACATTACATCCCGGTTACTTATTTATTTTACCATTGGAAGTCTGTCCTTTTTTTTTTTTTTTTTTGTGAGAGCATCTCTCATATTTATTGATCAAATGGATGTTAATGACAATAAAATTCTGTATAGGGGAGTCAATGCTCAATGCACAATCATTAATCCACCCCAAGCCTAATTTTCGTCAGTCTCCAATCTTCTGAGGCATAGCAAACAAGTTCTTACATGGAGAACAAATTCTTACATAGTGAATAAGTTACATAGTGAACAGTACAAGGGCAGTCATCACAGAAACTTTCGGTTTTGCTCATGCATTATGAACTATAAACAGTCAGTTCAAATATGAATACTCATTTGGTTTTTATACTTGATTTATATGTGGATACCACATTTCTCTCTTTATTATTATTATTTTTAATAAAATGCTGAAGTGGTAGGTAGATACGAGATAAAGATAGAAAACGTAGTTTAGTGTTGTAAGAGAGCAAATGTAGATGATCAGGTGTGTGCCTGTAGACTATGTGTTAATCCAAGCTAGACAAGGGCAATAAAACATCCACGTATGCAGAAGATTTCTCTCAGAACGGGGGGGTGCGGTTCTAAGCCTCACCTCTGTTGATCCCCAATTTCTCACCTGATGACCCCCCTGCGACTGTGCCTGTCTTAGGTTGTTCCTCCCTTGAGGAATCTTACCCGTCTCTGGCTAACCAGTCATCTTCCGGGGCCATACAGGGAAATGTAAAGTTGGTAAGTGAGCGAGAAGCCTTATTGTTTGAAATGGTTAGCTTTTTATTTCTTTGCATATTTATGCCCTGTAGCTTCTATGCCCAGCATTCGTCTTGAGGTATCTTTACCACTTCGAAGAATTATGATACTCGGTAAATTTGATAGGAGGCACGAGTTCTATTTAAGGGTTGTAATTAGGAAGGAAGAAGAAAAGCTATAGAAGTAGCAGGCGGCAGAAAACATGGGAAGATTGATTATTTCTTTGACATATCTTCTTGTAGAGTAACTTCAGCATGTATAGGTTTTAAGCTACTACTTAAATGGCACACACGCATTAACACAATAGGAGTATAGTTACATAACCAAAGCATACCTGTAATTACCAGCCATCTCCAGTGAAACCAAGAAAACCAGTTAGGCACCTTAGGCATTTGTGAAAACTTATCTATGATATGGTGGATATTGTCCAACTGAACTTGAACAGTCTGAGAGAAATCAGACAAATTAAATTAACCCATTCCTGGGGAATGTTCACATCCCTTATGTTCTTTTAACAGTAAATAGTCTGTAGTTGTAAGATTTTGGAGCGCTACAATTTGCACTTCTCCTAATTCTTGGTTGAGTTCCAACAGTATAGATCCAGTCAAATTTGTTGTTTTACTGAATGCAAATGCCAGCTTAGATATCTCCTTCTTCGTTCCCATGGCAAGTCCAGGAACTGGTGGGATGAGTGCATCTACAGCTGTAGCAGTGCGTGGATCTTTGTTGGGGTTTTTTGATGATCATCTTCTGGCATGAGTCTTCCAGAGAGTGCTGATGTTGGAAGTTCTTTTTCATATCGTATCTTAGTTCATTTTCGGGGTAGCCCAATTAGGCTTTGATCCTCTGTATAAACACAAACAGACCCTTTGCCTACACTTTTATATGCCCTTTATACCCTTGTGTAGAACTCATTGGAGGTTACCAAACAGGAACTGCCTTTTTTTTTCTTTTTTTGGTATCACTAATCTACACTTACATGATGAATATTATGTTTACTAGGCTCTCCCCTATACGAGGTCCCCCCTATAAACCCCTTTACAGTCACTGTCCATCAGCATAGCAAAATGTTGTAGAATCACTACTTGCCTTCTCTGTGTTGTACAGCCCTCCCTTTTCTCCTACCCACCCATGCATGCTAATCTTAATATCCCCCTACTTCTCCCCCGCCCTTATCCCTCCCTACCCACCCATCCTCCCCAGTCCCTTTCCCTTTGGTACCTGTTAGTTCATTCTTGAGTTCTGTGATTCTGCTGCTGTTTTGTTCCTTCAGTTTTTCCTTTGTTCTTATACTCCACAGATAAGTGAAATCATTTGGTATTTCTCTTTCTCCGCTTGGCTTGTTTCACTGAGCATAATACCCTCCAGCACCATCCATGTTGCTGCAAATGGTTGGATTTGCCCTTTTCTTATGGCTGAGTAGTATTCTATTGTGTATATGTACCACATCTTCTTTATCCTTCATCTATCGATGGACATTTAGGTTTCTTCCAATTCTTGGCCTTTGTAAATAGTGCTGCGATATACATAGGGGGTGCACTGATCTTACTCATACTTGATTGCTGCATTCTTAGGGTAAATTCCTAGGAGTGCACTTCCTGGGTCAAATGGTAAGTCTGTTTTGAGCATTTTGATGTACCTCCATACTGCTTTCCACAATGGTTGGACTAACTTACATTCCCACCAGCAGTGTAGGAGGGTTCCCCTTTCTCCACAGCCTCGCCAACATTTGTTGTTGTTTGTCTTTTGGATGGCAGCCATCCTTACTGGTGTGAGGTGATACCTCATTGTAGTTTTAATTTGCATTTCTCTGATAATTAGCGATGTGGAGCATCTTTTCATGTGTCTGTTGGCCATCTGTATTTCTTTTTTGGAGAACTGTCTGTTCAGTTCCTCTGCCCATTTTTTAATTGGGTTATTTGTTTTTTGTTTGTTGAGGCGTGTGAGCTCTTTATATATTCTGGACGTCAAGCCTTTATCGGATGTGTCATTTTCAAATATATTCTCCCATACTGTAGGGATCCTTTTTGTTCTATTGATGGTGTCTTTTGCTGTACAGAAGCTTTTCAGCTTAATATAGTCCCACTTACTCATTTTTGCTGTTGTTTTCCTTGCCCGGGGAGATATGTTCAAGAAGAGGTCACTCATGTTTATGTCTAAGAGGTTTTTTGCCTATGTTTTCTTCCAAGAGTTTAATGGTTTCATGACTTACATTCAGGTCTTTGATCCATTTGGAGTTTACTTTTGTATATGGGGTTAGACAATGGTACAGATTCATTCTCCTACATGTAGCTGTCCAGTTTTGCCAGCACCATCTGTTGAAGAGACTGTCATTTCGCCATTGTATGTCCATGGCTCCTTTATCAAATATTAATTGACCTTATATGTCTGGGTTAATGTCTGGATTCTCTAGCCTGTTCCATTGGTGTGTGGCTCTGCTCTTGTGCCAGTACCAAATTGTCTTGATTACTATGGCTTTATAGTAGAGCTTGAAATTGGGGAGTGAGATCCCCCCTACTTTATTCTTTTTTTTTTTTTTTGTAAGATAATTATATTTTTTATTGAAGTGTAGTTGACGCACAGTATTACATTACATTAGTTTCAAGAGTACAACACAGTGATAAAATATTTATATACATAATTCTAGGTTCCAGCTATCACCCTACCAAGCTGTTACAATAACTTGACTATATTCCTTATGCTATACATTACATCCCGGTTACTTATTTATTTTACCATTGGAAGTCTGTCCTTTTTTTTTTTTTTTTTTGTGAGAGCATCTCTCATATTTATTGATCAAATGGATGTTAATGACAATAAAATTCTGTATAGGGGAGTCAATGCTCAATGCACAATCATTAATCCACCCCAAGCCTAATTTTCGTCAGTCTCCAATCTTCTGAGGCATAGCAAACAAGTTCTTACATGGAGAACAAATTCTTACATAGTGAATAAGTTACATAGTGAACAGTACAAGGGCAGTCATCACAGAAACTTTCGGTTTTGCTCATGCATTATGAACTATAAACAGTCAGTTCAAATATGAATACTCATTTGGTTTTTATACTTGATTTATATGTGGATACCACATTTCTCTCTTTATTATTATTATTTTTAATAAAATGCTGAAGTGGTAGGTAGATACGAGATAAAGATAGAAAACGTAGTTTAGTGTTGTAAGAGAGCAAATGTAGATGATCAGGTGTGTGCCTGTAGACTATGTGTTAATCCAAGCTAGACAAGGGCAATAAAACATCCACGTATGCAGAAGATTTCTCTCAGAACGGGTGGGTGCGGTTCTAAGCCTCACCTCTGTTGATCCCCAATTTCTCACCTGATGACCCCCCTGCGACTGTGCCTGTCTTAGGTTGTTCCTCCCTTGAGGAATCTTACCCGTCTCTGGCTAACCAGTCATCTTCCGGGGCCATACAGGGAAATGTAAAGTTGGTAAGTGAGCGAGAAGCCTTATTGTTTGAAATGGTTAGCTTTTTATTTCTTTGCATATTTATGCCCTGTAGCTTCTATGCCCAGCATTTGTCTTGAGGTATCTTTACCACTTCGAAGAATTATGATACTCGGTAAATTTGATAGGAGGCACGAGTTCTATTTAAGAGTTGTAATTAGGAAGGAAGAAGAAAAGCTATAGAAGTAGCAGGCGGCAGAAAACATGGGAAGATTGATTATTTCTTTGACATATCTTCTTGTAGAGTAACTTCAGCATGTATAGGTTTTAAGCTACTACTTAAATGGCACACACGCATTAACACAATAGGAGTATAGTTACATAACCAAAGCATACCTGTAATTACCAGCCATCTCCAGTGAAACCAAGAAAACCAGTTAGGCACCTTAGGCATTTGTGAAAACTTATCTATGATATGGTGGATATTGTCCAACTGAACTTGAACAGTCTGAGAGAAATCAGACAAATTAAATTAACCCATTCCTGGGGAATGTTCACATCCCTTATGTTCTTTTAACAGTAAATAGTCTGTAGTTGTAAGATTTTGGAGCGCTACAATTTGCACTTCTCCTAATTCTTGGTTGAGTTCCAACAGTATAGATCCAGTCAAATTTGTTGTTTTACTGAATGCACATGCCAGCTTAGATATCTCCTTCTTCGTTCCCATGGCAAGTCCAGGAACTGGTGGGATGAGTGCATCTACAGCTGTAGCAGTGCGTGGATCTTTGTTGGGGTTTTTTGATGATCATCTTCTGGCATGAGTCTTCCAGAGAGTGCTGATGTTGGAAGTTCTTTTTCATATCGTATCTTAGTTCATTTTCGGGGTAGCCCAATTAGGCTTTGATCCTCTGTATAAACACAAACAGACCCTTTGCCTACACTTTTATATGCCCTTTATACCCTTGTGTAGAACTCATTGGAGGTTACCAAACAGGAACTGCCTTTTTTTTTCTTTTTTTGGTATCACTAATCTACACTTACATGATGAATATTATGTTTACTAGGCTCTCCCCTATACGAGGTCCCCCCTATAAACCCCTTTACAGTCACTGTCCATCAGCATAGCAAAATGTTGTAGAATCACTACTTGCCTTCTCTGTGTTGTACAGCCCTCCCTTTTCTCCTACCCACCCATGCATGCTAATCTTAATATCCCCCTACTTCTCCCCCGCCCTTATCCCTCCCTACCCACCCATCCTCCCCAGTCCCTTTCCCTTTGGTACCTGTTAGTTCATTCTTGAGTTCTGTGATTCTGCTGCTGTTTTGTTCCTTCAGTTTTTCCTTTGTTCTTATACTCCACAGATAAGTGAAATCATTTGGTATTTCTCTTTCTCCGCTTGGCTTGTTTCACTGAGCATAATACCCTCCAGCACCATCCATGTTGCTGCAAATGGTTGGATTTGCCCTTTTCTTATGGCTGAGTAGTATTCTATTGTGTATATGTACCACATCTTCTTTATCCTTCATCTATCGATGGACATTTAGGTTTCTTCCAATTCTTGGCCTTTGTAAATAGTGCTGCGATATACATAGGGGGTGCACTGATCTTACTCATACTTGATTGCTGCATTCTTAGGGTAAATTCCTAGGAGTGCACTTCCTGGGTCAAATGGTAAGTCTGTTTTGAGCATTTTGATGTACCTCCATACTGCTTTCCACAATGGTTGGACTAACTTACATTCCCACCAGCAGTGTAGGAGGGTTCCCCTTTCTCCACAGCCTCGCCAACATTTGTTGTTGTTTGTCTTTTGGATGGCAGCCATCCTTACTGGTGTGAGGTGATACCTCATTGTAGTTTTAATTTGCATTTCTCTGATAATTAGCGATGTGGAGCATCTTTTCATGTGTCTGTTGGCCATCTGTATTTCTTTTTTGGAGAACTGTCTGTTCAGTTCCTCTGCCCATTTTTTAATTGGGTTATTTGTTTTTTGTTTGTTGAGGCGTGTGAGCTCTTTATATATTCTGGACGTCAAGCCTTTATCGGATGTGTCATTTTCAAATATATTCTCCCATACTGTAGGGATCCTTTTTGTTCTATTGATGGTGTCTTTTGCTGTACAGAAGCTTTTCAGCTTAATATAGTCCCACTTACTCATTTTTGCTGTTGTTTTCCTTGCCCGGGGAGATATGTTCAAGAAGAGGTCACTCATGTTTATGTCTAAGAGGTTTTTTGCCTATGTTTTCTTCCAAGAGTTTAATGGTTTCATGACTTACATTCAGGTCTTTGATCCATTTGGAGTTTACTTTTGTATATGGGGTTAGACAATGGTACAGATTCATTCTCCTACATGTAGCTGTCCAGTTTTGCCAGCACCATCTGTTGAAGAGACTGTCATTTCGCCATTGTATGTCCATGGCTCCTTTATCAAATATTAATTGACCTTATATGTCTGGGTTAATGTCTGGATTCTCTAGCCTGTTCCATTGGTGTGTGGCTCTGCTCTTGTGCCAGTACCAAATTGTCTTGATTACTATGGCTTTATAGTAGAGCTTGAAATTGGGGAGTGAGATCCCCCCTACTTTATTCTTTTTTTTTTTTTTGTAAGATAATTATATTTTTTATTGAAGTGTAGTTGACGCACAGTATTACATTACATTAGTTTCAAGAGTACAACACAGTGATAAAATATTTATATACATAATTCTAGGTTCCAGCTATCACCCTACCAAGCTGTTACAATAACTTGACTATATTCCTTATGCTATACATTACATCCCGGTTACTTATTTATTTTACCATTGGAAGTCTGTCCTTTTTTTTTTTTTTTTTTGTGAGAGCATCTCTCATATTTATTGATCAAATGGATGTTAATGACAATAAAATTCTGTATAGGGGAGTCAATGCTCAATGCACAATCATTAATCCACCCCAAGCCTAATTTTCGTCAGTCTCCAATCTTCTGAGGCATAGCAAACAAGTTCTTACATGGAGAACAAATTCTTACATAGTGAATAAGTTACATAGTGAACAGTACAAGGGCAGTCATCACAGAAACTTTCGGTTTTGCTCATGCATTATGAACTATAAACAGTCAGTTCAAATATGAATACTCATTTGGTTTTTATACTTGATTTATATGTGGATACCACATTTCTCTCTTTATTATTATTATTTTTAATAAAATGCTGAAGTGGTAGGTAGATACGAGATAAAGATAGAAAACGTAGTTTAGTGTTGTAAGAGAGCAAATGTAGATGATCAGGTGTGTGCCTGTAGACTATGTGTTAATCCAAGCTAGACAAGGGCAATAAAACATCCACGTATGCAGAAGATTTCTCTCAGAACGGGGGGGTGCGGTTCTAAGCCTCACCTCTGTTGATCCCCAATTTCTCACCTGATGACCCCCCTGCGACTGTGCCTGTCTTAGGTTGTTCCTCCCTTGAGGAATCTTACCCGTCTCTGGCTAACCAGTCATCTTCCGGGGCCATACAGGGAAATGTGAAGTTGGTAAGTGAGCGAGAAGCCTTATTGTTTGAAAAGGTTAGCTTTTTATTTCTTTGCATATTTATGCCCTGTAGCTTCTATGCCCAGCATTTGTCTTGAGGTATCTTTACCACTTCGAAGAATTATGATACTCGGTAAATTTGATAGGAGGCACGAGTTCTATTTAAGGGTTGTAATTAGGAAGGAAGAAGAAAAGCTATAGAAGTAGCAGGCGGCAGAAAACATGGGAAGATTGATTATTTCTTTGACATATCTTCTTGTAGAGTAACTTCAGCATGTATAGGTTTTAAGCTACTACTTAAATGGCACACACGCATTAACACAATAGGAGTATAGTTACATAACCAAAGCATACCTGTAATTACCAGCCATCTCCAGTGAAACCAAGAAAACCAGTTAGGCACCTTAGGCATTTGTGAAAACTTATCTATGATATGGTGGATATTGTCCAACTGAACTTGAACAGTCTGAGAGAAATCAGACAAATTAAATTAACCCATTCCTGGGGAATGTTCACATCCCTTATGTTCTTTTAACAGTAAATAGTCTGTAGTTGTAAGATTTTGGAGCGCTACCATTTGCACTTCTCCTAATTCTTGGTTGAGTTCCAACAGTATAGATCCAGTCAAATTTGTTGTTTTACTGTATGCACATGCCAGCTTAGATATCTCCTTCTTCGTTCCCATGGCAAGTCCAGGAACTGGTGGGATGAGTGCATCTACAGCTGTAGCAGTGCGTGGATCTTTGTTGGGGTTTTTTGATGATCATCTTCTGGCATGAGTCTTCCAGAGAGTGCTGATGTTGGAAGTTCTTTTTCATATCGTATCTTAGTTCATTTTCGGGGTAGCCCAATTAGGCTTTGATCCTCTGTATAAACACAAACAGACCCTTTGCCTACACTTTTATATGCCCTTTATACCCTTGTGTAGAACTCATTGGAGGTTACCAAACAGGAACTGCCTTTTTTTTTCTTTTTTTGGTATCACTAATCTACACTTACATGATGAATATTATGTTTACTAGGCTCTCCCCTATACGAGGTCCCCCCTATAAACCCCTTTACAGTCACTGTCCATCAGCATAGCAAAATGTTGTAGAATCACTACTTGCCTTCTCTGTGTTGTACAGCCCTCCCTTTTCTCCTACCCACCCATGCATGCTAATCTTAATATCCCCCTACTTCTCCCCCGCCCTTATGCCTCCCTACCCACCCATCCTCCCCAGTCCCTTTCCCTTTGGTACCTGTTAGTTCATTCTTGAGTTCTGTGATTCTGCTGCTGTTTTGTTCCTTCAGTTTTTCCTTTGTTCTTATACCCCACAGATAAGTGAAATCATTTGGTATTTCTCTTTCTCCGCTTGGCTTGTTTCACTGAGCATAATACCCTCCAGCACCATCCATGTTGCTGCAAATGGTTGGATTTGCCCTTTTCTTATGGCTGAGTAGTATTCTATTGTGTATATGTACCACATCTTCTTTATCCTTCATCTATCGATGGACATTTAGGTTTCTTCCAATTCTTGGCCTTTGTAAATAGTGCTGCGATATACATAGGGGGTGCACTGATCTTACTCATACTTGATTGCTGCATTCTTAGGGTAAATTCCTAGGAGTGCACTTCCTGGGTCAAATGGTAAGTCTGTTTTGAGCATTTTGATGTACCTCCATACTGCTTTCCACAATGGTTGGACTAACTTACATTCCCACCAGCAGTGTAGGAGGGTTCCCCTTTCTCCACAGCCTCGCCAACATTTGTTGTTGTTTGTCTTTTGGATGGCAGCCATCCTTACTGGTGTGAGGTGATACCTCATTGTAGTTTTAATTTGCATTTCTCTGATAATTAGCGATGTGGAGCATCTTTTCATGTGTCTGTTGGCCATCTGTATTTCTTTTTTGGAGAACTGTCTGTTCAGTTCCTCTGCCCATTTTTTAATTGGGTTATTTGTTTTTTGTTTGTTGAGGCGTGTGAGCTCTTTATATATTCTGGACGTCAAGCCTTTATCGGATGTGTCATTTTCAAATATATTCTCCCATACTGTAGGGATCCTTTTTGTTCTATTGATGGTGTCTTTTGCTGTACAGAAGCTTTTCAGCTTAATATAGTCCCACTTACTCATTTTTGCTGTTGTTTTCCTTGCCCGGGGAGATATGTTCAAGAAGAGGTCACTCATGTTTATGTCTAAGAGGTTTTTTGCCTATGTTTTCTTCCAAGAGTTTAATGGTTTCATGACTTACATTCAGGTCTTTGATCCATTTGGAGTTTACTTTTGTATATGGGGTTAGACAATGGTACAGATTCATTCTCCTACATGTAGCTGTCCAGTTTTGCCAGCACCATCTGTTGAAGAGACTGTCATTTCGCCATTGTATGTCCATGGCTCCTTTATCAAATATTAATTGACCTTATATGTCTGGGTTAATGTCTGGATTCTCTAGCCTGTTCCATTGGTGTGTGGCTCTGCTCTTGTGCCAGTACCAAATTGTCTTGATTACTATGGCTTTATAGTAGAGCTTGAAATTGGGGAGTGAGATCCCCCCTACTTTATTCTTTTTTTTTTTTTTGTAAGATAATTATATTTTTTATTGAAGTGTAGTTGACGCACAGTATTACATTACATTAGTTTCAAGAGTACAACACAGTGATAAAATATTTATATACATAATTCTAGGTTCCAGCTATCACCCTACCAAGCTGTTACAATAACTTGACTATATTCCTTATGCTATACATTACATCCCGGTTACTTATTTATTTTACCATTGGAAGTCTGTCCTTTTTTTTTTTTTTTTTTTGTGAGAGCATCTCTCATATTTATTGATCAAATGGATGTTAATGACAATAAAATTCTGTATAGGGGAGTCAATGCTCAATGCACAATCATTAATCCACCCCAAGCCTAATTTTCGTCAGTCTCCAATCTTCTGAGGCATAGCAAACAAGTTCTTACATGGAGAACAAATTCTTACATAGTGAATAAGTTACATAGTGAACAGTACAAGGGCAGTCATCACAGAAACTTTCGGTTTTGCTCATGCATTATGAACTATAAACAGTCAGTTCAAATATGAATACTCATTTGGTTTTTATACTTGATTTATATGTGGATACCACATTTCTCTCTTTATTATTATTATTTTTAATAAAATGCTGAAGTGGTAGGTAGATACGAGATAAAGATAGAAAACGTAGTTTAGTGTTGTAAGAGAGCAAATGTAGATGATCAGGTGTGTGCCTGTAGACTATGTGTTAATCCAAGCTAGACAAGGGCAATAAAACATCCACGTATGCAGAAGATTTCTCTCAGAACGGGGGGGTGCGGTTCTAAGCCTCACCTCTGTTGATCCCCAATTTCTCACCTGATGACCCCCCTGCGACTGTGCCTGTCTTAGGTTGTTCCTCCCTTGAGGAATCTTACCCGTCTCTGGCTAACCAGTCATCTTCCGGGGCCATACAGGGAAATGTAAAGTTGGTAAGTGAGCGAGAAGCCTTATTGTTTGAAATGGTTAGCTTTTTATTTCTTTGCATATTTATGCCCTGTAGCTTCTATGCCCAGCATTTGTCTTGAGGTATCTTTACCACTTCGAAGAATTATGATACTCGGTAAATTTGATAGGAGGCACGAGTTCTATTTAAGGGTTGTAATTAGGAAGGAAGAAGAAAAGCTATAGAAGTAGCAGGCGGCAGAAAACATGGGAAGATTGATTATTTCTTTGACATATCTTCTTGTAGAGTAACTTCAGCATGTATAGGTTTTAAGCTACTACTTAAATGGCACACACGCATTAACACAATAGGAGTATAGTTACATAACCAAAGCATACCTGTAATTACCAGCCATCTCCAGTGAAACCAAGAAAACCAGTTAGGCACCTTAGGCATTTGTGAAAACTTATCTATGATATGGTGGATATTGTCCAACTGAACTTGAACAGTCTGAGAGAAATCAGACAAATTAAATTAACCCATTCCTGGGGAATGTTCACATCCCTTATGTTCTTTTAACAGTAAATAGTCTGTAGTTGTAAGATTTTGGAGCGCTACCATTTGCACTTCTCCTAATTCTTGGTTGAGTTCCAACAGTATAGATCCAGTCAAATTTGTTGTTTTACTGTATGCACATGCCAGCTTAGATATCTCCTTCTTCGTTCCCATGGCAAGTCCAGGAACTGGTGGGATGAGTGCATCTACAGCTGTAGCAGTGCGTGGATCTTTGTTGGGGTTTTTTGATGATCATCTTCTGGCATGAGTCTTCCAGAGAGTGCTGATGTTGGAAGTTCTTTTTCATATCGTATCTTAGTTCATTTTCGGGGTAGCCCGATTAGGCTTTGATCCTCTGTATAAACACAAACAGACCCTTTGCCTACACTTTTATATGCCCTTTATACCCTTGTGTAGAACTCATTGGAGGTTACCAAACAGGAACTGCCTTTTTTTTTCTTTTTTTGGTATCACTAATCTACACTTACATGATGAATATTATGTTTACTAGGCTCTCCCCTATACGAGGTCCCCCCTATAAACCCCTTTACAGTCACTGTCCATCAGCATAGCAAAATGTTGTAGAATCACTACTTGCCTTCTCTGTGTTGTACAGCCCTCCCTTTTCTCCTACCCACCCATGCATGCTAATCTTAATATCCCCCTACTTCTCCCCCGCCCTTATGCCTCCCTACCCACCCATCCTCCCCAGTCCCTTTCCCTTTGGTACCTGTTAGTTCATTCTTGAGTTCTGTGATTCTGCTGCTGTTTTGTTCCTTCAGTTTTTCCTTTGTTCTTATACTCCACAGATAAGTGAAATCATTTGGTATTTCTCTTTCTCCGCTTGGCTTGTTTCACTGAGCATAATACCCTCCAGCACCATCCATGTTGCTGCAAATGGTTGGATTTGCCCTTTTCTTATGGCTGAGTAGTATTCTATTGTGTATATGTACCACATCTTCTTTATCCTTCATCTATCGATGGACATTTAGGTTTCTTCCAATTCTTGGCCTTTGTAAATAGTGCTGCGATATACATAGGGGGTGCACTGATCTTACTCATACTTGATTGCTGCATTCTTAGGGTAAATTCCTAGGAGTGCACTTCCTGGGTCAAATGGTAAGTCTGTTTTGAGCATTTTGATGTACCTCCATACTGCTTTCCACAATGGTTGGACTAACTTACATTCCCACCAGCAGTGTAGGAGGGTTCCCCTTTCTCCACAGCCTCGCCAACATTTGTTGTTGTTTGTCTTTTGGATGGCAGCCATCCTTACTGGTGTGAGGTGATACCTCATTGTAGTTTTAATTTGCATTTCTCTGATAATTAGCGATGTGGAGCATCTTTTCATGTGTCTGTTGGCCATCTGTATTTCTTTTTTGGAGAACTGTCTGTTCAGTTCCTCTGCCCATTTTTTAATTGGGTTATTTGTTTTTTGTTTGTTGAGGCGTGTGAGCTCTTTATATATTCTGGACGTCAAGCCTTTATCGGATGTGTCATTTTCAAATATATTCTCCCATACTGTAGGGATCCTTTTTGTTCTATTGATGGTGTCTTTTGCTGTACAGAAGCTTTTCAGCTTAATATAGTCCCACTTACTCATTTTTGCTGTTGTTTTCCTTGCCCGGGGAGATATGTTCAAGAAGAGGTCACTCATGTTTATGTCTAAGAGGTTTTTTGCCTATGTTTTCTTCCAAGAGTTTAATGGTTTCATGACTTACATTCAGGTCTTTGATCCATTTGGAGTTTACTTTTGTATATGGGGTTAGACAATGGTACAGATTCATTCTCCTACATGTAGCTGTCCAGTTTTGCCAGCACCATCTGTTGAAGAGACTGTCATTTCGCCATTGTATGTCCATGGCTCCTTTATCAAATATTAATTGACCTTATATGTCTGGGTTAATGTCTGGATTCTCTAGCCTGTTCCATTGGTGTGTGGCTCTGCTCTTGTGCCAGTACCAAATTGTCTTGATTACTATGGCTTTATAGTAGAGCTTGAAATTGGGGAGTGAGATCCCCCCTACTTTATTCTTTTTTTTTTTTTTGTAAGATAATTATATTTTTTATTGAAGTGTAGTTGACGCACAGTATTACATTACATTAGTTTCAAGAGTACAACACAGTGATAAAATATTTATATACATAATTCTAGGTTCCAGCTATCACCCTACCAAGCTGTTACAATAACTTGACTATATTCCTTATGCTATACATTACATCCCGGTTACTTATTTATTTTACCATTGGAAGTCTGTCCTTTTTTTTTTTTTTTTTTTGTGAGAGCATCTCTCATATTTATTGATCAAATGGATGTTAATGACAATAAAATTCTGTATAGGGGAGTCAATGCTCAATGCACAATCATTAATCCACCCCAAGCCTAATTTTCGTCAGTCTCCAATCTTCTGAGGCATAGCAAACAAGTTCTTACATGGAGAACAAATTCTTACATAGTGAATAAGTTACATAGTGAACAGTACAAGGGCAGTCATCACAGAAACTTTCGGTTTTGCTCATGCATTATGAACTATAAACAGTCAGTTCAAATATGAATACTCATTTGGTTTTTATACTTGATTTATATGTGGATACCACATTTCTCTCTTTATTATTATTATTTTTAATAAAATGCTGAAGTGGTAGGTAGATACGAGATAAAGATAGAAAACGTAGTTTAGTGTTGTAAGAGAGCAAATGTAGATGATCAGGTGTGTGCCTGTAGACTATGTGTTAATCCAAGCTAGACAAGGGCAATAAAACATCCACGTATGCAGAAGATTTCTCTCAGAACGGGGGGGTGCGGTTCTAAGCCTCACCTCTGTTGATCCCCAATTTCTCACCTGATGACCCCCCTGCGACTGTGCCTGTCTTAGGTTGTTCCTCCCTTGAGGAATCTTACCCGTCTCTGGCTAACCAGTCATCTTCCGGGGCCATACAGGGAAATGTAAAGTTGGTAAGTGAGCGAGAAGCCTTATTGTTTGAAATGGTTAGCTTTTTATTTCTTTGCATATTTATGCCCTGTAGCTTCTATGCCCAGCATTTGTCTTGAGGTATCTTTACCACTTCGAAGAATTATGATACTCGGTAAATTTGATAGGAGGCACGAGTTCTATTTAAGGGTTGTAATTAGGAAGGAAGAAGAAAAGCTATAGAAGTAGCAGGCGGCAGAAAACATGGGAAGATTGATTATTTCTTTGACATATCTTCTTGTAGAGTAACTTCAGCATGTATAGGTTTTAAGCTACTACTTAAATGGCACACACGCATTAACACAATAGGAGTATAGTTACATAACCAAAGCATACCTGTAATTACCAGCCATCTCCAGTGAAACCAAGAAAACCAGTTAGGCACCTTAGGCATTTGTGAAAACTTATCTATGATATGGTGGATATTGTCCAACTGAACTTGAACAGTCTGAGAGAAATCAGACAAATTAAATTAACCCATTCCTGGGGAATGTTCACATCCCTTATGTTCTTTTAACAGTAAATAGTCTGTAGTTGTAAGATTTTGGAGCGCTACAATTTGCACTTCTCCTAATTCTTGGTTGAGTTCCAACAGTATAGATCCAGTCAAATTTGTTGTTTTACTGTATGCACATGCCAGCTTAGATATCTCCTTCTTCGTTCCCATGGCAAGTCCAGGAACTGGTGGGATGAGTGCATCTACAGCTGTAGCAGTGCGTGGATCTTTGTTGGGGTTTTTTGATGATCATCTTCTGGCATGAGTCTTCCAGAGAGTGCTGATGTTGGAAGTTCTTTTTCATATCGTATCTTAGTTCATTTTCGGGGTAGCCCGATTAGGCTTTGATCCTCTGTATATACACAAACAGACCCTTTGCCTACACTTTTATATGCCCTTTATACCCTTGTGTAGAACTCATTGGAGGTTACCAAACAGGAACTGCCTTTTTTTTTCTTTTTTTGGTATCACTAATCTACACTTACATGATGAATATTATGTTTACTAGGCTCTCCCCTATACGAGGTCCCCCCTATAAACCCCTTTACAGTCACTGTCCATCAGCATAGCAAAATGTTGTAGAATCACTACTTGCCTTCTCTGTGTTGTACAGCCCTCCCTTTTCTCCTACCCACCCATGCATGCTAATCTTAATATCCCCCTACTTCTCCCCCGCCCTTATGCCTCCCTACCCACCCATCCTCCCCAGTCCCTTTCCCTTTGGTACCTGTTAGTTCATTCTTGAGTTCTGTGATTCTGCTGCTGTTTTGTTCCTTCAGTTTTTCCTTTGTTCTTATACTCCACAGATAAGTGAAATCATTTGGTATTTCTCTTTCTCCGCTTGGCTTGTTTCACTGAGCATAATACCCTCCAGCACCATCCATGTTGCTGCAAATGGTTGGATTTGCCCTTTTCTTATGGCTGAGTAGTATTCTATTGTGTATATGTACCACATCTTCTTTATCCTTCATCTATCGATGGACATTTAGGTTTCTTCCAATTCTTGGCCTTTGTAAATAGTGCTGCGATATACATAGGGGGTGCACTGATCTTACTCATACTTGATTGCTGCATTCTTAGGGTAAATTCCTAGGAGTGCACTTCCTGGGTCAAATGGTAAGTCTGTTTTGAGCATTTTGATGTACCTCCATACTGCTTTCCACAATGGTTGGACTAACTTACATTCCCACCAGCAGTGTAGGAGGGTTCCCCTTTCTCCACAGCCTCGCCAACATTTGTTGTTGTTTGTCTTTTGGATGGCAGCCATCCTTACTGGTGTGAGGTGATACCTCATTGTAGTTTTAATTTGCATTTCTCTGATAATTAGCGATGTGGAGCATCTTTTCATGTGTCTGTTGGCCATCTGTATTTCTTTTTTGGAGAACTGTCTGTTCAGTTCCTCTGCCCATTTTTTAATTGGGTTATTTGTTTTTTGTTTGTTGAGGCGTGTGAGCTCTTTATATATTCTGGACGTCAAGCCTTTATCGGATGTGTCATTTTCAAATATATTCTCCCATACTGTAGGGATCCTTTTTGTTCTATTGATGGTGTCTTTTGCTGTACAGAAGCTTTTCAGCTTAATATAGTCCCACTTACTCATTTTTGCTGTTGTTTTCCTTGCCCGGGGAGATATGTTCAAGAAGAGGTCACTCATGTTTATGTCTAAGAGGTTTTTTGCCTATGTTTTCTTCCAAGAGTTTAATGGTTTCATGACTTACATTCAGGTCTTTGATCCATTTGGAGTTTACTTTTGTATATGGGGTTAGACAATGGTACAGATTCATTCTCCTACATGTAGCTGTCCAGTTTTGCCAGCACCATCTGTTGAAGAGACTGTCATTTCGCCATTGTATGTCCATGGCTCCTTTATCAAATATTAATTGACCTTATATGTCTGGGTTAATGTCTGGATTCTCTAGCCTGTTCCATTGGTGTGTGGCTCTGCTCTTGTGCCAGTACCAAATTGTCTTGATTACTATGGCTTTATAGTAGAGCTTGAAATTGGGGAGTGAGATCCCCCCTACTTTATTCTTTTTTTTTTTTTTTGTAAGATAATTATATTTTTTATTGAAGTGTAGTTGACGCACAGTATTACATTACATTAGTTTCAAGAGTACAACACAGTGATAAAATATTTATATACATAATTCTAGGTTCCAGCTATCACCCTACCAAGCTGTTACAATAACTTGACTATATTCCTTATGCTATACATTACATCCCGGTTACTTATTTATTTTACCATTGGAAGTCTGTCCTTTTTTTTTTTTTTTTTTTGTGAGATCATCTCTCATATTTGTTGATCAAATGGATGTTAATGACAATAAAATTCTGTATAGGGGAGTCAATGCTCAATGCACAATCATTAATCCACCCCAAGCCTAATTTTCGTCAGTCTCCAATCTTCTGAGGCATAGCAAACAAGTTCTTACATGGAGAACAAATTCTTACATAGTGAATAAGTTACATAGTGAACAGTACAAGGGCAGTCATCACAGAAACTTTCGGTTTTGCTCATGCATTATGAACTATAAACAGTCAGTTCAAATATGAATACTCATTTGGTTTTTATACTTGATTTATATGTGGATACCACATTTCTCTCTTTATTATTATTATTTTTAATAAAATGCTGAAGTGGTAGGTAGATACGAGATAAAGATAGAAAACGTAGTTTAGTGTTGTAAGAGAGCAAATGTAGATGATCAGGTGTGTGCCTGTAGACTATGTGTTAATCCAAGCTAGACAAGGGCAATAAAACATCCACGTATGCAGAAGATTTCTCTCAGAACGGGGGGGTGCGGTTCTAAGCCTCACCTCTGTTGATCCCCAATTTCTCACCTGATGACCCCCCTGCGACTGTGCCTGTCTTAGGTTGTTCCTCCCTTGAGGAATCTTACCCGTCTCTGGCTAACCAGTCATCTTCCGGGGCCATACAGGGAAATGTAAAGTTGGTAAGTGAGCGAGAAGCCTTATTGTTTGAAATGGTTAGCTTTTTATTTCTTTGCATATTTATGCCCTGTAGCTTCTATGCCCAGCATTTGTCTTGAGGTATCTTTACCACTTCGAAGAATTATGATACTCGGTAAATTTGATAGGAGGCACGAGTTCTATTTAAGGGTTGTAATTAGGAAGGAAGAAGAAAAGCTATAGAAGTAGCAGGCGGCAGAAAACATGGGAAGATTGATTATTTCTTTGACATATCTTCTTGTAGAGTAACTTCAGCATGTATAGGTTTTAAGCTACTACTTAAATGGCACACACGCATTAACACAATAGGAGTATAGTTACATAACCAAAGCATACCTGTAATTACCAGCCATCTCCAGTGAAACCAAGAAAACCAGTTAGGCACCTTAGGCATTTGTGAAAACTTATCTATGATATGGTGGATATTGTCCAACTGAACTTGAACAGTCTGAGAGAAATCAGACAAATTAAATTAACCCATTCCTGGGGAATGTTCACATCCCTTATGTTCTTTTAACAGTAAATAGTCTGTAGTTGTAAGATTTTGGAGCGCTACCATTTGCACTTCTCCTAATTCTTGGTTGAGTTCCAACAGTATAGATCCAGTCAAATTTGTTGTTTTACTGTATGCACATGCCAGCTTAGATATCTCCTTCTTCGTTCCCATGGCAAGTCCAGGAACTGGTGGGATGAGTGCATCTACAGCTGTAGCAGTGCGTGGATCTTTGTTGGGGTTTTTTGATGATCATCTTCTGGCATGAGTCTTCCAGAGAGTGCTGATGTTGGAAGTTCTTTTTCATATCGTATCTTAGTTCATTTTCGGGGTAGCCCAATTAGGCTTTGATCCTCTGTATAAACACAAACAGACCCTTTGCCTACACTTTTATATGCCCTTTATACCCTTGTGTAGAACTCATTGGAGGTTACCAAACAGGAACTGCCTTTTTTTTTCTTTTTTTGGTATCACTAATCTACACTTACATGATGAATATTATGTTTACTAGGCTCTCCCCTATACGAGGTCCCCCCTATAAACCCCTTTACAGTCACTGTCCATCAGCATAGCAAAATGTTGTAGAATCACTACTTGCCTTCTCTGTGTTGTACAGCCCTCCCTTTTCTCCTACCCACCCATGCATGCTAATCTTAATATCCCCCTACTTCTCCCCCGCCCTTATGCCTCCCTACCCACCCATCCTCCCCAGTCCCTTTCCCTTTGGTACCTGTTAGTTCATTCTTGAGTTCTGTGATTCTGCTGCTGTTTTGTTCCTTCAGTTTTTCCTTTGTTCTTATACCCCACAGATAAGTGAAATCATTTGGTATTTCTCTTTCTCCGCTTGGCTTGTTTCACTGAGCATAATACCCTCCAGCACCATCCATGTTGCTGCAAATGGTTGGATTTGCCCTTTTCTTATGGCTGAGTAGTATTCTATTGTGTATATGTACCACATCTTCTTTATCCTTCATCTATCGATGGACATTTAGGTTTCTTCCAATTCTTGGCCTTTGTAAATAGTGCTGCGATATACATAGGGGGTGCACTGATCTTACTCATACTTGATTGCTGCATTCTTAGGGTAAATTCCTAGGAGTGCACTTCCTGGGTCAAATGGTAAGTCTGTTTTGAGCATTTTGATGTACCTCCATACTGCTTTCCACAATGGTTGGACTAACTTACATTCCCACCAGCAGTGTAGGAGGGTTCCCCTTTCTCCACAGCCTCGCCAACATTTGTTGTTGTTTGTCTTTTGGATGGCAGCCATCCTTACTGGTGTGAGGTGATACCTCATTGTAGTTTTAATTTGCATTTCTCTGATAATTAGCGATGTGGAGCATCTTTTCATGTGTCTGTTGGCCATCTGTATTTCTTTTTTGGAGAACTGTCTGTTCAGTTCCTCTGCCCATTTTTTAATTGGGTTATTTGTTTTTTGTTTGTTGAGGCGTGTGAGCTCTTTATATATTCTGGACGTCAAGCCTTTATCGGATGTGTCATTTTCAAATATATTCTCCCATACTGTAGGGATCCTTTTTGTTCTATTGATGGTGTCTTTTGCTGTACAGAAGCTTTTCAGCTTAATATAGTCCCACTTACTCATTTTTGCTGTTGTTTTCCTTGCCCGGGGAGATATGTTCAAGAAGAGGTCACTCATGTTTATGTCTAAGAGGTTTTTTGCCTATGTTTTCTTCCAAGAGTTTAATGGTTTCATGACTTACATTCAGGTCTTTGATCCATTTGGAGTTTACTTTTGTATATGGGGTTAGACAATGGTACAGATTCATTCTCCTACATGTAGCTGTCCAGTTTTGCCAGCACCATCTGTTGAAGAGACTGTCATTTCGCCATTGTATGTCCATGGCTCCTTTATCAAATATTAATTGACCTTATATGTCTGGGTTAATGTCTGGATTCTCTAGCCTGTTCCATTGGTGTGTGGCTCTGCTCTTGTGCCAGTACCAAATTGTCTTGATTACTATGGCTTTATAGTAGAGCTTGAAATTGGGGAGTGAGATCCCCCCTACTTTATTCTTTTTTTTTTTTTTGTAAGATAATTATATTTTTTATTGAAGTGTAGTTGACGCACAGTATTACATTACATTAGTTTCAAGAGTACAACACAGTGATAAAATATTTATATACATAATTCTAGGTTCCAGCTATCACCCTACCAAGCTGTTACAATAACTTGACTATATTCCTTATGCTATACATTACATCCCGGTTACTTATTTATTTTACCATTGGAAGTCTGTCCTTTTTTTTTTTTTTTTTTTGTGAGAGCATCTCTCATATTTATTGATCAAATGGATGTTAATGACAATAAAATTCTGTATAGGGGAGTCAATGCTCAATGCACAATCATTAATCCACCCCAAGCCTAATTTTCGTCAGTCTCCAATCTTCTGAGGCATAGCAAACAAGTTCTTACATGGAGAACAAATTCTTACATAGTGAATAAGTTACATAGTGAACAGTACAAGGGCAGTCATCACAGAAACTTTCGGTTTTGCTCATGCATTATGAACTATAAACAGTCAGTTCAAATATGAATACTCATTTGGTTTTTATACTTGATTTATATGTGGATACCACATTTCTCTCTTTATTATTATTATTTTTAATAAAATGCTGAAGTGGTAGGTAGATACGAGATAAAGATAGAAAACGTAGTTTAGTGTTGTAAGAGAGCAAATGTAGATGATCAGGTGTGTGCCTGTAGACTATGTGTTAATCCAAGCTAGACAAGGGCAATAAAACATCCACGTATGCAGAAGATTTCTCTCAGAACGGGGGGGTGCGGTTCTAAGCCTCACCTCTGTTGATCCCCAATTTCTCACCTGATGACCCCCCTGCGACTGTGCCTGTCTTAGGTTGTTCCTCCCTTGAGGAATCTTACCCGTCTCTGGCTAACCAGTCATCTTCCGGGGCCATACAGGGAAATGTAAAGTTGGTAAGTGAGCGAGAAGCCTTATTGTTTGAAATGGTTAGCTTTTTATTTCTTTGCATATTTATGCCCTGTAGCTTCTATGCCCAGCATTTGTCTTGAGGTATCTTTACCACTTCGAAGAATTATGATACTCGGTAAATTTGATAGGAGGCACGAGTTCTATTTAAGGGTTGTAATTAGGAAGGAAGAAGAAAAGCTATAGAAGTAGCAGGCGGCAGAAAACATGGGAAGATTGATTATTTCTTTGACATATCTTCTTGTAGAGTAACTTCAGCATGTATAGGTTTTAAGCTACTACTTAAATGGCACACACGCATTAACACAATAGGAGTATAGTTACATAACCAAAGCATACCTGTAATTACCAGCCATCTCCAGTGAAACCAAGAAAACCAGTTAGGCACCTTAGGCATTTGTGAAAACTTATCTATGATATGGTGGATATTGTCCAACTGAACTTGAACAGTCTGAGAGAAATCAGACAAATTAAATTAACCCATTCCTGGGGAATGTTCACATCCCTTATGTTCTTTTAACAGTAAATAGTCTGTAGTTGTAAGATTTTGGAGCGCTACCATTTGCACTTCTCCTAATTCTTGGTTGAGTTCCAACAGTATAGATCCAGTCAAATTTGTTGTTTTACTGTATGCACATGCCAGCTTAGATATCTCCTTCTTCGTTCCCATGGCAAGTCCAGGAACTGGTGGGATGAGTGCATCTACAGCTGTAGCAGTGCGTGGATCTTTGTTGGGGTTTTTTGATGATCATCTTCTGGCATGAGTCTTCCAGAGAGTGCTGATGTTGGAAGTTCTTTTTCATATCGTATCTTAGTTCATTTTCGGGGTAGCCCGATTAGGCTTTGATCCTCTGTATAAACACAAACAGACCCTTTGCCTACACTTTTATATGCCCTTTATACCCTTGTGTAGAACTCATTGGAGGTTACCAAACAGGAACTGCCTTTTTTTTTCTTTTTTTGGTATCACTAATCTACACTTACATGATGAATATTATGTTTACTAGGCTCTCCCCTATACGAGGTCCCCCCTATAAACCCCTTTACAGTCACTGTCCATCAGCATAGCAAAATGTTGTAGAATCACTACTTGCCTTCTCTGTGTTGTACAGCCCTCCCTTTTCTCCTACCCACCCATGCATGCTAATCTTAATATCCCCCTACTTCTCCCCCGCCCTTATGCCTCCCTACCCACCCATCCTCCCCAGTCCCTTTCCCTTTGGTACCTGTTAGTTCATTCTTGAGTTCTGTGATTCTGCTGCTGTTTTGTTCCTTCAGTTTTTCCTTTGTTCTTATACTCCACAGATAAGTGAAATCATTTGGTATTTCTCTTTCTCCGCTTGGCTTGTTTCACTGAGCATAATACCCTCCAGCACCATCCATGTTGCTGCAAATGGTTGGATTTGCCCTTTTCTTATGGCTGAGTAGTATTCTATTGTGTATATGTACCACATCTTCTTTATCCTTCATCTATCGATGGACATTTAGGTTTCTTCCAATTCTTGGCCTTTGTAAATAGTGCTGCGATATACATAGGGGGTGCACTGATCTTACTCATACTTGATTGCTGCATTCTTAGGGTAAATTCCTAGGAGTGCACTTCCTGGGTCAAATGGTAAGTCTGTTTTGAGCATTTTGATGTACCTCCATACTGCTTTCCACAATGGTTGGACTAACTTACATTCCCACCAGCAGTGTAGGAGGGTTCCCCTTTCTCCACAGCCTCGCCAACATTTGTTGTTGTTTGTCTTTTGGATGGCAGCCATCCTTACTGGTGTGAGGTGATACCTCATTGTAGTTTTAATTTGCATTTCTCTGATAATTAGCGATGTGGAGCATCTTTTCATGTGTCTGTTGGCCATCTGTATTTCTTTTTTGGAGAACTGTCTGTTCAGTTCCTCTGCCCATTTTTTAATTGGGTTATTTGTTTTTTGTTTGTTGAGGCGTGTGAGCTCTTTATATATTCTGGACGTCAAGCCTTTATCGGATGTGTCATTTTCAAATATATTCTCCCATACTGTAGGGATCCTTTTTGTTCTATTGATGGTGTCTTTTGCTGTACAGAAGCTTTTCAGCTTAATATAGTCCCACTTACTCATTTTTGCTGTTGTTTTCCTTGCCCGGGGAGATATGTTCAAGAAGAGGTCACTCATGTTTATGTCTAAGAGGTTTTTTGCCTATGTTTTCTTCCAAGAGTTTAATGGTTTCATGACTTACATTCAGGTCTTTGATCCATTTGGAGTTTACTTTTGTATATGGGGTTAGACAATGGTACAGATTCATTCTCCTACATGTAGCTGTCCAGTTTTGCCAGCACCATCTGTTGAAGAGACTGTCATTTCGCCATTGTATGTCCATGGCTCCTTTATCAAATATTAATTGACCTTATATGTCTGGGTTAATGTCTGGATTCTCTAGCCTGTTCCATTGGTGTGTGGCTCTGCTCTTGTGCCAGTACCAAATTGTCTTGATTACTATGGCTTTATAGTAGAGCTTGAAATTGGGGAGTGAGATCCCCCCTACTTTATTCTTTTTTTTTTTTTTGTAAGATAATTATATTTTTTATTGAAGTGTAGTTGACGCACAGTATTACATTACATTAGTTTCAAGAGTACAACACAGTGATAAAATATTTATATACATAATTCTAGGTTCCAGCTATCACCCTACCAAGCTGTTACAATAACTTGACTATATTCCTTATGCTATACATTACATCCCGGTTACTTATTTATTTTACCATTGGAAGTCTGTCCTTTTTTTTTTTTTTTTTTTGTGAGAGCATCTCTCATATTTATTGATCAAATGGATGTTAATGACAATAAAATTCTGTATAGGGGAGTCAATGCTCAATGCACAATCATTAATCCACCCCAAGCCTAATTTTCGTCAGTCTCCAATCTTCTGAGGCATAGCAAACAAGTTCTTACATGGAGAACAAATTCTTACATAGTGAATAAGTTACATAGTGAACAGTACAAGGGCAGTCATCACAGAAACTTTCGGTTTTGCTCATGCATTATGAACTATAAACAGTCAGTTCAAATATGAATACTCATTTGGTTTTTATACTTGATTTATATGTGGATACCACATTTCTCTCTTTATTATTATTATTTTTAATAAAATGCTGAAGTGGTAGGTAGATACGAGATAAAGATAGAAAACGTAGTTTAGTGTTGTAAGAGAGCAAATGTAGATGATCAGGTGTGTGCCTGTAGACTATGTGTTAATCCAAGCTAGACAAGGGCAATAAAACATCCACGTATGCAGAAGATTTCTCTCAGAACGGGGGGGTGCGGTTCTAAGCCTCACCTCTGTTGATCCCCAATTTCTCACCTGATGACCCCCCTGCGACTGTGCCTGTCTTAGGTTGTTCCTCCCTTGAGGAATCTTACCCGTCTCTGGCTAACCAGTCATCTTCCGGGGCCATACAGGGAAATGTAAAGTTGGTAAGTGAGCGAGAAGCCTTATTGTTTGAAATGGTTAGCTTTTTATTTCTTTGCATATTTATGCCCTGTAGCTTCTATGCCCAGCATTTGTCTTGAGGTATCTTTACCACTTCGAAGAATTATGATACTCGGTAAATTTGATAGGAGGCACGAGTTCTATTTAAGGGTTGTAATTAGGAAGGAAGAAGAAAAGCTATAGAAGTAGCAGGCGGCAGAAAACATGGGAAGATTGATTATTTCTTTGACATATCTTCTTGTAGAGTAACTTCAGCATGTATAGGTTTTAAGCTACTACTTAAATGGCACACACGCATTAACACAATAGGAGTATAGTTACATAACCAAAGCATACCTGTAATTACCAGCCATCTCCAGTGAAACCAAGAAAACCAGTTAGGCACCTTAGGCATTTGTGAAAACTTATCTATGATATGGTGGATATTGTCCAACTGAACTTGAACAGTCTGAGAGAAATCAGACAAATTAAATTAACCCATTCCTGGGGAATGTTCACATCCCTTATGTTCTTTTAACAGTAAATAGTCTGTAGTTGTAAGATTTTGGAGCGCTACCATTTGCACTTCTCCTAATTCTTGGTTGAGTTCCAACAGTATAGATCCAGTCAAATTTGTTGTTTTACTGTATGCACATGCCAGCTTAGATATCTCCTTCTTCGTTCCCATGGCAAGTCCAGGAACTGGTGGGATGAGTGCATCTACAGCTGTAGCAGTGCGTGGATCTTTGTTGGGGTTTTTTGATGATCATCTTCTGGCATGAGTCTTCCAGAGAGTGCTGATGTTGGAAGTTCTTTTTCATATCGTATCTTAGTTCATTTTCGGGGTAGCCCGATTAGGCTTTGATCCTCTGTATAAACACAAACAGACCCTTTGCCTACACTTTTATATGCCCTTTATACCCTTGTGTAGAACTCATTGGAGGTTACCAAACAGGAACTGCCTTTTTTTTTCTTTTTTTGGTATCACTAATCTACACTTACATGATGAATATTATGTTTACTAGGCTCTCCCCTATACGAGGTCCCCCCTATAAACCCCTTTACAGTCACTGTCCATCAGCATAGCAAAATGTTGTAGAATCACTACTTGCCTTCTCTGTGTTGTACAGCCCTCCCTTTTCTCCTACCCACCCATGCATGCTAATCTTAATATCCCCCTACTTCTCCCCCGCCCTTATGCCTCCCTACCCACCCATCCTCCCCAGTCCCTTTCCCTTTGGTACCTGTTAGTTCATTCTTGAGTTCTGTGATTCTGCTGCTGTTTTGTTCCTTCAGTTTTTCCTTTGTTCTTATACTCCACAGATAAGTGAAATCATTTGGTATTTCTCTTTCTCCGCTTGGCTTGTTTCACTGAGCATAATACCCTCCAGCACCATCCATGTTGCTGCAAATGGTTGGATTTGCCCTTTTCTTATGGCTGAGTAGTATTCTATTGTGTATATGTACCACATCTTCTTTATCCTTCATCTATCGATGGACATTTAGGTTTCTTCCAATTCTTGGCCTTTGTAAATAGTGCTGCGATATACATAGGGGGTGCACTGATCTTACTCATACTTGATTGCTGCATTCTTAGGGTAAATTCCTAGGAGTGCACTTCCTGGGTCAAATGGTAAGTCTGTTTTGAGCATTTTGATGTACCTCCATACTGCTTTCCACAATGGTTGGACTAACTTACATTCCCACCAGCAGTGTAGGAGGGTTCCCCTTTCTCCACAGCCTCGCCAACATTTGTTGTTGTTTGTCTTTTGGATGGCAGCCATCCTTACTGGTGTGAGGTGATACCTCATTGTAGTTTTAATTTGCATTTCTCTGATAATTAGCGATGTGGAGCATCTTTTCATGTGTCTGTTGGCCATCTGTATTTCTTTTTTGGAGAACTGTCTGTTCAGTTCCTCTGCCCATTTTTTAATTGGGTTATTTGTTTTTTGTTTGTTGAGGCGTGTGAGCTCTTTATATATTCTGGACGTCAAGCCTTTATCGGATGTGTCATTTTCAAATATATTCTCCCATACTGTAGGGATCCTTTTTGTTCTATTGATGGTGTCTTTTGCTGTACAGAAGCTTTTCAGCTTAATATAGTCCCACTTACTCATTTTTGCTGTTGTTTTCCTTGCCCGGGGAGATATGTTCAAGAAGAGGTCACTCATGTTTATGTCTAAGAGGTTTTTTGCCTATGTTTTCTTCCAAGAGTTTAATGGTTTCATGACTTACATTCAGGTCTTTGATCCATTTGGAGTTTACTTTTGTATATGGGGTTAGACAATGGTACAGATTCATTCTCCTACATGTAGCTGTCCAGTTTTGCCAGCACCATCTGTTGAAGAGACTGTCATTTCGCCATTGTATGTCCATGGCTCCTTTATCAAATATTAATTGACCTTATATGTCTGGGTTAATGTCTGGATTCTCTAGCCTGTTCCATTGGTGTGTGGCTCTGCTCTTGTGCCAGTACCAAATTGTCTTGATTACTATGGCTTTATAGTAGAGCTTGAAATTGGGGAGTGAGATCCCCCCTACTTTATTCTTTTTTTTTTTTTTGTAAGATAATTATATTTTTTATTGAAGTGTAGTTGACGCACAGTATTACATTACATTAGTTTCAAGAGTACAACACAGTGATAAAATATTTATATACATAATTCTAGGTTCCAGCTATCACCCTACCAAGCTGTTACAATAACTTGACTATATTCCTTATGCTATACATTACATCCCGGTTACTTATTTATTTTACCATTGGAAGTCTGTCCTTTTTTTTTTTTTTTTTTTGTGAGAGCATCTCTCATATTTATTGATCAAATGGATGTTAATGACAATAAAATTCTGTATAGGGGAGTCAATGCTCAATGCACAATCATTAATCCACCCCAAGCCTAATTTTCGTCAGTCTCCAATCTTCTGAGGCATAGCAAACAAGTTCTTACATGGAGAACAAATTCTTACATAGTGAATAAGTTACATAGTGAACAGTACAAGGGCAGTCATCACAGAAACTTTCGGTTTTGCTCATGCATTATGAACTATAAACAGTCAGTTCAAATATGAATACTCATTTGGTTTTTATACTTGATTTATATGTGGATACCACATTTCTCTCTTTATTATTATTATTTTTAATAAAATGCTGAAGTGGTAGGTAGATACGAGATAAAGATAGAAAACGTAGTTTAGTGTTGTAAGAGAGCAAATGTAGATGATCAGGTGTGTGCCTGTAGACTATGTGTTAATCCAAGCTAGACAAGGGCAATAAAACATCCACGTATGCAGAAGATTTCTCTCAGAACGGGGGGGTGCGGTTCTAAGCCTCACCTCTGTTGATCCCCAATTTCTCACCTGATGACCCCCCTGCGACTGTGCCTGTCTTAGGTTGTTCCTCCCTTGAGGAATCTTACCCGTCTCTGGCTAACCAGTCATCTTCCGGGGCCATACAGGGAAATGTAAAGTTGGTAAGTGAGCGAGAAGCCTTATTGTTTGAAATGGTTAGCTTTTTATTTCTTTGCATATTTATGCCCTGTAGCTTCTATGCCCAGCATTTGTCTTGAGGTATCTTTACCACTTCGAAGAATTATGATACTCGGTAAATTTGATAGGAGGCACGAGTTCTATTTAAGGGTTGTAATTAGGAAGGAAGAAGAAAAGCTATAGAAGTAGCAGGCGGCAGAAAACATGGGAAGATTGATTATTTCTTTGACATATCTTCTTGTAGAGTAACTTCAGCATGTATAGGTTTTAAGCTACTACTTAAATGGCACACACGCATTAACACAATAGGAGTATAGTTACATAACCAAAGCATACCTGTAATTACCAGCCATCTCCAGTGAAACCAAGAAAACCAGTTAGGCACCTTAGGCATTTGTGAAAACTTATCTATGATATGGTGGATATTGTCCAACTGAACTTGAACAGTCTGAGAGAAATCAGACAAATTAAATTAACCCATTCCTGGGGAATGTTCACATCCCTTATGTTCTTTTAACAGTAAATAGTCTGTAGTTGTAAGATTTTGGAGCGCTACCATTTGCACTTCTCCTAATTCTTGGTTGAGTTCCAACAGTATAGATCCAGTCAAATTTGTTGTTTTACTGTATGCACATGCCAGCTTAGATATCTCCTTCTTCGTTCCCATGGCAAGTCCAGGAACTGGTGGGATGAGTGCATCTACAGCTGTAGCAGTGCGTGGATCTTTGTTGGGGTTTTTTGATGATCATCTTCTGGCATGAGTCTTCCAGAGAGTGCTGATGTTGGAAGTTCTTTTTCATATCGTATCTTAGTTCATTTTCGGGGTAGCCCGATTAGGCTTTGATCCTCTGTATAAACACAAACAGACCCTTTGCCTACACTTTTATATGCCCTTTATACCCTTGTGTAGAACTCATTGGAGGTTACCAAACAGGAACTGCCTTTTTTTTTCTTTTTTTGGTATCACTAATCTACACTTACATGATGAATATTATGTTTACTAGGCTCTCCCCTATACGAGGTCCCCCCTATAAACCCCTTTACAGTCACTGTCCATCAGCATAGCAAAATGTTGTAGAATCACTACTTGCCTTCTCTGTGTTGTACAGCCCTCCCTTTTCTCCTACCCACCCATGCATGCTAATCTTAATATCCCCCTACTTCTCCCCCGCCCTTATGCCTCCCTACCCACCCATCCTCCCCAGTCCCTTTCCCTTTGGTACCTGTTAGTTCATTCTTGAGTTCTGTGATTCTGCTGCTGTTTTGTTCCTTCAGTTTTTCCTTTGTTCTTATACTCCACAGATAAGTGAAATCATTTGGTATTTCTCTTTCTCCGCTTGGCTTGTTTCACTGAGCATAATACCCTCCAGCACCATCCATGTTGCTGCAAATGGTTGGATTTGCCCTTTTCTTATGGCTGAGTAGTATTCTATTGTGTATATGTACCACATCTTCTTTATCCTTCATCTATCGATGGACATTTAGGTTTCTTCCAATTCTTGGCCTTTGTAAATAGTGCTGCGATATACATAGGGGGTGCACTGATCTTACTCATACTTGATTGCTGCATTCTTAGGGTAAATTCCTAGGAGTGCACTTCCTGGGTCAAATGGTAAGTCTGTTTTGAGCATTTTGATGTACCTCCATACTGCTTTCCACAATGGTTGGACTAACTTACATTCCCACCAGCAGTGTAGGAGGGTTCCCCTTTCTCCACAGCCTCGCCAACATTTGTTGTTGTTTGTCTTTTGGATGGCAGCCATCCTTACTGGTGTGAGGTGATACCTCATTGTAGTTTTAATTTGCATTTCTCTGATAATTAGCGATGTGGAGCATCTTTTCATGTGTCTGTTGGCCATCTGTATTTCTTTTTTGGAGAACTGTCTGTTCAGTTCCTCTGCCCATTTTTTAATTGGGTTATTTGTTTTTTGTTTGTTGAGGCGTGTGAGCTCTTTATATATTCTGGACGTCAAGCCTTTATCGGATGTGTCATTTTCAAATATATTCTCCCATACTGTAGGGATCCTTTTTGTTCTATTGATGGTGTCTTTTGCTGTACAGAAGCTTTTCAGCTTAATATAGTCCCACTTACTCATTTTTGCTGTTGTTTTCCTTGCCCGGGGAGATATGTTCAAGAAGAGGTCACTCATGTTTATGTCTAAGAGGTTTTTTGCCTATGTTTTCTTCCAAGAGTTTAATGGTTTCATGACTTACATTCAGGTCTTTGATCCATTTGGAGTTTACTTTTGTATATGGGGTTAGACAATGGTACAGATTCATTCTCCTACATGTAGCTGTCCAGTTTTGCCAGCACCATCTGTTGAAGAGACTGTCATTTCGCCATTGTATGTCCATGGCTCCTTTATCAAATATTAATTGACCTTATATGTCTGGGTTAATGTCTGGATTCTCTAGCCTGTTCCATTGGTGTGTGGCTCTGCTCTTGTGCCAGTACCAAATTGTCTTGATTACTATGGCTTTATAGTAGAGCTTGAAATTGGGGAGTGAGATCCCCCCTACTTTATTCTTTTTTTTTTTTTGTAAGATAATTATATTTTTTATTGAAGTGTAGTTGACGCACAGTATTACATTACATTAGTTTCAAGAGTACAACGCAGTGATAAAATATTTATATACATAATTCTAGGTTCCAGCTATCACCCTACCAAGCTGTTACAATAACTTGACTATATTCCTTATGCTATACATTACATCCCGGTTACTTATTTATTTTACCATTGGAAGTCTGTCCTTTTTTTTTTTTTTTTTTTGTGAGAGCATCTCTCATATTTATTGATCAAATGGATGTTAATGACAATAAAATTCTGTATAGGGGAGTCAATGCTCAATGCACAATCATTAATCCACCCCAAGCCTAATTTTCGTCAGTCTCCAATCTTCTGAGGCATAGCAAACAAGTTCTTACATGGAGAACAAATTCTTACATAGTGAATAAGTTACATAGTGAACAGTACAAGGGCAGTCATCACAGAAACTTTCGGTTTTGCTCATGCATTATGAACTATAAACAGTCAGTTCAAATATGAATACTCATTTGGTTTTTATACTTGATTTATATGTGGATACCACATTTCTCTCTTTATTATTATTATTTTTAATAAAATGCTGAAGTGGTAGGTAGATACGAGATAAAGATAGAAAACGTAGTTTAGTGTTGTAAGAGAGCAAATGTAGATGATCAGGTGTGTGCCTGTAGACTATGTGTTAATCCAAGCTAGACAAGGGCAATAAAACATCCACGTATGCAGAAGATTTCTCTCAGAACGGGGGGGTGCGGTTCTAAGCCTCACCTCTGTTGATCCCCAATTTCTCACCTGATGACCCCCCTGCGACTGTGCCTGTCTTAGGTTGTTCCTCCCTTGAGGAATCTTACCCGTCTCTGGCTAACCAGTCATCTTCCGGGGCCATACAGGGAAATGTAAAGTTGGTAAGTGAGCGAGAAGCCTTATTGTTTGAAATGGTTAGCTTTTTATTTCTTTGCATATTTATGCCCTGTAGCTTCTATGCCCAGCATTTGTCTTGAGGTATCTTTACCACTTCGAAGAATTATGATACTCGGTAAATTTGATAGGAGGCACGAGTTCTATTTAAGGGTTGTAATTAGGAAGGAAGAAGAAAAGCTATAGAAGTAGCAGGCGGCAGAAAACATGGGAAGATTGATTATTTCTTTGACATATCTTCTTGTAGAGTAACTTCAGCATGTATAGGTTTTAAGCTACTACTTAAATGGCACACACGCATTAACACAATAGGAGTATAGTTACATAACCAAAGCATACCTGTAATTACCAGCCATCTCCAGTGAAACCAAGAAAACCAGTTAGGCACCTTAGGCATTTGTGAAAACTTATCTATGATATGGTGGATATTGTCCAACTGAACTTGAACAGTCTGAGAGAAATCAGACAAATTAAATTAACCCATTCCTGGGGAATGTTCACATCCCTTATGTTCTTTTAACAGTAAATAGTCTGTAGTTGTAAGATTTTGGAGCGCTACCATTTGCACTTCTCCTAATTCTTGGTTGAGTTCCAACAGTATAGATCCAGTCAAATTTGTTGTTTTACTGTATGCACATGCCAGCTTAGATATCTCCTTCTTCGTTCCCATGGCAAGTCCAGGAACTGGTGGGATGAGTGCATCTACAGCTGTAGCAGTGCGTGGATCTTTGTTGGGGTTTTTTGATGATCATCTTCTGGCATGAGTCTTCCAGAGAGTGCTGATGTTGGAAGTTCTTTTTCATATCGTATCTTAGTTCATTTTCGGGGTAGCCCGATTAGGCTTTGATCCTCTGTATAAACACAAACAGACCCTTTGCCTACACTTTTATATGCCCTTTATACCCTTGTGTAGAACTCATTGGAGGTTACCAAACAGGAACTGCCTTTTTTTTTCTTTTTTTGGTATCACTAATCTACACTTACATGATGAATATTATGTTTACTAGGCTCTCCCCTATACGAGGTCCCCCCTATAAACCCCTTTACAGTCACTGTCCATCAGCATAGCAAAATGTTGTAGAATCACTACTTGCCTTCTCTGTGTTGTACAGCCCTCCCTTTTCTCCTACCCACCCATGCATGCTAATCTTAATATCCCCCTACTTCTCCCCCGCCCTTATGCCTCCCTACCCACCCATCCTCCCCAGTCCCTTTCCCTTTGGTACCTGTTAGTTCATTCTTGAGTTCTGTGATTCTGCTGCTGTTTTGTTCCTTCAGTTTTTCCTTTGTTCTTATACTCCACAGATAAGTGAAATCATTTGGTATTTCTCTTTCTCCGCTTGGCTTGTTTCACTGAGCATAATACCCTCCAGCACCATCCATGTTGCTGCAAATGGTTGGATTTGCCCTTTTCTTATGGCTGAGTAGTATTCTATTGTGTATATGTACCACATCTTCTTTATCCTTCATCTATCGATGGACATTTAGGTTTCTTCCAATTCTTGGCCTTTGTAAATAGTGCTGCGATATACATAGGGGGTGCACTGATCTTACTCATACTTGATTGCTGCATTCTTAGGGTAAATTCCTAGGAGTGCACTTCCTGGGTCAAATGGTAAGTCTGTTTTGAGCATTTTGATGTACCTCCATACTGCTTTCCACAATGGTTGGACTAACTTACATTCCCACCAGCAGTGTAGGAGGGTTCCCCTTTCTCCACAGCCTCGCCAACATTTGTTGTTGTTTGTCTTTTGGATGGCAGCCATCCTTACTGGTGTGAGGTGATACCTCATTGTAGTTTTAATTTGCATTTCTCTGATAATTAGCGATGTGGAGCATCTTTTCATGTGTCTGTTGGCCATCTGTATTTCTTTTTTGGAGAACTGTCTGTTCAGTTCCTCTGCCCATTTTTTAATTGGGTTATTTGTTTTTTGTTTGTTGAGGCGTGTGAGCTCTTTATATATTCTGGACGTCAAGCCTTTATCGGATGTGTCATTTTCAAATATATTCTCCCATACTGTAGGGATCCTTTTTGTTCTATTGATGGTGTCTTTTGCTGTACAGAAGCTTTTCAGCTTAATATAGTCCCACTTACTCATTTTTGCTGTTGTTTTCCTTGCCCGGGGAGATATGTTCAAGAAGAGGTCACTCATGTTTATGTCTAAGAGGTTTTTTGCCTATGTTTTCTTCCAAGAGTTTAATGGTTTCATGACTTACATTCAGGTCTTTGATCCATTTGGAGTTTACTTTTGTATATGGGGTTAGACAATGGTACAGATTCATTCTCCTACATGTAGCTGTCCAGTTTTGCCAGCACCATCTGTTGAAGAGACTGTCATTTCGCCATTGTATGTCCATGGCTCCTTTATCAAATATTAATTGACCTTATATGTCTGGGTTAATGTCTGGATTCTCTAGCCTGTTCCATTGGTGTGTGGCTCTGCTCTTGTGCCAGTACCAAATTGTCTTGATTACTATGGCTTTATAGTAGAGCTTGAAATTGGGGAGTGAGATCCCCCCTACTTTATTCTTTTTTTTTTTTTTGTAAGATAATTATATTTTTTATTGAAGTGTAGTTGACGCACAGTATTACATTACATTAGTTTCAAGAGTACAACACAGTGATAAAATATTTATATACATAATTCTAGGTTCCAGCTATCACCCTACCAAGCTGTTACAATAACTTGACTATATTCCTTATGCTATACATTACATCCCGGTTACTTATTTATTTTACCATTGGAAGTCTGTCCTTTTTTTTTTTTTTTTTTTGTGAGAGCATCTCTCATATTTATTGATCAAATGGATGTTAATGACAATAAAATTCTGTATAGGGGAGTCAATGCTCAATGCACAATCATTAATCCACCCCAAGCCTAATTTTCGTCAGTCTCCAATCTTCTGAGGCATAGCAAACAAGTTCTTACATGGAGAACAAATTCTTACATAGTGAATAAGTTACATAGTGAACAGTACAAGGGCAGTCATCACAGAAACTTTCGGTTTTGCTCATGCATTATGAACTATAAACAGTCAGTTCAAATATGAATACTCATTTGGTTTTTATACTTGATTTATATGTGGATACCACATTTCTCTCTTTATTATTATTATTTTTAATAAAATGCTGAAGTGGTAGGTAGATACGAGATAAAGATAGAAAACGTAGTTTAGTGTTGTAAGAGAGCAAATGTAGATGATCAGGTGTGTGCCTGTAGACTATGTGTTAATCCAAGCTAGACAAGGGCAATAAAACATCCACGTATGCAGAAGATTTCTCTCAGAACGGGGGGGTGCGGTTCTAAGCCTCACCTCTGTTGATCCCCAATTTCTCACCTGATGACCCCCCTGCGACTGTGCCTGTCTTAGGTTGTTCCTCCCTTGAGGAATCTTACCCGTCTCTGGCTAACCAGTCATCTTCCGGGGCCATACAGGGAAATGTAAAGTTGGTAAGTGAGCGAGAAGCCTTATTGTTTGAAATGGTTAGCTTTTTATTTCTTTGCATATTTATGCCCTGTAGCTTCTATGCCCAGCATTTGTCTTGAGGTATCTTTACCACTTCGAAGAATTATGATACTCGGTAAATTTGATAGGAGGCACGAGTTCTATTTAAGGGTTGTAATTAGGAAGGAAGAAGAAAAGCTATAGAAGTAGCAGGCGGCAGAAAACATGGGAAGATTGATTATTTCTTTGACATATCTTCTTGTAGAGTAACTTCAGCATGTATAGGTTTTAAGCTACTACTTAAATGGCACACACGCATTAACACAATAGGAGTATAGTTACATAACCAAAGCATACCTGTAATTACCAGCCATCTCCAGTGAAACCAAGAAAACCAGTTAGGCACCTTAGGCATTTGTGAAAACTTATCTATGATATGGTGGATATTGTCCAACTGAACTTGAACAGTCTGAGAGAAATCAGACAAATTAAATTAACCCATTCCTGGGGAATGTTCACATCCCTTATGTTCTTTTAACAGTAAATAGTCTGTAGTTGTAAGATTTTGGAGCGCTACCATTTGCACTTCTCCTAATTCTTGGTTGAGTTCCAACAGTATAGATCCAGTCAAATTTGTTTTTTTACTGTATGCACATGCCAGCTTAGATATCTCCTTCTTCGTTCCCATGGCAAGTCCAGGAACTGGTGGGATGAGTGCATCTACAGCTGTAGCAGTGCGTGGATCTTTGTTGGGGTTTTTTGATGATCATCTTCTGGCATGAGTCTTCCAGAGAGTGCTGATGTTGGAAGTTCTTTTTCATATCGTATCTTAGTTCATTTTCGGGGTAGCCCGATTAGGCTTTGATCCTCTGTATAAACACAAACAGACCCTTTGCCTACACTTTTATATGCCCTTTATACCCTTGTGTAGAACTCATTGGAGGTTACCAAACAGGAACTGCCTTTTTTTTTCTTTTTTTGGTATCACTAATCTACACTTACATGATGAATATTATGTTTACTAGGCTCTCCCCTATACGAGGTCCCCCCTATAAACCCCTTTACAGTCACTGTCCATCAGCATAGCAAAATGTTGTAGAATCACTACTTGCCTTCTCTGTGTTGTACAGCCCTCCCTTTTCTCCTACCCACCCATGCATGCTAATCTTAATATCCCCCTACTTCTCCCCCGCCCTTATGCCTCCCTACCCACCCATCCTCCCCAGTCCCTTTCCCTTTGGTACCTGTTAGTTCATTCTTGAGTTCTGTGATTCTGCTGCTGTTTTGTTCCTTCAGTTTTTCCTTTGTTCTTATACTCCACAGATAAGTGAAATCATTTGGTATTTCTCTTTCTCCGCTTGGCTTGTTTCACTGAGCATAATACCCTCCAGCACCATCCATGTTGCTGCAAATGGTTGGATTTGCCCTTTTCTTATGGCTGAGTAGTATTCTATTGTGTATATGTACCACATCTTCTTTATCCTTCATCTATCGATGGACATTTAGGTTTCTTCCAATTCTTGGCCTTTGTAAATAGTGCTGCGATATACATAGGGGGTGCACTGATCTTACTCATACTTGATTGCTGCATTCTTAGGGTAAATTCCTAGGAGTGCACTTCCTGGGTCAAATGGTAAGTCTGTTTTGAGCATTTTGATGTACCTCCATACTGCTTTCCACAATGGTTGGACTAACTTACATTCCCACCAGCAGTGTAGGAGGGTTCCCCTTTCTCCACAGCCTCGCCAACATTTGTTGTTGTTTGTCTTTTGGATGGCAGCCATCCTTACTGGTGTGAGGTGATACCTCATTGTAGTTTTAATTTGCATTTCTCTGATAATTAGCGATGTGGAGCATCTTTTCATGTGTCTGTTGGCCATCTGTATTTCTTTTTTGGAGAACTGTCTGTTCAGTTCCTCTGCCCATTTTTTAATTGGGTTATTTGTTTTTTGTTTGTTGAGGCGTGTGAGCTCTTTATATATTCTGGACGTCAAGCCTTTATCGGATGTGTCATTTTCAAATATATTCTCCCATACTGTAGGGATCCTTTTTGTTCTATTGATGGTGTCTTTTGCTGTACAGAAGCTTTTCAGCTTAATATAGTCCCACTTACTCATTTTTGCTGTTGTTTTCCTTGCCCGGGGAGATATGTTCAAGAAGAGGTCACTCATGTTTATGTCTAAGAGGTTTTTTGCCTATGTTTTCTTCCAAGAGTTTAATGGTTTCATGACTTACATTCAGGTCTTTGATCCATTTGGAGTTTACTTTTGTATATGGGGTTAGACAATGGTACAGATTCATTCTCCTACATGTAGCTGTCCAGTTTTGCCAGCACCATCTGTTGAAGAGACTGTCATTTCGCCATTGTATGTCCATGGCTCCTTTATCAAATATTAATTGACCTTATATGTCTGGGTTAATGTCTGGATTCTCTAGCCTGTTCCATTGGTGTGTGGCTCTGCTCTTGTGCCAGTACCAAATTGTCTTGATTACTATGGCTTTATAGTAGAGCTTGAAATTGGGGAGTGAGATCCCCCCTACTTTATTCTTTTTTTTTTTTTTTGTAAGATAATTATATTTTTTATTGAAGTGTAGTTGACGCACAGTATTACATTACATTAGTTTCAAGAGTACAACACAGTGATAAAATATTTATATACATAATTCTAGGTTCCAGCTATCACCCTACCAAGCTGTTACAATAACTTGACTATATTCCTTATGCTATACATTACATCCCGGTTACTTATTTATTTTACCATTGGAAGTCTGTCCTTTTTTTTTTTTTTTTTTGTGAGAGCATCTCTCATATTTATTGATCAAATGGATGTTAATGACAATAAAATTCTGTATAGGGGAGTCAATGCTCAATGCACAATCATTAATCCACCCCAAGCCTAATTTTCGTCAGTCTCCAATCTTCTGAGGCATAGCAAACAAGTTCTTACATGGAGAACAAATTCTTACATAGTGAATAAGTTACATAGTGAACAGTACAAGGGCAGTCATCACAGAAACTTTCGGTTTTGCTCATGCATTATGAACTATAAACAGTCAGTTCAAATATGAATACTCATTTGGTTTTTATACTTGATTTATATGTGGATACCACATTTCTCTCTTTATTATTATTATTTTTAATAAAATGCTGAAGTGGTAGGTAGATACGAGATAAAGATAGAAAACGTAGTTTAGTGTTGTAAGAGAGCAAATGTAGATGATCAGGTGTGTGCCTGTAGACTATGTGTTAATCCAAGCTAGACAAGGGCAATAAAACATCCACGTATGCAGAAGATTTCTCTCAGAACGGGGGGGTGCGGTTCTAAGCCTCACCTCTGTTGATCCCCAATTTCTCACCTGATGACCCCCCTGCGACTGTGCCTGTCTTAGGTTGTTCCTCCCTTGAGGAATCTTACCCGTCTCTGGCTAACCAGTCATCTTCCGGGGCCATACAGGGAAATGTGAAGTTGGTAAGTGAGCGAGAAGCCTTATTGTTTGAAAAGGTTAGCTTTTTATTTCTTTGCATATTTATGCCCTGTAGCTTCTATGCCCAGCATTTGTCTTGAGGTATCTTTACCACTTCGAAGAATTATGATACTCGGTAAATTTGATAGGAGGCACGAGTTCTATTTAAGGGTTGTAATTAGGAAGGAAGAAGAAAAGCTATAGAAGTAGCAGGCGGCAGAAAACATGGGAAGATTGATTATTTCTTTGACATATCTTCTTGTAGAGTAACTTCAGCATGTATAGGTTTTAAGCTACTACTTAAATGGCACACACGCATTAACACAATAGGAGTATAGTTACATAACCAAAGCATACCTGTAATTACCAGCCATCTCCAGTGAAACCAAGAAAACCAGTTAGGCACCTTAGGCATTTGTGAAAACTTATCTATGATATGGTGGATATTGTCCAACTGAACTTGAACAGTCTGAGAGAAATCAGACAAATTAAATTAACCCATTCCTGGGGAATGTTCACATCCCTTATGTTCTTTTAACAGTAAATAGTCTGTAGTTGTAAGATTTTGGAGCGCTACAATTTGCACTTCTCCTAATTCTTGGTTGAGTTCCAACAGTATAGATCCAGTCAAATTTGTTGTTTTACTGTATGCACATGCCAGCTTAGATATCTCCTTCTTCGTTCCCATGGCAAGTCCAGGAACTGGTGGGATGAGTGCATCTACAGCTGTAGCAGTGCGTGGATCTTTGTTGGGGTTTTTTGATGATCATCTTCTGGCATGAGTCTTCCAGAGAGTGCTGATGTTGGAAGTTCTTTTTCATATCGTATCTTAGTTCATTTTCGGGGTAGCCCGATTAGGCTTTGATCCTCTGTATAAACACAAACAGACCCTTTGCCTACACTTTTATATGCCCTTTATACCCTTGTGTAGAACTCATTGGAGGTTACCAAACAGGAACTGCCTTTTTTTTTCTTTTTTTGGTATCACTAATCTACACTTACATGATGAATATTATGTTTACTAGGCTCTCCCCTATACGAGGTCCCCCCTATAAACCCCTTTACAGTCACTGTCCATCAGCATAGCAAAATGTTGTAGAATCACTACTTGCCTTCTCTGTGTTGTACAGCCCTCCCTTTTCTCCTACCCACCCATGCATGCTAATCTTAATATCCCCCTACTTCTCCCCCGCCCTTATGCCTCCCTACCCACCCATCCTCCCCAGTCCCTTTCCCTTTGGTACCTGTTAGTTCATTCTTGAGTTCTGCGATTCTGCTGCTGTTTTGTTCCTTCAGTTTTTCCTTTGTTCTTATACTCCACAGATAAGTGAAATCATTTGGTATTTCTCTTTCTCCGCTTGGCTTGTTTCACTGAGCATAATACCCTCCAGCACCATCCATGTTGCTGCAAATGGTTGGATTTGCCCTTTTCTTATGGCTGAGTAGTATTCTATTGTGTATATGTACCACATCTTCTTTATCCTTCATCTATCGATGGACATTTAGGTTTCTTCCAATTCTTGGCCTTTGTAAATAGTGCTGCGATATACATAGGGGGTGCACTGATCTTACTCATACTTGATTGCTGCATTCTTAGGGTAAATTCCTAGGAGTGCACTTCCTGGGTCAAATGGTAAGTCTGTTTTGAGCATTTTGATGTACCTCCATACTGCTTTCCACAATGGTTGGACTAACTTACATTCCCACCAGCAGTGTAGGAGGGTTCCCCTTTCTCCACAGCCTCGCCAACATTTGTTGTTGTTTGTCTTTTGGATGGCAGCCATCCTTACTGGTGTGAGGTGATACCTCATTGTAGTTTTAATTTGCATTTCTCTGATAATTAGCGATGTGGAGCATCTTTTCATGTGTCTGTTGGCCATCTGTATTTCTTTTTTGGAGAACTGTCTGTTCAGTTCCTCTGCCCATTTTTTAATTGGGTTATTTGTTTTTTGTTTGTTGAGGCGTGTGAGCTCTTTATATATTCTGGACGTCAAGCCTTTATCGGATGTGTCATTTTCAAATATATTCTCCCATACTGTAGGGATCCTTTTTGTTCTATTGATGGTGTCTTTTGCTGTACAGAAGCTTTTCAGCTTAATATAGTCCCACTTACTCATTTTTGCTGTTGTTTTCCTTGCCCGGGGAGATATGTTCAAGAAGAGGTCACTCATGTTTATGTCTAAGAGGTTTTTTGCCTATGTTTTCTTCCAAGAGTTTAATGGTTTCATGACTTACATTCAGGTCTTTGATCCATTTGGAGTTTACTTTTGTATATGGGGTTAGACAATGGTACAGATTCATTCTCCTACATGTAGCTGTCCAGTTTTGCCAGCACCATCTGTTGAAGAGACTGTCATTTCGCCATTGTATGTCCATGGCTCCTTTATCAAATATTAATTGACCTTATATGTCTGGGTTAATGTCTGGATTCTCTAGCCTGTTCCATTGGTGTGTGGCTCTGCTCTTGTGCCAGTACCAAATTGTCTTGATTACTATGGCTTTATAGTAGAGCTTGAAATTGGGGAGTGAGATCCCCCCTACTTTATTCTTTTTTTTTTTTTTGTAAGATAATTATATTTTTTATTGAAGTGTAGTTGACGCACAGTATTACATTACATTAGTTTCAAGAGTACAACACAGTGATAAAATATTTATATACATAATTCTAGGTTCCAGCTATCACCCTACCAAGCTGTTACAATAACTTGACTATATTCCTTATGCTATACATTACATCCCGGTTACTTATTTATTTTACCATTGGAAGTCTGTCCTTTTTTTTTTTTTTTTTTTGTGAGAGCATCTCTCATATTTATTGATCAAATGGATGTTAATGACAATAAAATTCTGTATAGGGGAGTCAATGCTCAATGCACAATCATTAATCCACCCCAAGCCTAATTTTCGTCAGTCTCCAATCTTCTGAGGCATAGCAAACAAGTTCTTACATGGAGAACAAATTCTTACATAGTGAATAAGTTACATAGTGAACAGTACAAGGGCAGTCATCACAGAAACTTTCGGTTTTGCTCATGCATTATGAACTATAAACAGTCAGTTCAAATATGAATACTCATTTGGTTTTTATACTTGATTTATATGTGGATACCACATTTCTCTCTTTATTATTATTATTTTTAATAAAATGCTGAAGTGGTAGGTAGATACGAGATAAAGATAGAAAACGTAGTTTAGTGTTGTAAGAGAGCAAATGTAGATGATCAGGTGTGTGCCTGTAGACTATGTGTTAATCCAAGCTAGACAAGGGCAATAAAACATCCACGTATGCAGAAGATTTCTCTCAGAACGGGGGGGTGCGGTTCTAAGCCTCACCTCTGTTGATCCCCAATTTCTCACCTGATGACCCCCCTGCGACTGTGCCTGTCTTAGGTTGTTCCTCCCTTGAGGAATCTTACCCGTCTCTGGCTAACCAGTCATCTTCCGGGGCCATACAGGGAAATGTAAAGTTGGTAAGTGAGCGAGAAGCCTTATTGTTTGAAATGGTTAGCTTTTTATTTCTTTGCATATTTATGCCCTGTAGCTTCTATGCCCAGCATTTGTCTTGAGGTATCTTTACCACTTCGAAGAATTATGATACTCGGTAAATTTGATAGGAGGCACGAGTTCTATTTAAGGGTTGTAATTAGGAAGGAAGAAGAAAAGCTATAGAAGTAGCAGGCGGCAGAAAACATGGGAAGATTGATTATTTCTTTGACATATCTTCTTGTAGAGTAACTTCAGCATGTATAGGTTTTAAGCTACTACTTAAATGGCACACACGCATTAACACAATAGGAGTATAGTTACATAACCAAAGCATACCTGTAATTACCAGCCATCTCCAGTGAAACCAAGAAAACCAGTTAGGCACCTTAGGCATTTGTGAAAACTTATCTATGATATGGTGGATATTGTCCAACTGAACTTGAACAGTCTGAGAGAAATCAGACAAATTAAATTAACCCATTCCTGGGGAATGTTCACATCCCTTATGTTCTTTTAACAGTAAATAGTCTGTAGTTGTAAGATTTTGGAGCGCTACAATTTGCACTTCTCCTAATTCTTGGTTGAGTTCCAACAGTATAGATCCAGTCAAATTTGTTGTTTTACTGTATGCACATGCCAGCTTAGATATCTCCTTCTTCGTTCCCATGGCAAGTCCAGGAACTGGTGGGATGAGTGCATCTACAGCTGTAGCAGTGCGTGGATCTTTGTTGGGGTTTTTTGATGATCATCTTCTGGCATGAGTCTTCCAGAGAGTGCTGATGTTGGAAGTTCTTTTTCATATCGTATCTTAGTTCATTTTCGGGGTAGCCCGATTAGGCTTTGATCCTCTGTATATACACAAACAGACCCTTTGCCTACACTTTTATATGCCCTTTATACCCTTGTGTAGAACTCATTGGAGGTTACCAAACAGGAACTGCCTTTTTTTTTCTTTTTTTGGTATCACTAATCTACACTTACATGATGAATATTATGTTTACTAGGCTCTCCCCTATACGAGGTCCCCCCTATAAACCCCTTTACAGTCACTGTCCATCAGCATAGCAAAATGTTGTAGAATCACTACTTGCCTTCTCTGTGTTGTACAGCCCTCCCTTTTCTCCTACCCACCCATGCATGCTAATCTTAATATCCCCCTACTTCTCCCCCGCCCTTATGCCTCCCTACCCACCCATCCTCCCCAGTCCCTTTCCCTTTGGTACCTGTTAGTTCATTCTTGAGTTCTGCGATTCTGCTGCTGTTTTGTTCCTTCAGTTTTTCCTTTGTTCTTATACTCCACAGATAAGTGAAATCATTTGGTATTTCTCTTTCTCCGCTTGGCTTGTTTCACTGAGCATAATACCCTCCAGCACCATCCATGTTGCTGCAAATGGTTGGATTTGCCCTTTTCTTATGGCTGAGTAGTATTCTATTGTGTATATGTACCACATCTTCTTTATCCTTCATCTATCGATGGACATTTAGGTTTCTTCCAATTCTTGGCCTTTGTAAATAGTGCTGCGATATACATAGGGGGTGCACTGATCTTACTCATACTTGATTGCTGCATTCTTAGGGTAAATTCCTAGGAGTGCACTTCCTGGGTCAAATGGTAAGTCTGTTTTGAGCATTTTGATGTACCTCCATACTGCTTTCCACAATGGTTGGACTAACTTACATTCCCACCAGCAGTGTAGGAGGGTTCCCCTTTCTCCACAGCCTCGCCAACATTTGTTGTTGTTTGTCTTTTGGATGGCAGCCATCCTTACTGGTGTGAGGTGATACCTCATTGTAGTTTTAATTTGCATTTCTCTGATAATTAGCGATGTGGAGCATCTTTTCATGTGTCTGTTGGCCATCTGTATTTCTTTTTTGGAGAACTGTCTGTTCAGTTCCTCTGCCCATTTTTTAATTGGGTTATTTGTTTTTTGTTTGTTGAGGCGTGTGAGCTCTTTATATATTCTGGACGTCAAGCCTTTATCGGATGTGTCATTTTCAAATATATTCTCCCATACTGTAGGGATCCTTTTTGTTCTATTGATGGTGTCTTTTGCTGTACAGAAGCTTTTCAGCTTAATATAGTCCCACTTACTCATTTTTGCTGTTGTTTTCCTTGCCCGGGGAGATATGTTCAAGAAGAGGTCACTCATGTTTATGTCTAAGAGGTTTTTTGCCTATGTTTTCTTCCAAGAGTTTAATGGTTTCATGACTTACATTCAGGTCTTTGATCCATTTGGAGTTTACTTTTGTATATGGGGTTAGACAATGGTACAGATTCATTCTCCTACATGTAGCTGTCCAGTTTTGCCAGCACCATCTGTTGAAGAGACTGTCATTTCGCCATTGTATGTCCATGGCTCCTTTATCAAATATTAATTGACCTTATATGTCTGGGTTAATGTCTGGATTCTCTAGCCTGTTCCATTGGTGTGTGGCTCTGCTCTTGTGCCAGTACCAAATTGTCTTGATTACTATGGCTTTATAGTAGAGCTTGAAATTGGGGAGTGAGATCCCCCCTACTTTATTCTTTTTTTTTTTTTTTGTAAGATAATTATATTTTTTATTGAAGTGTAGTTGACGCACAGTATTACATTACATTAGTTTCAAGAGTACAACACAGTGATAAAATATTTATATACATAATTCTAGGTTCCAGCTATCACCCTACCAAGCTGTTACAATAACTTGACTATATTCCTTATGCTATACATTACATCCCGGTTACTTATTTATTTTACCATTGGAAGTCTGTCCTTTTTTTTTTTTTTTTTTTGTGAGATCATCTCTCATATTTGTTGATCAAATGGATGTTAATGACAATAAAATTCTGTATAGGGGAGTCAATGCTCAATGCACAATCATTAATCCACCCCAAGCCTAATTTTCGTCAGTCTCCAATCTTCTGAGGCATAGCAAACAAGTTCTTACATGGAGAACAAATTCTTACATAGTGAATAAGTTACATAGTGAACAGTACAAGGGCAGTCATCACAGAAACTTTCGGTTTTGCTCATGCATTATGAACTATAAACAGTCAGTTCAAATATGAATACTCATTTGGTTTTTATACTTGATTTATATGTGGATACCACATTTCTCTCTTTATTATTATTATTTTTAATAAAATGCTGAAGTGGTAGGTAGATACGAGATAAAGATAGAAAACGTAGTTTAGTGTTGTAAGAGAGCAAATGTAGATGATCAGGTGTGTGCCTGTAGACTATGTGTTAATCCAAGCTAGACAAGGGCAATAAAACATCCACGTATGCAGAAGATTTCTCTCAGAACGGGGGGGTGCGGTTCTAAGCCTCACCTCTGTTGATCCCCAATTTCTCACCTGATGACCCCCCTGCGACTGTGCCTGTCTTAGGTTGTTCCTCCCTTGAGGAATCTTACCCGTCTCTGGCTAACCAGTCATCTTCCGGGGCCATACAGGGAAATGTAAAGTTGGTAAGTGAGCGAGAAGCCTTATTGTTTGAAATGGTTAGCTTTTTATTTCTTTGCATATTTATGCCCTGTAGCTTCTATGCCCAGCATTTGTCTTGAGGTATCTTTACCACTTCGAAGAATTATGATACTCGGTAAATTTGATAGGAGGCACGAGTTCTATTTAAGGGTTGTAATTAGGAAGGAAGAAGAAAAGCTATAGAAGTAGCAGGCGGCAGAAAACATGGGAAGATTGATTATTTCTTTGACATATCTTCTTGTAGAGTAACTTCAGCATGTATAGGTTTTAAGCTACTACTTAAATGGCACACACGCATTAACACAATAGGAGTATAGTTACATAACCAAAGCATACCTGTAATTACCAGCCATCTCCAGTGAAACCAAGAAAACCAGTTAGGCACCTTAGGCATTTGTGAAAACTTATCTATGATATGGTGGATATTGTCCAACTGAACTTGAACAGTCTGAGAGAAATCAGACAAATTAAATTAACCCATTCCTGGGGAATGTTCACATCCCTTATGTTCTTTTAACAGTAAATAGTCTGTAGTTGTAAGATTTTGGAGCGCTACCATTTGCACTTCTCCTAATTCTTGGTTGAGTTCCAACAGTATAGATCCAGTCAAATTTGTTGTTTTACTGTATGCACATGCCAGCTTAGATATCTCCTTCTTCGTTCCCATGGCAAGTCCAGGAACTGGTGGGATGAGTGCATCTACAGCTGTAGCAGTGCGTGGATCTTTGTTGGGGTTTTTTGATGATCATCTTCTGGCATGAGTCTTCCAGAGAGTGCTGATGTTGGAAGTTCTTTTTCATATCGTATCTTAGTTCATTTTCGGGGTAGCCCGATTAGGCTTTGATCCTCTGTATAAACACAAACAGACCCTTTGCCTACACTTTTATATGCCCTTTATACCCTTGTGTAGAACTCATTGGAGGTTACCAAACAGGAACTGCCTTTTTTTTTCTTTTTTTGGTATCACTAATCTACACTTACATGATGAATATTATGTTTACTAGGCTCTCCCCTATACGAGGTCCCCCCTATAAACCCCTTTACAGTCACTGTCCATCAGCATAGCAAAATGTTGTAGAATCACTACTTGCCTTCTCTGTGTTGTACAGCCCTCCCTTTTCTCCTACCCACCCATGCATGCTAATCTTAATATCCCCCTACTTCTCCCCCGCCCTTATGCCTCCCTACCCACCCATCCTCCCCAGTCCCTTTCCCTTTGGTACCTGTTAGTTCATTCTTGAGTTCTGTGATTCTGCTGCTGTTTTGTTCCTTCAGTTTTTCCTTTGTTCTTATACCCCACAGATAAGTGAAATCATTTGGTATTTCTCTTTCTCCGCTTGGCTTGTTTCACTGAGCATAATACCCTCCAGCACCATCCATGTTGCTGCAAATGGTTGGATTTGCCCTTTTCTTATGGCTGAGTAGTATTCTATTGTGTATATGTACCACATCTTCTTTATCCTTCATCTATCGATGGACATTTAGGTTTCTTCCAATTCTTGGCCTTTGTAAATAGTGCTGCGATATACATAGGGGGTGCACTGATCTTACTCATACTTGATTGCTGCATTCTTAGGGTAAATTCCTAGGAGTGCACTTCCTGGGTCAAATGGTAAGTCTGTTTTGAGCATTTTGATGTACCTCCATACTGCTTTCCACAATGGTTGGACTAACTTACATTCCCACCAGCAGTGTAGGAGGGTTCCCCTTTCTCCACAGCCTCGCCAACATTTGTTGTTGTTTGTCTTTTGGATGGCAGCCATCCTTACTGGTGTGAGGTGATACCTCATTGTAGTTTTAATTTGCATTTCTCTGATAATTAGCGATGTGGAGCATCTTTTCATGTGTCTGTTGGCCATCTGTATTTCTTTTTTGGAGAACTGTCTGTTCAGTTCCTCTGCCCATTTTTTAATTGGGTTATTTGTTTTTTGTTTGTTGAGGCGTGTGAGCTCTTTATATATTCTGGACGTCAAGCCTTTATCGGATGTGTCATTTTCAAATATATTCTCCCATACTGTAGGGATCCTTTTTGTTCTATTGATGGTGTCTTTTGCTGTACAGAAGCTTTTCAGCTTAATATAGTCCCACTTACTCATTTTTGCTGTTGTTTTCCTTGCCCGGGGAGATATGTTCAAGAAGAGGTCACTCATGTTTATGTCTAAGAGGTTTTTTGCCTATGTTTTCTTCCAAGAGTTTAATGGTTTCATGACTTACATTCAGGTCTTTGATCCATTTGGAGTTTACTTTTGTATATGGGGTTAGACAATGGTACAGATTCATTCTCCTACATGTAGCTGTCCAGTTTTGCCAGCACCATCTGTTGAAGAGACTGTCATTTCGCCATTGTATGTCCATGGCTCCTTTATCAAATATTAATTGACCTTATATGTCTGGGTTAATGTCTGGATTCTCTAGCCTGTTCCATTGGTGTGTGGCTCTGCTCTTGTGCCAGTACCAAATTGTCTTGATTACTATGGCTTTATAGTAGAGCTTGAAATTGGGGAGTGAGATCCCCCCTACTTTATTCTTTTTTTTTTTTTTGTAAGATAATTATATTTTTTATTGAAGTGTAGTTGACGCACAGTATTACATTACATTAGTTTCAAGAGTACAACACAGTGATAAAATATTTATATACATAATTCTAGGTTCCAGCTATCACCCTACCAAGCTGTTACAATAACTTGACTATATTCCTTATGCTATACATTACATCCCGGTTACTTATTTATTTTACCATTGGAAGTCTGTCCTTTTTTTTTTTTTTTTTTTGTGAGAGCATCTCTCATATTTATTGATCAAATGGATGTTAATGACAATAAAATTCTGTATAGGGGAGTCAATGCTCAATGCACAATCATTAATCCACCCCAAGCCTAATTTTCGTCAGTCTCCAATCTTCTGAGGCATAGCAAACAAGTTCTTACATGGAGAACAAATTCTTACATAGTGAATAAGTTACATAGTGAACAGTACAAGGGCAGTCATCACAGAAACTTTCGGTTTTGCTCATGCATTATGAACTATAAACAGTCAGTTCAAATATGAATACTCATTTGGTTTTTATACTTGATTTATATGTGGATACCACATTTCTCTCTTTATTATTATTATTTTTAATAAAATGCTGAAGTGGTAGGTAGATACGAGATAAAGATAGAAAACGTAGTTTAGTGTTGTAAGAGAGCAAATGTAGATGATCAGGTGTGTGCCTGTAGACTATGTGTTAATCCAAGCTAGACAAGGGCAATAAAACATCCACGTATGCAGAAGATTTCTCTCAGAACGGGGGGGTGCGGTTCTAAGCCTCACCTCTGTTGATCCCCAATTTCTCACCTGATGACCCCCCTGCGACTGTGCCTGTCTTAGGTTGTTCCTCCCTTGAGGAATCTTACCCGTCTCTGGCTAACCAGTCATCTTCCGGGGCCATACAGGGAAATGTAAAGTTGGTAAGTGAGCGAGAAGCCTTATTGTTTGAAATGGTTAGCTTTTTATTTCTTTGCATATTTATGCCCTGTAGCTTCTATGCCCAGCATTTGTCTTGAGGTATCTTTACCACTTCGAAGAATTATGATACTCGGTAAATTTGATAGGAGGCACGAGTTCTATTTAAGGGTTGTAATTAGGAAGGAAGAAGAAAAGCTATAGAAGTAGCAGGCGGCAGAAAACATGGGAAGATTGATTATTTCTTTGACATATCTTCTTGTAGAGTAACTTCAGCATGTATAGGTTTTAAGCTACTACTTAAATGGCACACACGCATTAACACAATAGGAGTATAGTTACATAACCAAAGCATACCTGTAATTACCAGCCATCTCCAGTGAAACCAAGAAAACCAGTTAGGCACCTTAGGCATTTGTGAAAACTTATCTATGATATGGTGGATATTGTCCAACTGAACTTGAACAGTCTGAGAGAAATCAGACAAATTAAATTAACCCATTCCTGGGGAATGTTCACATCCCTTATGTTCTTTTAACAGTAAATAGTCTGTAGTTGTAAGATTTTGGAGCGCTACAATTTGCACTTCTCCTAATTCTTGGTTGAGTTCCAACAGTATAGATCCAGTCAAATTTGTTGTTTTACTGTATGCACATGCCAGCTTAGATATCTCCTTCTTCGTTCCCATGGCAAGTCCAGGAACTGGTGGGATGAGTGCATCTACAGCTGTAGCAGTGCGTGGATCTTTGTTGGGGTTTTTTGATGATCATCTTCTGGCATGAGTCTTCCAGAGAGTGCTGATGTTGGAAGTTCTTTTTCATATCGTATCTTAGTTCATTTTCGGGGTAGCCCGATTAGGCTTTGATCCTCTGTATAAACACAAACAGACCCTTTGCCTACACTTTTATATGCCCTTTATACCCTTGTGTAGAACTCATTGGAGGTTACCAAACAGGAACTGCCTTTTTTTTTCTTTTTTTGGTATCACTAATCTACACTTACATGATGAATATTATGTTTACTAGGCTCTCCCCTATACGAGGTCCCCCCTATAAACCCCTTTACAGTCACTGTCCATCAGCATAGCAAAATGTTGTAGAATCACTACTTGCCTTCTCTGTGTTGTACAGCCCTCCCTTTTCTCCTACCCACCCATGCATGCTAATCTTAATATCCCCCTACTTCTCCCCCGCCCTTATGCCTCCCTACCCACCCATCCTCCCCAGTCCCTTTCCCTTTGGTACCTGTTAGTTCATTCTTGAGTTCTGTGATTCTGCTGCTGTTTTGTTCCTTCAGTTTTTCCTTTGTTCTTATACTCCACAGATAAGTGAAATCATTTGGTATTTCTCTTTCTCCGCTTGGCTTGTTTCACTGAGCATAATACCCTCCAGCACCATCCATGTTGCTGCAAATGGTTGGATTTGCCCTTTTCTTATGGCTGAGTAGTATTCTATTGTGTATATGTACCACATCTTCTTTATCCTTCATCTATCGATGGACATTTAGGTTTCTTCCAATTCTTGGCCTTTGTAAATAGTGCTGCGATATACATAGGGGGTGCACTGATCTTACTCATACTTGATTGCTGCATTCTTAGGGTAAATTCCTAGGAGTGCACTTCCTGGGTCAAATGGTAAGTCTGTTTTGAGCATTTTGATGTACCTCCATACTGCTTTCCACAATGGTTGGACTAACTTACATTCCCACCAGCAGTGTAGGAGGGTTCCCCTTTCTCCACAGCCTCGCCAACATTTGTTGTTGTTTGTCTTTTGGATGGCAGCCATCCTTACTGGTGTGAGGTGATACCTCATTGTAGTTTTAATTTGCATTTCTCTGATAATTAGCGATGTGGAGCATCTTTTCATGTGTCTGTTGGCCATCTGTATTTCTTTTTTGGAGAACTGTCTGTTCAGTTCCTCTGCCCATTTTTTAATTGGGTTATTTGTTTTTTGTTTGTTGAGGCGTGTGAGCTCTTTATATATTCTGGACGTCAAGCCTTTATCGGATGTGTCATTTTCAAATATATTCTCCCATACTGTAGGGATCCTTTTTGTTCTATTGATGGTGTCTTTTGCTGTACAGAAGCTTTTCAGCTTAATAGAGTCCCACTTACTCATTTTTGCTGTTGTTTTCCTTGCCCGGGGAGATATGTTCAAGAAGAGGTCACTCATGTTTATGTCTAAGAGGTTTTTTGCCTATGTTTTCTTCCAAGAGTTTAATGGTTTCATGACTTACATTCAGGTCTTTGATCCATTTGGAGTTTACTTTTGTATATGGGGTTAGACAATGGTACAGATTCATTCTCCTACATGTAGCTGTCCAGTTTTGCCAGCACCATCTGTTGAAGAGACTGTCATTTCGCCATTGTATGTCCATGGCTCCTTTATCAAATATTAATTGACCTTATATGTCTGGGTTAATGTCTGGATTCTCTAGCCTGTTCCATTGGTGTGTGGCTCTGCTCTTGTGCCAGTACCAAATTGTCTTGATTACTATGGCTTTATAGTAGAGCTTGAAATTGGGGAGTGAGATCCCCCCTACTTTATTCTTTTTTTTTTTTTTTTGTAAGATAATTATATTTTTTATTGAAGTGTAGTTGACGCACAGTATTACATTACATTAGTTTCAAGAGTACAACACAGTGATAAAATATTTATATACATAATTCTAGGTTCCAGCTATCACCCTACCAAGCTGTTACAATAACTTGACTATATTCCTTATGCTATACATTACATCCCGGTTACTTATTTATTTTACCATTGGAAGTCTGTCCTTTTTTTTTTTTTTTTTTTGTGAGAGCATCTCTCATATTTATTGATCAAATGGATGTTAATGACAATAAAATTCTGTATAGGGGAGTCAATGCTCAATGCACAATCATTAATCCACCCCAAGCCTAATTTTCGTCAGTCTCCAATCTTCTGAGGCATAGCAAACAAGTTCTTACATGGAGAACAAATTCTTACATAGTGAATAAGTTACATAGTGAACAGTACAAGGGCAGTCATCACAGAAACTTTCGGTTTTGCTCATGCATTATGAACTATAAACAGTCAGTTCAAATATGAATACTCATTTGGTTTTTATACTTGATTTATATGTGGATACCACATTTCTCTCTTTATTATTATTATTTTTAATAAAATGCTGAAGTGGTAGGTAGATACGAGATAAAGATAGAAAACGTAGTTTAGTGTTGTAAGAGAGCAAATGTAGATGATCAGGTGTGTGCCTGTAGACTATGTGTTAATCCAAGCTAGACAAGGGCAATAAAACATCCACGTATGCAGAAGATTTCTCTCAGAACGGGGGGGTGCGGTTCTAAGCCTCACCTCTGTTGATCCCCAATTTCTCACCTGATGACCCCCCTGCGACTGTGCCTGTCTTAGGTTGTTCCTCCCTTGAGGAATCTTACCCGTCTCTGGCTAACCAGTCATCTTCCGGGGCCATACAGGGAAATGTAAAGTTGGTAAGTGAGCGAGAAGCCTTATTGTTTGAAATGGTTAGCTTTTTATTTCTTTGCATATTTATGCCCTGTAGCTTCTATGCCCAGCATTTGTCTTGAGGTATCTTTACCACTTCGAAGAATTATGATACTCGGTAAATTTGATAGGAGGCACGAGTTCTATTTAAGGGTTGTAATTAGGAAGGAAGAAGAAAAGCTATAGAAGTAGCAGGCGGCAGAAAACATGGGAAGATTGATTATTTCTTTGACATATCTTCTTGTAGAGTAACTTCAGCATGTATAGGTTTTAAGCTACTACTTAAATGGCACACACGCATTAACACAATAGGAGTATAGTTACATAACCAAAGCATACCTGTAATTACCAGCCATCTCCAGTGAAACCAAGAAAACCAGTTAGGCACCTTAGGCATTTGTGAAAACTTATCTATGATATGGTGGATATTGTCCAACTGAACTTGAACAGTCTGAGAGAAATCAGACAAATTAAATTAACCCATTCCTGGGGAATGTTCACATCCCTTATGTTCTTTTAACAGTAAATAGTCTGTAGTTGTAAGATTTTGGAGCACTACCATTTGCACTTCTCCTAATTCTTGGTTGAGTTCCAACAGTATAGATCCAGTCAAATTTGTTGTTTTACTGTATGCACATGCCAGCTTAGATATCTCCTTCTTCGTTCCCATGGCAAGTCCAGGAACTGGTGGGATGAGTGCATCTACAGCTGTAGCAGTGCGTGGATCTTTGTTGGGGTTTTTTGATGATCATCTTCTGGCATGAGTCTTCCAGAGAGTGCTGATGTTGGAAGTTCTTTTTCATATCGTATCTTAGTTCATTTTCGGGGTAGCCCGATTAGGCTTTGATCCTCTGTATAAACACAAACAGACCCTTTGCCTACACTTTTATATGCCCTTTATACCCTTGTGTAGAACTCATTGGAGGTTACCAAACAGGAACTGCCTTTTTTTTTCTTTTTTTGGTATCACTAATCTACACTTACATGATGAATATTATGTTTACTAGGCTCTCCCCTATACGAGGTCCCCCCTATAAACCCCTTTACAGTCACTGTCCATCAGCATAGCAAAATGTTGTAGAATCACTACTTGCCTTCTCTGTGTTGTACAGCCCTCCCTTTTCTCCTACCCACCCATGCATGCTAATCTTAATATCCCCCTACTTCTCCCCCGCCCTTATGCCTCCCTACCCACCCATCCTCCCCAGTCCCTTTCCCTTTGGTACCTGTTAGTTCATTCTTGAGTTCTGTGATTCTGCTGCTGTTTTGTTCCTTCAGTTTTTCCTTTGTTCTTATACTCCACAGATAAGTGAAATCATTTGGTATTTCTCTTTCTCCGCTTGGCTTGTTTCACTGAGCATAATACCCTCCAGCACCATCCATGTTGCTGCAAATGGTTGGATTTGCCCTTTTCTTATGGCTGAGTAGTATTCTATTGTGTATATGTACCACATCTTCTTTATCCTTCATCTATCGATGGACATTTAGGTTTCTTCCAATTCTTGGCCTTTGTAAATAGTGCTGCGATATACATAGGGGGTGCACTGATCTTACTCATACTTGATTGCTGCATTCTTAGGGTAAATTCCTAGGAGTGCACTTCCTGGGTCAAATGGTAAGTCTGTTTTGAGCATTTTGATGTACCTCCATACTGCTTTCCACAATGGTTGGACTAACTTACATTCCCACCAGCAGTGTAGGAGGGTTCCCCTTTCTCCACAGCCTCGCCAACATTTGTTGTTGTTTGTCTTTTGGATGGCAGCCATCCTTACTGGTGTGAGGTGATACCTCATTGTAGTTTTAATTTGCATTTCTCTGATAATTAGCGATGTGGAGCATCTTTTCATGTGTCTGTTGGCCATCTGTATTTCTTTTTTGGAGAACTGTCTGTTCAGTTCCTCTGCCCATTTTTTAATTGGGTTATTTGTTTTTTGTTTGTTGAGGCGTGTGAGCTCTTTATATATTCTGGACGTCAAGCCTTTATCGGATGTGTCATTTTCAAATATATTCTCCCATACTGTAGGGATCCTTTTTGTTCTATTGATGGTGTCTTTTGCTGTACAGAAGCTTTTCAGCTTAATATAGTCCCACTTACTCATTTTTGCTGTTGTTTTCCTTGCCCGGGGAGATATGTTCAAGAAGAGGTCACTCATGTTTATGTCTAAGAGGTTTTTTGCCTATGTTTTCTTCCAAGAGTTTAATGGTTTCATGACTTACATTCAGGTCTTTGATCCATTTGGAGTTTACTTTTGTATATGGGGTTAGACAATGGTACAGATTCATTCTCCTACATGTAGCTGTCCAGTTTTGCCAGCACCATCTGTTGAAGAGACTGTCATTTCGCCATTGTATGTCCATGGCTCCTTTATCAAATATTAATTGACCTTATATGTCTGGGTTAATGTCTGGATTCTCTAGCCTGTTCCATTGGTGTGTGGCTCTGCTCTTGTGCCAGTACCAAATTGTCTTGATTACTATGGCTTTATAGTAGAGCTTGAAATTGGGGAGTGAGATCACCCCTACTTTATTCTTTTTTTTTTTTTTTTGTAAGATAATTATATTTTTTATTGAAGTGTAGTTGACGCACAGTATTACATTACATTAGTTTCAAGAGTACAACACAGTGATAAAATATTTATATACATAATTCTAGGTTCCAGCTATCACCCTACCAAGCTGTTACAATAACTTGACTATATTCCTTATGCTATACATTACATCCCGGTTACTTATTTATTTTACCATTGGAAGTCTGTCCTTTTTTTTTTTTTTTTTTGTGAGAGCATCTCTCATATTTATTGATCAAATGGATGTTAATGACAATAAAATTCTGTATAGGGGAGTCAATGCTCAATGCACAATCATTAATCCACCCCAAGCCTAATTTTCGTCAGTCTCCAATCTTCTGAGGCATAGCAAACAAGTTCTTACATGGAGAACAAATTCTTACATAGTGAATAAGTTACATAGTGAACAGTACAAGGGCAGTCATCACAGAAACTTTCGGTTTTGCTCATGCATTATGAACTATAAACAGTCAGTTCAAATATGAATACTCATTTGGTTTTTATACTTGATTTATATGTGGATACCACATTTCTCTCTTTATTATTATTATTTTTAATAAAATGCTGAAGTGGTAGGTAGATACGAGATAAAGATAGAAAACGTAGTTTAGTGTTGTAAGAGAGCAAATGTAGATGATCAGGTGTGTGCCTGTAGACTATGTGTTAATCCAAGCTAGACAAGGGCAATAAAACATCCACGTATGCAGAAGATTTCTCTCAGAACGGGGGGGTGCGGTTCTAAGCCTCACCTCTGTTGATCCCCAATTTCTCACCTGATGACCCCCCTGCGACTGTGCCTGTCTTAGGTTGTTCCTCCCTTGAGGAATCTTACCCGTCTCTGGCTAACCAGTCATCTTCCGGGGCCATACAGGGAAATGTAAAGTTGGTAAGTGAGCGAGAAGCCTTATTGTTTGAAATGGTTAGCTTTTTATTTCTTTGCATATTTATGCCCTGTAGCTTCTATGCCCAGCATTTGTCTTGAGGTATCTTTACCACTTCGAAGAATTATGATACTCGGTAAATTTGATAGGAGGCACGAGTTCTATTTAAGGGTTGTAATTAGGAAGGAAGAAGAAAAGCTATAGAAGTAGCAGGCGGCAGAAAACATGGGAAGATTGATTATTTCTTTGACATATCTTCTTGTAGAGTAACTTCAGCATGTATAGGTTTTAAGCTACTACTTAAATGGCACACACGCATTAACACAATAGGAGTATAGTTACATAACCAAAGCATACCTGTAATTACCAGCCATCTCCAGTGAAACCAAGAAAACCAGTTAGGCACCTTAGGCATTTGTGAAAACTTATCTATGATATGGTGGATATTGTCCAACTGAACTTGAACAGTCTGAGAGAAATCAGACAAATTAAATTAACCCATTCCTGGGGAATGTTCACATCCCTTATGTTCTTTTAACAGTAAATAGTCTGTAGTTGTAAGATTTTGGAGCGCTACCATTTGCACTTCTCCTAATTCTTGGTTGAGTTCCAACAGTATAGATCCAGTCAAATTTGTTGTTTTACTGTATGCACATGCCAGCTTAGATATCTCCTTCTTCGTTCCCATGGCAAGTCCAGGAACTGGTGGGATGAGTGCATCTACAGCTGTAGCAGTGCGTGGATCTTTGTTGGGGTTTTTTGATGATCATCTTCTGGCATGAGTCTTCCAGAGAGTGCTGATGTTGGAAGTTCTTTTTCATATCGTATCTTAGTTCATTTTCGGGGTAGCCCGATTAGGCTTTGATCCTCTGTATAAACACAAACAGACCCTTTGCCTACACTTTTATATGCCCTTTATACCCTTGTGTAGAACTCATTGGAGGTTACCAAACAGGAACTGCCTTTTTTTTTCTTTTTTTGGTATCACTAATCTACACTTACATGATGAATATTATGTTTACTAGGCTCTCCCCTATACGAGGTCCCCCCTATAAACCCCTTTACAGTCACTGTCCATCAGCATAGCAAAATGTTGTAGAATCACTACTTGCCTTCTCTGTGTTGTACAGCCCTCCCTTTTCTCCTACCCACCCATGCATGCTAATCTTAATATCCCCCTACTTCTCCCCCGCCCTTATGCCTCCCTACCCACCCATCCTCCCCAGTCCCTTTCCCTTTGGTACCTGTTAGTTCATTCTTGAGTTCTGTGATTCTGCTGCTGTTTTGTTCCTTCAGTTTTTCCTTTGTTCTTATACCCCACAGATAAGTGAAATCATTTGGTATTTCTCTTTCTCCGCTTGGCTTGTTTCACTGAGCATAATACCCTCCAGCACCATCCATGTTGCTGCAAATGGTTGGATTTGCCCTTTTCTTATGGCTGAGTAGTATTCTATTGTGTATATGTACCACATCTTCTTTATCCTTCATCTATCGATGGACATTTAGGTTTCTTCCAATTCTTGGCCTTTGTAAATAGTGCTGCGATATACATAGGGGGTGCACTGATCTTACTCATACTTGATTGCTGCATTCTTAGGGTAAATTCCTAGGAGTGCACTTCCTGGGTCAAATGGTAAGTCTGTTTTGAGCATTTTGATGTACCTCCATACTGCTTTCCACAATGGTTGGACTAACTTACATTCCCACCAGCAGTGTAGGAGGGTTCCCCTTTCTCCACAGCCTCGCCAACATTTGTTGTTGTTTGTCTTTTGGATGGCAGCCATCCTTACTGGTGTGAGGTGATACCTCATTGTAGTTTTAATTTGCATTTCTCTGATAATTAGCGATGTGGAGCATCTTTTCATGTGTCTGTTGGCCATCTGTATTTCTTTTTTGGAGAACTGTCTGTTCAGTTCCTCTGCCCATTTTTTAATTGGGTTATTTGTTTTTTGTTTGTTGAGGCGTGTGAGCTCTTTATATATTCTGGACGTCAAGCCTTTATCGGATGTGTCATTTTCAAATATATTCTCCCATACTGTAGGGATCCTTTTTGTTCTATTGATGGTGTCTTTTGCTGTACAGAAGCTTTTCAGCTTAATAGAGTCCCACTTACTCATTTTTGCTGTTGTTTTCCTTGCCCGGGGAGATATGTTCAAGAAGAGGTCACTCATGTTTATGTCTAAGAGGTTTTTTGCCTATGTTTTCTTCCAAGAGTTTAATGGTTTCATGACTTACATTCAGGTCTTTGATCCATTTGGAGTTTACTTTTGTATATGGGGTTAGACAATGGTACAGATTCATTCTCCTACATGTAGCTGTCCAGTTTTGCCAGCACCATCTGTTGAAGAGACTGTCATTTCGCCATTGTATGTCCATGGCTCCTTTATCAAATATTAATTGACCTTATATGTCTGGGTTAATGTCTGGATTCTCTAGCCTGTTCCATTGGTGTGTGGCTCTGCTCTTGTGCCAGTACCAAATTGTCTTGATTACTATGGCTTTATAGTAGAGCTTGAAATTGGGGAGTGAGATCCCCCCTACTTTATTCTTTTTTTTTTTTTTGTAAGATAATTATATTTTTTATTGAAGTGTAGTTGACGCACAGTATTACATTACATTAGTTTCAAGAGTACAACACAGTGATAAAATATTTATATACATAATTCTAGGTTCCAGCTATCACCCTACCAAGCTGTTACAATAACTTGACTATATTCCTTATGCTATACATTACATCCCGGTTACTTATTTATTTTACCATTGGAAGTCTGTCCTTTTTTTTTTTTTTTTTTGTGAGAGCATCTCTCATATTTATTGATCAAATGGATGTTAATGACAATAAAATTCTGTATAGGGGAGTCAATGCTCAATGCACAATCATTAATCCACCCCAAGCCTAATTTTCGTCAGTCTCCAATCTTCTGAGGCATAGCAAACAAGTTCTTACATGGAGAACAAATTCTTACATAGTGAATAAGTTACATAGTGAACAGTACAAGGGCAGTCATCACAGAAACTTTCGGTTTTGCTCATGCATTATGAACTATAAACAGTCAGTTCAAATATGAATACTCATTTGGTTTTTATACTTGATTTATATGTGGATACCACATTTCTCTCTTTATTATTATTATTTTTAATAAAATGCTGAAGTGGTAGGTAGATACGAGATAAAGATAGAAAACGTAGTTTAGTGTTGTAAGAGAGCAAATGTAGATGATCAGGTGTGTGCCTGTAGACTATGTGTTAATCCAAGCTAGACAAGGGCAATAAAACATCCACGTATGCAGAAGATTTCTCTCAGAACGGGGGGGTGCGGTTCTAAGCCTCACCTCTGTTGATCCCCAATTTCTCACCTGATGACCCCCCTGCGACTGTGCCTGTCTTAGGTTGTTCCTCCCTTGAGGAATCTTACCCGTCTCTGGCTAACCAGTCATCTTCCGGGGCCATACAGGGAAATGTAAAGTTGGTAAGTGAGCGAGAAGCCTTATTGTTTGAAATGGTTAGCTTTTTATTTCTTTGCATATTTATGCCCTGTAGCTTCTATGCCCAGCATTTGTCTTGAGGTATCTTTACCACTTCGAAGAATTATGATACTCGGTAAATTTGATAGGAGGCACGAGTTCTATTTAAGGGTTGTAATTAGGAAGGAAGAAGAAAAGCTATAGAAGTAGCAGGCGGCAGAAAACATGGGAAGATTGATTATTTCTTTGACATATCTTCTTGTAGAGTAACTTCAGCATGTATAGGTTTTAAGCTACTACTTAAATGGCACACACGCATTAACACAATAGGAGTATAGTTACATAACCAAAGCATACCTGTAATTACCAGCCATCTCCAGTGAAACCAAGAAAACCAGTTAGGCACCTTAGGCATTTGTGAAAACTTATCTATGATATGGTGGATATTGTCCAACTGAACTTGAACAGTCTGAGAGAAATCAGACAAATTAAATTAACCCATTCCTGGGGAATGTTCACATCCCTTATGTTCTTTTAACAGTAAATAGTCTGTAGTTGTAAGATTTTGGAGCGCTACAATTTGCACTTCTCCTAATTCTTGGTTGAGTTCCAACAGTATAGATCCAGTCAAATTTGTTGTTTTACTGTATGCACATGCCAGCTTAGATATCTCCTTCTTCGTTCCCATGGCAAGTCCAGGAACTGGTGGGATGAGTGCATCTACAGCTGTAGCAGTGCGTGGATCTTTGTTGGGGTTTTTTGATGATCATCTTCTGGCATGAGTCTTCCAGAGAGTGCTGATGTTGGAAGTTCTTTTTCATATCGTATCTTAGTTCATTTTCGGGGTAGCCCGATTAGGCTTTGATCCTCTGTATAAACACAAACAGACCCTTTGCCTACACTTTTATATGCCCTTTATACCCTTGTGTAGAACTCATTGGAGGTTACCAAACAGGAACTGCCTTTTTTTTTCTTTTTTTGGTATCACTAATCTACACTTACATGATGAATATTATGTTTACTAGGCTCTCCCCTATACGAGGTCCCCCCTATAAACCCCTTTACAGTCACTGTCCATCAGCATAGCAAAATGTTGTAGAATCACTACTTGCCTTCTCTGTGTTGTACAGCCCTCCCTTTTCTCCTACCCACCCATGCATGCTAATCTTAATATCCCCCTACTTCTCCCCCGCCCTTATGCCTCCCTACCCACCCATCCTCCCCAGTCCCTTTCCCTTTGGTACCTGTTAGTTCATTCTTGAGTTCTGTGATTCTGCTGCTGTTTTGTTCCTTCAGTTTTTCCTTTGTTCTTATACTCCACAGATAAGTGAAATCATTTGGTATTTCTCTTTCTCCGCTTGGCTTGTTTCACTGAGCATAATACCCTCCAGCACCATCCATGTTGCTGCAAATGGTTGGATTTGCCCTTTTCTTATGGCTGAGTAGTATTCTATTGTGTATATGTACCACATCTTCTTTATCCTTCATCTATCGATGGACATTTAGGTTTCTTCCAATTCTTGGCCTTTGTAAATAGTGCTGCGATATACATAGGGGGTGCACTGATCTTACTCATACTTGATTGCTGCATTCTTAGGGTAAATTCCTAGGAGTGCACTTCCTGGGTCAAATGGTAAGTCTGTTTTGAGCATTTTGATGTACCTCCATACTGCTTTCCACAATGGTTGGACTAACTTACATTCCCACCAGCAGTGTAGGAGGGTTCCCCTTTCTCCACAGCCTCGCCAACATTTGTTGTTGTTTGTCTTTTGGATGGCAGCCATCCTTACTGGTGTGAGGTGATACCTCATTGTAGTTTTAATTTGCATTTCTCTGATAATTAGCGATGTGGAGCATCTTTTCATGTGTCTGTTGGCCATCTGTATTTCTTTTTTGGAGAACTGTCTGTTCAGTTCCTCTGCCCATTTTTTAATTGGGTTATTTGTTTTTTGTTTGTTGAGGCGTGTGAGCTCTTTATATATTCTGGACGTCAAGCCTTTATCGGATGTGTCATTTTCAAATATATTCTCCCATACTGTAGGGATCCTTTTTGTTCTATTGATGGTGTCTTTTGCTGTACAGAAGCTTTTCAGCTTAATAGAGTCCCACTTACTCATTTTTGCTGTTGTTTTCCTTGCCCGGGGAGATATGTTCAAGAAGAGGTCACTCATGTTTATGTCTAAGAGGTTTTTTGCCTATGTTTTCTTCCAAGAGTTTAATGGTTTCATGACTTACATTCAGGTCTTTGATCCATTTGGAGTTTACTTTTGTATATGGGGTTAGACAATGGTACAGATTCATTCTCCTACATGTAGCTGTCCAGTTTTGCCAGCACCATCTGTTGAAGAGACTGTCATTTCGCCATTGTATGTCCATGGCTCCTTTATCAAATATTAATTGACCTTATATGTCTGGGTTAATGTCTGGATTCTCTAGCCTGTTCCATTGGTGTGTGGCTCTGCTCTTGTGCCAGTACCAAATTGTCTTGATTACTATGGCTTTATAGTAGAGCTTGAAATTGGGGAGTGAGATCCCCCCTACTTTATTCTTTTTTTTTTTTTTTTGTAAGATAATTATATTTTTTATTGAAGTGTAGTTGACGCACAGTATTACATTACATTAGTTTCAAGAGTACAACACAGTGATAAAATATTTATATACATAATTCTAGGTTCCAGCTATCACCCTACCAAGCTGTTACAATAACTTGACTATATTCCTTATGCTATACATTACATCCCGGTTACTTATTTATTTTACCATTGGAAGTCTGTCCTTTTTTTTTTTTTTTTTTTGTGAGAGCATCTCTCATATTTATTGATCAAATGGATGTTAATGACAATAAAATTCTGTATAGGGGAGTCAATGCTCAATGCACAATCATTAATCCACCCCAAGCCTAATTTTCGTCAGTCTCCAATCTTCTGAGGCATAGCAAACAAGTTCTTACATGGAGAACAAATTCTTACATAGTGAATAAGTTACATAGTGAACAGTACAAGGGCAGTCATCACAGAAACTTTCGGTTTTGCTCATGCATTATGAACTATAAACAGTCAGTTCAAATATGAATACTCATTTGGTTTTTATACTTGATTTATATGTGGATACCACATTTCTCTCTTTATTATTATTATTTTTAATAAAATGCTGAAGTGGTAGGTAGATACGAGATAAAGATAGAAAACGTAGTTTAGTGTTGTAAGAGAGCAAATGTAGATGATCAGGTGTGTGCCTGTAGACTATGTGTTAATCCAAGCTAGACAAGGGCAATAAAACATCCACGTATGCAGAAGATTTCTCTCAGAACGGGGGGGTGCGGTTCTAAGCCTCACCTCTGTTGATCCCCAATTTCTCACCTGATGACCCCCCTGCGACTGTGCCTGTCTTAGGTTGTTCCTCCCTTGAGGAATCTTACCCGTCTCTGGCTAACCAGTCATCTTCCGGGGCCATACAGGGAAATGTAAAGTTGGTAAGTGAGCGAGAAGCCTTATTGTTTGAAATGGTTAGCTTTTTATTTCTTTGCATATTTATGCCCTGTAGCTTCTATGCCCAGCATTTGTCTTGAGGTATCTTTACCACTTCGAAGAATTATGATACTCGGTAAATTTGATAGGAGGCACGAGTTCTATTTAAGGGTTGTAATTAGGAAGGAAGAAGAAAAGCTATAGAAGTAGCAGGCGGCAGAAAACATGGGAAGATTGATTATTTCTTTGACATATCTTCTTGTAGAGTAACTTCAGCATGTATAGGTTTTAAGCTACTACTTAAATGGCACACACGCATTAACACAATAGGAGTATAGTTACATAACCAAAGCATACCTGTAATTACCAGCCATCTCCAGTGAAACCAAGAAAACCAGTTAGGCACCTTAGGCATTTGTGAAAACTTATCTATGATATGGTGGATATTGTCCAACTGAACTTGAACAGTCTGAGAGAAATCAGACAAATTAAATTAACCCATTCCTGGGGAATGTTCACATCCCTTATGTTCTTTTAACAGTAAATAGTCTGTAGTTGTAAGATTTTGGAGCACTACCATTTGCACTTCTCCTAATTCTTGGTTGAGTTCCAACAGTATAGATCCAGTCAAATTTGTTGTTTTACTGTATGCACATGCCAGCTTAGATATCTCCTTCTTCGTTCCCATGGCAAGTCCAGGAACTGGTGGGATGAGTGCATCTACAGCTGTAGCAGTGCGTGGATCTTTGTTGGGGTTTTTTGATGATCATCTTCTGGCATGAGTCTTCCAGAGAGTGCTGATGTTGGAAGTTCTTTTTCATATCGTATCTTAGTTCATTTTCGGGGTAGCCCGATTAGGCTTTGATCCTCTGTATAAACACAAACAGACCCTTTGCCTACACTTTTATATGCCCTTTATACCCTTGTGTAGAACTCATTGGAGGTTACCAAACAGGAACTGCCTTTTTTTTTCTTTTTTTGGTATCACTAATCTACACTTACATGATGAATATTATGTTTACTAGGCTCTCCCCTATACGAGGTCCCCCCTATAAACCCCTTTACAGTCACTGTCCATCAGCATAGCAAAATGTTGTAGAATCACTACTTGCCTTCTCTGTGTTGTACAGCCCTCCCTTTTCTCCTACCCACCCATGCATGCTAATCTTAATATCCCCCTACTTCTCCCCCGCCCTTATGCCTCCCTACCCACCCATCCTCCCCAGTCCCTTTCCCTTTGGTACCTGTTAGTTCATTCTTGAGTTCTGTGATTCTGCTGCTGTTTTGTTCCTTCAGTTTTTCCTTTGTTCTTATACTCCACAGATAAGTGAAATCATTTGGTATTTCTCTTTCTCCGCTTGGCTTGTTTCACTGAGCATAATACCCTCCAGCACCATCCATGTTGCTGCAAATGGTTGGATTTGCCCTTTTCTTATGGCTGAGTAGTATTCTATTGTGTATATGTACCACATCTTCTTTATCCTTCATCTATCGATGGACATTTAGGTTTCTTCCAATTCTTGGCCTTTGTAAATAGTGCTGCGATATACATAGGGGGTGCACTGATCTTACTCATACTTGATTGCTGCATTCTTAGGGTAAATTCCTAGGAGTGCACTTCCTGGGTCAAATGGTAAGTCTGTTTTGAGCATTTTGATGTACCTCCATACTGCTTTCCACAATGGTTGGACTAACTTACATTCCCACCAGCAGTGTAGGAGGGTTCCCCTTTCTCCACAGCCTCGCCAACATTTGTTGTTGTTTGTCTTTTGGATGGCAGCCATCCTTACTGGTGTGAGGTGATACCTCATTGTAGTTTTAATTTGCATTTCTCTGATAATTAGCGATGTGGAGCATCTTTTCATGTGTCTGTTGGCCATCTGTATTTCTTTTTTGGAGAACTGTCTGTTCAGTTCCTCTGCCCATTTTTTAATTGGGTTATTTGTTTTTTGTTTGTTGAGGCGTGTGAGCTCTTTATATATTCTGGACGTCAAGCCTTTATCGGATGTGTCATTTTCAAATATATTCTCCCATACTGTAGGGATCCTTTTTGTTCTATTGATGGTGTCTTTTGCTGTACAGAAGCTTTTCAGCTTAATATAGTCCCACTTACTCATTTTTGCTGTTGTTTTCCTTGCCCGGGGAGATATGTTCAAGAAGAGGTCACTCATGTTTATGTCTAAGAGGTTTTTTGCCTATGTTTTCTTCCAAGAGTTTAATGGTTTCATGACTTACATTCAGGTCTTTGATCCATTTGGAGTTTACTTTTGTATATGGGGTTAGACAATGGTACAGATTCATTCTCCTACATGTAGCTGTCCAGTTTTGCCAGCACCATCTGTTGAAGAGACTGTCATTTCGCCATTGTATGTCCATGGCTCCTTTATCAAATATTAATTGACCTTATATGTCTGGGTTAATGTCTGGATTCTCTAGCCTGTTCCATTGGTGTGTGGCTCTGCTCTTGTGCCAGTACCAAATTGTCTTGATTACTATGGCTTTATAGTAGAGCTTGAAATTGGGGAGTGAGATCACCCCTACTTTATTCTTTTTTTTTTTTTTTTGTAAGATAATTATATTTTTTATTGAAGTGTAGTTGACGCACAGTATTACATTACATTAGTTTCAAGAGTACAACACAGTGATAAAATATTTATATACATAATTCTAGGTTCCAGCTATCACCCTACCAAGCTGTTACAATAACTTGACTATATTCCTTATGCTATACATTACATCCCGGTTACTTATTTATTTTACCATTGGAAGTCTGTCCTTTTTTTTTTTTTTTTTTGTGAGAGCATCTCTCATATTTATTGATCAAATGGATGTTAATGACAATAAAATTCTGTATAGGGGAGTCAATGCTCAATGCACAATCATTAATCCACCCCAAGCCTAATTTTCGTCAGTCTCCAATCTTCTGAGGCATAGCAAACAAGTTCTTACATGGAGAACAAATTCTTACATAGTGAATAAGTTACATAGTGAACAGTACAAGGGCAGTCATCACAGAAACTTTCGGTTTTGCTCATGCATTATGAACTATAAACAGTCAGTTCAAATATGAATACTCATTTGGTTTTTATACTTGATTTATATGTGGATACCACATTTCTCTCTTTATTATTATTATTTTTAATAAAATGCTGAAGTGGTAGGTAGATACGAGATAAAGATAGAAAACGTAGTTTAGTGTTGTAAGAGAGCAAATGTAGATGATCAGGTGTGTGCCTGTAGACTATGTGTTAATCCAAGCTAGACAAGGGCAATAAAACATCCACGTATGCAGAAGATTTCTCTCAGAACGGGGGGGTGCGGTTCTAAGCCTCACCTCTGTTGATCCCCAATTTCTCACCTGATGACCCCCCTGCGACTGTGCCTGTCTTAGGTTGTTCCTCCCTTGAGGAATCTTACCCGTCTCTGGCTAACCAGTCATCTTCCGGGGCCATACAGGGAAATGTAAAGTTGGTAAGTGAGCGAGAAGCCTTATTGTTTGAAATGGTTAGCTTTTTATTTCTTTGCATATTTATGCCCTGTAGCTTCTATGCCCAGCATTTGTCTTGAGGTATCTTTACCACTTCGAAGAATTATGATACTCGGTAAATTTGATAGGAGGCACGAGTTCTATTTAAGGGTTGTAATTAGGAAGGAAGAAGAAAAGCTATAGAAGTAGCAGGCGGCAGAAAACATGGGAAGATTGATTATTTCTTTGACATATCTTCTTGTAGAGTAACTTCAGCATGTATAGGTTTTAAGCTACTACTTAAATGGCACACACGCATTAACACAATAGGAGTATAGTTACATAACCAAAGCATACCTGTAATTACCAGCCATCTCCAGTGAAACCAAGAAAACCAGTTAGGCACCTTAGGCATTTGTGAAAACTTATCTATGATATGGTGGATATTGTCCAACTGAACTTGAACAGTCTGAGAGAAATCAGACAAATTAAATTAACCCATTCCTGGGGAATGTTCACATCCCTTATGTTCTTTTAACAGTAAATAGTCTGTAGTTGTAAGATTTTGGAGCGCTACCATTTGCACTTCTCCTAATTCTTGGTTGAGTTCCAACAGTATAGATCCAGTCAAATTTGTTGTTTTACTGTATGCACATGCCAGCTTAGATATCTCCTTCTTCGTTCCCATGGCAAGTCCAGGAACTGGTGGGATGAGTGCATCTACAGCTGTAGCAGTGCGTGGATCTTTGTTGGGGTTTTTTGATGATCATCTTCTGGCATGAGTCTTCCAGAGAGTGCTGATGTTGGAAGTTCTTTTTCATATCGTATCTTAGTTCATTTTCGGGGTAGCCCGATTAGGCTTTGATCCTCTGTATAAACACAAACAGACCCTTTGCCTACACTTTTATATGCCCTTTATACCCTTGTGTAGAACTCATTGGAGGTTACCAAACAGGAACTGCCTTTTTTTTTCTTTTTTTGGTATCACTAATCTACACTTACATGATGAATATTATGTTTACTAGGCTCTCCCCTATACGAGGTCCCCCCTATAAACCCCTTTACAGTCACTGTCCATCAGCATAGCAAAATGTTGTAGAATCACTACTTGCCTTCTCTGTGTTGTACAGCCCTCCCTTTTCTCCTACCCACCCATGCATGCTAATCTTAATATCCCCCTACTTCTCCCCCGCCCTTATGCCTCCCTACCCACCCATCCTCCCCAGTCCCTTTCCCTTTGGTACCTGTTAGTTCATTCTTGAGTTCTGCGATTCTGCTGCTGTTTTGTTCCTTCAGTTTTTCCTTTGTTCTTATACTCCACAGATAAGTGAAATCATTTGGTATTTCTCTTTCTCCGCTTGGCTTGTTTCACTGAGCATAATACCCTCCAGCACCATCCATGTTGCTGCAAATGGTTGGATTTGCCCTTTTCTTATGGCTGAGTAGTATTCTATTGTGTATATGTACCACATCTTCTTTATCCTTCATCTATCGATGGACATTTAGGTTTCTTCCAATTCTTGGCCTTTGTAAATAGTGCTGCGATATACATAGGGGGTGCACTGATCTTACTCATACTTGATTGCTGCATTCTTAGGGTAAATTCCTAGGAGTGCACTTCCTGGGTCAAATGGTAAGTCTGTTTTGAGCATTTTGATGTACCTCCATACTGCTTTCCACAATGGTTGGACTAACTTACATTCCCACCAGCAGTGTAGGAGGGTTCCCCTTTCTCCACAGCCTCGCCAACATTTGTTGTTGTTTGTCTTTTGGATGGCAGCCATCCTTACTGGTGTGAGGTGATACCTCATTGTAGTTTTAATTTGCATTTCTCTGATAATTAGCGATGTGGAGCATCTTTTCATGTGTCTGTTGGCCATCTGTATTTCTTTTTTGGAGAACTGTCTGTTCAGTTCCTCTGCCCATTTTTTAATTGGGTTATTTGTTTTTTGTTTGTTGAGGCGTGTGAGCTCTTTATATATTCTGGACGTCAAGCCTTTATCGGATGTGTCATTTTCAAATATATTCTCCCATACTGTAGGGATCCTTTTTGTTCTATTGATGGTGTCTTTTGCTGTACAGAAGCTTTTCAGCTTAATAGAGTCCCACTTACTCATTTTTGCTGTTGTTTTCCTTGCCCGGGGAGATATGTTCAAGAAGAGGTCACTCATGTTTATGTCTAAGAGGTTTTTTGCCTATGTTTTCTTCCAAGAGTTTAATGGTTTCATGACTTACATTCAGGTCTTTGATCCATTTGGAGTTTACTTTTGTATATGGGGTTAGACAATGGTACAGATTCATTCTCCTACATGTAGCTGTCCAGTTTTGCCAGCACCATCTGTTGAAGAGACTGTCATTTCGCCATTGTATGTCCATGGCTCCTTTATCAAATATTAATTGACCTTATATGTCTGGGTTAATGTCTGGATTCTCTAGCCTGTTCCATTGGTGTGTGGCTCTGCTCTTGTGCCAGTACCAAATTGTCTTGATTACTATGGCTTTATAGTAGAGCTTGAAATTGGGGAGTGAGATCACCCCTACTTTATTCTTTTTTTTTTTTTTTTGTAAGATAATTATATTTTTTATTGAAGTGTAGTTGACGCACAGTATTACATTACATTAGTTTCAAGAGTACAACACAGTGATAAAATATTTATATACATAATTCTAGGTTCCAGCTATCACCCTACCAAGCTGTTACAATAACTTGACTATATTCCTTATGCTATACATTACATCCCGGTTACTTATTTATTTTACCATTGGAAGTCTGTCCTTTTTTTTTTTTTTTTTTGTGAGAGCATCTCTCATATTTATTGATCAAATGGATGTTAATGACAATAAAATTCTGTATAGGGGAGTCAATGCTCAATGCACAATCATTAATCCACCCCAAGCCTAATTTTCGTCAGTCTCCAATCTTCTGAGGCATAGCAAACAAGTTCTTACATGGAGAACAAATTCTTACATAGTGAATAAGTTACATAGTGAACAGTACAAGGGCAGTCATCACAGAAACTTTCGGTTTTGCTCATGCATTATGAACTATAAACAGTCAGTTCAAATATGAATACTCATTTGGTTTTTATACTTGATTTATATGTGGATACCACATTTCTCTCTTTATTATTATTATTTTTAATAAAATGCTGAAGTGGTAGGTAGATACGAGATAAAGATAGAAAACGTAGTTTAGTGTTGTAAGAGAGCAAATGTAGATGATCAGGTGTGTGCCTGTAGACTATGTGTTAATCCAAGCTAGACAAGGGCAATAAAACATCCACGTATGCAGAAGATTTCTCTCAGAACGGGGGGGTGCGGTTCTAAGCCTCACCTCTGTTGATCCCCAATTTCTCACCTGATGACCCCCCTGCGACTGTGCCTGTCTTAGGTTGTTCCTCCCTTGAGGAATCTTACCCGTCTCTGGCTAACCAGTCATCTTCCGGGGCCATACAGGGAAATGTAAAGTTGGTAAGTGAGCGAGAAGCCTTATTGTTTGAAATGGTTAGCTTTTTATTTCTTTGCATATTTATGCCCTGTAGCTTCTATGCCCAGCATTTGTCTTGAGGTATCTTTACCACTTCGAAGAATTATGATACTCGGTAAATTTGATAGGAGGCACGAGTTCTATTTAAGGGTTGTAATTAGGAAGGAAGAAGAAAAGCTATAGAAGTAGCAGGCGGCAGAAAACATGGGAAGATTGATTATTTCTTTGACATATCTTCTTGTAGAGTAACTTCAGCATGTATAGGTTTTAAGCTACTACTTAAATGGCACACACGCATTAACACAATAGGAGTATAGTTACATAACCAAAGCATACCTGTAATTACCAGCCATCTCCAGTGAAACCAAGAAAACCAGTTAGGCACCTTAGGCATTTGTGAAAACTTATCTATGATATGGTGGATATTGTCCAACTGAACTTGAACAGTCTGAGAGAAATCAGACAAATTAAATTAACCCATTCCTGGGGAATGTTCACATCCCTTATGTTCTTTTAACAGTAAATAGTCTGTAGTTGTAAGATTTTGGAGCGCTACCATTTGCACTTCTCCTAATTCTTGGTTGAGTTCCAACAGTATAGATCCAGTCAAATTTGTTGTTTTACTGTATGCACATGCCAGCTTAGATATCTCCTTCTTCGTTCCCATGGCAAGTCCAGGAACTGGTGGGATGAGTGCATCTACAGCTGTAGCAGTGCGTGGATCTTTGTTGGGGTTTTTTGATGATCATCTTCTGGCATGAGTCTTCCAGAGAGTGCTGATGTTGGAAGTTCTTTTTCATATCGTATCTTAGTTCATTTTCGGGGTAGCCCGATTAGGCTTTGATCCTCTGTATAAACACAAACAGACCCTTTGCCTACACTTTTATATGCCCTTTATACCCTTGTGTAGAACTCATTGGAGGTTACCAAACAGGAACTGCCTTTTTTTTTCTTTTTTTGGTATCACTAATCTACACTTACATGATGAATATTATGTTTACTAGGCTCTCCCCTATACGAGGTCCCCCCTATAAACCCCTTTACAGTCACTGTCCATCAGCATAGCAAAATGTTGTAGAATCACTACTTGCCTTCTCTGTGTTGTACAGCCCTCCCTTTTCTCCTACCCACCCATGCATGCTAATCTTAATATCCCCCTACTTCTCCCCCGCCCTTATGCCTCCCTACCCACCCATCCTCCCCAGTCCCTTTCCCTTTGGTACCTGTTAGTTCATTCTTGAGTTCTGTGATTCTGCTGCTGTTTTGTTCCTTCAGTTTTTCCTTTGTTCTTATACTCCACAGATAAGTGAAATCATTTGGTATTTCTCTTTCTCCGCTTGGCTTGTTTCACTGAGCATAATACCCTCCAGCACCATCCATGTTGCTGCAAATGGTTGGATTTGCCCTTTTCTTATGGCTGAGTAGTATTCTATTGTGTATATGTACCACATCTTCTTTATCCTTCATCTATCGATGGACATTTAGGTTTCTTCCAATTCTTGGCCTTTGTAAATAGTGCTGCGATATACATAGGGGGTGCACTGATCTTACTCATACTTGATTGCTGCATTCTTAGGGTAAATTCCTAGGAGTGCACTTCCTGGGTCAAATGGTAAGTCTGTTTTGAGCATTTTGATGTACCTCCATACTGCTTTCCACAATGGTTGGACTAACTTACATTCCCACCAGCAGTGTAGGAGGGTTCCCCTTTCTCCACAGCCTCGCCAACATTTGTTGTTGTTTGTCTTTTGGATGGCAGCCATCCTTACTGGTGTGAGGTGATACCTCATTGTAGTTTTAATTTGCATTTCTCTGATAATTAGCGATGTGGAGCATCTTTTCATGTGTCTGTTGGCCATCTGTATTTCTTTTTTGGAGAACTGTCTGTTCAGTTCCTCTGCCCATTTTTTAATTGGGTTATTTGTTTTTTGTTTGTTGAGGCGTGTGAGCTCTTTATATATTCTGGACGTCAAGCCTTTATCGGATGTGTCATTTTCAAATATATTCTCCCATACTGTAGGGATCCTTTTTGTTCTATTGATGGTGTCTTTTGCTGTACAGAAGCTTTTCAGCTTAATAGAGTCCCACTTACTCATTTTTGCTGTTGTTTTCCTTGCCCGGGGAGATATGTTCAAGAAGAGGTCACTCATGTTTATGTCTAAGAGGTTTTTTGCCTATGTTTTCTTCCAAGAGTTTAATGGTTTCATGACTTACATTCAGGTCTTTGATCCATTTGGAGTTTACTTTTGTATATGGGGTTAGACAATGGTACAGATTCATTCTCCTACATGTAGCTGTCCAGTTTTGCCAGCACCATCTGTTGAAGAGACTGTCATTTCGCCATTGTATGTCCATGGCTCCTTTATCAAATATTAATTGACCTTATATGTCTGGGTTAATGTCTGGATTCTCTAGCCTGTTCCATTGGTGTGTGGCTCTGCTCTTGTGCCAGTACCAAATTGTCTTGATTACTATGGCTTTATAGTAGAGCTTGAAATTGGGGAGTGAGATCCCCCCTACTTTATTCTTTTTTTTTTTTTTTTGTAAGATAATTATATTTTTTATTGAAGTGTAGTTGACGCACAGTATTACATTACATTAGTTTCAAGAGTACAACACAGTGATAAAATATTTATATACATAATTCTAGGTTCCAGCTATCACCCTACCAAGCTGTTACAATAACTTGACTATATTCCTTATGCTATACATTACATCCCGGTTACTTATTTATTTTACCATTGGAAGTCTGTCCTTTTTTTTTTTTTTTTTTTGTGAGATCATCTCTCATATTTATTGATCAAATGGATGTTAATGACAATAAAATTCTGTATAGGGGAGTCAATGCTCAATGCACAATCATTAATCCACCCCAAGCCTAATTTTCGTCAGTCTCCAATCTTCTGAGGCATAGCAAACAAGTTCTTACATGGAGAACAAATTCTTACATAGTGAATAAGTTACATAGTGAACAGTACAAGGGCAGTCATCACAGAAACTTTCGGTTTTGCTCATGCATTATGAACTATAAACAGTCAGTTCAAATATGAATACTCATTTGGTTTTTATACTTGATTTATATGTGGATACCACATTTCTCTCTTTATTATTATTATTTTTAATAAAATGCTGAAGTGGTAGGTAGATACGAGATAAAGATAGAAAACGTAGTTTAGTGTTGTAAGAGAGCAAATGTAGATGATCAGGTGTGTGCCTGTAGACTATGTGTTAATCCAAGCTAGACAAGGGCAATAAAACATCCACGTATGCAGAAGATTTCTCTCAGAACGGGGGGGTGCGGTTCTAAGCCTCACCTCTGTTGATCCCCAATTTCTCACCTGATGACCCCCCTGCGACTGTGCCTGTCTTAGGTTGTTCCTCCCTTGAGGAATCTTACCCGTCTCTGGCTAACCAGTCATCTTCCGGGGCCATACAGGGAAATGTAAAGTTGGTAAGTGAGCGAGAAGCCTTATTGTTTGAAATGGTTAGCTTTTTATTTCTTTGCATATTTATGCCCTGTAGCTTCTATGCCCAGCATTTGTCTTGAGGTATCTTTACCACTTCGAAGAATTATGATACTCGGTAAATTTGATAGGAGGCACGAGTTCTATTTAAGGGTTGTAATTAGGAAGGAAGAAGAAAAGCTATAGAAGTAGCAGGCGGCAGAAAACATGGGAAGATTGATTATTTCTTTGACATATCTTCTTGTAGAGTAACTTCAGCATGTATAGGTTTTAAGCTACTACTTAAATGGCACACACGCATTAACACAATAGGAGTATAGTTACATAACCAAAGCATACCTGTAATTACCAGCCATCTCCAGTGAAACCAAGAAAACCAGTTAGGCACCTTAGGCATTTGTGAAAACTTATCTATGATATGGTGGATATTGTCCAACTGAACTTGAACAGTCTGAGAGAAATCAGACAAATTAAATTAACCCATTCCTGGGGAATGTTCACATCCCTTATGTTCTTTTAACAGTAAATAGTCTGTAGTTGTAAGATTTTGGAGCGCTACCATTTGCACTTCTCCTAATTCTTGGTTGAGTTCCAACAGTATAGATCCAGTCAAATTTGTTGTTTTACTGTATGCACATGCCAGCTTAGATATCTCCTTCTTCGTTCCCATGGCAAGTCCAGGAACTGGTGGGATGAGTGCATCTACAGCTGTAGCAGTGCGTGGATCTTTGTTGGGGTTTTTTGATGATCATCTTCTGGCATGAGTCTTCCAGAGAGTGCTGATGTTGGAAGTTCTTTTTCATATCGTATCTTAGTTCATTTTCGGGGTAGCCCGATTAGGCTTTGATCCTCTGTATAAACACAAACAGACCCTTTGCCTACACTTTTATATGCCCTTTATACCCTTGTGTAGAACTCATTGGAGGTTACCAAACAGGAACTGCCTTTTTTTTTCTTTTTTTGGTATCACTAATCTACACTTACATGATGAATATTATGTTTACTAGGCTCTCCCCTATACGAGGTCCCCCCTATAAACCCCTTTACAGTCACTGTCCATCAGCATAGCAAAATGTTGTAGAATCACTACTTGCCTTCTCTGTGTTGTACAGCCCTCCCTTTTCTCCTACCCACCCATGCATGCTAATCTTAATATCCCCCTACTTCTCCCCCGCCCTTATGCCTCCCTACCCACCCATCCTCCCCAGTCCCTTTCCCTTTGGTACCTGTTAGTTCATTCTTGAGTTCTGCGATTCTGCTGCTGTTTTGTTCCTTCAGTTTTTCCTTTGTTCTTATACTCCACAGATAAGTGAAATCATTTGGTATTTCTCTTTCTCCGCTTGGCTTGTTTCACTGAGCATAATACCCTCCAGCACCATCCATGTTGCTGCAAATGGTTGGATTTGCCCTTTTCTTATGGCTGAGTAGTATTCTATTGTGTATATGTACCACATCTTCTTTATCCTTCATCTATCGATGGACATTTAGGTTTCTTCCAATTCTTGGCCTTTGTAAATAGTGCTGCGATATACATAGGGGGTGCACTGATCTTACTCATACTTGATTGCTGCATTCTTAGGGTAAATTCCTAGGAGTGCACTTCCTGGGTCAAATGGTAAGTCTGTTTTGAGCATTTTGATGTACCTCCATACTGCTTTCCACAATGGTTGGACTAACTTACATTCCCACCAGCAGTGTAGGAGGGTTCCCCTTTCTCCACAGCCTCGCCAACATTTGTTGTTGTTTGTCTTTTGGATGGCAGCCATCCTTACTGGTGTGAGGTGATACCTCATTGTAGTTTTAATTTGCATTTCTCTGATAATTAGCGATGTGGAGCATCTTTTCATGTGTCTGTTGGCCATCTGTATTTCTTTTTTGGAGAACTGTCTGTTCAGTTCCTCTGCCCATTTTTTAATTGGGTTATTTGTTTTTTGTTTGTTGAGGCGTGTGAGCTCTTTATATATTCTGGACGTCAAGCCTTTATCGGATGTGTCATTTTCAAATATATTCTCCCATACTGTAGGGATCCTTTTTGTTCTATTGATGGTGTCTTTTGCTGTACAGAAGCTTTTCAGCTTAATATAGTCCCACTTACTCATTTTTGCTGTTGTTTTCCTTGCCCGGGGAGATATGTTCAAGAAGAGGTCACTCATGTTTATGTCTAAGAGGTTTTTTGCCTATGTTTTCTTCCAAGAGTTTAATGGTTTCATGACTTACATTCAGGTCTTTGATCCATTTGGAGTTTACTTTTGTATATGGGGTTAGACAATGGTACAGATTCATTCTCCTACATGTAGCTGTCCAGTTTTGCCAGCACCATCTGTTGAAGAGACTGTCATTTCGCCATTGTATGTCCATGGCTCCTTTATCAAATATTAATTGACCTTATATGTCTGGGTTAATGTCTGGATTCTCTAGCCTGTTCCATTGGTGTGTGGCTCTGCTCTTGTGCCAGTACCAAATTGTCTTGATTACTATGGCTTTATAGTAGAGGTTGAAATTGGGGAGTGAGATCCCCCCTACTTTATTCTTTTTTTTTTTTTTTTGTAAGATAATTATATTTTTTATTGAAGTGTAGTTGACGCACAGTATTACATTACATTAGTTTCAAGAGTACAACACAGTGATAAAATATTTATATACATAATTCTAGGTTCCAGCTATCACCCTACCAAGCTGTTACAATAACTTGACTATATTCCTTATGCTATACATTACATCCCGGTTACTTATTTATTTTACCATTGGAAGTCTGTCCTTTTTTTTTTTTTTTTTTGTGAGAGCATCTCTCATATTTATTGATCAAATGGATGTTAATGACAATAAAATTCTGTATAGGGGAGTCAATGCTCAATGCACAATCATTAATCCACCCCAAGCCTAATTTTCGTCAGTCTCCAATCTTCTGAGGCATAGCAAACAAGTTCTTACATGGAGAACAAATTCTTACATAGTGAATAAGTTACATAGTGAACAGTACAAGGGCAGTCATCACAGAAACTTTCGGTTTTGCTCATGCATTATGAACTATAAACAGTCAGTTCAAATATGAATACTCATTTGGTTTTTATACTTGATTTATATGTGGATACCACATTTCTCTCTTTATTATTATTATTTTTAATAAAATGCTGAAGTGGTAGGTAGATACGAGATAAAGATAGAAAACGTAGTTTAGTGTTGTAAGAGAGCAAATGTAGATGATCAGGTGTGTGCCTGTAGACTATGTGTTAATCCAAGCTAGACAAGGGCAATAAAACATCCACGTATGCAGAAGATTTCTCTCAGAACGGGGGGGTGCGGTTCTAAGCCTCACCTCTGTTGATCCCCAATTTCTCACCTGATGACCCCCCTGCGACTGTGCCTGTCTTAGGTTGTTCCTCCCTTGAGGAATCTTACCCGTCTCTGGCTAACCAGTCATCTTCCGGGGCCATACAGGGAAATGTAAAGTTGGTAAGTGAGCGAGAAGCCTTATTGTTTGAAATGGTTAGCTTTTTATTTCTTTGCATATTTATGCCCTGTAGCTTCTATGCCCAGCATTTGTCTTGAGGTATCTTTACCACTTCGAAGAATTATGATACTCGGTAAATTTGATAGGAGGCACGAGTTCTATTTAAGGGTTGTAATTAGGAAGGAAGAAGAAAAGCTATAGAAGTAGCAGGCGGCAGAAAACATGGGAAGATTGATTATTTCTTTGACATATCTTCTTGTAGAGTAACTTCAGCATGTATAGGTTTTAAGCTACTACTTAAATGGCACACACGCATTAACACAATAGGAGTATAGTTACATAACCAAAGCATACCTGTAATTACCAGCCATCTCCAGTGAAACCAAGAAAACCAGTTAGGCACCTTAGGCATTTGTGAAAACTTATCTATGATATGGTGGATATTGTCCAACTGAACTTGAACAGTCTGAGAGAAATCAGACAAATTAAATTAACCCATTCCTGGGGAATGTTCACATCCCTTATGTTCTTTTAACAGTAAATAGTCTGTAGTTGTAAGATTTTGGAGCGCTACCATTTGCACTTCTCCTAATTCTTGGTTGAGTTCCAACAGTATAGATCCAGTCAAATTTGTTGTTTTACTGTATGCACATGCCAGCTTAGATATCTCCTTCTTCGTTCCCATGGCAAGTCCAGGAACTGGTGGGATGAGTGCATCTACAGCTGTAGCAGTGCGTGGATCTTTGTTGGGGTTTTTTGATGATCATCTTCTGGCATGAGTCTTCCAGAGAGTGCTGATGTTGGAAGTTCTTTTTCATATCGTATCTTAGTTCATTTTCGGGGTAGCCCAATTAGGCTTTGATCCTCTGTATAAACACAAACAGACCCTTTGCCTACACTTTTATATGCCCTTTATACCCTTGTGTAGAACTCATTGGAGGTTACCAAACAGGAACTGCCTTTTTTTTTCTTTTTTTGGTATCACTAATCTACACTTACATGATGAATATTATGTTTACTAGGCTCTCCCCTATACGAGGTCCCCCCTATAAACCCCTTTACAGTCACTGTCCATCAGCATAGCAAAATGTTGTAGAATCACTACTTGCCTTCTCTGTGTTGTACAGCCCTCCCTTTTCTCCTACCCACCCATGCATGCTAATCTTAATATCCCCCTACTTCTCCCCCGCCCTTATGCCTCCCTACCCACCCATCCTCCCCAGTCCCTTTCCCTTTGGTACCTGTTAGTTCATTCTTGAGTTCTGTGATTCTGCTGCTGTTTTGTTCCTTCAGTTTTTCCTTTGTTCTTATACTCCACAGATAAGTGAAATCATTTGGTATTTCTCTTTCTCCGCTTGGCTTGTTTCACTGAGCATAATACCCTCCAGCACCATCCATGTTGCTGCAAATGGTTGGATTTGCCCTTTTCTTATGGCTGAGTAGTATTCTATTGTGTATATGTACCACATCTTCTTTATCCTTCATCTATCGATGGACATTTAGGTTTCTTCCAATTCTTGGCCTTTGTAAATAGTGCTGCGATATACATAGGGGGTGCACTGATCTTACTCATACTTGATTGCTGCATTCTTAGGGTAAATTCCTAGGAGTGCACTTCCTGGGTCAAATGGTAAGTCTGTTTTGAGCATTTTGATGTACCTCCATACTGCTTTCCACAATGGTTGGACTAACTTACATTCCCACCAGCAGTGTAGGAGGGTTCCCCTTTCTCCACAGCCTCGCCAACATTTGTTGTTGTTTGTCTTTTGGATGGCAGCCATCCTTACTGGTGTGAGGTGATACCTCATTGTAGTTTTAATTTGCATTTCTCTGATAATTAGCGATGTGGAGCATCTTTTCATGTGTCTGTTGGCCATCTGTATTTCTTTTTTGGAGAACTGTCTGTTCAGTTCCTCTGCCCATTTTTTAATTGGGTTATTTGTTTTTTGTTTGTTGAGGCGTGTGAGCTCTTTATATATTCTGGACGTCAAGCCTTTATCGGATGTGTCATTTTCAAATATATTCTCCCATACTGTAGGGATCCTTTTTGTTCTATTGATGGTGTCTTTTGCTGTACAGAAGCTTTTCAGCTTAATAGAGTCCCACTTACTCATTTTTGCTGTTGTTTTCCTTGCCCGGGGAGATATGTTCAAGAAGAGGTCACTCATGTTTATGTCTAAGAGGTTTTTTGCCTATGTTTTCTTCCAAGAGTTTAATGGTTTCATGACTTACATTCAGGTCTTTGATCCATTTGGAGTTTACTTTTGTATATGGGGTTAGACAATGGTACAGATTCATTCTCCTACATGTAGCTGTCCAGTTTTGCCAGCACCATCTGTTGAAGAGACTGTCATTTCGCCATTGTATGTCCATGGCTCCTTTATCAAATATTAATTGACCTTATATGTCTGGGTTAATGTCTGGATTCTCTAGCCTGTTCCATTGGTGTGTGGCTCTGCTCTTGTGCCAGTACCAAATTGTCTTGATTACTATGGCTTTATAGTAGAGCTTGAAATTGGGGAGTGAGATCCCCCCTACTTTATTCTTTTTTTTTTTTTTTGTAAGATAATTATATTTTTTATTGAAGTGTAGTTGACGCACAGTATTACATTACATTAGTTTCAAGAGTACAACACAGTGATAAAATATTTATATACATAATTCTAGGTTCCAGCTATCACCCTACCAAGCTGTTACAATAACTTGACTATATTCCTTATGCTATACATTACATCCCGGTTACTTATTTATTTTACCATTGGAAGTCTGTCCTTTTTTTTTTTTTTTTTTTGTGAGAGCATCTCTCATATTTATTGATCAAATGGATGTTAATGACAATAAAATTCTGTATAGGGGAGTCAATGCTCAATGCACAATCATTAATCCACCCCAAGCCTAATTTTCGTCAGTCTCCAATCTTCTGAGGCATAGCAAACAAGTTCTTACATGGAGAACAAATTCTTACATAGTGAATAAGTTACATAGTGAACAGTACAAGGGCAGTCATCACAGAAACTTTCGGTTTTGCTCATGCATTATGAACTATAAACAGTCAGTTCAAATATGAATACTCATTTGGTTTTTATACTTGATTTATATGTGGATACCACATTTCTCTCTTTATTATTATTATTTTTAATAAAATGCTGAAGTGGTAGGTAGATACGAGATAAAGATAGAAAACGTAGTTTAGTGTTGTAAGAGAGCAAATGTAGATGATCAGGTGTGTGCCTGTAGACTATGTGTTAATCCAAGCTAGACAAGGGCAATAAAACATCCACGTATGCAGAAGATTTCTCTCAGAACGGGGGGGTGCGGTTCTAAGCCTCACCTCTGTTGATCCCCAATTTCTCACCTGATGACCCCCCTGCGACTGTGCCTGTCTTAGGTTGTTCCTCCCTTGAGGAATCTTACCCGTCTCTGGCTAACCAGTCATCTTCCGGGGCCATACAGGGAAATGTAAAGTTGGTAAGTGAGCGAGAAGCCTTATTGTTTGAAATGGTTAGCTTTTTATTTCTTTGCATATTTATGCCCTGTAGCTTCTATGCCCAGCATTTGTCTTGAGGTATCTTTACCACTTCGAAGAATTATGATACTCGGTAAATTTGATAGGAGGCACGAGTTCTATTTAAGGGTTGTAATTAGGAAGGAAGAAGAAAAGCTATAGAAGTAGCAGGCGGCAGAAAACATGGGAAGATTGATTATTTCTTTGACATATCTTCTTGTAGAGTAACTTCAGCATGTATAGGTTTTAAGCTACTACTTAAATGGCACACACGCATTAACACAATAGGAGTATAGTTACATAACCAAAGCATACCTGTAATTACCAGCCATCTCCAGTGAAACCAAGAAAACCAGTTAGGCACCTTAGGCATTTGTGAAAACTTATCTATGATATGGTGGATATTGTCCAACTGAACTTGAACAGTCTGAGAGAAATCAGACAAATTAAATTAACCCATTCCTGGGGAATGTTCACATCCCTTATGTTCTTTTAACAGTAAATAGTCTGTAGTTGTAAGATTTTGGAGCGCTACCATTTGCACTTCTCCTAATTCTTGGTTGAGTTCCAACAGTATAGATCCAGTCAAATTTGTTGTTTTACTGTATGCACATGCCAGCTTAGATATCTCCTTCTTCGTTCCCATGGCAAGTCCAGGAACTGGTGGGATGAGTGCATCTACAGCTGTAGCAGTGCGTGGATCTTTGTTGGGGTTTTTTGATGATCATCTTCTGGCATGAGTCTTCCAGAGAGTGCTGATGTTGGAAGTTCTTTTTCATATCGTATCTTAGTTCATTTTCGGGGTAGCCCGATTAGGCTTTGATCCTCTGTATAAACACAAACAGACCCTTTGCCTACACTTTTATATGCCCTTTATACCCTTGTGTAGAACTCATTGGAGGTTACCAAACAGGAACTGCCTTTTTTTTTCTTTTTTTGGTATCACTAATCTACACTTACATGATGAATATTATGTTTACTAGGCTCTCCCCTATACGAGGTCCCCCCTATAAACCCCTTTACAGTCACTGTCCATCAGCATAGCAAAATGTTGTAGAATCACTACTTGCCTTCTCTGTGTTGTACAGCCCTCCCTTTTCTCCTACCCACCCATGCATGCTAATCTTAATATCCCCCTACTTCTCCCCCGCCCTTATGCCTCCCTACCCACCCATCCTCCCCAGTCCCTTTCCCTTTGGTACCTGTTAGTTCATTCTTGAGTTCTGCGATTCTGCTGCTGTTTTGTTCCTTCAGTTTTTCCTTTGTTCTTATACTCCACAGATAAGTGAAATCATTTGGTATTTCTCTTTCTCCGCTTGGCTTGTTTCACTGAGCATAATACCCTCCAGCACCATCCATGTTGCTGCAAATGGTTGGATTTGCCCTTTTCTTATGGCTGAGTAGTATTCTATTGTGTATATGTACCACATCTTCTTTATCCTTCATCTATCGATGGACATTTAGGTTTCTTCCAATTCTTGGCCTTTGTAAATAGTGCTGCGATATACATAGGGGGTGCACTGATCTTACTCATACTTGATTGCTGCATTCTTAGGGTAAATTCCTAGGAGTGCACTTCCTGGGTCAAATGGTAAGTCTGTTTTGAGCATTTTGATGTACCTCCATACTGCTTTCCACAATGGTTGGACTAACTTACATTCCCACCAGCAGTGTAGGAGGGTTCCCCTTTCTCCACAGCCTCGCCAACATTTGTTGTTGTTTGTCTTTTGGATGGCAGCCATCCTTACTGGTGTGAGGTGATACCTCATTGTAGTTTTAATTTGCATTTCTCTGATAATTAGCGATGTGGAGCATCTTTTCATGTGTCTGTTGGCCATCTGTATTTCTTTTTTGGAGAACTGTCTGTTCAGTTCCTCTGCCCATTTTTTAATTGGGTTATTTGTTTTTTGTTTGTTGAGGCGTGTGAGCTCTTTATATATTCTGGACGTCAAGCCTTTATCGGATGTGTCATTTTCAAATATATTCTCCCATACTGTAGGGATCCTTTTTGTTCTATTGATGGTGTCTTTTGCTGTACAGAAGCTTTTCAGCTTAATAGAGTCCCACTTACTCATTTTTGCTGTTGTTTTCCTTGCCCGGGGAGATATGTTCAAGAAGAGGTCACTCATGTTTATGTCTAAGAGGTTTTTTGCCTATGTTTTCTTCCAAGAGTTTAATGGTTTCATGACTTACATTCAGGTCTTTGATCCATTTGGAGTTTACTTTTGTATATGGGGTTAGACAATGGTACAGATTCATTCTCCTACATGTAGCTGTCCAGTTTTGCCAGCACCATCTGTTGAAGAGACTGTCATTTCGCCATTGTATGTCCATGGCTCCTTTATCAAATATTAATTGACCTTATATGTCTGGGTTAATGTCTGGATTCTCTAGCCTGTTCCATTGGTGTGTGGCTCTGCTCTTGTGCCAGTACCAAATTGTCTTGATTACTATGGCTTTATAGTAGAGCTTGAAATTGGGGAGTGAGATCCCCCCTACTTTATTCTTTTTTTTTTTTTTTGTAAGATAATTATATTTTTTATTGAAGTGTAGTTGACGCACAGTATTACATTACATTAGTTTCAAGAGTACAACACAGTGATAAAATATTTATATACATAATTCTAGGTTCCAGCTATCACCCTACCAAGCTGTTACAATAACTTGACTATATTCCTTATGCTATACATTACATCCCGGTTACTTATTTATTTTACCATTGGAAGTCTGTCCTTTTTTTTTTTTTTTTTTTGTGAGAGCATCTCTCATATTTGTTGATCAAATGGATGTTAATGACAATAAAATTCTGTATAGGGGAGTCAATGCTCAATGCACAATCATTAATCCACCCCAAGCCTAATTTTCGTCAGTCTCCAATCTTCTGAGGCATAGCAAACAAGTTCTTACATGGAGAACAAATTCTTACATAGTGAATAAGTTACATAGTGAACAGTACAAGGGCAGTCATCACAGAAACTTTCGGTTTTGCTCATGCATTATGAACTATAAACAGTCAGTTCAAATATGAATACTCATTTGGTTTTTATACTTGATTTATATGTGGATACCACATTTCTCTCTTTATTATTATTATTTTTAATAAAATGCTGAAGTGGTAGGTAGATACGAGATAAAGATAGAAAACGTAGTTTAGTGTTGTAAGAGAGCAAATGTAGATGATCAGGTGTGTGCCTGTAGACTATGTGTTAATCCAAGCTAGACAAGGGCAATAAAACATCCACGTATGCAGAAGATTTCTCTCAGAACGGGGGGGTGCGGTTCTAAGCCTCACCTCTGTTGATCCCCAATTTCTCACCTGATGACCCCCCTGCGACTGTGCCTGTCTTAGGTTGTTCCTCCCTTGAGGAATCTTACCCGTCTCTGGCTAACCAGTCATCTTCCGGGGCCATACAGGGAAATGTAAAGTTGGTAAGTGAGCGAGAAGCCTTATTGTTTGAAATGGTTAGCTTTTTATTTCTTTGCATATTTATGCCCTGTAGCTTCTATGCCCAGCATTTGTCTTGAGGTATCTTTACCACTTCGAAGAATTATGATACTCGGTAAATTTGATAGGAGGCACGAGTTCTATTTAAGGGTTGTAATTAGGAAGGAAGAAGAAAAGCTATAGAAGTAGCAGGCGGCAGAAAACATGGGAAGATTGATTATTTCTTTGACATATCTTCTTGTAGAGTAACTTCAGCATGTATAGGTTTTAAGCTACTACTTAAATGGCACACACGCATTAACACAATAGGAGTATAGTTACATAACCAAAGCATACCTGTAATTACCAGCCATCTCCAGTGAAACCAAGAAAACCAGTTAGGCACCTTAGGCATTTGTGAAAACTTATCTATGATATGGTGGATATTGTCCAACTGAACTTGAACAGTCTGAGAGAAATCAGACAAATTAAATTAACCCATTCCTGGGGAATGTTCACATCCCTTATGTTCTTTTAACAGTAAATAGTCTGTAGTTGTAAGATTTTGGAGCGCTACCATTTGCACTTCTCCTAATTCTTGGTTGAGTTCCAACAGTATAGATCCAGTCAAATTTGTTGTTTTACTGTATGCACATGCCAGCTTAGATATCTCCTTCTTCGTTCCCATGGCAAGTCCAGGAACTGGTGGGATGAGTGCATCTACAGCTGTAGCAGTGCGTGGATCTTTGTTGGGGTTTTTTGATGATCATCTTCTGGCATGAGTCTTCCAGAGAGTGCTGATGTTGGAAGTTCTTTTTCATATCGTATCTTAGTTCATTTTCGGGGTAGCCCGATTAGGCTTTGATCCTCTGTATAAACACAAACAGACCCTTTGCCTACACTTTTATATGCCCTTTATACCCTTGTGTAGAACTCATTGGAGGTTACCAAACAGGAACTGCCTTTTTTTTTCTTTTTTTGGTATCACTAATCTACACTTACATGATGAATATTATGTTTACTAGGCTCTCCCCTATACGAGGTCCCCCCTATAAACCCCTTTACAGTCACTGTCCATCAGCATAGCAAAATGTTGTAGAATCACTACTTGCCTTCTCTGTGTTGTACAGCCCTCCCTTTTCTCCTACCCACCCATGCATGCTAATCTTAATATCCCCCTACTTCTCCCCCGCCCTTATGCCTCCCTACCCACCCATCCTCCCCAGTCCCTTTCCCTTTGGTACCTGTTAGTTCATTCTTGAGTTCTGTGATTCTGCTGCTGTTTTGTTCCTTCAGTTTTTCCTTTGTTCTTATACTCCACAGATAAGTGAAATCATTTGGTATTTCTCTTTCTCCGCTTGGCTTGTTTCACTGAGCATAATACCCTCCAGCACCATCCATGTTGCTGCAAATGGTTGGATTTGCCCTTTTCTTATGGCTGAGTAGTATTCTATTGTGTATATGTACCACATCTTCTTTATCCTTCATCTATCGATGGACATTTAGGTTTCTTCCAATTCTTGGCCTTTGTAAATAGTGCTGCGATATACATAGGGGGTGCACTGATCTTACTCATACTTGATTGCTGCATTCTTAGGGTAAATTCCTAGGAGTGCACTTCCTGGGTCAAATGGTAAGTCTGTTTTGAGCATTTTGATGTACCTCCATACTGCTTTCCACAATGGTTGGACTAACTTACATTCCCACCAGCAGTGTAGGAGGGTTCCCCTTTCTCCACAGCCTCGCCAACATTTGTTGTTGTTTGTCTTTTGGATGGCAGCCATCCTTACTGGTGTGAGGTGATACCTCATTGTAGTTTTAATTTGCATTTCTCTGATAATTAGCGATGTGGAGCATCTTTTCATGTGTCTGTTGGCCATCTGTATTTCTTTTTTGGAGAACTGTCTGTTCAGTTCCTCTGCCCATTTTTTAATTGGGTTATTTGTTTTTTGTTTGTTGAGGCGTGTGAGCTCTTTATATATTCTGGACGTCAAGCCTTTATCGGATGTGTCATTTTCAAATATATTCTCCCATACTGTAGGGATCCTTTTTGTTCTATTGATGGTGTCTTTTGCTGTACAGAAGCTTTTCAGCTTAATAGAGTCCCACTTACTCATTTTTGCTGTTGTTTTCCTTGCCCGGGGAGATATGTTCAAGAAGAGGTCACTCATGTTTATGTCTAAGAGGTTTTTTGCCTATGTTTTCTTCCAAGAGTTTAATGGTTTCATGACTTACATTCAGGTCTTTGATCCATTTGGAGTTTACTTTTGTATATGGGGTTAGACAATGGTACAGATTCATTCTCCTACATGTAGCTGTCCAGTTTTGCCAGCACCATCTGTTGAAGAGACTGTCATTTCGCCATTGTATGTCCATGGCTCCTTTATCAAATATTAATTGACCTTATATGTCTGGGTTAATGTCTGGATTCTCTAGCCTGTTCCATTGGTGTGTGGCTCTGCTCTTGTGCCAGTACCAAATTGTCTTGATTACTATGGCTTTATAGTAGAGCTTGAAATTGGGGAGTGAGATCCCCCCTACTTTATTCTTTTTTTTTTTTTTTTGTAAGATAATTATATTTTTTATTGAAGTGTAGTTGACGCACAGTATTACATTACATTAGTTTCAAGAGTACAACACAGTGATAAAATATTTATATACATAATTCTAGGTTCCAGCTATCACCCTACCAAGCTGTTACAATAACTTGACTATATTCCTTATGCTATACATTACATCCCGGTTACTTATTTATTTTACCATTGGAAGTCTGTCCTTTTTTTTTTTTTTTTTTGTGAGAGCATCTCTCATATTTATTGATCAAATGGATGTTAATGACAATAAAATTCTGTATAGGGGAGTCAATGCTCAATGCACAATCATTAATCCACCCCAAGCCTAATTTTCGTCAGTCTCCAATCTTCTGAGGCATAGCAAACAAGTTCTTACATGGAGAACAAATTCTTACATAGTGAATAAGTTACATAGTGAACAGTACAAGGGCAGTCATCACAGAAACTTTCGGTTTTGCTCATGCATTATGAACTATAAACAGTCAGTTCAAATATGAATACTCATTTGGTTTTTATACTTGATTTATATGTGGATACCACATTTCTCTCTTTATTATTATTATTTTTAATAAAATGCTGAAGTGGTAGGTAGATACGAGATAAAGATAGAAAACATAGTTTAGTGTTGTAAGAGAGCAAATGTAGATGATCAGGTGTGTGCCTGTAGACTATGTGTTAATCCAAGCTAGACAAGGGCAATAAAACATCCACGTATGCAGAAGATTTCTCTCAGAACGGGGGGGTGCGGTTCTAAGCCTCACCTCTGTTGATCCCCAATTTCTCACCTGATGACCCCCCTGCGACTGTGCCTGTCTTAGGTTGTTCCTCCCTTGAGGAATCTTACCCGTCTCTGGCTAACCAGTCATCTTCCGGGGCCATACAGGGAAATGTAAAGTTGGTAAGTGAGCGAGAAGCCTTATTGTTTGAAATGGTTAGCTTTTTATTTCTTTGCATATTTATGCCCTGTAGCTTCTATGCCCAGCATTTGTCTTGAGGTATCTTTACCACTTCGAAGAATTATGATACTCGGTAAATTTGATAGGAGGCACGAGTTCTATTTAAGGGTTGTAATTAGGAAGGAAGAAGAAAAGCTATAGAAGTAGCAGGCGGCAGAAAACATGGGAAGATTGATTATTTCTTTGACATATCTTCTTGTAGAGTAACTTCAGCATGTATAGGTTTTAAGCTACTACTTAAATGGCACACACGCATTAACACAATAGGAGTATAGTTACATAACCAAAGCATACCTGTAATTACCAGCCATCTCCAGTGAAACCAAGAAAACCAGTTAGGCACCTTAGGCATTTGTGAAAACTTATCTATGATATGGTGGATATTGTCCAACTGAACTTGAACAGTCTGAGAGAAATCAGACAAATTAAATTAACCCATTCCTGGGGAATGTTCACATCCCTTATGTTCTTTTAACAGTAAATAGTCTGTAGTTGTAAGATTTTGGAGCGCTACAATTTGCACTTCTCCTAATTCTTGGTTGAGTTCCAACAGTATAGATCCAGTCAAATTTGTTGTTTTACTGTATGCACATGCCAGCTTAGATATCTCCTTCTTCGTTCCCATGGCAAGTCCAGGAACTGGTGGGATGAGTGCATCTACAGCTGTAGCAGTGCGTGGATCTTTGTTGGGGTTTTTTGATGATCATCTTCTGGCATGAGTCTTCCAGAGAGTGCTGATGTTGGAAGTTCTTTTTCATATCGTATCTTAGTTCATTTTCGGGGTAGCCCAATTAGGCTTTGATCCTCTGTATAAACACAAACAGACCCTTTGCCTACACTTTTATATGCCCTTTATACCCTTGTGTAGAACTCATTGGAGGTTACCAAACAGGAACTGCCTTTTTTTTTCTTTTTTTGGTATCACTAATCTACACTTACATGATGAATATTATGTTTACTAGGCTCTCCCCTATACGAGGTCCCCCCTATAAACCCCTTTACAGTCACTGTCCATCAGCATAGCAAAATGTTGTAGAATCACTACTTGCCTTCTCTGTGTTGTACAGCCCTCCCTTTTCTCCTACCCACCCATGCATGCTAATCTTAATATCCCCCTACTTCTCCCCCGCCCTTATGCCTCCCTACCCACCCATCCTCCCCAGTCCCTTTCCCTTTGGTACCTGTTAGTTCATTCTTGAGTTCTGTGATTCTGCTGCTGTTTTGTTCCTTCAGTTTTTCCTTTGTTCTTATACTCCACAGATAAGTGAAATCATTTGGTATTTCTCTTTCTCCGCTTGGCTTGTTTCACTGAGCATAATACCCTCCAGCACCATCCATGTTGCTGCAAATGGTTGGATTTGCCCTTTTCTTATGGCTGAGTAGTATTCTATTGTGTATATGTACCACATCTTCTTTATCCTTCATCTATCGATGGACATTTAGGTTTCTTCCAATTCTTGGCCTTTGTAAATAGTGCTGCGATATACATAGGGGGTGCACTGATCTTACTCATACTTGATTGCTGCATTCTTAGGGTAAATTCCTAGGAGTGCACTTCCTGGGTCAAATGGTAAGTCTGTTTTGAGCATTTTGATGTACCTCCATACTGCTTTCCACAATGGTTGGACTAACTTACATTCCCACCAGCAGTGTAGGAGGGTTCCCCTTTCTCCACAGCCTCGCCAACATTTGTTGTTGTTTGTCTTTTGGATGGCAGCCATCCTTACTGGTGTGAGGTGATACCTCATTGTAGTTTTAATTTGCATTTCTCTGATAATTAGCGATGTGGAGCATCTTTTCATGTGTCTGTTGGCCATCTGTATTTCTTTTTTGGAGAACTGTCTGTTCAGTTCCTCTGCCCATTTTTTAATTGGGTTATTTGTTTTTTGTTTGTTGAGGCGTGTGAGCTCTTTATATATTCTGGACGTCAAGCCTTTATCGGATGTGTCATTTTCAAATATATTCTCCCATACTGTAGGGATCCTTTTTGTTCTATTGATGGTGTCTTTTGCTGTACAGAAGCTTTTCAGCTTAATAGAGTCCCACTTACTCATTTTTGCTGTTGTTTTCCTTGCCCGGGGAGATATGTTCAAGAAGAGGTCACTCATGTTTATGTCTAAGAGGTTTTTTGCCTATGTTTTCTTCCAAGAGTTTAATGGTTTCATGACTTACATTCAGGTCTTTGATCCATTTGGAGTTTACTTTTGTATATGGGGTTAGACAATGGTACAGATTCATTCTCCTACATGTAGCTGTCCAGTTTTGCCAGCACCATCTGTTGAAGAGACTGTCATTTCGCCATTGTATGTCCATGGCTCCTTTATCAAATATTAATTGACCTTATATGTCTGGGTTAATGTCTGGATTCTCTAGCCTGTTCCATTGGTGTGTGGCTCTGCTCTTGTGCCAGTACCAAATTGTCTTGATTACTATGGCTTTATAGTAGAGCTTGAAATTGGGGAGTGAGATCCCCCCTACTTTATTCTTTTTTTTTTTTTTTTGTAAGATAATTATATTTTTTATTGAAGTGTAGTTGACGCACAGTATTACATTACATTAGTTTCAAGAGTACAACACAGTGATAAAATATTTATATACATAATTCTAGGTTCCAGCTATCACCCTACCAAGCTGTTACAATAACTTGACTATATTCCTTATGCTATACATTACATCCCGGTTACTTATTTATTTTACCATTGGAAGTCTGTCCTTTTTTTTTTTTTTTTTTGTGAGATCATCTCTCATATTTATTGATCAAATGGATGTTAATGACAATAAAATTCTGTATAGGGGAGTCAATGCTCAATGCACAATCATTAATCCACCCCAAGCCTAATTTTCGTCAGTCTCCAATCTTCTGAGGCATAGCAAACAAGTTCTTACATGGAGAACAAATTCTTACATAGTGAATAAGTTACATAGTGAACAGTACAAGGGCAGTCATCACAGAAACTTTTGGTTTTGCTCATGCATTATGAACTATAAACAGTCAGTTCAAATATGAATACTCATTTGGTTTTTATACTTGATTTATATGTGGATACCACATTTCTCTCTTTATTATTATTATTTTTAATAAAATGCTGAAGTGGTAGGTAGATACGAGATAAAGATAGAAAACGTAGTTTAGTGTTGTAAGAGAGCAAATGTAGATGATCAGGTGTGTGCCTGTAGACTATGTGTTAATCCAAGCTAGACAAGGGCAATAAAACATCCACGTATGCAGAAGATTTCTCTCAGAACGGGGGGGTGCGGTTCTAAGCCTCACCTCTGTTGATCCCCAATTTCTCACCTGATGACCCCCCTGCGACTGTGCCTGTCTTAGGTTGTTCCTCCCTTGAGGAATCTTACCCGTCTCTGGCTAACCAGTCATCTTCCGGGGCCATACAGGGAAATGTAAAGTTGGTAAGTGAGCGAGAAGCCTTATTGTTTGAAATGGTTAGCTTTTTATTTCTTTGCATATTTATGCCCTGTAGCTTCTATGCCCAGCATTTGTCTTGAGGTATCTTTACCACTTCGAAGAATTATGATACTCGGTAAATTTGATAGGAGGCACGAGTTCTATTTAAGGGTTGTAATTAGGAAGGAAGAAGAAAAGCTATAGAAGTAGCAGGCGGCAGAAAACATGGGAAGATTGATTATTTCTTTGACATATCTTCTTGTAGAGTAACTTCAGCATGTATAGGTTTTAAGCTACTACTTAAATGGCACACACGCATTAACACAATAGGAGTATAGTTACATAACCAAAGCATACCTGTAATTACCAGCCATCTCCAGTGAAACCAAGAAAACCAGTTAGGCACCTTAGGCATTTGTGAAAACTTATCTATGATATGGTGGATATTGTCCAACTGAACTTGAACAGTCTGAGAGAAATCAGACAAATTAAATTAACCCATTCCTGGGGAATGTTCACATCCCTTATGTTCTTTTAACAGTAAATAGTCTGTAGTTGTAAGATTTTGGAGCGCTACCATTTGCACTTCTCCTAATTCTTGGTTGAGTTCCAACAGTATAGATCCAGTCAAATTTGTTGTTTTACTGTATGCACATGCCAGCTTAGATATCTCCTTCTTCGTTCCCATGGCAAGTCCAGGAACTGGTGGGATGAGTGCATCTACAGCTGTAGCAGTGCGTGGATCTTTGTTGGGGTTTTTTGATGATCATCTTCTGGCATGAGTCTTCCAGAGAGTGCTGATGTTGGAAGTTCTTTTTCATATCGTATCTTAGTTCATTTTCGGGGTAGCCCGATTAGGCTTTGATCCTCTGTATAAACACAAACAGACCCTTTGCCTACACTTTTATATGCCCTTTATACCCTTGTGTAGAACTCATTGGAGGTTACCAAACAGGAACTGCCTTTTTTTTTCTTTTTTTGGTATCACTAATCTACACTTACATGATGAATATTATGTTTACTAGGCTCTCCCCTATACGAGGTCCCCCCTATAAACCCCTTTACAGTCACTGTCCATCAGCATAGCAAAATGTTGTAGAATCACTACTTGCCTTCTCTGTGTTGTACAGCCCTCCCTTTTCTCCTACCCACCCATGCATGCTAATCTTAATATCCCCCTACTTCTCCCCCGCCCTTATGCCTCCCTACCCACCCATCCTCCCCAGTCCCTTTCCCTTTGGTACCTGTTAGTTCATTCTTGAGTTCTGTGATTCTGCTGCTGTTTTGTTCCTTCAGTTTTTCCTTTGTTCTTATACTCCACAGATAAGTGAAATCATTTGGTATTTCTCTTTCTCCGCTTGGCTTGTTTCACTGAGCATAATACCCTCCAGCACCATCCATGTTGCTGCAAATGGTTGGATTTGCCCTTTTCTTATGGCTGAGTAGTATTCTATTGTGTATATGTACCACATCTTCTTTATCCTTCATCTATCGATGGACATTTAGGTTTCTTCCAATTCTTGGCCTTTGTAAATAGTGCTGCGATATACATAGGGGGTGCACTGATCTTACTCATACTTGATTGCTGCATTCTTAGGGTAAATTCCTAGGAGTGCACTTCCTGGGTCAAATGGTAAGTCTGTTTTGAGCATTTTGATGTACCTCCATACTGCTTTCCACAATGGTTGGACTAACTTACATTCCCACCAGCAGTGTAGGAGGGTTCCCCTTTCTCCACAGCCTCGCCAACATTTGTTGTTGTTTGTCTTTTGGATGGCAGCCATCCTTACTGGTGTGAGGTGATACCTCATTGTAGTTTTAATTTGCATTTCTCTGATAATTAGCGATGTGGAGCATCTTTTCATGTGTCTGTTGGCCATCTGTATTTCTTTTTTGGAGAACTGTCTGTTCAGTTCCTCTGCCCATTTTTTAATTGGGTTATTTGTTTTTTGTTTGTTGAGGCGTGTGAGCTCTTTATATATTCTGGACGTCAAGCCTTTATCGGATGTGTCATTTTCAAATATATTCTCCCATACTGTAGGGATCCTTTTTGTTCTATTGATGGTGTCTTTTGCTGTACAGAAGCTTTTCAGCTTAATAGAGTCCCACTTACTCATTTTTGCTGTTGTTTTCCTTGCCCGGGGAGATATGTTCAAGAAGAGGTCACTCATGTTTATGTCTAAGAGGTTTTTTGCCTATGTTTTCTTCCAAGAGTTTAATGGTTTCATGACTTACATTCAGGTCTTTGATCCATTTGGAGTTTACTTTTGTATATGGGGTTAGACAATGGTACAGATTCATTCTCCTACATGTAGCTGTCCAGTTTTGCCAGCACCATCTGTTGAAGAGACTGTCATTTCGCCATTGTATGTCCATGGCTCCTTTATCAAATATTAATTGACCTTATATGTCTGGGTTAATGTCTGGATTCTCTAGCCTGTTCCATTGGTGTGTGGCTCTGCTCTTGTGCCAGTACCAAATTGTCTTGATTACTATGGCTTTATAGTAGAGCTTGAAATTGGGGAGTGAGATCCCCCCTACTTTATTCTTTTTTTTTTTTTTTTGTAAGATAATTATATTTTTTATTGAAGTGTAGTTGACGCACAGTATTACATTACATTAGTTTCAAGAGTACAACACAGTGATAAAATATTTATATACATAATTCTAGGTTCCAGCTATCACCCTACCAAGCTGTTACAATAACTTGACTATATTCCTTATGCTATACATTACATCCCGGTTACTTATTTATTTTACCATTGGAAGTCTGTCCTTTTTTTTTTTTTTTTTTGTGAGATCATCTCTCATATTTGTTGATCAAATGGATGTTAATGACAATAAAATTCTGTATAGGGGAGTCAATGCTCAATGCACAATCATTAATCCACCCCAAGCCTAATTTTCGTCAGTCTCCAATCTTCTGAGGCATAGCAAACAAGTTCTTACATGGAGAACAAATTCTTACATAGTGAATAAGTTACATAGTGAACAGTACAAGGGCAGTCATCACAGAAACTTTCGGTTTTGCTCATGCATTATGAACTATAAACAGTCAGTTCAAATATGAATACTCATTTGGTTTTTATACTTGATTTATATGTGGATACCACATTTCTCTCTTTATTATTATTATTTTTAATAAAATGCTGAAGTGGTAGGTAGATACGAGATAAAGATAGAAAACGTAGTTTAGTGTTGTAAGAGAGCAAATGTAGATGATCAGGTGTGTGCCTGTAGACTATGTGTTAATCCAAGCTAGACAAGGGCAATAAAACATCCACGTATGCAGAAGATTTCTCTCAGAACGGGGGGGTGCGGTTCTAAGCCTCACCTCTGTTGATCCCCAATTTCTCACCTGATGACCCCCCTGCGACTGTGCCTGTCTTAGGTTGTTCCTCCCTTGAGGAATCTTACCCGTCTCTGGCTAACCAGTCATCTTCCGGGGCCATACAGGGAAATGTAAAGTTGGTAAGTGAGCGAGAAGCCTTATTGTTTGAAATGGTTAGCTTTTTATTTCTTTGCATATTTATGCCCTGTAGCTTCTATGCCCAGCATTTGTCTTGAGGTATCTTTACCACTTCGAAGAATTATGATACTCGGTAAATTTGATAGGAGGCACGAGTTCTATTTAAGGGTTGTAATTAGGAAGGAAGAAGAAAAGCTATAGAAGTAGCAGGCGGCAGAAAACATGGGAAGATTGATTATTTCTTTGACATATCTTCTTGTAGAGTAACTTCAGCATGTATAGGTTTTAAGCTACTACTTAAATGGCACACACGCATTAACACAATAGGAGTATAGTTACATAACCAAAGCATACCTGTAATTACCAGCCATCTCCAGTGAAACCAAGAAAACCAGTTAGGCACCTTAGGCATTTGTGAAAACTTATCTATGATATGGTGGATATTGTCCAACTGAACTTGAACAGTCTGAGAGAAATCAGACAAATTAAATTAACCCATTCCTGGGGAATGTTCACATCCCTTATGTTCTTTTAACAGTAAATAGCCTGTAGTTGTAAGATTTTGGAGCGCTACCATTTGCACTTCTCCTAATTCTTGGTTGAGTTCCAACAGTATAGATCCAGTCAAATTTGTTGTTTTACTGTATGCACATGCCAGCTTAGATATCTCCTTCTTCGTTCCCATGGCAAGTCCAGGAACTGGTGGGATGAGTGCATCTACAGCTGTAGCAGTGCGTGGATCTTTGTTGGGGTTTTTTGATGATCATCTTCTGGCATGAGTCTTCCAGAGAGTGCTGATGTTGGAAGTTCTTTTTCATATCGTATCTTAGTTCATTTTCGGGGTAGCCCGATTAGGCTTTGATCCTCTGTATAAACACAAACAGACCCTTTGCCTACACTTTTATATGCCCTTTATACCCTTGTGTAGAACTCATTGGAGGTTACCAAACAGGAACTGCCTTTTTTTTTCTTTTTTTGGTATCACTAATCTACACTTACATGATGAATATTATGTTTACTAGGCTCTCCCCTATACGAGGTCCCCCCTATAAACCCCTTTACAGTCACTGTCCATCAGCATAGCAAAATGTTGTAGAATCACTACTTGCCTTCTCTGTGTTGTACAGCCCTCCCTTTTCTCCTACCCACCCATGCATGCTAATCTTAATATCCCCCTACTTCTCCCCCGCCCTTATGCCTCCCTACCCACCCATCCTCCCCAGTCCCTTTCCCTTTGGTACCTGTTAGTTCATTCTTGAGTTCTGTGATTCTGCTGCTGTTTTGTTCCTTCAGTTTTTCCTTTGTTCTTATACTCCACAGATAAGTGAAATCATTTGGTATTTCTCTTTCTCCGCTTGGCTTGTTTCACTGAGCATAATACCCTCCAGCACCATCCATGTTGCTGCAAATGGTTGGATTTGCCCTTTTCTTATGGCTGAGTAGTATTCTATTGTGTATATGTACCACATCTTCTTTATCCTTCATCTATCGATGGACATTTAGGTTTCTTCCAATTCTTGGCCTTTGTAAATAGTGCTGCGATATACATAGGGGGTGCACTGATCTTACTCATACTTGATTGCTGCATTCTTAGGGTAAATTCCTAGGAGTGCACTTCCTGGGTCAAATGGTAAGTCTGTTTTGAGCATTTTGATGTACCTCCATACTGCTTTCCACAATGGTTGGACTAACTTACATTCCCACCAGCAGTGTAGGAGGGTTCCCCTTTCTCCACAGCCTCGCCAACATTTGTTGTTGTTTGTCTTTTGGATGGCAGCCATCCTTACTGGTGTGAGGTGATACCTCATTGTAGTTTTAATTTGCATTTCTCTGATAATTAGCGATGTGGAGCATCTTTTCATGTGTCTGTTGGCCATCTGTATTTCTTTTTTGGAGAACTGTCTGTTCAGTTCCTCTGCCCATTTTTTAATTGGGTTATTTGTTTTTTGTTTGTTGAGGCGTGTGAGCTCTTTATATATTCTGGACGTCAAGCCTTTATCGGATGTGTCATTTTCAAATATATTCTCCCATACTGTAGGGATCCTTTTTGTTCTATTGATGGTGTCTTTTGCTGTACAGAAGCTTTTCAGCTTAATAGAGTCCCACTTACTCATTTTTGCTGTTGTTTTCCTTGCCCGGGGAGATATGTTCAAGAAGAGGTCACTCATGTTTATGTCTAAGAGGTTTTTTGCCTATGTTTTCTTCCAAGAGTTTAATGGTTTCATGACTTACATTCAGGTCTTTGATCCATTTGGAGTTTACTTTTGTATATGGGGTTAGACAATGGTACAGATTCATTCTCCTACATGTAGCTGTCCAGTTTTGCCAGCACCATCTGTTGAAGAGACTGTCATTTCGCCATTGTATGTCCATGGCTCCTTTATCAAATATTAATTGACCTTATATGTCTGGGTTAATGTCTGGATTCTCTAGCCTGTTCCATTGGTGTGTGGCTCTGCTCTTGTGCCAGTACCAAATTGTCTTGATTACTATGGCTTTATAGTAGAGCTTGAAATTGGGGAGTGAGATCCCCCCTACTTTATTCTTTTTTTTTTTTTTTTGTAAGATAATTATATTTTTTATTGAAGTGTAGTTGACGCACAGTATTACATTACATTAGTTTCAAGAGTACAACACAGTGATAAAATATTTATATACATAATTCTAGGTTCCAGCTATCACCCTACCAAGCTGTTACAATAACTTGACTATATTCCTTATGCTATACATTACATCCCGGTTACTTATTTATTTTACCATTGGAAGTCTGTCCTTTTTTTTTTTTTTTTTTTGTGAGAGCATCTCTCATATTTATTGATCAAATGGATGTTAATGACAATAAAATTCTGTATAGGGGAGTCAATGCTCAATGCACAATCATTAATCCACCCCAAGCCTAATTTTCGTCAGTCTCCAATCTTCTGAGGCATAGCAAACAAGTTCTTACATGGAGAACAAATTCTTACATAGTGAATAAGTTACATAGTGAACAGTACAAGGGCAGTCATCACAGAAACTTTCGGTTTTGCTCATGCATTATGAACTATAAACAGTCAGTTCAAATATGAATACTCATTTGGTTTTTATACTTGATTTATATGTGGATACCACATTTCTCTCTTTATTATTATTATTTTTAATAAAATGCTGAAGTGGTAGGTAGATACGAGATAAAGATAGAAAACGTAGTTTAGTGTTGTAAGAGAGCAAATGTAGATGATCAGGTGTGTGCCTGTAGACTATGTGTTAATCCAAGCTAGACAAGGGCAATAAAACATCCACGTATGCAGAAGATTTCTCTCAGAACGGGGGGGTGCGGTTCTAAGCCTCACCTCTGTTGATCCCCAATTTCTCACCTGATGACCCCCCTGCGACTGTGCCTGTCTTAGGTTGTTCCTCCCTTGAGGAATCTTACCCGTCTCTGGCTAACCAGTCATCTTCCGGGGCCATACAGGGAAATGTAAAGTTGGTAAGTGAGCGAGAAGCCTTATTGTTTGAAATGGTTAGCTTTTTATTTCTTTGCATATTTATGCCCTGTAGCTTCTATGCCCAGCATTTGTCTTGAGGTATCTTTACCACTTCGAAGAATTATGATACTCGGTAAATTTGATAGGAGGCACGAGTTCTATTTAAGGGTTGTAATTAGGAAGGAAGAAGAAAAGCTATAGAAGTAGCAGGCGGCAGAAAACATGGGAAGATTGATTATTTCTTTGACATATCTTCTTGTAGAGTAACTTCAGCATGTATAGGTTTTAAGCTACTACTTAAATGGCACACACGCATTAACACAATAGGAGTATAGTTACATAACCAAAGCATACCTGTAATTACCAGCCATCTCCAGTGAAACCAAGAAAACCAGTTAGGCACCTTAGGCATTTGTGAAAACTTATCTATGATATGGTGGATATTGTCCAACTGAACTTGAACAGTCTGAGAGAAATCAGACAAATTAAATTAACCCATTCCTGGGGAATGTTCACATCCCTTATGTTCTTTTAACAGTAAATAGCCTGTAGTTGTAAGATTTTGGAGCGCTACCATTTGCACTTCTCCTAATTCTTGGTTGAGTTCCAACAGTATAGATCCAGTCAAATTTGTTGTTTTACTGTATGCACATGCCAGCTTAGATATCTCCTTCTTCGTTCCCATGGCAAGTCCAGGAACTGGTGGGATGAGTGCATCTACAGCTGTAGCAGTGCGTGGATCTTTGTTGGGGTTTTTTGATGATCATCTTCTGGCATGAGTCTTCCAGAGAGTGCTGATGTTGGAAGTTCTTTTTCATATCGTATCTTAGTTCATTTTCGGGGTAGCCCGATTAGGCTTTGATCCTCTGTATAAACACAAACAGACCCTTTGCCTACACTTTTATATGCCCTTTATACCCTTGTGTAGAACTCATTGGAGGTTACCAAACAGGAACTGCCTTTTTTTTTCTTTTTTTGGTATCACTAATCTACACTTACATGATGAATATTATGTTTACTAGGCTCTCCCCTATACGAGGTCCCCCCTATAAACCCCTTTACAGTCACTGTCCATCAGCATAGCAAAATGTTGTAGAATCACTACTTGCCTTCTCTGTGTTGTACAGCCCTCCCTTTTCTCCTACCCACCCATGCATGCTAATCTTAATATCCCCCTACTTCTCCCCCGCCCTTATGCCTCCCTACCCACCCATCCTCCCCAGTCCCTTTCCCTTTGGTACCTGTTAGTTCATTCTTGAGTTCTGTGATTCTGCTGCTGTTTTGTTCCTTCAGTTTTTCCTTTGTTCTTATACTCCACAGATAAGTGAAATCATTTGGTATTTCTCTTTCTCCGCTTGGCTTGTTTCACTGAGCATAATACCCTCCAGCACCATCCATGTTGCTGCAAATGGTTGGATTTGCCCTTTTCTTATGGCTGAGTAGTATTCTATTGTGTATATGTACCACATCTTCTTTATCCTTCATCTATCGATGGACATTTAGGTTTCTTCCAATTCTTGGCCTTTGTAAATAGTGCTGCGATATACATAGGGGGTGCACTGATCTTACTCATACTTGATTGCTGCATTCTTAGGGTAAATTCCTAGGAGTGCACTTCCTGGGTCAAATGGTAAGTCTGTTTTGAGCATTTTGATGTACCTCCATACTGCTTTCCACAATGGTTGGACTAACTTACATTCCCACCAGCAGTGTAGGAGGGTTCCCCTTTCTCCACAGCCTCGCCAACATTTGTTGTTGTTTGTCTTTTGGATGGCAGCCATCCTTACTGGTGTGAGGTGATACCTCATTGTAGTTTTAATTTGCATTTCTCTGATAATTAGCGATGTGGAGCATCTTTTCATGTGTCTGTTGGCCATCTGTATTTCTTTTTTGGAGAACTGTCTGTTCAGTTCCTCTGCCCATTTTTTAATTGGGTTATTTGTTTTTTGTTTGTTGAGGCGTGTGAGCTCTTTATATATTCTGGACGTCAAGCCTTTATCGGATGTGTCATTTTCAAATATATTCTCCCATACTGTAGGGATCCTTTTTGTTCTATTGATGGTGTCTTTTGCTGTACAGAAGCTTTTCAGCTTAATAGAGTCCCACTTACTCATTTTTGCTGTTGTTTTCCTTGCCCGGGGAGATATGTTCAAGAAGAGGTCACTCATGTTTATGTCTAAGAGGTTTTTTGCCTATGTTTTCTTCCAAGAGTTTAATGGTTTCATGACTTACATTCAGGTCTTTGATCCATTTGGAGTTTACTTTTGTATATGGGGTTAGACAATGGTACAGATTCATTCTCCTACATGTAGCTGTCCAGTTTTGCCAGCACCATCTGTTGAAGAGACTGTCATTTCGCCATTGTATGTCCATGGCTCCTTTATCAAATATTAATTGACCTTATATGTCTGGGTTAATGTCTGGATTCTCTAGCCTGTTCCATTGGTGTGTGGCTCTGCTCTTGTGCCAGTACCAAATTGTCTTGATTACTATGGCTTTATAGTAGAGCTTGAAATTGGGGAGTGAGATCCCCCCTACTTTATTCTTTTTTTTTTTTTTTTGTAAGATAATTATATTTTTTATTGAAGTGTAGTTGACGCACAGTATTACATTACATTAGTTTCAAGAGTACAACACAGTGATAAAATATTTATATACATAATTCTAGGTTCCAGCTATCACCCTACCAAGCTGTTACAATAACTTGACTATATTCCTTATGCTATACATTACATCCCGGTTACTTATTTATTTTACCATTGGAAGTCTGTCCTTTTTTTTTTTTTTTTTTTGTGAGAGCATCTCTCATATTTATTGATCAAATGGATGTTAATGACAATAAAATTCTGTATAGGGGAGTCAATGCTCAATGCACAATCATTAATCCACCCCAAGCCTAATTTTCGTCAGTCTCCAATCTTCTGAGGCATAGCAAACAAGTTCTTACATGGAGAACAAATTCTTACATAGTGAATAAGTTACATAGTGAACAGTACAAGGGCAGTCATCACAGAAACTTTCGGTTTTGCTCATGCATTATGAACTATAAACAGTCAGTTCAAATATGAATACTCATTTGGTTTTTATACTTGATTTATATGTGGATACCACATTTCTCTCTTTATTATTATTATTTTTAATAAAATGCTGAAGTGGTAGGTAGATACGAGATAAAGATAGAAAACGTAGTTTAGTGTTGTAAGAGAGCAAATGTAGATGATCAGGTGTGTGCCTGTAGACTATGTGTTAATCCAAGCTAGACAAGGGCAATAAAACATCCACGTATGCAGAAGATTTCTCTCAGAACGGGGGGGTGCGGTTCTAAGCCTCACCTCTGTTGATCCCCAATTTCTCACCTGATGACCCCCCTGCGACTGTGCCTGTCTTAGGTTGTTCCTCCCTTGAGGAATCTTACCCGTCTCTGGCTAACCAGTCATCTTCCGGGGCCATACAGGGAAATGTAAAGTTGGTAAGTGAGCGAGAAGCCTTATTGTTTGAAATGGTTAGCTTTTTATTTCTTTGCATATTTATGCCCTGTAGCTTCTATGCCCAGCATTTGTCTTGAGGTATCTTTACCACTTCGAAGAATTATGATACTCGGTAAATTTGATAGGAGGCACGAGTTCTATTTAAGGGTTGTAATTAGGAAGGAAGAAGAAAAGCTATAGAAGTAGCAGGCGGCAGAAAACATGGGAAGATTGATTATTTCTTTGACATATCTTCTTGTAGAGTAACTTCAGCATGTATAGGTTTTAAGCTACTACTTAAATGGCACACACGCATTAACACAATAGGAGTATAGTTACATAACCAAAGCATACCTGTAATTACCAGCCATCTCCAGTGAAACCAAGAAAACCAGTTAGGCACCTTAGGCATTTGTGAAAACTTATCTATGATATGGTGGATATTGTCCAACTGAACTTGAACAGTCTGAGAGAAATCAGACAAATTAAATTAACCCATTCCTGGGGAATGTTCACATCCCTTATGTTCTTTTAACAGTAAATAGCCTGTAGTTGTAAGATTTTGGAGCGCTACCATTTGCACTTCTCCTAATTCTTGGTTGAGTTCCAACAGTATAGATCCAGTCAAATTTGTTGTTTTACTGTATGCACATGCCAGCTTAGATATCTCCTTCGTTCCCATGGCAAGTCCAGGAACTGGTGGGATGAGTGCATCTACAGCTGTAGCAGTGCGTGGATCTTTGTTGGGGTTTTTTGATGATCATCTTCTGGCATGAGTCTTCCAGAGAGTGCTGATGTTGGAAGTTCTTTTTCATATCGTATCTTAGTTCATTTTCGGGGTAGCCCAATTAGGCTTTGATCCTCTGTATAAACACAAACAGACCCTTTGCCTACACTTTTATATGCCCTTTATACCCTTGTGTAGAACTCATTGGAGGTTACCAAACAGGAACTGCCTTTTTTTTTCTTTTTTTGGTATCACTAATCTACACTTACATGATGAATATTATGTTTACTAGGCTCTCCCCTATACGAGGTCCCCCCTATAAACCCCTTTACAGTCACTGTCCATCAGCATAGCAAAATGTTGTAGAATCACTACTTGCCTTCTCTGTGTTGTACAGCCCTCCCTTTTCTCCTACCCACCCATGCATGCTAATCTTAATATCCCCCTACTTCTCCCCCGCCCTTATGCCTCCCTACCCACCCATCCTCCCCAGTCCCTTTCCCTTTGGTACCTGTTAGTTCATTCTTGAGTTCTGTGATTCTGCTGCTGTTTTGTTCCTTCAGTTTTTCCTTTGTTCTTATACTCCACAGATAAGTGAAATCATTTGGTATTTCTCTTTCTCCGCTTGGCTTGTTTCACTGAGCATAATACCCTCCAGCACCATCCATGTTGCTGCAAATGGTTGGATTTGCCCTTTTCTTATGGCTGAGTAGTATTCTATTGTGTATATGTACCACATCTTCTTTATCCTTCATCTATCGATGGACATTTAGGTTTCTTCCAATTCTTGGCCTTTGTAAATAGTGCTGCGATATACATAGGGGGTGCACTGATCTTACTCATACTTGATTGCTGCATTCTTAGGGTAAATTCCTAGGAGTGCACTTCCTGGGTCAAATGGTAAGTCTGTTTTGAGCATTTTGATGTACCTCCATACTGCTTTCCACAATGGTTGGACTAACTTACATTCCCACCAGCAGTGTAGGAGGGTTCCCCTTTCTCCACAGCCTCGCCAACATTTGTTGTTGTTTGTCTTTTGGATGGCAGCCATCCTTACTGGTGTGAGGTGATACCTCATTGTAGTTTTAATTTGCATTTCTCTGATAATTAGCGATGTGGAGCATCTTTTCATGTGTCTGTTGGCCATCTGTATTTCTTTTTTGGAGAACTGTCTGTTCAGTTCCTCTGCCCATTTTTTAATTGGGTTATTTGTTTTTTGTTTGTTGAGGCGTGTGAGCTCTTTATATATTCTGGACGTCAAGCCTTTATCGGATGTGTCATTTTCAAATATATTCTCCCATACTGTAGGGATCCTTTTTGTTCTATTGATGGTGTCTTTTGCTGTACAGAAGCTTTTCAGCTTAATAGAGTCCCACTTACTCATTTTTGCTGTTGTTTTCCTTGCCCGGGGAGATATGTTCAAGAAGAGGTCACTCATGTTTATGTCTAAGAGGTTTTTTGCCTATGTTTTCTTCCAAGAGTTTAATGGTTTCATGACTTACATTCAGGTCTTTGATCCATTTGGAGTTTACTTTTGTATATGGGGTTAGACAATGGTACAGATTCATTCTCCTACATGTAGCTGTCCAGTTTTGCCAGCACCATCTGTTGAAGAGACTGTCATTTCGCCATTGTATGTCCATGGCTCCTTTATCAAATATTAATTGACCTTATATGTCTGGGTTAATGTCTGGATTCTCTAGCCTGTTCCATTGGTGTGTGGCTCTGCTCTTGTGCCAGTACCAAATTGTCTTGATTACTATGGCTTTATAGTAGAGCTTGAAATTGGGGAGTGAGATCCCCCCTACTTTATTCTTTTTTTTTTTTTTTTGTAAGATAATTATATTTTTTATTGAAGTGTAGTTGACGCACAGTATTACATTACATTAGTTTCAAGAGTACAACACAGTGATAAAATATTTATATACATAATTCTAGGTTCCAGCTATCACCCTACCAAGCTGTTACAATAACTTGACTATATTCCTTATGCTATACATTACATCCCGGTTACTTATTTATTTTACTATTGGAAGTCTGTCCTTTTTTTTTTTTTTTTTTTGTGAGATCATCTCTCATATTTGTTGATCAAATGGATGTTAATGACAATAAAATTCTGTATAGGGGAGTCAATGCTCAATGCACAATCATTAATCCACCCCAAGCCTAATTTTCGTCAGTCTCCAATCTTCTGAGGCATAGCAAACAAGTTCTTACATGGAGAACAAATTCTTACATAGTGAATAAGTTACATAGTGAACAGTACAAGGGCAGTCATCACAGAAACTTTCGGTTTTGCTCATGCATTATGAACTATAAACAGTCAGTTCAAATATGAATACTCATTTGGTTTTTATACTTGATTTATATGTGGATACCACATTTCTCTCTTTATTATTATTATTTTTAATAAAATGCTGAAGTGGTAGGTAGATACGAGATAAAGATAGAAAACGTAGTTTAGTGTTGTAAGAGAGCAAATGTAGATGATCAGGTGTGTGCCTGTAGACTATGTGTTAATCCAAGCTAGACAAGGGCAATAAAACATCCACGTATGCAGAAGATTTCTCTCAGAACGGGGGGGTGCGGTTCTAAGCCTCACCTCTGTTGATCCCCAATTTCTCACCTGATGACCCCCCTGCGACTGTGCCTGTCTTAGGTTGTTCCTCCCTTGAGGAATCTTACCCGTCTCTGGCTAACCAGTCATCTTCCGGGGCCATACAGGGAAATGTAAAGTTGGTAAGTGAGCGAGAAGCCTTATTGTTTGAAATGGTTAGCTTTTTATTTCTTTGCATATTTATGCCCTGTAGCTTCTATGCCCAGCATTTGTCTTGAGGTATCTTTACCACTTCGAAGAATTATGATACTCGGTAAATTTGATAGGAGGCACGAGTTCTATTTAAGGGTTGTAATTAGGAAGGAAGAAGAAAAGCTATAGAAGTAGCAGGCGGCAGAAAACATGGGAAGATTGATTATTTCTTTGACATATCTTCTTGTAGAGTAACTTCAGCATGTATAGGTTTTAAGCTACTACTTAAATGGCACACACGCATTAACACAATAGGAGTATAGTTACATAACCAAAGCATACCTGTAATTACCAGCCATCTCCAGTGAAACCAAGAAAACCAGTTAGGCACCTTAGGCATTTGTGAAAACTTATCTATGATATGGTGGATATTGTCCAACTGAACTTGAACAGTCTGAGAGAAATCAGACAAATTAAATTAACCCATTCCTGGGGAATGTTCACATCCCTTATGTTCTTTTAACAGTAAATAGTCTGTAGTTGTAAGATTTTGGAGCGCTACCATTTGCACTTCTCCTAATTCTTGGTTGAGTTCCAACAGTATAGATCCAGTCAAATTTGTTGTTTTACTGTATGCACATGCCAGCTTAGATATCTCCTTCTTCGTTCCCATGGCAAGTCCAGGAACTGGTGGGATGAGTGCATCTACAGCTGTAGCAGTGCGTGGATCTTTGTTGGGGTTTTTTGATGATCATCTTCTGGCATGAGTCTTCCAGAGAGTGCTGATGTTGGAAGTTCTTTTTCATATCGTATCTTAGTTCATTTTCGGGGTAGCCCGATTAGGCTTTGATCCTCTGTATAAACACAAACAGACCCTTTGCCTACACTTTTATATGCCCTTTATACCCTTGTGTAGAACTCATTGGAGGTTACCAAACAGGAACTGCCTTTTTTTTTCTTTTTTTGGTATCACTAATCTACACTTACATGATGAATATTATGTTTACTAGGCTCTCCCCTATACGAGGTCCCCCCTATAAACCCCTTTACAGTCACTGTCCATCAGCATAGCAAAATGTTGTAGAATCACTACTTGCCTTCTCTGTGTTGTACAGCCCTCCCTTTTCTCCTACCCACCCATGCATGCTAATCTTAATATCCCCCTACTTCTCCCCCGCCCTTATGCCTCCCTACCCACCCATCCTCCCCAGTCCCTTTCCCTTTGGTACCTGTTAGTTCATTCTTGAGTTCTGTGATTCTGCTGCTGTTTTGTTCCTTCAGTTTTTCCTTTGTTCTTATACTCCACAGATAAGTGAAATCATTTGGTATTTCTCTTTCTCCGCTTGGCTTGTTTCACTGAGCATAATACCCTCCAGCACCATCCATGTTGCTGCAAATGGTTGGATTTGCCCTTTTCTTATGGCTGAGTAGTATTCTATTGTGTATATGTACCACATCTTCTTTATCCTTCATCTATCGATGGACATTTAGGTTTCTTCCAATTCTTGGCCTTTGTAAATAGTGCTGCGATATACATAGGGGGTGCACTGATCTTACTCATACTTGATTGCTGCATTCTTAGGGTAAATTCCTAGGAGTGCACTTCCTGGGTCAAATGGTAAGTCTGTTTTGAGCATTTTGATGTACCTCCATACTGCTTTCCACAATGGTTGGACTAACTTACATTCCCACCAGCAGTGTAGGAGGGTTCCCCTTTCTCCACAGCCTCGCCAACATTTGTTGTTGTTTGTCTTTTGGATGGCAGCCATCCTTACTGGTGTGAGGTGATACCTCATTGTAGTTTTAATTTGCATTTCTCTGATAATTAGCGATGTGGAGCATCTTTTCATGTGTCTGTTGGCCATCTGTATTTCTTTTTTGGAGAACTGTCTGTTCAGTTCCTCTGCCCATTTTTTAATTGGGTTATTTGTTTTTTGTTTGTTGAGGCGTGTGAGCTCTTTATATATTCTGGACGTCAAGCCTTTATCGGATGTGTCATTTTCAAATATATTCTCCCATACTGTAGGGATCCTTTTTGTTCTATTGATGGTGTCTTTTGCTGTACAGAAGCTTTTCAGCTTAATATAGTCCCACTTACTCATTTTTGCTGTTGTTTTCCTTGCCCGGGGAGATATGTTCAAGAAGAGGTCACTCATGTTTATGTCTAAGAGGTTTTTTGCCTATGTTTTCTTCCAAGAGTTTAATGGTTTCATGACTTACATTCAGGTCTTTGATCCATTTGGAGTTTACTTTTGTATATGGGGTTAGACAATGGTACAGATTCATTCTCCTACATGTAGCTGTCCAGTTTTGCCAGCACCATCTGTTGAAGAGACTGTCATTTCGCCATTGTATGTCCATGGCTCCTTTATCAAATATTAATTGACCTTATATGTCTGGGTTAATGTCTGGATTCTCTAGCCTGTTCCATTGGTGTGTGGCTCTGCTCTTGTGCCAGTACCAAATTGTCTTGATTACTGTGGCTTTATAGTAGAGCTTGAAATTGGGGAGTGAGATCCCCCCTACTTTATTCTTTTTTTTTTTTTTGTAAGATAATTATATTTTTTATTGAAGTGTAGTTGACGCACAGTATTACATTACATTAGTTTCAAGAGTACAACACAGTGATAAAATATTTATATACATAATTCTAGGTTCCAGCTATCACCCTACCAAGCTGTTACAATAACTTGACTATATTCCTTATGCTATACATTACATCCCGGTTACTTATTTATTTTACCATTGGAAGTCTGTCCTTTTTTTTTTTTTTTTTTTGTGAGAGCATCTCTCATATTTATTGATCAAATGGATGTTAATGACAATAAAATTCTGTATAGGGGAGTCAATGCTCAATGCACAATCATTAATCCACCCCAAGCCTAATTTTCGTCAGTCTCCAATCTTCTGAGGCATAGCAAACAAGTTCTTACATGGAGAACAAATTCTTACATAGTGAATAAGTTACATAGTGAACAGTACAAGGGCAGTCATCACAGAAACTTTCGGTTTTGCTCATGCATTATGAACTATAAACAGTCAGTTCAAATATGAATACTCATTTGGTTTTTATACTTGATTTATATGTGGATACCACATTTCTCTCTTTATTATTATTATTTTTAATAAAATGCTGAAGTGGTAGGTAGATACGAGATAAAGATAGAAAACGTAGTTTAGTGTTGTAAGAGAGCAAATGTAGATGATCAGGTGTGTGCCTGTAGACTATGTGTTAATCCAAGCTAGACAAGGGCAATAAAACATCCACGTATGCAGAAGATTTCTCTCAGAACGGGGGGGTGCGGTTCTAAGCCTCACCTCTGTTGATCCCCAATTTCTCACCTGATGACCCCCCTGCGACTGTGCCTGTCTTAGGTTGTTCCTCCCTTGAGGAATCTTACCCGTCTCTGGCTAACCAGTCATCTTCCGGGGCCATACAGGGAAATGTAAAGTTGGTAAGTGAGCGAGAAGCCTTATTGTTTGAAATGGTTAGCTTTTTATTTCTTTGCATATTTATGCCCTGTAGCTTCTATGCCCAGCATTTGTCTTGAGGTATCTTTACCACTTCGAAGAATTATGATACTCGGTAAATTTGATAGGAGGCACGAGTTCTATTTAAGGGTTGTAATTAGGAAGGAAGAAGAAAAGCTATAGAAGTAGCAGGCGGCAGAAAACATGGGAAGATTGATTATTTCTTTGACATATCTTCTTGTAGAGTAACTTCAGCATGTATAGGTTTTAAGCTACTACTTAAATGGCACACACGCATTAACACAATAGGAGTATAGTTACATAACCAAAGCATACCTGTAATTACCAGCCATCTCCAGTGAAACCAAGAAAACCAGTTAGGCACCTTAGGCATTTGTGAAAACTTATCTATGATATGGTGGATATTGTCCAACTGAACTTGAACAGTCTGAGAGAAATCAGACAAATTAAATTAACCCATTCCTGGGGAATGTTCACATCCCTTATGTTCTTTTAACAGTAAATAGCCTGTAGTTGTAAGATTTTGGAGCGCTACCATTTGCACTTCTCCTAATTCTTGGTTGAGTTCCAACAGTATAGATCCAGTCAAATTTGTTGTTTTACTGTATGCACATGCCAGCTTAGATATCTCCTTCTTCGTTCCCATGGCAAGTCCAGGAACTGGTGGGATGAGTGCATCTACAGCTGTAGCAGTGCGTGGATCTTTGTTGGGGTTTTTTGATGATCATCTTCTGGCATGAGTCTTCCAGAGAGTGCTGATGTTGGAAGTTCTTTTTCATATCGTATCTTAGTTCATTTTCGGGGTAGCCCGATTAGGCTTTGATCCTCTGTATAAACACAAACAGACCCTTTGCCTACACTTTTATATGCCCTTTATACCCTTGTGTAGAACTCATTGGAGGTTACCAAACAGGAACTGCCTTTTTTTTTCTTTTTTTGGTATCACTAATCTACACTTACATGATGAATATTATGTTTACTAGGCTCTCCCCTATACGAGGTCCCCCCTATAAACCCCTTTACAGTCACTGTCCATCAGCATAGCAAAATGTTGTAGAATCACTACTTGCCTTCTCTGTGTTGTACAGCCCTCCCTTTTCTCCTACCCACCCATGCATGCTAATCTTAATATCCCCCTACTTCTCCCCCGCCCTTATGCCTCCCTACCCACCCATCCTCCCCAGTCCCTTTCCCTTTGGTACCTGTTAGTTCATTCTTGAGTTCTGTGATTCTGCTGCTGTTTTGTTCCTTCAGTTTTTCCTTTGTTCTTATACTCCACAGATAAGTGAAATCATTTGGTATTTCTCTTTCTCCGCTTGGCTTGTTTCACTGAGCATAATACCCTCCAGCACCATCCATGTTGCTGCAAATGGTTGGATTTGCCCTTTTCTTATGGCTGAGTAGTATTCTATTGTGTATATGTACCACATCTTCTTTATCCTTCATCTATCGATGGACATTTAGGTTTCTTCCAATTCTTGGCCTTTGTAAATAGTGCTGCGATATACATAGGGGGTGCACTGATCTTACTCATACTTGATTGCTGCATTCTTAGGGTAAATTCCTAGGAGTGCACTTCCTGGGTCAAATGGTAAGTCTGTTTTGAGCATTTTGATGTACCTCCATACTGCTTTCCACAATGGTTGGACTAACTTACATTCCCACCAGCAGTGTAGGAGGGTTCCCCTTTCTCCACAGCCTCGCCAACATTTGTTGTTGTTTGTCTTTTGGATGGCAGCCATCCTTACTGGTGTGAGGTGATACCTCATTGTAGTTTTAATTTGCATTTCTCTGATAATTAGCGATGTGGAGCATCTTTTCATGTGTCTGTTGGCCATCTGTATTTCTTTTTTGGAGAACTGTCTGTTCAGTTCCTCTGCCCATTTTTTAATTGGGTTATTTGTTTTTTGTTTGTTGAGGCGTGTGAGCTCTTTATATATTCTGGACGTCAAGCCTTTATCGGATGTGTCATTTTCAAATATATTCTCCCATACTGTAGGGATCCTTTTTGTTCTATTGATGGTGTCTTTTGCTGTACAGAAGCTTTTCAGCTTAATATAGTCCCACTTACTCATTTTTGCTGTTGTTTTCCTTGCCCGGGGAGATATGTTCAAGAAGAGGTCACTCATGTTTATGTCTAAGAGGTTTTTTGCCTATGTTTTCTTCCAAGAGTTTAATGGTTTCATGACTTACATTCAGGTCTTTGATCCATTTGGAGTTTACTTTTGTATATGGGGTTAGACAATGGTACAGATTCATTCTCCTACATGTAGCTGTCCAGTTTTGCCAGCACCATCTGTTGAAGAGACTGTCATTTCGCCATTGTATGTCCATGGCTCCTTTATCAAATATTAATTGACCTTATATGTCTGGGTTAATGTCTGGATTCTCTAGCCTGTTCCATTGGTGTGTGGCTCTGCTCTTGTGCCAGTACCAAATTGTCTTGATTACTATGGCTTTATAGTAGAGCTTGAAATTGGGGAGTGAGATCCCCCCTACTTTATTCTTTTTTTTTTTTTTTTGTAAGATAATTATATTTTTTATTGAAGTGTAGTTGACGCACAGTATTACATTACATTAGTTTCAAGAGTACAACACAGTGATAAAATATTTATATACATAATTCTAGGTTCCAGCTATCACCCTACCAAGCTGTTACAATAACTTGACTATATTCCTTATGCTATACATTACATCCCGGTTACTTATTTATTTTACCATTGGAAGTCTGTCCTTTTTTTTTTTTTTTTTTTGTGAGAGCATCTCTCATATTTATTGATCAAATGGATGTTAATGACAATAAAATTCTGTATAGGGGAGTCAATGCTCAATGCACAATCATTAATCCACCCCAAGCCTAATTTTCGTCAGTCTCCAATCTTCTGAGGCATAGCAAACAAGTTCTTACATGGAGAACAAATTCTTACATAGTGAATAAGTTACATAGTGAACAGTACAAGGGCAGTCATCACAGAAACTTTCGGTTTTGCTCATGCATTATGAACTATAAACAGTCAGTTCAAATATGAATACTCATTTGGTTTTTATACTTGATTTATATGTGGATACCACATTTCTCTCTTTATTATTATTATTTTTAATAAAATGCTGAAGTGGTAGGTAGATACGAGATAAAGATAGAAAACGTAGTTTAGTGTTGTAAGAGAGCAAATGTAGATGATCAGGTGTGTGCCTGTAGACTATGTGTTAATCCAAGCTAGACAAGGGCAATAAAACATCCACGTATGCAGAAGATTTCTCTCAGAACGGGGGGGTGCGGTTCTAAGCCTCACCTCTGTTGATCCCCAATTTCTCACCTGATGACCCCCCTGCGACTGTGCCTGTCTTAGGTTGTTCCTCCCTTGAGGAATCTTACCCGTCTCTGGCTAACCAGTCATCTTCCGGGGCCATACAGGGAAATGTAAAGTTGGTAAGTGAGCGAGAAGCCTTATTGTTTGAAATGGTTAGCTTTTTATTTCTTTGCATATTTATGCCCTGTAGCTTCTATGCCCAGCATTTGTCTTGAGGTATCTTTACCACTTCGAAGAATTATGATACTCGGTAAATTTGATAGGAGGCACGAGTTCTATTTAAGGGTTGTAATTAGGAAGGAAGAAGAAAAGCTATAGAAGTAGCAGGCGGCAGAAAACATGGGAAGATTGATTATTTCTTTGACATATCTTCTTGTAGAGTAACTTCAGCATGTATAGGTTTTAAGCTACTACTTAAATGGCACACACGCATTAACACAATAGGAGTATAGTTACATAACCAAAGCATACCTGTAATTACCAGCCATCTCCAGTGAAACCAAGAAAACCAGTTAGGCACCTTAGGCATTTGTGAAAACTTATCTATGATATGGTGGATATTGTCCAACTGAACTTGAACAGTCTGAGAGAAATCAGACAAATTAAATTAACCCATTCCTGGGGAATGTTCACATCCCTTATGTTCTTTTAACAGTAAATAGCCTGTAGTTGTAAGATTTTGGAGCGCTACCATTTGCACTTCTCCTAATTCTTGGTTGAGTTCCAACAGTATAGATCCAGTCAAATTTGTTGTTTTACTGTATGCACATGCCAGCTTAGATATCTCCTTCTTCGTTCCCATGGCAAGTCCAGGAACTGGTGGGATGAGTGCATCTACAGCTGTAGCAGTGCGTGGATCTTTGTTGGGGTTTTTTGATGATCATCTTCTGGCATGAGTCTTCCAGAGAGTGCTGATGTTGGAAGTTCTTTTTCATATCGTATCTTAGTTCATTTTCGGGGTAGCCCAATTAGGCTTTGATCCTCTGTATAAACACAAACAGACCCTTTGCCTACACTTTTATATGCCCTTTATACCCTTGTGTAGAACTCATTGGAGGTTACCAAACAGGAACTGCCTTTTTTTTTCTTTTTTTGGTATCACTAATCTACACTTACATGATGAATATTATGTTTACTAGGCTCTCCCCTATACGAGGTCCCCCCTATAAACCCCTTTACAGTCACTGTCCATCAGCATAGCAAAATGTTGTAGAATCACTACTTGCCTTCTCTGTGTTGTACAGCCCTCCCTTTTCTCCTACCCACCCATGCATGCTAATCTTAATATCCCCCTACTTCTCCCCCGCCCTTATGCCTCCCTACCCACCCATCCTCCCCAGTCCCTTTCCCTTTGGTACCTGTTAGTTCATTCTTGAGTTCTGTGATTCTGCTGCTGTTTTGTTCCTTCAGTTTTTCCTTTGTTCTTATACTCCACAGATAAGTGAAATCATTTGGTATTTCTCTTTCTCCGCTTGGCTTGTTTCACTGAGCATAATACCCTCCAGCACCATCCATGTTGCTGCAAATGGTTGGATTTGCCCTTTTCTTATGGCTGAGTAGTATTCTATTGTGTATATGTACCACATCTTCTTTATCCTTCATCTATCGATGGACATTTAGGTTTCTTCCAATTCTTGGCCTTTGTAAATAGTGCTGCGATATACATAGGGGGTGCACTGATCTTACTCATACTTGATTGCTGCATTCTTAGGGTAAATTCCTAGGAGTGCACTTCCTGGGTCAAATGGTAAGTCTGTTTTGAGCATTTTGATGTACCTCCATACTGCTTTCCACAATGGTTGGACTAACTTACATTCCCACCAGCAGTGTAGGAGGGTTCCCCTTTCTCCACAGCCTCGCCAACATTTGTTGTTGTTTGTCTTTTGGATGGCAGCCATCCTTACTGGTGTGAGGTGATACCTCATTGTAGTTTTAATTTGCATTTCTCTGATAATTAGCGATGTGGAGCATCTTTTCATGTGTCTGTTGGCCATCTGTATTTCTTTTTTGGAGAACTGTCTGTTCAGTTCCTCTGCCCATTTTTTAATTGGGTTATTTGTTTTTTGTTTGTTGAGGCGTGTGAGCTCTTTATATATTCTGGACGTCAAGCCTTTATCGGATGTGTCATTTTCAAATATATTCTCCCATACTGTAGGGATCCTTTTTGTTCTATTGATGGTGTCTTTTGCTGTACAGAAGCTTTTCAGCTTAATAGAGTCCCACTTACTCATTTTTGCTGTTGTTTTCCTTGCCCGGGGAGATATGTTCAAGAAGAGGTCACTCATGTTTATGTCTAAGAGGTTTTTTGCCTATGTTTTCTTCCAAGAGTTTAATGGTTTCATGACTTACATTCAGGTCTTTGATCCATTTGGAGTTTACTTTTGTATATGGGGTTAGACAATGGTACAGATTCATTCTCCTACATGTAGCTGTCCAGTTTTGCCAGCACCATCTGTTGAAGAGACTGTCATTTCGCCATTGTATGTCCATGGCTCCTTTATCAAATATTAATTGACCTTATATGTCTGGGTTAATGTCTGGATTCTCTAGCCTGTTCCATTGGTGTGTGGCTCTGCTCTTGTGCCAGTACCAAATTGTCTTGATTACTATGGCTTTATAGTAGAGCTTGAAATTGGGGAGTGAGATCCCCCCTACTTTATTCTTTTTTTTTTTTTTGTAAGATAATTATATTTTTTATTGAAGTGTAGTTGACGCACAGTATTACATTACATTAGTTTCAAGAGTACAACACAGTGATAAAATATTTATATACATAATTCTAGGTTCCAGCTATCACCCTACCAAGCTGTTACAATAACTTGACTATATTCCTTATGCTATACATTACATCCCGGTTACTTATTTATTTTACCATTGGAAGTCTGTCCTTTTTTTTTTTTTTTTTTGTGAGAGCATCTCTCATATTTATTGATCAAATGGATGTTAATGACAATAAAATTCTGTATAGGGGAGTCAATGCTCAATGCACAATCATTAATCCACCCCAAGCCTAATTTTCGTCAGTCTCCAATCTTCTGAGGCATAGCAAACAAGTTCTTACATGGAGAACAAATTCTTACATAGTGAATAAGTTACATAGTGAACAGTACAAGGGCAGTCATCACAGAAACTTTCGGTTTTGCTCATGCATTATGAACTATAAACAGTCAGTTCAAATATGAATACTCATTTGGTTTTTATACTTGATTTATATGTGGATACCACATTTCTCTCTTTATTATTATTATTTTTAATAAAATGCTGAAGTGGTAGGTAGATACGAGATAAAGATAGAAAACGTAGTTTAGTGTTGTAAGAGAGCAAATGTAGATGATCAGGTGTGTGCCTGTAGACTATGTGTTAATCCAAGCTAGACAAGGGCAATAAAACATCCACGTATGCAGAAGATTTCTCTCAGAACGGGGGGGTGCGGTTCTAAGCCTCACCTCTGTTGATCCCCAATTTCTCACCTGATGACCCCCCTGCGACTGTGCCTGTCTTAGGTTGTTCCTCCCTTGAGGAATCTTACCCGTCTCTGGCTAACCAGTCATCTTCCGGGGCCATACAGGGAAATGTAAAGTTGGTAAGTGAGCGAGAAGCCTTATTGTTTGAAATGGTTAGCTTTTTATTTCTTTGCATATTTATGCCCTGTAGCTTCTATGCCCAGCATTTGTCTTGAGGTATCTTTACCACTTCGAAGAATTATGATACTCGGTAAATTTGATAGGAGGCACGAGTTCTATTTAAGGGTTGTAATTAGGAAGGAAGAAGAAAAGCTATAGAAGTAGCAGGCGGCAGAAAACATGGGAAGATTGATTATTTCTTTGACATATCTTCTTGTAGAGTAACTTCAGCATGTATAGGTTTTAAGCTACTACTTAAATGGCACACACGCATTAACACAATAGGAGTATAGTTACATAACCAAAGCATACCTGTAATTACCAGCCATCTCCAGTGAAACCAAGAAAACCAGTTAGGCACCTTAGGCATTTGTGAAAACTTATCTATGATATGGTGGATATTGTCCAACTGAACTTGAACAGTCTGAGAGAAATCAGACAAATTAAATTAACCCATTCCTGGGGAATGTTCACATCCCTTATGTTCTTTTAACAGTAAATAGCCTGTAGTTGTAAGATTTTGGAGCGCTACCATTTGCACTTCTCCTAATTCTTGGTTGAGTTCCAACAGTATAGATCCAGTCAAATTTGTTGTTTTACTGTATGCACATGCCAGCTTAGATATCTCCTTCTTCGTTCCCATGGCAAGTCCAGGAACTGGTGGGATGAGTGCATCTACAGCTGTAGCAGTGCGTGGATCTTTGTTGGGGTTTTTTGATGATCATCTTCTGGCATGAGTCTTCCAGAGAGTGCTGATGTTGGAAGTTCTTTTTCATATCGTATCTTAGTTCATTTTCGGGGTAGCCCAATTAGGCTTTGATCCTCTGTATAAACACAAACAGACCCTTTGCCTACACTTTTATATGCCCTTTATACCCTTGTGTAGAACTCATTGGAGGTTACCAAACAGGAACTGCCTTTTTTTTTCTTTTTTTGGTATCACTAATCTACACTTACATGATGAATATTATGTTTACTAGGCTCTCCCCTATACGAGGTCCCCCCTATAAACCCCTTTACAGTCACTGTCCATCAGCATAGCAAAATGTTGTAGAATCACTACTTGCCTTCTCTGTGTTGTACAGCCCTCCCTTTTCTCCTACCCACCCATGCATGCTAATCTTAATATCCCCCTACTTCTCCCCCGCCCTTATGCCTCCCTACCCACCCATCCTCCCCAGTCCCTTTCCCTTTGGTACCTGTTAGTTCATTCTTGAGTTCTGTGATTCTGCTGCTGTTTTGTTCCTTCAGTTTTTCCTTTGTTCTTATACTCCACAGATAAGTGAAATCATTTGGTATTTCTCTTTCTCCGCTTGGCTTGTTTCACTGAGCATAATACCCTCCAGCACCATCCATGTTGCTGCAAATGGTTGGATTTGCCCTTTTCTTATGGCTGAGTAGTATTCTATTGTGTATATGTACCACATCTTCTTTATCCTTCATCTATCGATGGACATTTAGGTTTCTTCCAATTCTTGGCCTTTGTAAATAGTGCTGCGATATACATAGGGGGTGCACTGATCTTACTCATACTTGATTGCTGCATTCTTAGGGTAAATTCCTAGGAGTGCACTTCCTGGGTCAAATGGTAAGTCTGTTTTGAGCATTTTGATGTACCTCCATACTGCTTTCCACAATGGTTGGACTAACTTACATTCCCACCAGCAGTGTAGGAGGGTTCCCCTTTCTCCACAGCCTCGCCAACATTTGTTGTTGTTTGTCTTTTGGATGGCAGCCATCCTTACTGGTGTGAGGTGATACCTCATTGTAGTTTTAATTTGCATTTCTCTGATAATTAGCGATGTGGAGCATCTTTTCATGTGTCTGTTGGCCATCTGTATTTCTTTTTTGGAGAACTGTCTGTTCAGTTCCTCTGCCCATTTTTTAATTGGGTTATTTGTTTTTTGTTTGTTGAGGCGTGTGAGCTCTTTATATATTCTGGACGTCAAGCCTTTATCGGATGTGTCATTTTCAAATATATTCTCCCATACTGTAGGGATCCTTTTTGTTCTATTGATGGTGTCTTTTGCTGTACAGAAGCTTTTCAGCTTAATATAGTCCCACTTACTCATTTTTGCTGTTGTTTTCCTTGCCCGGGGAGATATGTTCAAGAAGAGGTCACTCATGTTTATGTCTAAGAGGTTTTTTGCCTATGTTTTCTTCCAAGAGTTTAATGGTTTCATGACTTACATTCAGGTCTTTGATCCATTTGGAGTTTACTTTTGTATATGGGGTTAGACAATGGTACAGATTCATTCTCCTACATGTAGCTGTCCAGTTTTGCCAGCACCATCTGTTGAAGAGACTGTCATTTCGCCATTGTATGTCCATGGCTCCTTTATCAAATATTAATTGACCTTATATGTCTGGGTTAATGTCTGGATTCTCTAGCCTGTTCCATTGGTGTGTGGCTCTGCTCTTGTGCCAGTACCAAATTGTCTTGATTACTATGGCTTTATAGTAGAGCTTGAAATTGGGGAGTGAGATCCCCCCTACTTTATTCTTTTTTTTTTTTTTTTGTAAGATAATTATATTTTTTATTGAAGTGTAGTTGACGCACAGTATTACATTACATTAGTTTCAAGAGTACAACACAGTGATAAAATATTTATATACATAATTCTAGGTTCCAGCTATCACCCTACCAAGCTGTTACAATAACTTGACTATATTCCTTATGCTATACATTACATCCCGGTTACTTATTTATTTTACCATTGGAAGTCTGTCCTTTTTTTTTTTTTTTTTTTGTGAGAGCATCTCTCATATTTATTGATCAAATGGATGTTAATGACAATAAAATTCTGTATAGGGGAGTCAATGCTCAATGCACAATCATTAATCCACCCCAAGCCTAATTTTCGTCAGTCTCCAATCTTCTGAGGCATAGCAAACAAGTTCTTACATGGAGAACAAATTCTTACATAGTGAATAAGTTACATAGTGAACAGTACAAGGGCAGTCATCACAGAAACTTTCGGTTTTGCTCATGCATTATGAACTATAAACAGTCAGTTCAAATATGAATACTCATTTGGTTTTTATACTTGATTTATATGTGGATACCACATTTCTCTCTTTATTATTATTATTTTTAATAAAATGCTGAAGTGGTAGGTAGATACGAGATAAAGATAGAAAACGTAGTTTAGTGTTGTAAGAGAGCAAATGTAGATGATCAGGTGTGTGCCTGTAGACTATGTGTTAATCCAAGCTAGACAAGGGCAATAAAACATCCACGTATGCAGAAGATTTCTCTCAGAACGGGGGGGTGCGGTTCTAAGCCTCACCTCTGTTGATCCCCAATTTCTCACCTGATGACCCCCCTGCGACTGTGCCTGTCTTAGGTTGTTCCTCCCTTGAGGAATCTTACCCGTCTCTGGCTAACCAGTCATCTTCCGGGGCCATACAGGGAAATGTAAAGTTGGTAAGTGAGCGAGAAGCCTTATTGTTTGAAATGGTTAGCTTTTTATTTCTTTGCATATTTATGCCCTGTAGCTTCTATGCCCAGCATTTGTCTTGAGGTATCTTTACCACTTCGAAGAATTATGATACTCGGTAAATTTGATAGGAGGCACGAGTTCTATTTAAGGGTTGTAATTAGGAAGGAAGAAGAAAAGCTATAGAAGTAGCAGGCGGCAGAAAACATGGGAAGATTGATTATTTCTTTGACATATCTTCTTGTAGAGTAACTTCAGCATGTATAGGTTTTAAGCTACTACTTAAATGGCACACACGCATTAACACAATAGGAGTATAGTTACATAACCAAAGCATACCTGTAATTACCAGCCATCTCCAGTGAAACCAAGAAAACCAGTTAGGCACCTTAGGCATTTGTGAAAACTTATCTATGATATGGTGGATATTGTCCAACTGAACTTGAACAGTCTGAGAGAAATCAGACAAATTAAATTAACCCATTCCTGGGGAATGTTCACATCCCTTATGTTCTTTTAACAGTAAATAGTCTGTAGTTGTAAGATTTTGGAGCGCTACCATTTGCACTTCTCCTAATTCTTGGTTGAGTTCCAACAGTATAGATCCAGTCAAATTTGTTGTTTTACTGTATGCACATGCCAGCTTAGATATCTCCTTCTTCGTTCCCATGGCAAGTCCAGGAACTGGTGGGATGAGTGCATCTACAGCTGTAGCAGTGCGTGGATCTTTGTTGGGGTTTTTTGATGATCATCTTCTGGCATGAGTCTTCCAGAGAGTGCTGATGTTGGAAGTTCTTTTTCATATCGTATCTTAGTTCATTTTCGGGGTAGCCCAATTAGGCTTTGATCCTCTGTATAAACACAAACAGACCCTTTGCCTACACTTTTATATGCCCTTTATACCCTTGTGTAGAACTCATTGGAGGTTACCAAACAGGAACTGCCTTTTTTTTTCTTTTTTTGGTATCACTAATCTACACTTACATGATGAATATTATGTTTACTAGGCTCTCCCCTATACGAGGTCCCCCCTATAAACCCCTTTACAGTCACTGTCCATCAGCATAGCAAAATGTTGTAGAATCACTACTTGCCTTCTCTGTGTTGTACAGCCCTCCCTTTTCTCCTACCCACCCATGCATGCTAATCTTAATATCCCCCTACTTCTCCCCCGCCCTTATGCCTCCCTACCCACCCATCCTCCCCAGTCCCTTTCCCTTTGGTACCTGTTAGTTCATTCTTGAGTTCTGTGATTCTGCTGCTGTTTTGTTCCTTCAGTTTTTCCTTTGTTCTTATATTCCACAGATAAGTGAAATCATTTGGTATTTCTCTTTCTCCGCTTGGCTTGTTTCACTGAGCATAATACCCTCCAGCACCATCCATGTTGCTGCAAATGGTTGGATTTGCCCTTTTCTTATGGCTGAGTAGTATTCTATTGTGTATATGTACCACATCTTCTTTATCCTTCATCTATCGATGGACATTTAGGTTTCTTCCAATTCTTGGCCTTTGTAAATAGTGCTGCGATATACATAGGGGGTGCACTGATCTTACTCATACTTGATTGCTGCATTCTTAGGGTAAATTCCTAGGAGTGCACTTCCTGGGTCAAATGGTAAGTCTGTTTTGAGCATTTTGATGTACCTCCATACTGCTTTCCACAATGGTTGGACTAACTTACATTCCCACCAGCAGTGTAGGAGGGTTCCCCTTTCTCCACAGCCTCGCCAACATTTGTTGTTGTTTGTCTTTTGGATGGCAGCCATCCTTACTGGTGTGAGGTGATACCTCATTGTAGTTTTAATTTGCATTTCTCTGATAATTAGCGATGTGGAGCATCTTTTCATGTGTCTGTTGGCCATCTGTATTTCTTTTTTGGAGAACTGTCTGTTCAGTTCCTCTGCCCATTTTTTAATTGGGTTATTTGTTTTTTGTTTGTTGAGGCGTGTGAGCTCTTTATATATTCTGGACGTCAAGCCTTTATCGGATGTGTCATTTTCAAATATATTCTCCCATACTGTAGGGATCCTTTTTGTTCTATTGATGGTGTCTTTTGCTGTACAGAAGCTTTTCAGCTTAATAGAGTCCCACTTACTCATTTTTGCTGTTGTTTTCCTTGCCCGGGGAGATATGTTCAAGAAGAGGTCACTCATGTTTATGTCTAAGAGGTTTTTTGCCTATGTTTTCTTCCAAGAGTTTAATGGTTTCATGACTTACATTCAGGTCTTTGATCCATTTGGAGTTTACTTTTGTATATGGGGTTAGACAATGGTACAGATTCATTCTCCTACATGTAGCTGTCCAGTTTTGCCAGCACCATCTGTTGAAGAGACTGTCATTTCGCCATTGTATGTCCATGGCTCCTTTATCAAATATTAATTGACCTTATATGTCTGGGTTAATGTCTGGATTCTCTAGCCTGTTCCATTGGTGTGTGGCTCTGCTCTTGTGCCAGTACCAAATTGTCTTGATTACTGTGGCTTTATAGTAGAGCTTGAAATTGGGGAGTGAGATCCCCCCTACTTTATTCTTTTTTTTTTTTTTGTAAGATAATTATATTTTTTATTGAAGTGTAGTTGACGCACAGTATTACATTACATTAGTTTCAAGAGTACAACACAGTGATAAAATATTTATATACATAATTCTAGGTTCCAGCTATCACCCTACCAAGCTGTTACAATAACTTGACTATATTCCTTATGCTATACATTACATCCCGGTTACTTATTTATTTTACCATTGGAAGTCTGTCCTTTTTTTTTTTTTTTTTTTGTGAGAGCATCTCTCATATTTATTGATCAAATGGATGTTAATGACAATAAAATTCTGTATAGGGGAGTCAATGCTCAATGCACAATCATTAATCCACCCCAAGCCTAATTTTCGTCAGTCTCCAATCTTCTGAGGCATAGCAAACAAGTTCTTACATGGAGAACAAATTCTTACATAGTGAATAAGTTACATAGTGAACAGTACAAGGGCAGTCATCACAGAAACTTTCGGTTTTGCTCATGCATTATGAACTATAAACAGTCAGTTCAAATATGAATACTCATTTGGTTTTTATACTTGATTTATATGTGGATACCACATTTCTCTCTTTATTATTATTATTTTTAATAAAATGCTGAAGTGGTAGGTAGATACGAGATAAAGATAGAAAACGTAGTTTAGTGTTGTAAGAGAGCAAATGTAGATGATCAGGTGTGTGCCTGTAGACTATGTGTTAATCCAAGCTAGACAAGGGCAATAAAACATCCACGTATGCAGAAGATTTCTCTCAGAACGGGGGGGTGCGGTTCTAAGCCTCACCTCTGTTGATCCCCAATTTCTCACCTGATGACCCCCCTGCGACTGTGCCTGTCTTAGGTTGTTCCTCCCTTGAGGAATCTTACCCGTCTCTGGCTAACCAGTCATCTTCCGGGGCCATACAGGGAAATGTAAAGTTGGTAAGTGAGCGAGAAGCCTTATTGTTTGAAATGGTTAGCTTTTTATTTCTTTGCATATTTATGCCCTGTAGCTTCTATGCCCAGCATTTGTCTTGAGGTATCTTTACCACTTCGAAGAATTATGATACTCGGTAAATTTGATAGGAGGCACGAGTTCTATTTAAGGGTTGTAATTAGGAAGGAAGAAGAAAAGCTATAGAAGTAGCAGGCGGCAGAAAACATGGGAAGATTGATTATTTCTTTGACATATCTTCTTGTAGAGTAACTTCAGCATGTATAGGTTTTAAGCTACTACTTAAATGGCACACACGCATTAACACAATAGGAGTATAGTTACATAACCAAAGCATACCTGTAATTACCAGCCATCTCCAGTGAAACCAAGAAAACCAGTTAGGCACCTTAGGCATTTGTGAAAACTTATCTATGATATGGTGGATATTGTCCAACTGAACTTGAACAGTCTGAGAGAAATCAGACAAATTAAATTAACCCATTCCTGGGGAATGTTCACATCCCTTATGTTCTTTTAACAGTAAATAGTCTGTAGTTGTAAGATTTTGGAGCGCTACCATTTGCACTTCTCCTAATTCTTGGTTGAGTTCCAACAGTATAGATCCAGTCAAATTTGTTGTTTTACTGTATGCACATGCCAGCTTAGATATCTCCTTCTTCGTTCCCATGGCAAGTCCAGGAACTGGTGGGATGAGTGCATCTACAGCTGTAGCAGTGCGTGGATCTTTGTTGGGGTTTTTTGATGATCATCTTCTGGCATGAGTCTTCCAGAGAGTGCTGATGTTGGAAGTTCTTTTTCATATCGTATCTTAGTTCATTTTCGGGGTAGCCCAATTAGGCTTTGATCCTCTGTATAAACACAAACAGACCCTTTGCCTACACTTTTATATGCCCTTTATACCCTTGTGTAGAACTCATTGGAGGTTACCAAACAGGAACTGCCTTTTTTTTTCTTTTTTTGGTATCACTAATCTACACTTACATGATGAATATTATGTTTACTAGGCTCTCCCCTATACGAGGTCCCCCCTATAAACCCCTTTACAGTCACTGTCCATCAGCATAGCAAAATGTTGTAGAATCACTACTTGCCTTCTCTGTGTTGTACAGCCCTCCCTTTTCTCCTACCCACCCATGCATGCTAATCTTAATATCCCCCTACTTCTCCCCCGCCCTTATGCCTCCCTACCCACCCATCCTCCCCAGTCCCTTTCCCTTTGGTACCTGTTAGTTCATTCTTGAGTTCTGTGATTCTGCTGCTGTTTTGTTCCTTCAGTTTTTCCTTTGTTCTTATATTCCACAGATAAGTGAAATCATTTGGTATTTCTCTTTCTCCGCTTGGCTTGTTTCACTGAGCATAATACCCTCCAGCACCATCCATGTTGCTGCAAATGGTTGGATTTGCCCTTTTCTTATGGCTGAGTAGTATTCTATTGTGTATATGTACCACATCTTCTTTATCCTTCATCTATCGATGGACATTTAGGTTTCTTCCAATTCTTGGCCTTTGTAAATAGTGCTGCGATATACATAGGGGGTGCACTGATCTTACTCATACTTGATTGCTGCATTCTTAGGGTAAATTCCTAGGAGTGCACTTCCTGGGTCAAATGGTAAGTCTGTTTTGAGCATTTTGATGTACCTCCATACTGCTTTCCACAATGGTTGGACTAACTTACATTCCCACCAGCAGTGTAGGAGGGTTCCCCTTTCTCCACAGCCTCGCCAACATTTGTTGTTGTTTGTCTTTTGGATGGCAGCCATCCTTACTGGTGTGAGGTGATACCTCATTGTAGTTTTAATTTGCATTTCTCTGATAATTAGCGATGTGGAGCATCTTTTCATGTGTCTGTTGGCCATCTGTATTTCTTTTTTGGAGAACTGTCTGTTCAGTTCCTCTGCCCATTTTTTAATTGGGTTATTTGTTTTTTGTTTGTTGAGGCGTGTGAGCTCTTTATATATTCTGGACGTCAAGCCTTTATCGGATGTGTCATTTTCAAATATATTCTCCCATACTGTAGGGATCCTTTTTGTTCTATTGATGGTGTCTTTTGCTGTACAGAAGCTTTTCAGCTTAATATAGTCCCACTTACTCATTTTTGCTGTTGTTTTCCTTGCCCGGGGAGATATGTTCAAGAAGAGGTCACTCATGTTTATGTCTAAGAGGTTTTTTGCCTATGTTTTCTTCCAAGAGTTTAATGGTTTCATGACTTACATTCAGGTCTTTGATCCATTTGGAGTTTACTTTTGTATATGGGGTTAGACAATGGTACAGATTCATTCTCCTACATGTAGCTGTCCAGTTTTGCCAGCACCATCTGTTGAAGAGACTGTCATTTCGCCATTGTATGTCCATGGCTCCTTTATCAAATATTAATTGACCTTATATGTCTGGGTTAATGTCTGGATTCTCTAGCCTGTTCCATTGGTGTGTGGCTCTGCTCTTGTGCCAGTACCAAATTGTCTTGATTACTGTGGCTTTATAGTAGAGCTTGAAATTGGGGAGTGAGATCCCCCCTACTTTATTCTTTTTTTTTTTTTTTTGTAAGATAATTATATTTTTTATTGAAGTGTAGTTGACGCACAGTATTACATTACATTAGTTTCAAGAGTACAACACAGTGATAAAATATTTATATACATAATTCTAGGTTCCAGCTATCACCCTACCAAGCTGTTACAATAACTTGACTATATTCCTTATGCTATACATTACATCCCGGTTACTTATTTATTTTACCATTGGAAGTCTGTCCTTTTTTTTTTTTTTTTTGTGAGAGCATCTCTCATATTTATTGATCAAATGGATGTTAATGACAATAAAATTCTGTATAGGGGAGTCAATGCTCAATGCACAATCATTAATCCACCCCAAGCCTAATTTTCGTCAGTCTCCAATCTTCTGAGGCATAGCAAACAAGTTCTTACATGGAGAACAAATTCTTACATAGTGAATAAGTTACATAGTGAACAGTACAAGGGCAGTCATCACAGAAACTTTCGGTTTTGCTCATGCATTATGAACTATAAACAGTCAGTTCAAATATGAATACTCATTTGGTTTTTATACTTGATTTATATGTGGATACCACATTTCTCTCTTTATTATTATTATTTTTAATAAAATGCTGAAGTGGTAGGTAGATACGAGATAAAGATAGAAAACGTAGTTTAGTGTTGTAAGAGAGCAAATGTAGATGATCAGGTGTGTGCCTGTAGACTATGTGTTAATCCAAGCTAGACAAGGGCAATAAAACATCCACGTATGCAGAAGATTTCTCTCAGAACGGGGGGGTGCGGTTCTAAGCCTCACCTCTGTTGATCCCCAATTTCTCACCTGATGACCCCCCTGCGACTGTGCCTGTCTTAGGTTGTTCCTCCCTTGAGGAATCTTACCCGTCTCTGGCTAACCAGTCATCTTCCGGGGCCATACAGGGAAATGTAAAGTTGGTAAGTGAGCGAGAAGCCTTATTGTTTGAAATGGTTAGCTTTTTATTTCTTTGCATATTTATGCCCTGTAGCTTCTATGCCCAGCATTTGTCTTGAGGTATCTTTACCACTTCGAAGAATTATGATACTCGGTAAATTTGATAGGAGGCACGAGTTCTATTTAAGGGTTGTAATTAGGAAGGAAGAAGAAAAGCTATAGAAGTAGCAGGCGGCAGAAAACATGGGAAGATTGATTATTTCTTTGACATATCTTCTTGTAGAGTAACTTCAGCATGTATAGGTTTTAAGCTACTACTTAAATGGCACACACGCATTAACACAATAGGAGTATAGTTACATAACCAAAGCATACCTGTAATTACCAGCCATCTCCAGTGAAACCAAGAAAACCAGTTAGGCACCTTAGGCATTTGTGAAAACTTATCTATGATATGGTGGATATTGTCCAACTGAACTTGAACAGTCTGAGAGAAATCAGACAAATTAAATTAACCCATTCCTGGGGAATGTTCACATCCCTTATGTTCTTTTAACAGTAAATAGTCTGTAGTTGTAAGATTTTGGAGCGCTACCATTTGCACTTCTCCTAATTCTTGGTTGAGTTCCAACAGTATAGATCCAGTCAAATTTGTTGTTTTACTGTATGCACATGCCAGCTTAGATATCTCCTTCTTCGTTCCCATGGCAAGTCCAGGAACTGGTGGGATGAGTGCATCTACAGCTGTAGCAGTGCGTGGATCTTTGTTGGGGTTTTTTGATGATCAACTTCTGGCATGAGTCTTCCAGAGAGTGCTGATGTTGGAAGTTCTTTTTCATATCGTATCTTAGTTCATTTTCGGGGTAGCCCAATTAGGCTTTGATCCTCTGTATAAACACAAACAGACCCTTTGCCTACACTTTTATATGCCCTTTATACCCTTGTGTAGAACTCATTGGAGGTTACCAAACAGGAACTGCCTTTTTTTTTCTTTTTTTGGTATCACTAATCTACACTTACATGATGAATATTATGTTTACTAGGCTCTCCCCTATACGAGGTCCCCCCTATAAACCCCTTTACAGTCACTGTCCATCAGCATAGCAAAATGTTGTAGAATCACTACTTGCCTTCTCTGTGTTGTACAGCCCTCCCTTTTCTCCTACCCACCCATGCATGCTAATCTTAATATCCCCCTACTTCTCCCCCGCCCTTATGCCTCCCTACCCACCCATCCTCCCCAGTCCCTTTCCCTTTGGTACCTGTTAGTTCATTCTTGAGTTCTGTGATTCTGCTGCTGTTTTGTTCCTTCAGTTTTTCCTTTGTTCTTATATTCCACAGATAAGTGAAATCATTTGGTATTTCTCTTTCTCCGCTTGGCTTGTTTCACTGAGCATAATACCCTCCAGCACCATCCATGTTGCTGCAAATGGTTGGATTTGCCCTTTTCTTATGGCTGAGTAGTATTCTATTGTGTATATGTACCACATCTTCTTTATCCTTCATCTATCGATGGACATTTAGGTTTCTTCCAATTCTTGGCCTTTGTAAATAGTGCTGCGATATACATAGGGGGTGCACTGATCTTACTCATACTTGATTGCTGCATTCTTAGGGTAAATTCCTAGGAGTGCACTTCCTGGGTCAAATGGTAAGTCTGTTTTGAGCATTTTGATGTACCTCCATACTGCTTTCCACAATGGTTGGACTAACTTACATTCCCACCAGCAGTGTAGGAGGGTTCCCCTTTCTCCACATCGTCGCCAACATTTGTTGTTGTTTGTCTTTTGGATGGCAGCCATCCTTACTGGTGTGAGGTGATACCTCATTGTAGTTTTAATTTGCATTTCTCTGATAATTAGCGATGTGGAGCATCTTTTCATGTGTCTGTTGGCCATCTGTATTTCTTTTTTGGAGAACTGTCTGTTCAGTTCCTCTGCCCATTTTTTAATTGGGTTATTTGTTTTTTGTTTGTTGAGGCGTGTGAGCTCTTTATATATTCTGGACGTCAAGCCTTTATCGGATGTGTCATTTTCAAATATATTCTCCCATACTGTAGGGATCCTTTTTGTTCTATTGATGGTGTCTTTTGCTGTACAGAAGCTTTTCAGCTTAATATAGTCCCACTTACTCATTTTTGCTGTTGTTTTCCTTGCCCGGGGAGATATGTTCAAGAAGAGGTCACTCATGTTTATGTCTAAGAGGTTTTTTGCCTATGTTTTCTTCCAAGAGTTTAATGGTTTCATGACTTACATTCAGGTCTTTGATCCATTTGGAGTTTACTTTTGTATATGGGGTTAGACAATGGTACAGATTCATTCTCCTACATGTAGCTGTCCAGTTTTGCCAGCACCATCTGTTGAAGAGACTGTCATTTCGCCATTGTATGTCCATGGCTCCTTTATCAAATATTAATTGACCTTATATGTCTGGGTTAATGTCTGGATTCTCTAGCCTGTTCCATTGGTGTGTGGCTCTGCTCTTGTGCCAGTACCAAATTGTCTTGATTACTGTGGCTTTATAGTAGAGCTTGAAATTGGGGAGTGAGATCCCCCCTACTTTATTCTTTTTTTTTTTTTTGTAAGATAATTATATTTTTTATTGAAGTGTAGTTGACGCACAGTATTACATTACATTAGTTTCAAGAGTACAACACAGTGATAAAATATTTATATACATAATTCTAGGTTCCAGCTATCACCCTACCAAGCTGTTACAATAACTTGACTATATTCCTTATGCTATACATTACATCCCGGTTACTTATTTATTTTACCATTGGAAGTCTGTCCTTTTTTTTTTTTTTTTTTGTGAGAGCATCTCTCATATTTATTGATCAAATGGATGTTAATGACAATAAAATTCTGTATAGGGGAGTCAATGCTCAATGCACAATCATTAATCCACCCCAAGCCTAATTTTCGTCAGTCTCCAATCTTCTGAGGCATAGCAAACAAGTTCTTACATGGAGAACAAATTCTTACATAGTGAATAAGTTACATAGTGAACAGTACAAGGGCAGTCATCACAGAAACTTTCGGTTTTGCTCATGCATTATGAACTATAAACAGTCAGTTCAAATATGAATACTCATTTGGTTTTTATACTTGATTTATATGTGGATACCACATTTCTCTCTTTATTATTATTATTTTTAATAAAATGCTGAAGTGGTAGGTAGATACGAGATAAAGATAGAAAACGTAGTTTAGTGTTGTAAGAGAGCAAATGTAGATGATCAGGTGTGTGCCTGTAGACTATGTGTTAATCCAAGCTAGACAAGGGCAATAAAACATCCACGTATGCAGAAGATTTCTCTCAGAACGGGGGGGTGCGGTTCTAAGCCTCACCTCTGTTGATCCCCAATTTCTCACCTGATGACCCCCCTGCGACTGTGCCTGTCTTAGGTTGTTCCTCCCTTGAGGAATCTTACCCGTCTCTGGCTAACCAGTCATCTTCCGGGGCCATACAGGGAAATGTAAAGTTGGTAAGTGAGCGAGAAGCCTTATTGTTTGAAATGGTTAGCTTTTTATTTCTTTGCATATTTATGCCCTGTAGCTTCTATGCCCAGCATTTGTCTTGAGGTATCTTTACCACTTCGAAGAATTATGATACTCGGTAAATTTGATAGGAGGCACGAGTTCTATTTAAGGGTTGTAATTAGGAAGGAAGAAGAAAAGCTATAGAAGTAGCAGGCGGCAGAAAACATGGGAAGATTGATTATTTCTTTGACATATCTTCTTGTAGAGTAACTTCAGCATGTATAGGTTTTAAGCTACTACTTAAATGGCACACACGCATTAACACAATAGGAGTATAGTTACATAACCAAAGCATACCTGTAATTACCAGCCATCTCCAGTGAAACCAAGAAAACCAGTTAGGCACCTTAGGCATTTGTGAAAACTTATCTATGATATGGTGGATATTGTCCAACTGAACTTGAACAGTCTGAGAGAAATCAGACAAATTAAATTAACCCATTCCTGGGGAATGTTCACATCCCTTATGTTCTTTTAACAGTAAATAGTCTGTAGTTGTAAGATTTTGGAGCGCTACCATTTGCACTTCTCCTAATTCTTGGTTGAGTTCCAACAGTATAGATCCAGTCAAATTTGTTGTTTTACTGTATGCACATGCCAGCTTAGATATCTCCTTCTTCGTTCCCATGGCAAGTCCAGGAACTGGTGGGATGAGTGCATCTACAGCTGTAGCAGTGCGTGGATCTTTGTTGGGGTTTTTTGATGATCATCTTCTGGCATGAGTCTTCCAGAGAGTGCTGATGTTGGAAGTTCTTTTTCATATCGTATCTTAGTTCATTTTCGGGGTAGCCCAATTAGGCTTTGATCCTCTGTATAAACACAAACAGACCCTTTGCCTACACTTTTATATGCCCTTTATACCCTTGTGTAGAACTCATTGGAGGTTACCAAACAGGAACTGCCTTTTTTTTTCTTTTTTTGGTATCACTAATCTACACTTACATGATGAATATTATGTTTACTAGGCTCTCCCCTATACGAGGTCCCCCCTATAAACCCCTTTACAGTCACTGTCCATCAGCATAGCAAAATGTTGTAGAATCACTACTTGCCTTCTCTGTGTTGTACAGCCCTCCCTTTTCTCCTACCCACCCATGCATGCTAATCTTAATATCCCCCTACTTCTCCCCCGCCCTTATGCCTCCCTACCCACCCATCCTCCCCAGTCCCTTTCCCTTTGGTACCTGTTAGTTCATTCTTGAGTTCTGTGATTCTGCTGCTGTTTTGTTCCTTCAGTTTTTCCTTTGTTCTTATATTCCACAGATAAGTGAAATCATTTGGTATTTCTCTTTCTCCGCTTGGCTTGTTTCACTGAGCATAATACCCTCCAGCACCATCCATGTTGCTGCAAATGGTTGGATTTGCCCTTTTCTTATGGCTGAGTAGTATTCTATTGTGTATATGTACCACATCTTCTTTATCCTTCATCTATCGATGGACATTTAGGTTTCTTCCAATTCTTGGCCTTTGTAAATAGTGCTGCGATATACATAGGGGGTGCACTGATCTTACTCATACTTGATTGCTGCATTCTTAGGGTAAATTCCTAGGAGTGCACTTCCTGGGTCAAATGGTAAGTCTGTTTTGAGCATTTTGATGTACCTCCATACTGCTTTCCACAATGGTTGGACTAACTTACATTCCCACCAGCAGTGTAGGAGGGTTCCCCTTTCTCCACATCGTCGCCAACATTTGTTGTTGTTTGTCTTTTGGATGGCAGCCATCCTTACTGGTGTGAGGTGATACCTCATTGTAGTTTTAATTTGCATTTCTCTGATAATTAGCGATGTGGAGCATCTTTTCATGTGTCTGTTGGCCATCTGTATTTCTTTTTTGGAGAACTGTCTGTTCAGTTCCTCTGCCCATTTTTTAATTGGGTTATTTGTTTTTTGTTTGTTGAGGCGTGTGAGCTCTTTATATATTCTGGACGTCAAGCCTTTATCGGATGTGTCATTTTCAAATATATTCTCCCATACTGTAGGGATCCTTTTTGTTCTATTGATGGTGTCTTTTGCTGTACAGAAGCTTTTCAGCTTAATATAGTCCCACTTACTCATTTTTGCTGTTGTTTTCCTTGCCCGGGGAGATATGTTCAAGAAGAGGTCACTCATGTTTATGTCTAAGAGGTTTTTTGCCTATGTTTTCTTCCAAGAGTTTAATGGTTTCATGACTTACATTCAGGTCTTTGATCCATTTGGAGTTTACTTTTGTATATGGGGTTAGACAATGGTACAGATTCATTCTCCTACATGTAGCTGTCCAGTTTTGCCAGCACCATCTGTTGAAGAGACTGTCATTTCGCCATTGTATGTCCATGGCTCCTTTATCAAATATTAATTGACCTTATATGTCTGGGTTAATGTCTGGATTCTCTAGCCTGTTCCATTGGTGTGTGGCTCTGCTCTTGTGCCAGTACCAAATTGTCTTGATTACTGTGGCTTTATAGTAGAGCTTGAAATTGGGGAGTGAGATCCCCCCTACTTTATTCTTTTTTTTTTTTTTGTAAGATAATTATATTTTTTATTGAAGTGTAGTTGACGCACAGTATTACATTACATTAGTTTCAAGAGTACAACACAGTGATAAAATATTTATATACATAATTCTAGGTTCCAGCTATCACCCTACCAAGCTGTTACAATAACTTGACTATATTCCTTATGCTATACATTACATCCCGGTTACTTATTTATTTTACCATTGGAAGTCTGTCCTTTTTTTTTTTTTTTTTTTGTGAGAGCATCTCTCATATTTATTGATCAAATGGATGTTAATGACAATAAAATTCTGTATAGGGGAGTCAATGCTCAATGCACAATCATTAATCCACCCCAAGCCTAATTTTCGTCAGTCTCCAATCTTCTGAGGCATAGCAAACAAGTTCTTACATGGAGAACAAATTCTTACATAGTGAATAAGTTACATAGTGAACAGTACAAGGGCAGTCATCACAGAAACTTTCGGTTTTGCTCATGCATTATGAACTATAAACAGTCAGTTCAAATATGAATACTCATTTGGTTTTTATACTTGATTTATATGTGGATACCACATTTCTCTCTTTATTATTATTATTTTTAATAAAATGCTGAAGTGGTAGGTAGATACGAGATAAAGATAGAAAACGTAGTTTAGTGTTGTAAGAGAGCAAATGTAGATGATCAGGTGTGTGCCTGTAGACTATGTGTTAATCCAAGCTAGACAAGGGCAATAAAACATCCACGTATGCAGAAGATTTCTCTCAGAACGGGGGGGTGCGGTTCTAAGCCTCACCTCTGTTGATCCCCAATTTCTCACCTGATGACCCCCCTGCGACTGTGCCTGTCTTAGGTTGTTCCTCCCTTGAGGAATCTTACCCGTCTCTGGCTAACCAGTCATCTTCCGGGGCCATACAGGGAAATGTAAAGTTGGTAAGTGAGCGAGAAGCCTTATTGTTTGAAATGGTTAGCTTTTTATTTCTTTGCATATTTATGCCCTGTAGCTTCTATGCCCAGCATTTGTCTTGAGGTATCTTTACCACTTCGAAGAATTATGATACTCGGTAAATTTGATAGGAGGCACGAGTTCTATTTAAGGGTTGTAATTAGGAAGGAAGAAGAAAAGCTATAGAAGTAGCAGGCGGCAGAAAACATGGGAAGATTGATTATTTCTTTGACATATCTTCTTGTAGAGTAACTTCAGCATGTATAGGTTTTAAGCTACTACTTAAATGGCACACACGCATTAACACAATAGGAGTATAGTTACATAACCAAAGCATACCTGTAATTACCAGCCATCTCCAGTGAAACCAAGAAAACCAGTTAGGCACCTTAGGCATTTGTGAAAACTTATCTATGATATGGTGGATATTGTCCAACTGAACTTGAACAGTCTGAGAGAAATCAGACAAATTAAATTAACCCATTCCTGGGGAATGTTCACATCCCTTATGTTCTTTTAACAGTAAATAGTCTGTAGTTGTAAGATTTTGGAGCGCTACCATTTGCACTTCTCCTAATTCTTGGTTGAGTTCCAACAGTATAGATCCAGTCAAATTTGTTGTTTTACTGTATGCACATGCCAGCTTAGATATCTCCTTCTTCGTTCCCATGGCAAGTCCAGGAACTGGTGGGATGAGTGCATCTACAGCTGTAGCAGTGCGTGGATCTTTGTTGGGGTTTTTTGATGATCATCTTCTGGCATGAGTCTTCCAGAGAGTGCTGATGTTGGAAGTTCTTTTTCATATCGTATCTTAGTTCATTTTCGGGGTAGCCCGATTAGGCTTTGATCCTCTGTATAAACACAAACAGACCCTTTGCCTACACTTTTATATGCCCTTTATACCCTTGTGTAGAACTCATTGGAGGTTACCAAACAGGAACTGCCTTTTTTTTTCTTTTTTTGGTATCACTAATCTACACTTACATGATGAATATTATGTTTACTAGGCTCTCCCCTATACGAGGTCCCCCCTATAAACCCCTTTACAGTCACTGTCCATCAGCATAGCAAAATGTTGTAGAATCACTACTTGCCTTCTCTGTGTTGTACAGCCCTCCCTTTTCTCCTACCCACCCATGCATGCTAATCTTAATATCCCCCTACTTCTCCCCCGCCCTTATGCCTCCCTACCCACCCATCCTCCCCAGTCCCTTTCCCTTTGGTACCTGTTAGTTCATTCTTGAGTTCTGTGATTCTGCTGCTGTTTTGTTCCTTCAGTTTTTCCTTTGTTCTTATATTCCACAGATAAGTGAAATCATTTGGTATTTCTCTTTCTCCGCTTGGCTTGTTTCACTGAGCATAATACCCTCCAGCACCATCCATGTTGCTGCAAATGGTTGGATTTGCCCTTTTCTTATGGCTGAGTAGTATTCTATTGTGTATATGTACCACATCTTCTTTATCCTTCATCTATCGATGGACATTTAGGTTTCTTCCAATTCTTGGCCTTTGTAAATAGTGCTGCGATATACATAGGGGGTGCACTGATCTTACTCATACTTGATTGCTGCATTCTTAGGGTAAATTCCTAGGAGTGCACTTCCTGGGTCAAATGGTAAGTCTGTTTTGAGCATTTTGATGTACCTCCATACTGCTTTCCACAATGGTTGGACTAACTTACATTCCCACCAGCAGTGTAGGAGGGTTCCCCTTTCTCCACATCGTCGCCAACATTTGTTGTTGTTTGTCTTTTGGATGGCAGCCATCCTTACTGGTGTGAGGTGGTACCTCACTGTAGTTTTAATTTGCATTTCTCTGATAATTAGCGATGTGGAGCATCTTTTCATGTGTCTGTTGGCCATCTGTATTTCTTTTTTGGAGAACTGTCTGTTCAGTTCCTCTGCCCATTTTTTAACTGGGTTATTTGTTTTTGTTTGTTGAGGCGTGTGAGCTCTTTATATATTCTGGATGTCAAGCCTTTATCGGATGTGTCATTTTCAAATATATTCTCCCTTATCGGATGTGTCATTTTCAAATATATTCTCCCATACTGTAGGGATCCTTTTTGTTCTATTGATGGTGTCTTTTGCTGTACAGAAGCTTTTCAGCTTAATATAGTCCCACTTACTCATTTTTGCTGTTGTTTTCCTTGCCCGGGGAGATATGTTCAAGAAGAGGTCACTCATGTTAATGTCTAAGAGGTTTTTGCCTATGTTTTCTTCCAACAGTTTAATTGTTTCATGATTTACATTCAGGTCTTTGATCCATTTGGAATTTACTTTTGTATATGGGGTTAGACAATGGTCCAGTTTCATTCTCCTACATGTAGCTGTCCAGTTTTACCAGCACAACCTGTTGAAGAGACTGTCATTTCGCCATTGTATGTCCATGGCTCCTTTATCAAATATTAATTGACCTTATATGTCTGGGTTAATGTCTGGATTCTCTAGTCTGTTCCACTGGTCTGTGGCTCTGCTCTTGTGCCAGTACCAAATTGTCTTGATTTCTATGGCTTTATAGTAGAGCTTGAAGTGGGGGAGTGAGATTCCCCCTACTTTATTCTTCTTTCTCAGTATTGGTTTGTCTATTCGCGGTCTTTGGTGTTTCCAAATGAATTTTTGAATTATTTGTTCCAGTTCATTGAAGAATGTTGCTGGTAGTTTCATAGGGATTGCATCAAATCTGTATATTGCTTTGGGCAGGATGTCCATTTTGACGATATTAATTCTTCCTAGCCACGAGCATGGGATGAATTAGTGTCCCCTTTCATTTCTCTTAAGAGTGACTTGTAGTTTTCAGAGTATAAGTCTTTCACTTCTTTGGTTAGGTTTTTTCCTAGGTATTTTATTTTTTTTGAAGCAATTGTGATTGGAGTTGTTTTCCTGGTTTCTCTTTCTGTTGGTTCATTGTTAGTATATAGGAAAGCCACAGATTTCTGAGTGTTGATTTTCTATCCTGCAACTTTGCTGTATTCCGATATCAGTTCTAGTAGTTTTGGGTTGGAGTCTTTAGGGTTTTTTATGTACAGTATCATGTCATCTTCAAATAGTGACAGTTTAACTTCTTCTTTACCAATCTGGATTCCTTGTATTTCTTTCTTTTGTCTGATTGCCATGGCTAGGGCCTCCAGTACTATGTTAAATAACAGTGGAGAGAGTGGGCATCCCTGTCTAGTTCCCGATCTCAGAGGAAATGCTTTCAGCTTCTCGCTGTTCATTATAATGTTGGCTGTGGGTTTATCATAGATGGCCTTTATTATGTTCAGGTACTCGCCCTCTATTCCCATTTTGCTGATAGTTTTTATCATAAACGGATGTTGAACTTTGTCAAGTGCTTTTTCAGCATCTATGGAGATGATCATGTGGTTTTTGTCTTTCTTTTTGTTGATGTGGTGGATGATGTTGATGGACTTTCGAATGTTGTACCATCCTTGCATCCCTGGGATGAATCCCACTTGGTCATGGTGTATGATTTTTTTGATGTATTTTTGAATTCGGTTTGCTAATATTTTGTTGATTATTTTTGCATCTACGTTCATCAGGGATATTGGTCTGTAGTTTTCTTTTTTGGTGGGGTCTTTGCCTGGTTTTGGTATTAGGGTGATGTTAGCTTCATAGAATGAGTTTGGGAGTATCCCCTCCTCCTCTATTTTTTGGAAAACTTTAAGGAGAATGGGTATTATGTCTTCCCTGTATCTCTGATAAAATTCCGAGGTAAATCCATCTGGCCCGGGGGTTTTGTTCTTTGGTAGTTTTTTGATTACCGCTTCAAATTTTGTTGCTGGTAATTGGTCTGTTTAGATTTTCTGTTTCTTCCTGGGTCAATCTTGGAAGGTTATATTTTTCTAGGAAGTTGTCCATTTCTCCTAGGTTTCCCAGCTTGTTAGCATATAGGTTTTCATAGTATTCTCCGGTAATTCTTTGCATTTCCGTGGGCTCCATCGTAATTTTTCCTTTCTCGTTTCTGATACTGTTGATTTGTGTTGACTCTCTTTTCTTCTTAATAAGTCTGGCTAGAGGCTTATCTATTTTGTTTATTTTCTCGAAGAACCAGCTCTTGGTTTCATTGATTTTTGCTATTGTTTTATTCTTCTCAATTTTATTTATTTCTTCTCTAATCTTTATTATGTCCCTCCTTCTGCTGACCTTAGGCCTCATCTGTTCTTCTTTTCCTAATTTCGATAATGGTGACATTAGACCATTCATTTGGGATTGCTGTTCCTTTTTAAAATATGCTTGGATTGCTATATACTTTCCTCTTAAGACTGCTTTTGCTGTGTCCCACAGAAGTTGGGGCTTAGTGTTGTTGTTGTTATTTGTTTCCATATATTGCTGGATCTCCATTTTGATTTGGTCATGGATCCATTGATTATTTAGGAGCGTGTTGTTAAGCCTCCATGTGTTTGTGAGCCTCTTTGCTTTCTTTGTACAGTTTATTTCTAGTTTTATGCCTTTGTGGTCTGAAAAGTTGGTTGGTAGGATTTCAATCTTTTGGAATTTTCTGAGGCTCTTTTTGTGGCCTAGTATGTGGTCTGTTCTGGAGAATGTTCCATGTGCACTTGAGAAGAATGTATTTCCTGTTGCTTTTGGATGTAGAGTTCTATAGATGTCTATTAGGTCCATCTGCTCTACTGTGTTGTTCAGTGCTTCCGTGTCCTTACTTATGTTCTGCCCAGTGGATCTATCCTTTGGAGTCAGTGGTGTGTTGAAGCCTCCTAGAATGAATGCATTGCCGTCTATATCCCCCTTTAGTTATGTTAGTATTTGTTTCACATATGCTGGTGCTCCTGTGTTAGGTGCATATATATTTAGAATGGTTATATCCTCTTGTTTGACTGAGCCCTTTATCATTATGTAGTGTCCTTCTTTATCTCTTGTTACTTTCTTTGTTTTGAAGTCTATTTTGTCTGATATTAGTACTGCAACCCCTGCTTTCTTCTCACTGTTGTTTGCTTGAAATATGTTTTTCCATCCCCTGACTTTTAATCTGTACATGTCTTTGGGTTTGAGGTGAGTTTGTTGTAAGCAGTATATAGATGGGTCTTGCTTTTTTATCCATTCTGTTACTCTGTGTCTTTTGATTGGTGCATTCAGCCCATTAACATTTAGGGTGACTATTGAAAGATATGTACTTATTGCCATTGCAGGCTTTAAATTCGTGGTTACCAAAGGTTCAAGGTTAGCCTCTTTAGTATCTTACTGCCTAACTTAGCTCGCTTATTGAGCTGTTATATACACTGTCTGGAGATTCTTTTCTTCTCTCCCTTCTTATTCCTCCTCCTCGATTCTTCATATGTTGGGTGTTTTGTTCTGTCCTCTTTCTAGGAGTGCTCCCAACTAGAGCAGTCACTGTAAGATGTTCTGTAGAGGTGGTTTGTGGGAAGCAAATTCCCTCAGCTTTTGTTTGTGTGGGAATTGTTTAATCCCACCGTCATATTTGAATGATAGTCGTGCTGGATACAGTATCCTTGGTTGAACGCCCTTCTGTTTCATTGTGTTAAATATATCATGCCATTCTCTTCTGGCCTGTAGGGTTTCTGTCGAGAAGTCTGATGTTAGCCTGATGGGTTTTCCTTTATAGGTGACCTTTTTCTCTCTAGCTGCCTTTAACACTCTTTCGTTGTCCTTGATCTTTGCCGTTGTAATTATTATGTGTCTTGGTGTTGTCCTTCTTGGATCCTTTCTGTTGGGGGTTCTGTGTATTTCCGTGGTCTGTTCGATTATTTCCTCCCCCAGTGTGGGGAAGTTTTCAGCAATTATTTCTTCTAAGATACTTTCCATCTCTTTTCCTCTCTCTTCTTCTTCTGGAACCCCTATAATACGGATATTGTTCCTTTTGGATTGGTCACACAGTTCTCTTAATATTGTTTCATTCCTGGAGATCCTTTTGTCTCTCTCTATGTCAGCTTCTATGCGTTCCTGTTCTCTGATTTCAATTCCATCAATGGCCTCTTGCATTCTATCCATTCTGCTTATAAACCCTTCCAGAGTTTGTTTCATTTCTGCGATCTCCTTTCTGGCATCTGTGATCTCCCTCCGGACTTCATCCCATTTCTCTTGCGTATTTCTCTGCATCTCTGTCAGCATGTTTATGATTCTAATTTTGAATTCTTTTTCAGGAAGACTGGTTAGGTCTGTCTCCTTCTCTCGTGTTGTCTCTGTGATCTTTGCCTGTAGCTTTGCCTTTTCATGGTGATAGGAATAGTTTGCAGAGTTGGGACGAGTGACGGCTGGAAGGACTTCGTTTCTTGTTGGTTTGTGGCCCTCCTCTCCTGGGAGAACAGCGAGCTCTAGTGGCTTGTGCTGCGCAGCTGCGCGCAGACAGGGTTTCTGCTTCCTGCCCTGCTGGTATGGAGTTAATCTCCGCTGTTGCTGTGGGCGTGGCCTGGCTCTGGCAGCTACTCCAAAGTGGTGGAGTCGTGTTGGAGCAGGAGCGGCTGGGAGGCTATTTATCTCCGTAAGGGGCCTCCCTTCTCCCTGCAGCCCAGGGGTTAAGGTGCCCAGAGATCCCCGAATTCCCTACCTCTGGATAGTGTCCCACCCTGCCCCTTTAAGACTTCCAAAAAGCACCCGCCAAAACAAAACAACGACACACACACACAAAAAAAATATTTAAAAAAAAAAAAAAAAAAAGTGGCCGCTCGTTTTTCTTTATTCTCCGGCGCCAGCCTCAGGCCTCTGCTCACCGGTCTTGCTGCCCTGTTTCCCTAGTATTGGGCTCCCTATCCCTTTAAGACTTCCAAGAAGCGCTCGCCAAAACAAAACAGCAAAAAAGCAAAAAAAAAAAAAAAAAGTGGCCGCTCGTTTTTCTTTATTCTCCGGCGCCAGCCTCAGGCCTCTGCTCACCGGTCTTGCTGCCCTGTTTCCCTAGTATTGGGCTCCCTATCCCTTTAAGACTTCCAAGAAGCGCTCGCCAAAACAAAACAGCAAAAAAGCAAAAAAAAAACAAAAAAATGGTCACGCGCTTTTCTTATGTCCTCCAGCACCTGGCCTCCAGTGCCCTCTCACTGTTCTTGCTGCCCTGTTTTCCTAGTATCGAGGGCCCTGCACTCTGGCCCGCATCTCGGGGGCTGGGTGTTCGGCAGTCCTGGGCTCCGTCTCCCTACCGCTCTGCCTACTCTTCTCCGTCCTGGAGCTGGGGGGAGGGGCGCTCGGCTCCCGCCGGGCCCGAGCTTGTATCTTACCCCCTTCGCGAGGCGCTGGGTTCTCTCAGGTGCAGATGTGGTCTGGATATTGTCCTGTGTCCTCTGGTCTTTATTCTAGGAAGGGTTGTCTTTGTTATATTTTCATAGATATATGTGGTTTTGGGAGGAGATTTCCCCTGCTCTACTCACGCCACCATCTTCCGCCCCTCCCTACTTTATTCTTCTTTCTCAGGATTGTTTTGGCTATTCGGGGTCTTTGGTGTTTCCATATGAATTTTTGAATTATTTGTTCAAGTTCATTGAAGAATGTTGCTGGTAGTTTCATAGGGATTGCATCAAATCTGTATATTGCTTTGGGCAGGATGTCCATTTTGACGATATTAATTCTTCCTAGCCACGAGCATGGAATGAGCTTCCACCTGTTAGTGTCCCCTTTAATTTCTCTTAAGAGTGACTTGTAGTTTTCAGAGTATAAGTCTTTCACTTCTTTGGTTAGGTTTATTCCTAGGTATTTTTTTTTTAAAGCAATTGTGAATGGAGTTGTTTTCCTGGTTTCTCTTTCTGTTGGTTCATTGTTAGTGTATAGGAAAGCCACAGATTTCTGTGTGTTGATTTTGTATCCTGAAACTTTGCTGTATTCCAATATCAGTTCTAGTAGTTTTGGGGTGGAGTCTTTAGGGTTTTTTATGTACAGTATCATGTCATCTGCAAATAGTGACAGTTTAACTTCTTCTTTACCAATCTGGATTCCTTGTATTTCTTTCTTTTGTCTGATTGCCATGGCTAGGGCCTCCAGTACTATGTTAAATAACAGTGGAGAGAGTGGGCATCCCTGTCTAGTTCCTGATCTCAGAGGAAATGCTTTCAGCTTCTCGCTGTTCATTATAATGTTGGCTGTGGGTTTATCATAGATGGCCTTTATTATGTTCAGGTACTCGCCCTCTATTCCCATTTTGCTGAGAGTTTTTATCATAAACGGATGTTGAACTTTGTCAAGTGCTTTTTCAGCATCTATGGTGATGATCATGTGGTTTTTGTCTTTCTTTTTCTTAATGTGGTGGATGATGTTGATGAACTTTCGAATGTTGTACCATTCTTGCATCCCTGGGATGAATCCCACTTGGTCATGGTGTATGAGCCTTTTGATGTATTTTTGAATTTGGTTTGCTAATATTTTGTTGATTATTTTTGCATCTACGTTCATCAGGGATATTGGTCTGTAGTTTTCTTTTTTGGTGGGGTCTTTGCCTGGTTTTGGTATTAGGGTGATGTTAGCTTCATAGAATGAGTTTGGGAGTATCCCCTCCTCCTCTATTTTTTGGAAAACTCTAAGGAGAATGGGTATTATGTCTTCCCTGTATCTCTGATAAAATTCCGAGGTAAATCCATCTGGCCAGGGGGTTTTGTTCTTTGGTAGTTTTTTGATTACCGCTTCAATTTCGTTGCTGGTAATTGGTCTGTTTAGATTTTCTGTTTCTTTCTGGGTCAGTGTTGGAAGGTTGTATTTTTCTAGGAAGTTATCCATTTCTCCTAGGTTTCCCAGATTGTTAGCATATAGGTTTTCATAGTATTCTCTAATAATTCTTTGTATTTCTGTGGGGTCCGTCGTGATTTTTCCTTTCTCGTTTCTGATACTGTTGATTTGTGTTGACTCTCTTTTCTTCTTAATAAGTCTGGCTAGAGGCTTATCTATTTTGTTTATTTTCTCGAAGATCCAGCTCTTGGTTTCATTGATTTTTGCTATTGTTTTATTCTTCTCAATTTTATTTATTTCTTCTCTGATCTTTATTATGTTCCTCCTTCTGCTGACCTTAGGCCTCATTTGTTCTTCTTTTTCCAATTTTGATAATGGTGACATTAGACCATTCATTTGGGATTGCTGTTCCTTTTTAAAATATGCTTGGATTGTTATATACTTTCCTCTTAAGACTGCTTTTGCTGTGTCCCACAGAAGTTGGGGCTTAGTGTTGTTGTCATTTGTTTCCATATATTGCTGGATCTCCATTTTGATTTGGTCATTGATCCATTGATTATTTAGGAGCGTGTTGTTAAGCCTCCATGTGTTTGTGAGCCTCTTTGCTTTCTTTGTACAGTTTATTTCTAGTTTTATGCCTTTGTGGTCTGAAAAGTTGGTTGGTAGGATTTCAATCTTTTGGAATTTTCTGAGGCTCTTTTTGTGGCCTAGTATGTGGTCTGTTCTGGAGAATGTTCCATGTGCACTTGAGAAGAATGTATTTCCTGTTGCTTTTGGATGTAGAGTTCTATAGATGTCTATTAGGTCCATCTGCTCTACTGTGTTGTTCAGTGCTTCCGTGTCCTTACTTATTTTCTGCCCAGTGGATCTATCCTTTGGGGTGAGTGGTGTGTTAAAGTCTCCTAGAATGAATGCATTGCCGTCTATATCCCCCTTTAGTTATGTTAGTATTTGTTTCACATATGCTGGTGCTCCTGTGTTAGGTGCATATATATTTAGAATGGTTATATCCTCTTTTTTGACTGAGCCCTTTATCATTATGTAGTGTCCTTCTTTATCTCTTGTTACTTTCTTTGTTTTGAAGTCTATTTTGTCTGATATTAGTACTGCAACCCCTGCTTTCTTCTCACTGTTGTTTGCTTGAAATATGTTTTTCCATCCCCTGACTTTTAGTCTGTACATATCTTTGGGTTTGAGGTGAGTTTGTTGTAAACAGCATATAGATGGGTCTTGCTTTTTTATCCATTCTGTTACTCTGTGTCTTTTGATTGGTGCATTCAGCCCATTAACATTTAGGGTGACTATTGAAAGATATGTACTTATTGCCATTGCAGGCTTTAAATTCGTGGTTACCAAAGGTTCAAGGTTAGCCTCTTTAGTATCTTACTGCCTAACTTAGCTCGCTTATTGAGCTGTTATATACACTGTCTGGAGATTCTTTTCTTCTCTCCCTTCTTATTCCTCCTCCTCGATTCTTCATATGTTGGGTGTTTTGTTCTGTCCTCTTTCTAGGAGTGCTCCCAACTAGAGCAGTCACTGTAAGATGTTCTGTAGAGGTGGTTTGTGGGAAGCAAATTCCCTCAGCTTTTGTTTGTGTGGGAATTGTTTAATCCCACCGTCATATTTGAATGATAGTCGTGCTGGATACAGTATCCTTGGTTGAACGCCCTTCTGTTTCATTGTGTTAAATATATCATGCCATTCTCTTCTGGCCTGTAGGGTTTCTGTCGAGAAGTCTGATGTTAGCCTGATGGGTTTTCCTTTATAGGTGACCTTTTTCTCTCTAGCTGCCTTTAACACTCTTTCGTTGTCCTTGATCTTTGCCGTTGTAATTATTATGTGTCTTGGTGTTGTCCTTCTTGGATCCTTTCTGTTGGGGGTTCTGTGTAATTCCGTGGTCTGTTCGATTATTTCCTCCCCCAGTGTGGGGAAGTTTTCAGCAATTATTTCTTCTAAGATACTTTCCATCTCTTTTCCTCTCTCTTCTTCTTCTGGAACCCCTATAATACGGATATTGTTCCTTTTGGATTGGTCACACAGTTCTCTTAATATTGTTTCATTCCTGGAGATCCTTTTATCTATCTGTCAGCTTCTATGCGTTCCTGTTCTGTGGTTTGAATTCCATCAATGGCCTCTTGCATCCTATCCATTCTGCTTATAAACCCTTGCAGAGTTTGTTTCATTTCTGTGATCTCCTTTCTGGCATCTGTAATCTCCCTCCAGACTTCATCCCATCTCTCTTGCGTATTTCTCTGCATCTCTGTCAGCATGTTTATGATTCTTATTTTGAGTTCTTTGTCATGAAGACTGGTTAGGTCTGTCTCCTTCTCTGGTGTTGTCTCTGTGATCTTTGTCTGCCTGTAGCTTTGCCTTTTCATGGTGATAGCAATAGTTTGCAGAGCTGGGACGAGTGGTGGCTGGAAGAACTTCCCTTCTTGTTGGTTTGTGTCCCTCCTTTCCTGGGTGAACAGCGACCTCTAGTGGCCTGTGCTTGGCAGCTGCGCGCAGACAGAGTTTCTTCTTCCTGCCGGGCTGCTATGGAGTTTATCTCCGCTCTAGCTGTGGGCGTGGCCTGGCTCCGGTAGCCGCTCCAATATGGTGTAGTCACGTTGGAAGGGGAGTGGCTGGGAGGCTATTTATCTCCGTAAGGGGCCTCCCTGCTCCCTGCAGCCCAGGGTTTAGGGTGCCCAGAGATCCCCGGATTCCCTCCCTCTGGATTAAGTGTCCCGCCCTGCCCCTTTAAGACTTCCAAAAAGCACTGGCCAAAACAAAACAATGATCACAAAAAAAAAAAATTTTTTTTTAATTAAAAAAAAAAAAAAAAGGTGGCTGCTCGTTTTTCTTTATTCTCTGGCGCCAGCCTCAGGCATCTGCTCACCAGTCTTGCTTCGCCTGTATTGGGGTCGCTATCCCGTTAGGGCTTCCAAAAAGCACTCACAAAAAAAAAAACAGCAAAAAAAAAAAAAAAAAATGGTCACTCGCTTTTCTGGTGTCCTCTTGCGCCATGCCTCCGGTGCCCGCTCACTGTTCTTGTTGCCCTGTTTCCCTAGTATTGGGGTCCCTATCCCTTTAAGACTTCCAAAAAGCGCTCGCCAAAACAAAGCAGCCAGAAAAAAAATGGTCGCTCGCTTTTCTGGTGTCCTCCGGCGCCCTGCCTCCAGTGCCCGGTCACTGTTCTTGCTGCCCTGTTTTCCTAGTATCCAGGGCCCCCTGCGCACACACTGTGTCTGCACTCTGGCCCGGATGGCTGGGGCTGGGTGTTCGGCAGTCCTGGGCTCCGTCTCCCTCCCGCTCTGCCTATTCTTCTCCTGCCAGGAGTTGGGGGGATGGGCGCTCGGCTCCCGCCGGTCCGGGGCTTGTATCTTACCCCCTTCGCGAGGCGCTGGGTTCTCTCGGGGATGTGGTCTGGATATTGTGCTGTGTCCTCTGGTCTTTATTCTAGGAAGAGTTGTCTTTGTTATATTTTCATTGATGTATGTGGTTTTGGGAGGAGATTTCCGCTGCTCTACTCACGCCGCCATCTTCCGATCACTCCTGCATATGTCTTTTTTTAACTGGGTTTCAGCATTGTTTGTTTGTTTATTTATTTATTTATTTAGTCATTTATTTATTTTGGTATCATTAAGCTACAATTACACGATGAAAATTATGTTTCCTAGACTCCCGTGTTGTATACCCCATTGCCGTGAACGTCCATCATCCTTGTATGATGCTGTTCAATTACTGCTTGTCTTCTCTGTGTTGTAGAGCCGTCCCCATTCTACCCCACATTATACATGCTAATAATGACCCCTTTATTCCCCACGCCTTATCCCTGTATTCCTGCCCATACCCCTCATTCACTTCCCTTTGGTAACTGTAAGTCCATTCTTGGATTTTGTGAGTCTGCTACTGTTCTGCTCTTTCAGTTTTTTGTGTGTTCTTTTAATCCCCAGATGAGTGAAATTATTTGATGCTCATTCTTCTTTGTCTGGCTCATTTCACTGAGCATAATACCCTCTAGCTCCATTCTTGTTGGATACGGTAGTATTTACTTTCTTCTTATGGATGAATAATATTCTATTGTGTATATGTACCACATCTTGCTCATCTATTCATCTCCTATGGACACTTAACTTGGCTATTGTCAATATTGCCATGATAAACAGAGGGGTACTGATGTCTTTTTCAAACTGGGTTGCCGCATTCTATTTTTTTTCTTATTTATTTATTTATTGACATATGCATAGATATGTGTGTATATATATATATTTTTTTTTTTTGGTGTCATTAATCTACTATTACATGAGGATAATTATGTTTACTAGACTCCTCCATCACCAAGTTTCCCCCACATATTCCATTGCAGTCATTGTCAATCAAAGTGTTAAGATGCTGTAGAATCACTACTTGTCTCCAACGTGTTGTACTGCCCTCCCCATACCAAAAACTCATTATACATGCTAATCATAATCCCTGTTTTCTCCCCAACCCTTATCCCTACATTCCAACCCATCCACCACAGGGCATTTCCCTTTTGTAACTATTAGTCCTCTCTTGGGTTCTGTGTGTGCTAATGTTTTGCTCCTTTAGGTTTTTCTCTGTTCTTATACTCCCCAGGTGAGTGAAATCATTTCATGCTTGTCTTTCTCCACCTGCCTTATTTTACTGAGTATAATACCCTCTGGCTCCATCCGTCCTGTTAGAAACAGTAGGATTTGTTTTGTTCTTATGGCTGAATAATATTCCACTGTGCACATGTACCACATCTTCTTTATCTATTCTTCTCCTTATGGACATTTAGTTTGGCTATTGTGAATAGTGCTGTTATAAACATTGGGGTGCATAGATCTTTTCCAAAGTGGGTTTCTGAGTTCTTTTTTTTTTCTTATTTATTTTATATATTGTTGTCATTAATTTTTTTTTCTATTTTTACTTGTTTTTTTATATTTTGGTATCATTAATCTATTCCACGAGAAACATTATGTTTACTAGACTCCCCTCATCACCAAGTTGTCCCCAGGTACCCCATTGCACTCACTGTCCATCAGCATGGTAAGATGCTTTGAATGACTAGTAGTCGTATCTGTGTTGTACAGCCTTCCCTGTGCCGCCCACACACATTATACATGCTCAACTATGACCCCCTTTTTTCCCCTCCCCTTATCCCTCTATTCCTTTCCATCCACCCCATTCACTTTTCCTTTGGTTACTGTTAGTCCATTCTTGGGTTCTGTGAGGCTGCTGCTCTTTTGCTTCGGCAGTTTTTCTTCTTATAGTCCACAGATGAGAGAATTCATTTGATATATGTATATATGTATGTATATATATGTACGCATTTATGTAGGCCAGAACCACTAATGTTTGCTAAGATAATGCGTCTTTCCACAGCTGGCAGTGCCCACAATCTGGGGCTGGATTTTGCAAGAGCAGCACTGTTGCCTGGAGATTCCATGACATCACAGTGGTGCCTCTTTCCTAGGGACAGAGTGTCTCTGGTCATTGGAGCAGGTTCCCACTTCAGAGCTTAGTGCCCTAGCCTTGTGTGTGATTTCGGTGAGGTGTGCCCTGACAACCTTGAAAGTATCAGGAATATGGAAACCATATCCAAGTACTGTGCGTTTCTTTTTATTTTGGTGTCAGTACTAAACAGTTACATGAGGAACATTATGGTTTCTAGACTCCCACCATCATCAAGTCACCACCACATACCACATGAGAGCCACTGTCTTTCAGCCCAGTAATATGCTGTAGAATCATTACTGGTCTTTGTTTTATACTGCCATCCCCTTGCTCCCCTCCTCACCCATATTATGTGTTCTACTTGTAATGCCCAATTTTACCCCTTGTCCCTCCCTTCCCGCCCATCCTCCACATTCTCTTTCCCTTTGTTAACAGTGAGTCTATTATTAAGTTTGGCGAGGCTGCTACTGTCTTGTTCCTTCAGTTTTTTTCTTTGTTCTAATATTCCACAGGTGAGTGAAATCTTTTGATACATTTCTCTCTGTCAGGCTAATCTCACTGAGCATAATACCCTCTAGCTTCATCCATGTTGTTGTTAATGGTATCATTTGTTTTCTTCTTATGGCTGAATAATATTCCATTGCGTGTATGTATCACATGTTCTTTATGTATTAGTCTAACTATGAACACATCGGTTGTTTCCATTTCTTTCCTACTCTAAATAGTGCTGTGATAAACAAAGGGTGAATGTGTCTTTTTCAAACTGGCTTGCTGCCTTGTTTGTTTGTTTGTTTGTTTATCGTATTTATTTATTTATTTATTTAGGGATCATTGACACTCTTCCCAACAATGGTAGAATACATGTTTTTTTAGCTTAATGTGGAATTAATAATTATCACCAAGATATCTATATGAGGATCATGAAGGAAACCTTAATAAAGTGTAATAAAGTAGAAATAATAAAAAGTACTTTCTTAGATCATTAAGGAATTAAACTTGGACTCAATGGCAGAAATCTGAAATATCCCAAAATATTTGGTAATTATACACATTTCTTATAACACTGGACTATTATTCACTCACAAAAATCAATGCAGTACTGATACATGCTAAGATATTCACGAACCTTGAGAATACTATACTAAGTGTAACAGTCTACACACAAGAGGCCACCTATTATACGTTTCTGTTTTAAGAAATGTCCAGAGTAGGCAAGTCTGTGGAGACCAAAAGTAGATTAGTAGTTACCAGGGGCTAGAGGAAGGAATATAGGGAATGATTGCTTATGGATACACATTTTTTGCAAGGTGATGAAAATGTTCTAAAATTAGATAATGGTGATGGTTATATATCTTTTTGAATATATTAAAAACTTCTGAATTATACAGATAAAAAATAGAAACTAAACAAAAACCATGTTCTACTTTGCCATAATTAGGTTCATATCTATGTTAAATTTTTCTAACTAAGCCATGAATTCCTCATGAGTCTGGTGTATTTGCCTGAACATATATGGTCAATAAAAATGTCTGCTGATACCAATTGGGAATTGTTTTTATAATTAAACTTTAAGAAGTCTAAATCTACAGAGACAGTGTTCATTGTTAAGATCTCTGTGGAAGCCCAGTAAAGTATACTTCTTTTTCCTGCCCAACTTCTGAATAAACTAAAAAACATAGGAAAAGGGTGGCAATAAATATATCAACCTGAGAACTGTTAAAAGCTAACCTGGAACAAGCAGCTTAGTGGGAGAGCATCTTAGCCTGAAAACTGGATCTCAGGACTTCAATAAAGTTATCTGTCCAGGCAGAGTGGCACTAAACTGAGGTGTCTAGGGAAACAGAGCCCATGTACGTTCTTCAGGAAGGTGACTCTCAAGAAAAATAAGGGTAAGAATGAGCTAAACATGGCCAGTTTATTCTTTCCACGTTTTAAATATCAAGTAAGTCACATCACATACCATAGGAAGTAGAGGAATGAGTAAAGTGGTAGAGTGCTATAGATAGAAGAGCAGAAGAAGAGAAACATCAGAAACTTTTTGTAAGACTTCCGTTTTAATAAAATGAGGGATTTCATGTGATAGAAGGTGTGAAATTGTCAGAAAGCTAGAAAAAATGTTAAAGTATTGGTTTAGATCTTTGTGAGAGCCCATTCTTTTCAGTCAGCCTTGTATCAAAATGTAATGTAGTAAACACCAAGAAACCAATAAGTTTTAAAATCCGTGAATCAGTCTAAAAATCTGTGACTCAAAAAGGCTTTGCTTTTCAGTATGCCATGGATCACAAAAGGCCATAGAAACTGGGATTTAGATTCTGGGATTAGTAATGCTCAAATGCAGAATGATCAAATAGATATGACAAGGATATGGTGAAAGTTCAAAGACATTGCCTTCACCCTACTGAAAGCAGTCAAGAACAAATGAAGCAAACTTGTCTACCCGTCAGAAAGTTTTCCTAGCTGAAGATATGAGATTATTCTAAATCACTGGCCTGGGTAGGGAGTTTATAAAATGAGTAAACAAATGAGAATATAACAGGAGCCATTATTTAATTTTCATTAATACACGCATTTATAAGTATTTGTTCTATAAGTCTCTGTGTCACTTTAGGCTTTTCATTCATTCATTTATCTTGAGTATTTATTGAGACTCTCCTAAATGTCAGCCACTGTAGAGGTTTCCAGATATAGAATGGGGGCCAAAGTGTTGGCCTGACCTTCAGGGCACTTTACTCTAAAGGAGAAGACTATCACTAAATAATCATTTTAATATGTATTACACATTATTTTAGGTGCTAAGAAGGGAATTATAAAGGGCTGTGAGGGAAAATAATCTGGATTTGAGTTCAAAGAAGGACTCTTTGAAGGATGAATAGCTTGGTGAAAATAAGTCATTTTAATTGTAGCCATTCTAGTGGATGTGTAGAGGTATCTCCTGTGGTTTTAAATTAAATTTCTTTGATGAATAATGATCTTGAACATTTTTCATGTGCTTTTGGGCATTTATCTTATTTTATGAAATCTCTGTTCCCATTCTTTGCCTATTTTTGTTGAGATGTTTGTCTTTTTATTGAGTTATACTAGTTCTTAAATATTCTGGAAGTAGTTATTTTCTTTTTCAGATACATGTTTTGCAAAAATAATTTCCCTATTTGCTATGGTCTAAATGTTTGTGTCCCCTAGAATTCCTGTGTTAAAGTCCTACTCCCCAAGATGCTGATATTAGGAAGTAGAGCCTTTGGGAGGTGCTTAAGTCATGAGGGTGCAGCCTTCATCAGTGAGATTAGTGTCTTGTAAGAGAGGCTCCAGAAAGATTCCCCAGACCCTTTTCCATATGAGGATACAGTGTGGAGCTGCTAGGTATGAACCGGTAAGAGATCTCTCACCAAAACATTACCATGGTGGCACCTTGATGATGTTCTTCCCAGCTTCTAGAACTGTGAGTGATAAATTTCTGTTACTTAAAAGATACCTAGTCTGTGATACAGTTATAGCAACTCAAACAGACTAAGACACCATCTGTGGTGTATTTTTATTTTCTAAATGATACCTTTGAAGAACATAAGTCTTAATTTTAAAGTCAAATTTATCATGTTTTCTTTTATGACCAGAGCTTTTTGCATTCTAATAAATCTTTGCCAATCCCAGGGCTGAAAAGAGTTCTTCTGGTGTTATCCTCCAAAAGTTTATAGTTTTAGTTCTTAATTTAGGTCTATGATCCATTTTAAGCTGATTTTTCTATATGATGTGAAGGAAATTAATTTATTTACCATATGTACACCCAGTTTTACCAGCACCATTTGTTAAAAGCACAACACTTTCCCCACTAAAATATCTTAGCAACTTTATTGAAAATCAATTGACAATATATGTGTGGATCTATTTTTGAGCTAATTAATCTGTTCCATTGATCTATATGTCTGTCCTTACATAAATGCCACATTGTCTTGCTACTTTAGTTGCAGGGTAAGTCTCGAAATCAGGTAGTCTAAGTCCTATACCTTTGTTATTCCTTTTCAAAATTATTTTAGCTGTGCATTCCCATATAATTTTCAGGATCAGCTTGTCAGTCCTTATAAAACACCTGCAGGTGTTTTGATTGGAACTGCATTGAATCTAAACCAAACTGGATAGCATTGACGCTTTAAAAGAAACCAAATACTTGATTTCACAAACCTCCTCGTGTACTTAGATATTCTTAAATTTTCTACAAAGTATTTTATGGTTTGGAGTGTACTGGTCTTACACATATTTTGATAAATTTACCTCCAAATGTTTATCTTATTATGTTACTGTAAAGGCAAATTTTAATTTCACTTCAAATCTTCCAATGTTGATATATAGAATTATAATTGATTTTTTCTTAGTTTGATCTTTTACTCTGTAACACTGCTAAATTTATTATTTCTATAAATAAGGATACTTCTTCAATTCCAAACTGTATGCTTTTATTTTTTTTCTTGTCTCATGGCACTAGTTAGAACCTAAAAAAAGATACTGAACAGAAGTGAAAGCAGACATCCTTGCTTTCTGATGTCATGGGGGAAATGCTCAATCTTTTACCATCAGGTATGATGTCAGCTGTAGATTTATTACAAATGTATTTCACAGGTAGAGGAAATATTCTTCTACCCATACTTTGATGAAATTCTTTTGTGCTTAGTATCATTAACAGGTATTAGATCTTGTCAAATAGTTTTTCTGCATCTACTGAGAAAAACCTTAACAGTTTTCCCCTTTTATTCTGTTAATATGGTGCACTACACTGATTGATTTTCAAATGACAAACCAAACTTGCATCCTGGTGTAACCCCTCCTTTTTCACAATGGATTAACCATTTTATATATTGCCCAGTTTGATTTGCTAATATTTCATTAAGAGATTTTTGTCCATAATGCGTGAATTTTTTTCTGATTCTTATAATAGGACAATGCTAGGCTTATAAAAGAAAAGTGCTCCCCTGAGAATATATTTGTAAATGACGCAACTGACAAGGGGTTAACATCCAAAATACATAAAGAACTCATATGCCTCAACACCCAAAAAGTAAATAATCTGATTAAAAAATGGGTGGAGGATATGAAGAGACAGTTCTCCAAAGAAGAAATTCAGATGGCTGACAGACACATGAAAAGATGCTCCACATCACTAATCATCAGGGAAATGCAAATTAAAACCACAATGATATATCACCTCACATCAGTAAAGATGACCAGCATCGATAAGACTAAGAACAATAAATGCTGGTGAGGATGTGGAGAAAGGGGAACCCTCCTACACTGCTGGTGGGAATGTAAATTAGTTCAACCATTGTGGAAAGTAGTATGGAGGTTCCTCAAAAAACTAAAAATAGAAATACCATATGACCCGGGAATCCCACTTCTTGCAATTTACCCAAAGAATACAAGTTCTCAGATTCAAAAAGACACATGCACCCCTATGTTTATTGCAGCACTATTTACAATAGCCAAGAAATGGAAGCAACCTAAGTGTCCATCAGTAGATGAATGGATAAGGAAGATGTGGTACATATACACAATGGAATATTATTCAGCCATAAGAAAGAAATAAATCCTACCATTTGCAACAACATGGATGGAGCTAGAAGGTATTGTGCTCAGTGAAATAAGCCAGGTGGAGAAAGACAAGTACCAAATGATGTCCCTCATTTGTGGAGTATAACAACAAAGCAAAACTGAAGGAACAAAACAGCAGCAGACTCACAAACGTGGAGAAGGAACTGGCGGTAACCAAAGGGGAGGTGTGTGGGAGGGTGGATGTGGAGGGAGGGAGAAGGGGAATGAGAGGTATTATGTTTAGTACACATGGTGCGAGGGGTCATAGGGAAAACAGTGTAGCACACAGAAGGCAAATAGTGAATCTGTGGCATCTTACTACACTGACTGTGACTGCAATGGGGTATGGGTAGGGACTTGGTAATATGAGTAAATGTAGTAACCCCATTGTTTTTTCATGTGAAACCTTCATAAGAGTGTATATCAATAATACCTTAATAAAAAATAAATAATAAAAAAAATAAAAGTGCCCTTTCCTCCTCTATTCCCTGAAACAGTTTGTGTAGGATGGGTAGTATTTCTTCCTTAAATATAGAGAATCCAACAATGAAACGTTCTGGTCCTGGAATTTCTTTAATGAGGTTTAAATTTATATTACTTAATAAATACAGATATATTCATATTTTATATTCATTTTTGAGCCTTTTTGCTAATCTGTATCGTTCAAGTAATTTTTTCCATTAAAAATTTTATAATTTACTGACAAAATGTTTTGCAATATTTCCTTAATATAATTTGATGTCAGGAGGTTCTACAGTGATATCTCTTCTTTTAGTCTTCATACTGATAATTTGTGTCTTTTCTTTCTCTCTTTTGATCAGTCTAACTAGAGTTTTATTAATTTTACTGTTTTTTTCAACAACAAATGGTATTTGGCATTATGGATAATTTATATTATTTCTCTGTTTTCTATTTAATTGATTTCTGGTTTTATATTTATTATTTCCTTTATTCTATGTGCTTTTTGTTCAATCCACTCCTTTTTTAGCTTCTTGAAAGGAAAATTTAGATAATTGATTTTTAATATTTCCTTTCTTCTAAAGCTATACATTTCCCATTAACTCTCTTTTACCTGGATTCCAAAATGTTTATTTGTTGTATTAATTATTCAATGCAAAATATTTTCCACCTCTGCTTTAAAATTCCTGTTTGACTCATTGGTTACTTATAATTATTTTAATTACTTAATTTTCAAGTACATGGAGGTTTTTCAATTATCCTTTTATTATTGATTTCTAATTTTACTGAATCAAGAGTGAATACGTTATATAATTTTGAGCCTTACAAATGTATTAAGACTCACTTAATGGACCAATATATGATTTGACTTGGTAAATATTTTATGTATACTTTAAAAGAATATATATTCTGCCATTGTTAGCTCTGATATTCTATTAATGTCATTTAGGTCAAATTGGTTAATAGTGTTTTCAAGTTTTTTCTCTTTATCATTTTCTGTATAGGTTTTCTGAGGGAGAAGTATTGAAATCTCTAACTGAATAGTGGATTTCTCTTTTTCATTTCTGTCATATTTTTCTTCATGAATTTTGAAGCTCTGTCATTTGACATTTTTAGCTCAAGTCTTCCAAAAAGCAAATATTGACACAGGAATAGAAATAAAAGGCATTTATTGGTGAAAATGCCTATGAAGAATAAAGGGGAGAAGGCATGAAAAGGCAGAGAGAGACTTCAAACCATGGGGCAGATCTGACAACTCTCATAGAGAGAGGGGAGGAAGGGGATTGGGTAGAAAAATCTTAGACAGCTGAGTAGTACCAAGAAGAGTTCAACCAGACAGATAAGCAAATCTTCAATATCTCCCATTGGGGGAATGGGCTTACCTTAAATCCTCTGCCATGTTCAGTCATTGGCTTAGAGAAGCCCTAAGAAACATAGTCTCAGTGCAGGCAGAGAGGTGGGTCCAGAGGGCAGCAGCTGGGGCTTTGAGTCAATATTATGGGGTATTTTTTTCTGGCCTTCTCTCTTGCCTGTTAAGTCCAGCATCTCTGTCATTTCTAAATTTGTTTCTGTTGATTAATTTTTTTCTTGTGTATATAGGTTATACTGATTCTTTGCACTTCTAGTAATTTCTGATTAGATACAAGTATTGTGAAAATCACATTGGTGAATGCCTGGATTTTGTTATTATCCTTTAAAGAGTATTAATATTGGTTTTGACATTTCTTGTAGATCAGTTTGATCTTTTCGTGGTTTGTTTTATGGTTTTGTTGGTGAATACCTAGAATGGCCTTTACCCTAGGACTGCTTTGACTCTTCTGGGGGCTCTACAGAATGAGTATTCAATAAAGACTCATTACTCTGACTCATTCAGTCATCTCCCAGGAATTCAAAAGTCTCCCAACCCCATGTGGAGTCTGGGAATTGTTTGGTTTAGAGTTTATTGATAGTTGCTCTTAGCCCAATTTCATGACACACATAAATCACTATTCACCAAAGACTAAGGAAAGCCCCATGCAATCTTGAGCTCTTTCTTTGTGTAACTTCCTCTTCTATGGTTCTCTTCTCTGAAAATTTCAGTTGTTTAATTCTCTTTGAAATTCAATCAACTCAGTATGACCACATTGATCTGCTTGGATTTCCCCTCTCTGCACAATTTAGAAAATTACTCCAGGCAAAAAGGAATATAGGTCTCACTTCATTTTTCTCTTTTCTATCTCGTCATAATCTTACATTATTTACCAATGCCTGTAAACAGTTTTTTGATCCATTTTCCACAGCCCTAATTGTTTGTCATAGGACAGTGAGTTTGGTGCCCAAAACTCTGTCATGACCTAAGAAAGAAATCCCACTGAAGGATTTTTATTGAGAGTGACATGACATATGTAATTGTTCTTTCCCTTCAAGAATTTACACACAAGTGGCAGGAACAGATATTGACACAGTTAATACAAGTAAGATTAGAATAAATGCACAGTAGATGCATAAACAGTACATTTTGGAAGCTGTTAAACCATGCGTGTACTATCTTGTTCCTTAATTGCCTCTGTGTGAAAGGATTATCAGTCAAGCCAGACTGTAGGCTTCTCAGTCCTCCTCCCCTTCAGTCTTTAAAATCAGTGCCACATACATCCCGAGGAACTCAATAAGGACATGCAATTAGATGGATTGTGCTCAGCTCAAGAGGCCAGCAGTACAATCCAGTGCTGTGAAAGGATTCTAATTTCTCCTTGACACTTAAGTGGATTGTCACCACCTTGGAACAGCATCAGCATCAGAAATAAGAGAATGGAGATTATAACAGAAGCCCTTCAAGGCCCTGATGAGAAAGCCTCCTCGTGAGTCACCTTCTGTTAAGTGGACAGTGAGTGCAACCATCACAGAGTGAACAATTAAGTTCTCATCTGTTACATTCTGAATTAGAATACTGTGAAGTAGCTGTTTTATTACCTTTTAATTATGCATATAACCACACACATCCTACTTTAATACACAGCACTAAAATGTGCTGATGGAAATGAAAACATTTCACTTGAAAGCATTCCATCAGGCATGGCAAAACACTACCCTCTATCACCTGACAAAACAACTATCCTCTTTCAGTCTCAATAATTCCTTATATCTTGAAGAGATTTATTCAAAGTCCCATTCCATCCATTGTCCCATTTCTTTTTTTATCATCTCTGTAAGCTACCTGGGCCAGAAATGGTTACATACACCTGATTTCATTTGAGGAACCCCAAGTTCAGCAACTTTAAAGGTAAATTTAACTTGAATTAAAGCTCATAACTATATAGAGTAGAAACCATGGATATTACTTTTCCTTAGAGATGAAAGTAATAGGTACTCAATATGGACTGACTGACTGATTGGTAACTGATTAATTCAGTGCGAATGGTAAATTGTATGCAGATCTAGGGCCAAAATATTTGTTATCTCAGTTTAAACTTCAAAAATTAACCGAAACTGTTTAATTTCATCCCACAACAGAAACATATACACCAAGCCTTGGTTATACATGGGTGTATGAATAAGCAAAGATGACATTGTTTTCTGTGAATGGTGTCTTAATGTTCCTCCCTCTGTCATCTCCATTACATAGAGACCAAAATGGAAATAGGATTGAAGGAGATTGACATGGAGAGAAAAGGAAGAGAAAGTGCATAGTTACTTACTTTTCTTTTACTCTTGACCTACTTCACATTTGTTTAAGGATAAAGTTCAAAAGGGAGACAGAGCAAGTCAGAAACTCTTTTTTGCACCCTAAACAGACAATGGGGCTATGCTTGGAAGAAACAGGTCTGTAGAGCTCTTCCATGCCCAGGTGGTTATGTGGAAATTTCATCCATTCAGTTTGTTGTAGTCAGACCACATGAAGCCTTTAGTAGGATCTTAGCTTCCAGAACTTCTGTTCAAAGTAGTGGTCCCAGCTTCCACATCAGTCCATGGAGCTTCCCCCAGTCATTCCTCTAAACCTTAAATCCTCAGTTCTGATGGAAGATTCTAGTTAAGTATTAAAGAAAATTTATCTCTGGTCATTATTTTGTTCCTAGCTTATTCCTCACAATTCCAACTAATGCTCTTCTCTGCTTGTGGTAGACATATTGAAGTAATAGCTCTGTTTCTTCACTCCTTTCAAAAAGAGGCAGAACCGATTGTCCATCCCTTGAATCTGAGGTGACCTTGTAATTTGCTTAAGCCAATAGAATTCAGAGGAAATGATGCGGTGCCATTCCAAGCCTATGCCCCAGGAAGGCTTGCATGTTACCTCTTGCTTGTTATTGAATCCCTCTCTCCCCAATGAAAGCATGCCAGATCTAGCCTGCTAGAGGGGCATTATACTAGGGACATTAATCTAGATGTTAAAGAGGACTGAAACACCCCAGTCACCCCAAGTGAGGCCACCCTAGAATTCAATCCTAAAGAATGTACAGCTGACCTCAGACTTATGAGCAAGCTCATCCATGATCAGCAAAAGTACCCATATAACCCACTGATTCATGAACGATGTTAAGTGATTATTGTTTTAAGCCATTGAGTTTTAGAGTTACTTGTTATACATGCCCTTAATTTTTTGATAGTATCATATTTATTTAAAGGTTCATATATGGTTATGGGAATATGTATAGATAAAGAAATATAGTTGTACATTTTAGATATATAGCTATCTCTCACATCCCATATAAGTAATTTCATAGGTTATATTCACAAACAGAATTTATATTTGTTTATAACAGCTGCAAAAAAAGTACCCTGGTTAAAGATGGAACTACTGCAAAGCATTGGGTAAAACAATGGGGTACCTGATGAATTGAGAATTATCCACAAAATGCTTTCTTCCAGTTTCCTGAGTATGTCCTGTGGACATTCACTCATTCAGTAGAGGTTTCAGAAGCACATACCATGTGCTCACCCATGAGTGTGGCACCACACAGAATCTGTTCTGAATTCTGCTGAGTCCAAAATCTGTACCTTTACCAAAAGCAGAGGGGAGTTCAGGGATGCTGAGCTACCCAGGCTTCTGAACATTCTTGAGAACGTTAAGGCAGGAGACAAGGAGGAAGCTCCCCTTCTGTCATATGTTGCTAATCAGTTTGCACTTCTTTAGTTGAGTCATCTCAGCAAATATAGAAGTCTGTAAAATAAATATAAAATATTATAAAACCAGAAGCCACTAGTATTAAAGTATTAAATAGCAATAAGCCAGCAAGCAGAGGCTTTAGATCACAAAAGGGACTTATATTACCTTGATACCTTACCTAACAAGGAAGCTAACAGAAAGTGCTTAAAATACTTTTCTGAAAAGTTAGTCTTTCCCTGCTCTGCTGAGTAGCTAAAACTCACAGTACTGGCTCCACTTCCAGAATAGATTGAGGCAGTTTGAGAGGGAGTGTGCTTCCCTGCAAGTCCATTAACAGTAATGAGTGTTACCATTGCCAAGTGATGGGGAAATTTTCCCTCAAGACCCAGGATCTGATGAACATCATAATTCTGAGGCAAGGAATAAATATTAATCATTTCTTCTAGTTAAAAACATGAAGGGTCTATGTAATAACTAATACAGTGTTTAATGCTTTTTTGCTTACAGGCTAGAGGCTCTTTCTAGTTGGGAAAACAACTAGTGAAGTACTTAATTCAAAAGAATTTAAGAATATCCCTTGAGTCAAAAAAATTTCTCTAAAAAGCTACATTGGCTCCTCCATCTCTGAAAGTTTAGTTTCGAAGGGAAGCATCCCTACCACAACCATCCTAAAGAGATCAGTGTTACCTTTGAGCCATTCAAAACAAGAATGTAAGAATCATAGCTTTTAATCAGTCTTAGCAAAGAGAATCTTGAAAGACAGAACTACAGAATGTACCTGACTAGCCATCACCCAAACTTCCCACCCCAAGCAAAGAGCACATTCTATGATTCACTCAATACAAATGTGGGGCTTTTGGAGGAAATAGACATTCTGGATGTAGCACACTGGATTGGAAAATGACTATAATGACCCTTGTGAGTTAATCCACCTGAGTATAAGGCATTAGGCATGGCACAGAATTGGATTTCTACATGCCAGACTTTAGAAACATTATCTGATTTAATATTCTCAGCAATCCTATGAGGTGGTTCTAAATTTATCCCTATTTTAATATAATGAGAAATGGAAACTCAGAGTGTTAATGGGCTTGTCCAAGGCCACACAGTAAGGAATAAGCCAAGCTAGTATTCACATATCATTTCATGACAGCAGAGTCCTGACCATTTGCTGAACTGCTTTATCCATGTCACCTGATGTCTAGCTTTTTAGGTCTGACCCTATTCACACTTCCCTATGCATACATTTATCTTCCACATGCATGGAGATCTTGCTACCTCTGTTTGAACAAACACTATTTTCTCTATGGGATTTTCCTCATGCAGGTCTCTCCATCCTTCATCCCAACACTGTCTGTTGGACATCTTCCCCACTTCCCATTACCCTGTTTTATTACATCCGTACCATGAAAACACTTCTAGTCTTCTGCCTGCTATTGGTTCCTACAGTAATTGGTATGTTCCACCTTATGATCAAGCAAAGTATGATATCACTGTTGAGTATACAGAGTTTTGATACCCGGTTTACCTTAATAGATCATCAAGTCTTGAGGCCAGGATCTACATTTGATTTTATTATGATCTCTTCAATATAGTGTCATGTACAACTACACAGTAAATGCTCAAGAAATGTCTTTTGAATAGAAAGAAAATATGTATGTTTTAGCCCCACACGTATTTACCTTGAACCTCATCTGACTTATTCACTGTGGTGTTGTCAGAGCCCAGCACAGTTCTTTGTATATAATGGATGCTTGTCAAATGTTTGTAGGTTGAATGAATGAATGAGTCTAATTATCCTGAAAGAATATGAAAAAGGTACAGCAACCCTGATCTCGGTCCAGCCTTGGCCCTGACTCTTATTATTTTTGAAACACTAACCTCTCAAAGTCTCTCATTCTCTATCTGTTAAATGATAATAATAGTGTTATCAAATGGACAAGACGGCGGTGCTCACAAAGTAGTGCATATGCTCCCCTCCTTTGCAGTTTGTGTGGGTCATGATTGTTTCTAGTCGATAGTTTGTGAGGGGAATTAAAACATGCCAATTCTGGTCTGATACTGATAAGAGGATATATGTGTTCTTTATACTTGTTTCCATCTACACAGATAGATGACCAAAGAACTTAAGGGATGGAGAATCGCAGGAGGAAACTATTCAGATCACTTTACCACTGTTGGAGTATAATGGCCAAGGGAATCACAACAGATACAAGTAAGGAATAAATCTTAACCTTTGTTAACCACTGATTTTAGAGTTAATTTATTATTGCTGTTTCACCTGTCCTATTCTGAATAATATAATCAATCTTCTGGAGTTATGAGGATTGAGGTAGATAATAAATATCAACACTTTAGTTCATTATCTGTACAAGCAAGTACTCAATGCATTATAGTTTTATTACTCATTGTTATTAATATGATTACTATTATTATTATTATTAACATTATTATTACTACCAATTACTGTGGGAACCACTATTACCTGGATATCTGTCTCTCTCTGTCTTTCTCATCATACACCCACATATATACACATGAGGATAAACAGGGTTGTAGGGTATTGATGCCATTTCTGATGCATGAGGCTATACTTTTGTCAGAGTAAACTCACAAAAGTCAGGAACTAGAACACAGCTGGGTTCTGTGCAGGAAACCTCTAAACAACATCTCTCTGGAGCCAGCCGGGACCACTGCTCACAGTTCTTCTGGTTGCTTCTTCACAAAATCAGAGTTGGTTTCCTGGTAGATATAGTGGACTTTCAAGAGTTTTATGCTCTAGCTGTGTTCACAGCAGCCTCAGAAAAATAAGCAAATTTAAAAAAAACATAAAATTTAACAAGGAAGAGGAAATAGTTTAGCAAGAGGAAGAAAAGCAGTAAGCTATTGCTTCATTAGAGAGCCATGTGTAGCCTCCTCAAAGGCAGTAGCTTTTACAAATGATTTCTTGGAAGAGCTATTTTTGCCTTTGAAGTGTTTCCTCTAAAAGAAGCAAAGTATTTATCTTGTTAGCTCAGGAGAGGTGATAGCAAAAGGGCCAGGTCACTCACAAGAGGTTTTCTGAGCTTGTATTTATTTATATGGCTCATGCTTGGAAAGCCAGCTTTGGAAGCTACTTCAGTGATAAATAATCTGCACATATGCTCCCATCTCCAAACACTGTATTTTTCATTACATCAGGGTATCATATTTTATTAATGAAGGGCAGCACTTTCGAGTCTGAGAATTTTATTATGGAAAAAAAAAAAGAAAAGCTTTGCTTTGGCATATTTCTGAGATACTAGATCTTTTGTGGAAAATACTTGGATACATAAACCAGGGCCTAGGAAGATATTGGAATGCAATCCATGAATAAATGGTTTCCTTTATTTTTGCTTTCTGGCCCTTTGGCCTGGATCTCTATGGAATTGACTACGGATGATGTCAGTCTGGACAGGATAAAGGGCCAGCTGAAAGGGGTGGTGTGAGAAAATATGATGGCAGTGATCATTAAGAAATCTGGTTAGATGGAGTATAAGTTTGGGTTTTTCCAGCTAGAAATGAGCCTGACCCTCTTGGGTGGTGAACTCCTTCTTGAAGACATCTTTGTATCCCCTATATCTAGCACACAGTTGACCTAGAACAGGGTTGGTGCTGAGCACTAGAATCAATGGGTATTCCTGAAAAGTTGTCCATAAATCAGACTGTCATGAAGGTAATCATATTCCCCACAGGAAAAATGCTGTTTTTGGAAGATCATCCCAATTAAGGGCTCAACATCCAATAAATCAGAGCTATGACCAAACTATCCTAAACACAAATATGCAATAGCTGGAAGCTGCTCTGGTCACCTGAAACAATACTGTTGTGTCCAAGTCCCATAAAATGGGCATTAGCTCTGTTGCATATCTTGATTCTGCAAAAGGACCTGTGTTTGATAGCATACACATACAGTTATGCTGTACCATGAATGCAGCTGACATACCAGCCCCAGTGTGAACCCATGTTGTTGTCCTCTGGTAGAGCAGAAAGTTCTGTGGGGGAAATTTAGATGGCTGACCTATTCTAGAATTCTTTGCAAGGAAGGTTGTTTAAAATTTATACCTATTCACACCACCTGAATCCCAGCCCTCATCATTCCTTGCTGAACAATTGTACTATTTCCCTGATGGTTCTTGCACTTCACATCAGCTTCCCTTCAAACCACTTCCATGTGGCAGTTGCAGTGATCTTCAAAGAATGCTAATCTAATCTTACTCATGGCCAGCTTAAAATGCTTCTTGTTTCTGTTAACAGACTTGCTGAACTCTTCACCCACGTCTTTGAGGTCCATAGTACTATGAGGCCTGCCCATCTCCTTCCTCATCTGGCAGCACTGTCTTCCTCACGGTCCAGGTTTTAAACAAATGTGTTTTTCTGTTATTCCATTCTTCACACACACATCTGCCACTCTTTCCTCACTCTCTTATTTCTGCCTAAAACTGTCCTCCTTTTTTCCCTGCCAATTCCTATTCACCTATTTCTAGCCAAATAAGAGGGCTTTCCTGATCCCCAGAACAAGTCAGTTTGCTTTATCACTTACACACTCAGCACCCTTCAGAGCAAATGGCATTGCTGGGATCAAATAATAAATTTTAAATTTACTTATTTAATTCTGTCTTTACTTAGTTACCATAAGTCTCATGACTGTCTTTCTGCTTCAACACCATATGCTCAGAAACCAGAACAGAGCCTGTCCCAAAACAGGTACTAACAAATACATGTGCAATAAACTCACTGAAATTCGATGAAAAAGAAAGTCTTCACTCAAGGCAAGCTGGATCTGCATTGGGAAAACTTTTCACCTAGAAGTCCTTAAGGAGTAAATAATTGCCACTCCTATTGCCAGATTGAGTCGGGATGGCTCCTGAGCCAATTGCAGTGGTTCATAAAAGGCCTATTCCAAGATTCTTAAAGCCCATGCTCAAATTAAGCCCTCTCTACTATCAGACCCTTAAATAAAAGGAAAGGTGTATGTATTTGATGCATGGAATTAAAGCAAAAAAAAAAGGAATTTGCACCCTTCACCCAATCCTTGCCTTCCACCACCACTGCCTTGGCTCCAGGGTTGAAGACTTCTACTTGGGGCTTGTTTTACCTTGGGATATATGTGGCCTACAGTGGATGAAATGGTAATGATGACTTAGGACTATGGCTTTGATCCTCGGGTCCACATAATTTGTCTCCCATGAAAAGCCAGAGGATAAATCTTGAGTCTGTCTTGGGATGTGTTTCCAAGTGGGAGAGAATTTAAGTGTCATGAGTGAGGGACTGTTTGTCTTAATCACCAATGTGTCTTCAGAACTTAGAATAGTGCCTTTAAGGTGCTACAAACTAAAAAATATGATTGACTAAATGAAAGAAAATAACACTAACTTCAGTAGCTCAAGACTGTGTTCAGAACTCACCATTTTTAGTAACTTCTCCTGCCTACATGTACAGATATACACTCCTGTATTAGTCTTAGTGTATCCCTGACTGGATTTCTTCTAATGTTGATTAGCAAAAAGGGTGTTGAGCCCATTGACTCAGCCACTTTATCATTCTTAAGAAGATAAGATTAAGAATACAACCAATACTATTGTAATATCTTGGTTTGGTAACAGAGGGTAACTACACTTATGGTGGTCAGCATCCAGTAATACATATAATTATAGAATCACTTTGTTGTACATCTGAAAGCAATATAACTGTATGTCAACTTTATTTCACTAAAAAAAGGAATGAACATTCTTTGGGTTGGGCTGCACTGAACTTAGCCAAGTTATCTTTGACTTATGACTCATTTTGAACCCCAAAATCCTTACTATCTGAATGCTAACAATGTCAGTGCTATTTACATTTTTATTTCCAAGGGGAGAATAATATCTGCAAAGGACACTCCTCATCTTCTTCTCAATCCTTGGATTTAAATTATCACAAACATAATTTTTAAGAAATGTCCCTTACAGTGATAAAGAACAGCATCAGGAGCTTGTATTATTCTGATTCATAACCTAACCAGATCCTTTTCTTGGCAATTAAAGATAAAGATAAATTTTAAATGATGTTGTGGGTAAAATTGTAATATTTCCAGAATATCTCACCTGGCTTTAGTACATCTGCATATCAACAGGTGTTCAAGGGTGGAGAGAGGTATGGCTTTTGTGGGATTAATGGGTTTAACATGTAAATCAAGTAATATAGGGAACAGATGTACAAATACGTATGACCTGATTGTTTCTTCTACAATTCCTGATGCATGATCAATAACAGAATGAGTAAAGACAAAACAGTTCCTGCAACTCATGACCACCCTCACATGGTTTTGGTGTCTTTGAGGAGCATCACGCCCTAGGGCTGGACTCAAGGTCAGATAATGATTGTGTGTTGGTCATGTGTTGAAACCCCTACTCAGAATTCTTTGGATGTTTGGGTTCATTTGCTCAATAAATATGAGGAATGCCTTTTTGGCATTATTCTTGCACTGTTGTGCCTTGAGTCCTCTGGCTGGCCCTTTCAGATCTTTGGGACAGAGGCAGGGAGGGGTCCGACAGCTTCAGTGTAATTGCCTCATTCCCCAGTGGGTAATTACCTGGGCAACAGAGGTCTTATTGTACCTGAGAGGTGAAGGGGGCATCGGAAGTTTTGCTTCTGCTGCAGCAGGAAAGAGAGAAGGGCCTGGACTATAGTTTGTAAGCAATAAATGGGTTTTAAACTTTATTTCTCCCTTTGACTGATTTCAGTTTTTAGAGGCATTTTGCCCTTGGATTTCCTCTCCCTGGACTTACATTTGGTGCAGTTAGCAGGATTCCTCTGAACCCAAAATCTGTTATAATGGGTACGACCTTTGGGAGGGCTGCCCCTAGAAATGATGGGAAGAAGTGGTGCTCGCACCAAGGGAAGTGTGTCTACAGTCGTGTGGTCATGGAAGCGCTGACCCAGCCCATTTCCCAAGCCTAAGGCTACTGCTTCTGCCACTGCTGCTGCTGCTGCTGCCGACCGGAGCCTGGTCACAACTGTGGAAAGGAGCAGAGGTCCAGTACATCTTGCTAGAGAAGCAACTGGCTGCTATGTACCCCAGAGCCCATTTGCCAGAAAAGCTACGACCAAGGTAATAACCACCTATCCCATCATGGGATAACTGAGAGACTGGACCCAAAGGCCATGGAGTGGTGTGGCACAGACATCTACTGTATATCATGTGACTGGCCATTTGCCTTTGGCATCCCCAGGGAATGATGAAGCAGATGCATTGCCCCAGGTGCGCTGGCTAGAAGGAAAGCCTGCCACTAATGTGGCCCAATGGCTACATCAGCGTTTGTCGCACACAGGGACAAAGACAATATGGGCTTGTTGCCCATTGGTGGCAAGCCATTGACCTTTGAAGAGGTCATCCGAGCCTGGAAGAAGTGCCCTGCACATTGTGCAGATCAGCAAATCAACAAGAGGGACCTAAAGCATCTCTTTGCAGCCTATGGCCCGTCGCCGGTGATTGAGAGCGAATAAGGCACCCGCTTTATTGAATGTGCGTTGCAAGGATGGGTGCAGCAATTAGGAATCAAATGGACATGGCCCTGGCATTTCGACACATGGACCAGCAATGGCTGGCTCTTCTGGCACTTTAGGGAAAAGGCCTGGAAGCTGTCCTTCTGTGTTCTGGAATAACAGCAAAGTGGCCCCCCACAATTTACTTCTACAGTCCTTGTGTCCTGGATGTGTACCCTGACTGCAGCTGCCACATGATGGCTGGAATGGACAAGCTTTGGACTTAATCTGCATGGGACTTTGAACCTAGCTGAATACTCTGTCTGGAGAATTATCATGATTGTATTGCTGTTGTCAAGAAAAAAATTCTTAAAGAGAGGATTGACTTTGACTAATGTTTGGTAAAAGCTTTGTGAGCAATCTAGCATGGCTGTTAGGAATGAGTAAACAAGTGGAGAAACATATTTTGTGCTTAGTAAGAGATTGTGCTGTAAAGTACATTTACTTAATCTGTATAGGATGAATCCTCTGGCTTGAGGGTTATCATGATTTTATTGTATGTGATTAGTTTGGTCGGAAGAGGGGGAATGAGTAAATTGTAAGGTGAGATTTCTGGAAGGGTGGCCTGTGGGTAAAATTGTAATATTTCCAGAATATCTCGCCTGGCTTTAGTACATCTGCATATCAACAGGCACTCAAGGGGGGAGAGAAGTATGGCTTTAGTTCATTTGCATCATTCCTCAGGGGTTGAGAGAAGTTCATCTCCATATCAATGGGTAATTACCTGGGCAACAGAGGGCTTCTCTGTAGCTGAGAGGTCAGGGGAGGTCAGGGGAGCTGTAGCAGTTTTGTTTCTGCTGGAGCAGGAAAGAGAGAAGGGCCCAGACTGTGGTTTGCAAGCAATAAACAGATTTTAAACTTTATTTCTCCCTTTGACTGATTTCTGTGTTTAGAGGCATTTTGCCCCAGGATTTCCTCTCCCCGGACTTACAAATGTTTATATGGAAGAAGCAGCTCAAATGATCTGCTCTGATTCCATATTTTAGAATCTAAATCAGAAAGGCTAAATTCAATAAAGCCAGTCATTTGCTTTTAGATTGTGACCTTTACTAAACCTTCAAACTGCCAGCAAAGGCTGCAGCTGTTTCTCAATAACCAGCCACCTCAGGAGAGAAATACATCTCAGAGAGAGACACTTGACCTGTCTTAATAGGAGAACAGGTGGGGATAGGATAATTTGCTCTGTACATTTCAGAAGCTTTTAAACACAGAAGCAACAGGATCTTTGCAACCTCTGTGGGTTGTCCCAGCCTGGCTTTAGGAAAAAGTTCATTGTAAAGATGTCATCAAAGGCAGAAGACAGAGCACTGGGAGTCTGCCTTTAGCACAAAGGCAACTTTGGGAGGCCTGATAGGGAGGGCATTTTTATCATGGTATTTGTTTGCATGCCACGGCCCTTATCAGCCTGTTCTGCATTTCCTCTGGTTACATATTTTAAAGAGCTGATCTTCTCACCATCTAGACATACAATTCAGAGTCTAAATAAAACCATGAACTGGGTGATACAAGGTGATGAGTATTGTCACTCACAAATCATTTCTGTGTGAAAGACCTGAATGCTGACAGTTCAGCCTCAAACACCAACTAGGAATGGGTAGTGCCTATAATTTAACCAGCCATTTTCCCAAAATGTGCACCAGTACCACATTTCAGGTGAAGTATTTTTTTTATTTCTTGAAATTAAGGTATTATTGACATACACTCTTATGAAGGTTTCACATGAAAAAACAACGTGGTTACTACATTTACCCATATCATCAAGTCCCACCCATATCCCATTGCAGTCACTGTCCATCAATGTAGTAAGATGCCACAGATTCACTATTTGACTTCTCTGTGCTACACTGTCTTCCCTGTGAACCCACACACCATGTGTACTAAACATAAAACCCCTCAATCCCCTTCTTCCTCCCTCCCCACCCACCCTCCCACAAACCTCCCCTTTGATAACCTCTAGTCCCTTCATAGAGACTGTGAGTCTGCTGGTGTTTTGTTCCTTCAGTTTTGCTTCTTTGTTATACTCCACAAATGAGGGGAATCATTTTGTACTTGTCTTTCTTTGCCTGGCTTATTTCACTGAGGATAATATCCTCCAGATTCATCCATGTTGTTGTAAATGGTAGAATTTGTTTCTTTCTTATGGCTGAATAGTATTCCATTGTGTATATGTAGCAAATCTTCTTTATCCATTCATCTAAAGATAGACACTTAGGTTGCTTCCATATCTTGGCTATTGTAAGTAGTGCTGCAATAATCATAGGGGTGCATATGTCTTTTTGAATCTGAGAATTTGTATTCTTTGGGTATATTCCAAGAAGTGGGATTACCTGGTCAAATGGTATTTCTGTTTTTAGTTTTTTGAGGAACCTCCATATTGCTTTCCACAATGTTTGAACTAACTACCTTACATTCCCACCAGCAGTGATGGAGGGTTCCCCTTTTTCTGCATCCTTGCCAGCATTTGTTGTTTTTAGTCTTTTCAATGCTGGCCATCCTTACTGTTGTGAGGTGATATCTCATTGTGGTTTTAATTTGCATTTCCCTGATGATTAGTGATGTAGAGCATCTTTTCATGTGTTTGTTGGCCATCTGAATTTCTTTGGAGAATTGTCTCTTCATATCCTCTGCCCATTTTTTAATCAGATTATTTGCTTTTTGGGTGTTGAGGCATGTGAGTTCTTTATATATTTTGGATGTTAACACCTTGTCAGATACATCATTTACAAATATATTCTCCCATAGTGTAGGATACCTTTTTGTTCTGTTGATGATGTCCTTTGCCATACAGAAGCTTTTTTGTTTGATGTAGTTCCACCTGTTCATTTTTGCTTTTGTTTCCCTTGCCCAAGGAGATGCGTTCAGGAAGAAGTTGCTCGTGTTTATAGTAAGAAGATTTTGGCCTATGTTGTCTTCAAAGAGTTCTATGGTCTCATGACTTACACTCAGATCTTTGATCCATTTCGAGTTTACTTTTGTGTGTGGGGTTAAACAATAATCCAGTTTCATTATCTTTCATGTACCTGTCCAGTTTTGCCAACACCAGTTGTTGAAGAGGCTGTCATTTCCCCATTGTATATGTCCATAGCTCCTTTATCGTATATTAATTGACCACATATGGTTGGGTTTATATCTGGGCTCTCTAGTCTGTTCCATTGGTCTATTCTGTTCTTGTGCCAGTACCGAATTGTCTTGGTTACTGTGGCTTTGTAGTAGAGCTTGAAGTCAGGGAGCGTAATACCACCAGCTCAATTCTTCCTTCTTAGGATTGCTTTCGCTATTTGGGGTCTTTTGTGGTTCCATATGAATTTTAGAAAGATTTGCTCTAGTTCATTGAAGAATGCTGTTGGTATTTTGATAGGAATTGCATTGAATCTGTACATTGCTTTAGGCAGGATGGCCATTTTAACATTATAAATTCTTCCTATCTGTCAGCACAGGATATGTTTTGATTGACTGGTATCTTCTTTAATTTCTCTCATGAGTTTCTTGTAGTTTTCAGAGTATAGGTCTTTCACTTCCTTGGTTAGATTTATTCTAAGTATTTTATTCTTTTTGATGCACTTGTGAATGGAAATGTTTTCCTGATTTCTCTTTCTGCTAGTTCATTGTTAGTATATAGGATTGTAATAGATTTCTGTGTATTAACTTTGTATCCTGCAACTTTGCTGTATTCCGATATCAGTTCTAGTAGTTTTGGGGTGGAGTCTTTAGGGTTTTTTATATACAGTATCATGTCATCTGCAAATAGTGACAGTTTAACTTCTTCTTTACCAATCTGGATTCCTTGTATTTCTTTGTTTTGTCTGATTGCCGTGGCTAGGACCTCCAGTACTATGTTAAATATCAGTGGAGAGAGTGGGCATCCCTGTCTAGTTCCCGATCTCAGAGGAAATGCTTTCAGCTTCTCGCTGTTCAATATAGTGTTGGCTGTGGGTTTATCATAGATGGCCATTATTATGTTGAGGTACTTGCCCTCTATTCCCATTTTGCTGAGAGTTTTTATCATGAATGGATGTTGAACTTTGTCAAATGCTTTTTCAGCATCTATGGAGATGATCATGTGGTTTTTGTCTTTCTTTTTGTTGAGGTGGTGGATGATATTGATGGACTTTCGAATGTTGTACCATCCTTGCATCCCTGGGATGAATCCCACTTGGTCATGGTGTATGATCCTTTTGATATAGTTTTGAATTCGATTTGCTAATATTTTGTTGAGTATTTTTGCATCTACGTTCATCAGGGATATTGGTTTGTAGTTTTCTTTTTTGGTGGGGTTTTTGCCTGGTTTTGGTATTAGGGTGATGTTAACTTCATAGAATGAGTTTGGGAGTATCCCCTCCTCCTCTATTTTTTGGAAAACTTTAAGGAGAATGGGTATTATGTCTTCCCTGTATGTCTGATAAAACTCCAAGGTAAATCCATCTGTCCCGGGGGTTTTGTTCTTTGGTAGTTTTTTGATTACCGCTTCAATTTTGTTGCTGGTAATTGGTCTGTTTAGATTTTCTGTTTCTTTCTGGGTCAGTCTTTGAAGGTTGTATTTTTCTAGGAAGTTGTCCATTTCTCCTAGGTTTCCCAGCTTGTTAGCATATAGGTTTTCATAGTATTCTCCAATAATTCTTTGCATTTCCGTGGGGTCCGTCGTGATTTTTCCTTTCTCATTTCTGATACTGTTGATTTGTGTTGACTCTCTTTTCTTCTTAATAAGTCTGGCTAGAGGCTTATCTATTTTGTTTATTTTCTCGAAGAACCAGCTCTTGGTTTCATTGATTTTTGCTATTGTTTTATTCTTCTCAATTTTATTTATTTCTTCTCTGATCTTTATTATGTCCCTCCTTCTGCTGACCTTAGGCCTCATCTGTTCTTCTTTTTCCAATTTCGATAATTGTGACATTAGACCATTCATTTGGGATTGTTCTTCCTTTTTAAAATATGTTTGGATTGCTATATACTTTCCTCTTAAGACTGCTTTTGCTGTGTCCCACAGAAGTTGGGGTTTAGTGTTGTTGTCATTTGTTTCCATATATTGCTGGATCTCCATTTTGATTTTGGTCATTGATCCATTGATTATTTAGGAGCGTGTTGTTTTGCCTCCATGTGTTTGTGAGCCTTTTTGCTTTCTTTGTACAGTTTATTTCTAGTTTTAATGCCTTTGTGGTCTGAAAAGTTGGTTGGTAGGATTTCAATCTTTTGGAATTTACCGAGGCTCTTTTTGTGGCCTAGTATGTGGTCTATTCTGGAGAATGTTCCATGTGCACTTGAGAAGAATGTATATTCTGTTGCTTTTGAATGTAGAGTTCTATAGATGTCTATTAGGTCCATCTGCTCTACTGTGTTGTTCAGTGCCTCTGTGTCCTTACTTATTGTCTGCCCGGTGGATCTATCCTTTTGGGTGAGTGGTGTGTTGAAGTCTCCTAGAATGAATGCACTGCAGTCTATTTCCTCCTTTAGTTCTGTTAGTATTTGTTTCACATATGCTGGGGCTCCTGTGTTGGGTGCATATATATTTAGAATTGTTATATCCTCTTGTTGGACTGAGCCCTTTATCATTATGTAGTGTCCTTCTTTATCTCTTGTTACTTTCTTTGTTTTGAAGTCTATTTTGTCTGATATTAGTACTGCAACCCCTGCTTTCTTCTCACTGTTGTTTGCCTGAAATATGTTTTTTCATCCCTTGACTTTTAGTCTATACATGTCTTTGGGTTTGAGGTGAGTTTCTTGTAAGCAGCATATAGATGGGTCTTGCTTTTTTATCCATTATATTACTCTGTGTCTTTTGATTGGTGCATTCAGTCCATTAACATTTAGGGTGACTATTGAAAGATATGTACTTATTGCCATTGCAGGCTTTAAATTCGTGATTACCAAAGGTTCAAGGTTAGCCTCTTTAGTATCTTACTGCCTAACTTAGCTCGCTTATTGAGCTGTTATATACACTGTCTGGAGATTCTTTTCTTCTCTCCCTTGTTATTCCTCATTCTCGATTCTTCATATGTTGGGTGTTTTGTTCTGTGCTCTTTCTAGGAGTGCTCCCATCTAGAGCAGTCCCTGTAAGATGTCCTGTAGAGGTGGTTTGTGGGAAGCAAATTCCCTCAGCTTTTGTTTGTCTGGGAATTGTTTAATCCCACCATCATATTTGAATGATAGTCGTGCTAGATACAGTATCCTTGGTTCAAGGCCCTTCTGTTTCATTGCATTTAATATATCATGCCGTTCTCTTCTGGCCTGTAAGGTTTCTGTCGAGGAGTCTGATGTTAGTCTGATGGGTTTTCCTTTATAGGTGACCTTTTTCTCTCTAGCTGCCTTTAAAACTCTTTCCTTGTCCTTGATCTTTGCCATTTTAATTATGTGTCTTGGTGTTGTCCTCCTTGGATCCTTTCTGTTGGGGGTTCTGTGTATTTCCATGGTCTGTTCGATTATTTCCTCCCCCAGTTTGGGGAAGTTTTCAGCAATTATTTCTTCCAAGATACTTCCATCCCTTTTCCTCTCTCTTCTTCTTTTGGTACCCCTATAGTACTGATATTGTTCCTTTTGGATTGGTCACACAGTTCTCTTAACATTGTTACATTCCTGTAGATCCTTTTATCTCTCTCTATGTCAGCTTCTATGCGTTTCTGTTCTCTGGTTTCAATTCTATCAATGGCCTCTTGCATCCTGTCCATTCTGCTTATAAACCCTTCCAGAGTTTGTTTCCCTGTTCTGTAATCTCCTTTCTGGCATCTGTGATCTCCCTCCGCACTTCATCCCATCTCTCTTGCGTATTTCTCTGCATCTCTGTCAGCATGTTTATGATTCTTATTTTAAATTCTTTGTCAGGAAGACTGGTTAGGTCTGTCTCCTTCTCTGGTGTTGTCTCTGAGATCTTTGTCTGCCTGTAGTTTTGCCTTTTCTTGGTGATAGGAATAGTTTGCAGAGCTGGGACGAGTGACGGCTGGAAGAACTTCCCTTCTTGTTGGTTTGTGGCTCTTCTCTCCTGGGAGAACAGCGACCTCTAGTGGCTTGTGCTGGGTAGCTGCGCAGACAGGGCTTCTGCTTCCTGCCCGGCTGCTATGGAGTTAATCTCCGCTGTAGCTGTGGGCGTGGCCTGGCTCAGGCCTCTGCTCCAAAATGGTGGATTCCCATTGGACGGGGAGCGGCCTGGAGGCTATTTATCTCTGTAAGGGGCCTCCGAGCTCCCTGCAGCCCAGGTGTTTAGGGTGCCCAGAGATCCCTGGATTCTCTACCTCTGGATTAAGTGTCCCGCCCTGCCCCTTTAAGACTTCCAGCAAGCACCCACCAAAACAAAACAATGACCACAAAAAAAAAAAAAAAATTGTAAAATAAAAAAAATAAAAAAATAAAAAATGGCCGCTCGTTTTTCTTTATTCTCCGGCGCCAGCCTCAGGCATCTGCTCACCGGTCTTGCTGCCCTGTTTCTCTAGTATTGGGGTCCCTGTCCTGTCCCTTTAAGACTTCCAAAAAGCACTCAGCAAAACAAAACAGCAAGAAAAAAAAAAAATGGCCGCTCGCTTTTCTTATGTCCTCTGGTGTCAGGCCTCTGGTACCCGCTCACTCTTCTTGCTGCCCTTTTTCCCTTGTATCCAGGGCCCTCCGCGCATGCACTGTGTCTGCGTTCTGGCCCAGATGGCTGGGGCTGGGTGTTCGGTAACCCTGGGCTCCGTCTCCCTCCCGCTCTGCCTACTCTTATCCTGCTGGGAGCTGGGGGGAGGGGTGCTCGGGTCCCACTGGCCAGGGCTTGTATCTTACCCCCTTTATGAGGCACTGGGTTCTCGCAGGTGTGGATGTGGTCTGCATGGTGTCCTGTTTCTTCTGGTCTTTATTCTAGGAAGAGTTGTCTTTGTTATATTTTCATAGATATATGTGGTTTTGGGAGGAGTTTTCTGCTGCTCTACTCACGCCGCCATCTTGGCTCCCCTTGTTTACACTTCTGTATACAACGACAATTGAACATCACCTGGATGTGAAGTGAATAGTACTGCAGAACTCTAATGCAGATGAACCCAGTGCGAATTCCTAACATCATCATTTCTCCCAGGTAATAGAGGCACTGCAATAATCCAGAGGGGGGAGGGAATTCTTTTATTCACATGGCAGCTGTCCAGTCAACTTATGCTCAAACTACCTTTGTGCCAGGACACCGCTGATGAATAATGCTTATGTATGCAATTTGGGCCACAGGCAGCAGCATAGGCAAGATAGAGTCGGAGTTATGCACAATTCTTAACACTAACTGCACTTGTTATCTCCTACTTCTAGAAGTGAATCTGAATACATGTGGATGAAAATAGTGTTGCTATAGGGAACAACTAAAATCTGCTTTCATTTACACAAGAAATAAATCATTTACAAACACTGGTACTTTATTATGAACAGATTTCTTGCAACAATCCTCACAGCTGTGTTCACATTAGCACCTCCTTATCAATATGGAAAATTGGGAACTCCCATCTAGAAATGCAAACCATTTATCATTCAATGTCCTTGACCTGTAAAATCCAGAGAAAATAGTCTCTACACCATGCCCCAGGGAAGGGCCAACCCCAGCTTCCAGCTTCCTGCATTCTCTGGCCATGGTTTTATTCCTCTGGCAGTCACACACACACACACACACACACACACACACACCACCTTTTAACATGTAGTACATTAGCAGGATGTGATTAAAAGAGCAAATTCTGGAATTAGCGCACACACACACACACACACACACACACACACACACACCACCTTTGGACTTGTAGTACATTAGCAGGATGTGATTAAAAGAGCAAATTCTGGAATTAGCCTAGTCTTGAAGATTATACTATGTACAGCTCAGTGACATGGTGACTGTGAGCAGGTCATACAACTTTCCAAGCTTCCATTTCCTCATATTTAAAATGGGCATAATAGCACTACCCAACTCCTATGACAGCTGGAAAGATTAGATCAGATAATATATGTATTTTGCATGATATTTGGCACTTAGTAAGAGCTCAGTCAATAATAACTTTATCATCATCATCATCATGACTGAAGTTTTGAGAAGGCAAAGGAGTTCCACTACAAAACAAAGTTTAAAACTCATTCTTATCTTGAGAGCCCTGCAGGTAATGTTAGATGTTACTCAGCCATCCTGCCTCTCTTCTCCCTTTTCTCATACTTTTTCTTGTCTTTCTCACCCCATTCTGTGTTCATTTTTGACACATGTCAACTTATTTTCTATTTTGAAGCCTTGCCTCTAGCCAACTGATAACTTGTGGTTCTGCCTTCTTACATCAGCAATTTAGCAAGGTGTTGGGCTCAACAAAGGCAATCATCTTTCAGCTTTTGTGATAACTCTTTTCACCCTTATCCATGAGTTATAACCACAAGATATGCAAGTTCTATGCAATCCCCAGCTGATACACACAAACTTACTATGATTATTAAGAAAACAGGCTCTTATTTGCTTCTAGTTTACTTTAGGCAGTAACATTAACTACAGGAGAGAGGAGGAGGGAATGATGTGTATGTAACACTGCCCACTAATTGTGGAGATAAGACACAATCACCAGGCCACCCTTAGTTTTCCTTCTCCTCTTATCCATCTGCTCCATGAGGTAACACCCATTCAATTCCCCAGAAGAATAAGAAGCTGACTATTCTTGTGTGCTTTAATTTTCCTGTCATGCCCAGACAGAGGCTCTGGTCACTACAGTAGGCCCTGCAAGAAATGAGGCCATACTGTGCCCAGGGCCCTCTGCCAACTCCTGCAGTCACTGTTAGCAGACGGGACATTGACAGCAGGATCTCCAGTGTTTTCAACCTCAGCTCTCATCTGCCTTTTAAGTGACTGAACTTTTTTTACCCAGTGGGGCAGTTTGTTCAGGCTTTGCTCTGTAAATAAAACCAGACAACAGGTCTTAGTTACTGGCCAATGAGAATGGGACTTGCCAAGTGAGAAATGGGTAGGTAAGAAATGTAAAGCTCCTAGATCCAGAAATCAAGTCTTATCATCAAAACTTATACAGAGAAATCAGAATTCAGGAAGAGAGTAACAAGGGGATTATATGACCCCAAGACACAGGGCTGCTCAGCAGGGGGAACTCTTGCATCATCCCAGCTTCTTAGTTGACTTTCAACCCCTATATTCAATCAGTTTGTAAGTTCCATCCAGTCTTCACCGATTTTCACAGACCCTTCCTCTTTTCTCTTCAAACCGTCCTTCATTCCATTTTGGGGTTGCCACAGACATATTTTATGTACCAACTCTCCATCTCATGGGCCTTTGGGGCTGCAGCCTGACAGTGCCTCATTCTCAGAGGTTGCTTGTTGATACTGAGGCATGAGAGGCTTTCAAATGTGCAATCTGAAAGTGTGTGGAAGTCCCTGTCACATGGGCCCAGTCTTCCACCAAGGGAAAGAGGGTCTATAAGATAAGTTCTCCCCTCATTCTACCCCAGGTACACTGTCCTAAGAATCAGTCATTTATATGGCCTCCGGCGATGTGGTATGGCCATGCTGCACAGTGTGCTTCATATGGGGTAGTGGCAGATCAATAACACCCCCATTTTGGGCTCTCCTCTTTCCACTGCTACACCCTCCCTTGCCTCACTCCTGCTCCTCGCACCATGCTCCCTAATGATATAGGAGCACATGAAACTGCCTTAGTTATTCTTTCTGAGAAATCCAGGATATGGAAAGTAACCTGTCTCACATCTGGACTATCACAAAGGCCTCCCAATCAGTTTCCTAGCTCCAGTCTTCCTCTCTGCTTGCTTTTCTTCTAATAAATTTTTGTCCTTCCCACTCCACCCACAGTTATTAAAATCTTACCATTTTTCTGTACTTCAAGATGCAATATAGTGGACATCTTCCCCAAACCTCCCTATTTTGGAAATTAGTCCTTCTTCACCCACCATCCAGTTATAATAGGAGTCACCATGTTCTTACTTAAGCAATTTCCTTTGGTCTGGTCTTCACACATTTTGGTCCAGGGTACTTGGTCCTGAATCAGGCCAGTCAGACTTCTTGCCTGAAATACTTTATAATGAAATTTAATAAGGGGTTCATTTCTTCTTCAGGGCTAGAAATTGCAAGATCTGAACCTCTGTAGCTGTCCATGACCTTATTTCTTGCTGCATGGAAAGAGGATTCACAGTGAGATAGAATGATGCCTACACACAAGAGAGGGGAAAAAAGAAGAGACAGAGAGAATCCTAGAAGCTTTCAAGTCCCTGGTTCCAGAGGTCCAGCCATCCCCCTACATCTTTTATGTATCAAGTATTCAGCACCTTCTAAAATTATATAGATATCCCAGTATCCCTCCAGTAATTTCCTTTGTTTGCCTATACAAAGTCAAGTTCAAAATTTGCTTTTCTCACTCCAGTCATTCATTTATTCATCCAAAAATATTTATTAAATGCCAGATGTTCTTTAAGGCATTCTGGTGTGATGGAGAACAAATCAGACAGTCACTGTTCTTATGTGGTGAACAATTTTATGGGAGGAAACAGTAAGTTCATAAGTAAGTGAAAGAACAAAGTAATTTACAGCAGTGATAAGCACTAGAGAGAAAATCGAGTGGGTTGAAGGGGGGCTATTTTATTTAGGCTAGCCTGGGGAGGTCTCTTGAAGGAGGAGATGCATCACAGATGACAAGAAGGAACCAGCCACACAAAAGGAAAAGAAGATGTAAAAACTATAAGAAGGGAACAGACTTTGTGCATTCAGGACCATAATGGAAGCCTAAGAGGCTGGGAACAGGGAGGGAATTCAGCCAGAGGCCAAATTTGCTGTGGCACCTTAGAGGACAGAGCAGAGTCTGGGTGCTATTTCAAGAGCAGTGCTAAGCTCAGCACACCTGACAAACAGTCCCACTACCATCACCCACATCCTTTGAACCACCCAGCGTAAGTGTAAAGTTCACCATCATAAGAGTGAAGGGAGGTCAGATTTTCTCTGAGTGATGACAAATTTTGACCAAATCAGTCAAGAACCATTTCAGGCCCTGGGATTTGTATACTATCTCACCACCCCAAAACTGGAGGACTTCTGGTCTTTTATGATAGTCTTGCCACTTTTACTATCATGTCAGAATTTCATTAAAAAAATTCTGTAGCTGCAAAAGGGCTCCAAGTTTGATTATAATGAGCAGAAATATTCATGCCTAGTGGCACTTGCTTAGTTCACCATTTGTATCCATTTAAAAATGAATGAACATTATGGAAACAGATGGCAGAACAGGCAGGAGGGGCTCAGACGGAGGATGCTTATCTAGACTTCATTAGCAAAGAAGTCCTAGCATATCTAGTTCAGAGAGTAAAACATCAAAAATACTGAAGCCAATGTGTCCTGTTTTTAGCAAAGCAGCAGTGCTAGAATCATTTCAGTTTCCATTTACACTCTGTCCAGCCATGTGCTGTGTATGGCATGTACTGTCATACTTGAGCCCTGAAACAACTCTGTAAGAAAGGCACTCTTACACCCATTGCACAGATTAGGATGCTGAGGCTTCTTAAATTCAGGCACCTACCTTCAAACTGAGGCCTAATCCTACTGAGCTGTAGGATCTCCTTGCTGGCTATGTTCTAGCCATAATGGCCTGCTCTCTATTCCTCAAACACTCAAAGCCTATTCCTTCCCTGGGGCCTTTGCACTTGCTTTCTCTTCTGCCTTGGGCTTCTTCCCAAGACCAGCTTCTTCTCCCCATTAAGGTTTCAGGCTAAGAAACCTCCATTATGGAAAGAAATTCCCCATTAAAAGGCAAAGCAGAATGCCTACTCCCAGGCATTTTCTTTCCCATTTTCCTGTTTTTTTTTTTATCCATATCACTTCTTAGTATTTATGATTTATTCATTTGTCTACCTTTTAATTGGCTAACTATTCCACTAATAGAATATAAGCTCCATGAGAGCCAGTACCAGGTTCATCTCCTTACCAGTGTATCCCCAGGCCATTACAGGTACACAATCCTTACATGTTGAACAAATGAATGAGTAAATGAAAGAGTATTTGCCCAGAATCACATAAACTTCTAGCACAATAATCCCTAAGGTTACATGGGACACAGGTTTGTGACAAAAGCTCTCGATGACACCAATTTTTAAAGCTATGACTCTGTATCTTAATACCCTACCCTTCCATCCACTCTTCCGTATATCCAGGAAAGGTTTACTGAAGTCCCTATCAGATTACTGACACTATCTTAGGTGCTAGGAATGCCATGAGGAGTTGGATAAGGCATCTGCTCTCAGAAAGCTGACAATCCAGTAAGATAAGGCGATTCTCATACTTTATCATCCAATATAATGGCCAGCACTGATAATTGCTATGTGGAGATAGGGAGGAAGGAGATACATTTATGGATAGAAAGGTCAGGGAAGGTTTGATGGGAAAAGAAACTAAGCCATGTGAATATCTGGAAGAGAATTCCTGGAAGATGGACCAGAAAATTCTCTGAGGCAAGAACTTTCTTGATGCATTAAAGAGTGAAAAGAAGGACAATGAGGGTAGAACTTAATAAAGAAGGGGGGTGTAAAAGCTGACATTATAGAGGAAGGTGTAGCCCTGCCACGGAGGCCAGGTGGGCCATAGTGAGATGTAGCAATTTGTTTTAAGTGTAATGACAGGTCTTCAGAAAATTCTGACCTGGGTCAGACATGATCTGATTTATACTTTCAAAATGTTACTCTGGCTTCTGTATGAAGAAGAGACTGATGAAGGCCAGAGTAGAAGCTGGGAGTCTCATTTCACACCTCCCTGACAGGATGGCCCAAAACCCACTCAGTTGGAAGTCCTTGAACTGTCTGGGACACAGTCATCATGATGGATCTGCACTCTCAGGGTGAGAAGCAAGTTGCAGAGTTTGTGCACAAATAATATATACAATTGGGGTGTGTTTGTTATGTATATAAATTTGTAAGATTTTTTAAAGTTATATATGAGTCAGAGTTATTATGAGCCAAAATCTAAATCTAAGAGGAAGAGGCATGCTCAGAACAAGTCCTCAGATAGATTGAAGATGCACACTTGGATTTTACCATCAGTAGTCAGTAGTTTTCAAATTTTTTGCTTTAGTGAGCACTCTAACACAAATTCTCTCTCCAAGTTATATTTCACTGAAACTCCTACCTCAGGTACATGCTGCTGCTTCATGAATAGTTTTCGTGTCATTCCTTTCTGCCTTCCTAATGGACTAAAACTCCAGCCTACGATTCAGAAATCCTTTTGTTTATCCTTTTGATTATTTATTTTTGCATTCCTACATTTACTTCCTTTTTTTGATATATTTTTATTGAAGTATATTTCGTATACAATATTTTATTGGTTTCAAGGATACAAAATAGTGATTTTTTACAGTTATACACATTATTAAAATGGTCACCCCAACTAGTTCCTACATTTACTTCTTCCAAATTTGCCTGTAGATTTTGAGAACATCAAGTTCCCAGGCCTTGGGACATTTTCGTAGTTCTGATTCCAAGGGGTTGCCTGACAAATAAAGGGTCCTGTGGGCCAGCACTACCAGGCAGGGCTGAGAGAGTGGAAACCCCAGAGGGCAATTGATGTCACTGGTTTTTTAAATCTGCAAATCCTCCCAGGCGAGCAGCCAGGGACACCAGCACTGTGACAAATGGTTTATAAGCTCCCTTTGTGATCCAACTTACCCACCTTTTCTTCTCCAACAACCCCTCAGAGGCACACACTCTGATTGGAACCAGGATCACAGCCAATCACATTAAGATTACCCTGGGGTGGGGCTCACAGACCCAGTGGAGGTCTTAAGGTCTTGCCCCTCTAACTGGCCACTGGGCTTAGCCAATCCTTCAACTCAAATAACTAAAATAACCTTTCTATGTCATTTGGCTGAGTGAATTTACTCTATTAGGCAGCTGGGATTAAATTGTGGGAAGACACAGATCAGGCCATACTCCTCTTTTTCTTTCTCTTAGAGAGGAACACACTGCTTAGGTCAGACAATACTTTCACTACTCCTGTGAGGCCTTTGGCTCCTGTTGTAAAGGCAAAGAACTGAGTCTCATTGAACTGACATGAATTGTTCAGCACCACACAGATGATTGATATCATGGTCTGTATTAGTTTCCTGGGGCTACTATAATGAAGTCCTATAAACTGTGGCCTAAAACAATAGAAATGCATTGTTTCATACTTTGGGAGACTGGGAGTCCAAATTCAGGTTGTCAGCAGGGCTGTGCTTCCTTCTAAGCCTCTAGGAGAGGTTCCTTCCTGGCCTTTCCCAGTTTCTGGTGGCTTCAGGCATTTTGTGGCTTGAAAGCATCACTTTAGTTTCTGCCTATGTCTTCACATGGCCATCTTCCCTCTGTGTCTGCATCTGCATTTCCCTCTTTATATAAAGATACTAGTCATATTGGATTAAGAAGCCACACTACTCCAATCTGACTCCATTTTAGGTAATTACATTTGCCATAATCCCAGTACCAAATATGGTCACATTCTGAGGTACTGGCATTTAGGATTCAAAAGTCTTTTTGGGGCACACAACTCAATCCATAACATAATCCAAGCTATAATTCTGGTTTCCAAGCAAATCTATTCATATACATCAGGGAATCTTCTACCACACCGGAGTTGTCTCCAGGTTACGAACGGAAGCTTTATTTTCATAGCTAAGGCAAGTATACATGCTGGTTTTCCTGTAAGAGTCTCAGTTTATGCCCCATATAAATTCTGATAGTGACCCTTTACACCTCAAATGGGATGAGTTTTGGACCTTTCATTATATGACACCCTACTTAGAGCATTTTGAAAAGCATTTCTGAATTATCAAACACTGTATGCTAAGGCAATTGCAAACATGTGGGACAATAATCTTATAATACAGTTATAATCAATATCCCTATCTCATACATGAAGAATCACTAATGGTCAAAGCCCAGGAGCTGATAAGAAGCAGAACCAGGATTTTAGCTCAGATAGGTCTGATTACAACCCTGTGTGCTAAATCACACTATCATATTGCCTCCTGGATGCACATGGAGCACAGGTCCCTGTTTCAGTTCTCACAATATTTAAATGAACTGAGCTAAACTTCTTCCTCCCACATCTCAAGCTGATATTCTGCAAATTGCAACTGCAATCAAACAATTGTCCTTTTGAACACATTATGCTGATTGTTCTAAAAGGAAAGTCATGGACCTCTGTGGGTAAGCAGAACCTGTCATTTTTCTACTTAGGAAAAGGCTGCCTCTGAGAGTACAGAGGAACATCTTCATGCCCAGGACCAGTGCTAACCACATTTCCACAGATGCCCTGTTGCTCCGAGGGCCTGACCTCTGCCATAGCATCACCATTTCAGGCTGGCCACCACTTTGATATGCAAGGAGGAGAAAGTTTCCATTTCAAACAAGTCCCCCGCTTTGCTGAGAATAAATTCATTAGTTGCTCTTAAAGACTGAGAACCTGTGTTTTTTAGCAATTATGTGGGGTTTTTGTGAATATTTTAAATTGTACATATTTCTCATTGGATAAAGATGATTCTCCTCTTAGTAGAAGGTATGAATTTCCAGGAGAAAATAAACACCTTTCTTGTTTTCTGTGAGCTCTGTTGTGAATACCAGCAAGTACACTATCTTTATAAAACAATTTGTGGCCCCTGGAACCCCAGAAGTGTAGAAGGTGAATTTTTCTTAGATAATTGGGTTTAACTCTTGGAAAGGTGACTCTGATACAAAAACATAACAGTAAAGATTCAGTGATACACCTTGTTTTATGAAACAAATTTTTCTGCCCCATCCCTTACGAGGAGCGCCTTCTGATAAATTTGAGGAAAGAGAGCTGTTTCTTGCCCATTTCTGACTAAACACATGCTGCATCTCACACCTGTTGCTGTCACCTGTTTTTCAGGTCCACCTTCTGCTATTTTCTGAATTGTATCTCCCCAAATTCCTATGCTGAGGCCCTAACCCCAAATGCAACTGTATTTGGAGACAGGGATTTTAGGAAACTACTTGAGGTTAAATGAGGTCATAGAGAGGAATCTAATCTGATAGAACTGATGTCCTTATAAGAACAGGAAGAGATACCAGAGATCTCTTTCTCTCTCTTGCCATGCACATACAAGGGAAGAGCCATGTGAGGACACAGCAAAGAGGTGGCCATCTACAGCCCTGTAAGAGAGTTCTTACCAGACACCAGCCCTGCCATCACCTTGATCTTAGACTTCTAGTCTGCAGAATTGTGAGAAAATAAATTTGTGTTTTTTAAGCCCCAAGGCCTGTGGTATTCTGTTATGGAAGCACAAGCTAAAACACCTTTGATTCCCCCAGATGCCACCCCTCATACTGAACCACTTCTCCCATCCTGAGGACCACTTTCTTCTTTCATTCCTCTAAGAGCATCGTGAAATCAAAATTTCTGAATGCACTACACTTTTATGAATGTTTGTGAACATATTGGCAAATTACAAGACAGAACTGGTAACAAAACCACAAATTTGACTGCAGACATAACTTTCTATATATAAAACTAACCCCCCTCCTCCAGAAATTCGTAGGCCACCTGGAAACTCACTTGGTTAAGCAATGAATTCTGCCCTCTTTGTGTTAACTCTGCTGCAATGCAGGGCCAATGGCAGGGTAGACTGACTTACCAAGGACAGCAGGCCAGCTCCATGAAGGTGTTTTCCCCTCTCCCCTGGCTCCTGAGGTGGGTCATGATGTTTCAAATATGTGAAAGCAACTGCAGTCAGTTTTTGTTTTAAATAGAATTTTTAAATTTAGGCTATCAAGATTAAAATTTACCAAATTGAAATATACTTTTCTTACTAAAACCTCAGGTGATCAGGATTCAACTTCATTCTACCTTTTTTACTTAGATCTTCTGAGCTCTGGTGATGTCAAGCCCTTTACATTCCCCAGTAATAGTGTCCTCAAAACCTACTCTTGGCCCCAGATGTGTTTCTGAGAAGATGTGTACACATTATTTTGCGTAAATACAATTTTACATAAACACTTCAGGAGCCAGGTATTTGAAAGAAACCCAGAGAATGGACACATATAAAACAAAATCTCTCACTTTTGTGATGAACAGGTTCAAATGCCCAGGTTTAAGAATGCATGGTTTTGAAAACCAACTTACCTTAAGAGTGGACCCATCTAACTCAGGGAGCCAAGTCAACCCATTTTTGAGCCAAGGAGAAGCATGGCCACTTCAGAAGACCAGAAAAGCAACATTCTAGCTCTATAACTCTACCTACCTCACACAAGAAGTATGGTAAGAATAAAATCCAAGGCCTTATGGTCCATCTGTGCTGGTACAGGGAGGGAAAATTCCTTCTACTCTTAAGCTCTGTGGCTGGCCTAAGAACTGAATGGACACAAGACAGATAAACTATAGAAAAACATACAAATTTATTTTATATATATATATATAAACACATACAATGGTGCATTTGGAAAGAAAATGAGATCCAAAAGAAGCCATTAGGTCCAAATATTACATGCCTTTTTAAATAAAGAATGATTACTTGTGAGGATGTGACAAGGCAAAGGGGCTTGGGGCAGTGGCAGTAAATTGTGGGACAGACCAGGAAGTACATGAGAGATGGAAACTAATTGAAGATAATAAGTGTCACCTTAGTAGATTTGCTTGCACATGTCCTTTCCAGCATCAACTCCCAGTCTCTGGTGATAAGAATGGTCTTCTACTCCTGGTACAGGTGCCAGAAGGCATCTTTCCTGTGGGAAAATTTATGATCTGCTTCTGGGGTGAAAAGGAAGAGGGCACAGAGCACTTCCCATATCTGCTGTTTCTCAAGTCCCTTCAGCTCAAAATTGTCAATATGCCAAAGCAGCGTATCTTGGGATGGCATGTTCTGAATCCCTTCAATGGAAAGAATTTAGCAAAAGGAAATAAGCGCAGGTGTTGGAGAAACAGAGACGTTAGTAGGTGCAGCTGTGTAATATGAGTCAGTAACATAGAATCCTTTACATTTGAGGTTCTCATCTGCAGGATGGGATGGTATTAACCCTTACTTCATATGGTTATTATGAAGATTAAATGAAGTACTGTGTCTATATAGTGCCTGGCATACAATGTACTCAAAGGGCATGCAGAATTACTAATATTAGTAAGTTCAAATCATTTCAGTCATCCTGTGACCATGGAGGGTCCCTTAAACCTTACCCATTATCCCACCAATGCTTATGGTTTCACAGAATTTAACAGAGAAGATTGCCAATGGATGACTTGAGGCAAAGCCTCCTCTGCTTATAGACCCAGTTTGGGAAAAGGCTTCTTAGTATTGAAATAGAACAGTATCTCCCCATATACTGTTCAGCACCACTTGTACAGCCTTCCAGTAGACCACAGTACATCGTTGAGAAAAATCCAAGTGCAAGTCGAATATTTTCCTACCCAAATCTTGAAGGCAGACCCCCTTCTCTCTAACATCCAAAAGTCCAGGGAGGAAAATTGGTCCGACACCCCACTGGAATCATCTTTTCATATCACATTTCTTCTTGGGGCTAGAGCTACAAGGACAGAACAGGGGGAAATGGAATCTAGTTTCTGCTGCAGGGAGCTCATGACCTGGTGGTGGTTCAGAATCACACAACAAAATATAACAATGAAACCAGGCAGTGTGGGAAGCCACTAAGGTGATTTATACAAAAAACTGTGAGAGGTGTAATGGAATATAAGCTAAATCTTGAATACAGGTTGATGTCAGAATGTAAAGAAAAGTACTCATGAGCAAGGTGCTGGGTTAAGTTCTCTACATACATACATACAATTCTCATAGCCATCTTGTGAAACAAGTGATACTATATCTATTATATAGGTGAATTAATAGGCCCAGAAGTATTAAATAATTGCCCACAACTTTTGGCTAGAAGAGGGAATGAACTGTGACTCAAACCCAGTTCCATGGACTGTGAAGCCCACACTCCTGTGTCCCAACACCTCAGTTCAGATGGACTGTGGAAAGTTGGTTTCATTTGCACCATGCCCTAAGTTTTTTAGTTAATTATAGCAATGTCCTGGGTATACATACTAAACTTTTTAATCTGATTTTCATACCACATATTCTGGGCAAATAAATAGCATGACTGTAGGGACTAAAAATAGGAGAGAAGCAGTGGAAGGAACACTGGGTCAAGAGCCACAACCTGGGTTCTGCTCCCAGCTATGCCTTCCAGCCCTGGAATGTAGGTACCTGCCAGTCATTTCCTGGGCCCCTTTGTACCATGAGGATTTGGGATATAGTCTCACTAAGTTCTCTGAAGAATCTTGGATCTGCTATGAGTCCGTACCTAAAAAGACTGATAAAGGGTAATAGTGTCCTTTTGACTAATGGTGGCAGAACAAAAGCCTAAGTTTATTCTAGGAAAATGCTAATGCCTTGAGCTTCCCATCCTAGGAAAGCACCAATCACCACTTAGTCTAAAGCTAAGTCAACCACTGCCCATTTTATTGTTTTTTTTTCCTAAATTAAAATAATAATAAAAGAAAATAAACAGAAGCACCAAACTGTCATCAGAACCCAAGGGAATGAATCTCTTCTTTCTCGTTGACACTATCCAGGCAGAAAATTGCTGAGGAAATACAAGAGCTTATAAATTCCTCACTTGTATCATTTAATCTGTTGGTTTCTTTGTTTAAGAGGTCAGTGCTATACTCAGAATTGGCTAAGAGACTCAAATCTGCTGTTCAATTCAGTGAAGCCAAAATGGAAGTGTTAACTGAGGAGAAACTAAAACCTGGAGTCCTAAGCTTCTCTAACCTGGCCTCAGCCTATTTCATTCATCATGATGAATCCCACAAAGAGATTTGAGCCAGAGTCTCTTGGAAGAATCACTGAATTCAGTGCATTGCATATTATATGATATTAACTCACTTAGCTCCTCTCTTATACCATTGATTTTCAGTACGCTCCCTATCAGGCTGTCTTAAGCTTGGTTCCCTTGAAAGCAGAGCTGGAAGAAAAGGGTGGCATGTGGATAGTCTCTGAGAAGGTGTTTCCTGAGAGCAGAGATATGGGACAGAAAGATGAAACAACAGTGAATGGAGAGCCATACAAAGAAGGAAGGAAGGAAGGAAGGAAGAAAGGTCACAAGGGTGGGCAGCTGGTACTTGATCCTGTGAGATGCACTGACCATGCAGCCTTATGAAATGTATTTCAAAACAATCCACCCAGAGGATAAGAGCAGGGAGAATTTGTCAATCAATTCCTGTTCTCCATAGGTTAAAGATGGTCCCATGATCTTTAATCCCCTCCCCCTCCCCCATTCTGGTTTACACATGTGAGAATGCAGAACAGATTAGGATGAGAATCCCACACTCTGGCATCATAGAATAAACCTCAGAGGAGAAAGCCAGAGGTATTTATTGTGGGCCCAACAGAAAGGGCTGTCAGATTAGAGCAGTTTGAGATCTCTGTTACCACAGCAGTAGCAAATGTAGAAATTGAGCTGAGAAGATATGAAAAGTGAAAAATGATATCTGATACAGTCTGCCTTCTGGGCCTCTCAGCCCACTTATGCCCTATATTAAGTTCTACTCACCATATTGTGCCCTGTTAAGGAGGTGGACAGCATATTCTGCAAAAGTTTAATAAAGAGAGTTAGTGGAACCAAAGTCAGCACCTGATGCTACAGCTAGTCTCAAGATGATAAATCTATCATTTCTCTTCTCCACCAACCAGTCTAGATTTCCCTCACCCTTAGCCTGCAGTTTTGCTAGTCTAGGTTTCCTGTTTGGTGGGAGGTCACAGGCCCTTCCCCATGAGGGTTCTGATTTCCTGGCTACAATGCTCTTGTTGGGTGATGGTTACTGCCATTTCTTTCTCATTATTAACTCTAGCCAGGAAGCACCAAAAGATGCCCCAGAGAATTCCTTAGATTCCAGACATTCTTTTCCCTGATTCCACTGTAGAAAGTGATTGTCTTAGGCCCAGATTCTCCAGGAAACAGAATTATGTGCAGGAGGTTTATAGGTGAAGCATGCAAAAATAACACCTTGAAGGAGTGAGAAAAGTAGAGTGGGCAAAGGGAGAGCTTCAGTGTAGTGGCAACAGAGGCTGAAGCTGATCCCACTGGGAGAGCTAAAGGCATCCTGTGCCTCTTCAGGTTTATCCCAAATCAAGACAAAGTGGCTTAGCCTTTTTTCTTGCATTGATCAGACATCAGATGTGGGATACCTCTAGGGAAGAATAGTAACCTTAAATGGATGTGACAGCTCCCTTCAGTTAAGAGCAACACCTGGAAAAACTCTACTGTGATCCAGCAATCAACACTCACAGCAGCTGGTGGAATGAATGTCATGGTCCTGAGGGGATCTAAGTGATGCAGCATTTATTCCAGTGATAACTCATAGCTTCAAGTTTAGTTAAACCCTTGCTCTCTCCTTCTGGAAGCACTCCCTCACTGACAAGTATGTCTAATCCAACAGAGCCTAAGGTTTAGAGGAAGAGAGCCACAAATTCTACAAAAGGATTATTTGGAGAGAGAGGTAAGAGCAGACAATACTACTTCCACCCTGTAGTTCCCAGACCTGTCAATTCTAGCTACTGGTGACAAAGAACCATACATCAGACATTGGTTCAGCTTATACACTACTGCCTCTAGACTCCAAAAGAGACCTACTAGTGTACAGCTGAGACTTACTAACAGGGAGTATGACATACAACAGCTGTTGCATTTTACATTGAAAACTGTGCTTTATGTTGACAGGGCACCAGATCTTTGGACTCCTAAAAACTTCACAAATATTTCATGCCCCTGAATATTTGTTGGCTTTATTTCACACTATCTGGCATGTATAATTCTTACAAGAGCAACTATAGTATTAGACACTTTCAGCTTATCAGGTACAATTAACAATATATATTCCCTATAATAAACCAGCATATTGTTCTGCAGATTGGTAAAAATATCTAGGTCTCTGCAAACAGTAGTGTGATAGAGTGCCCCAGGGCAAGATGGTGAGAGTATACTCCTGTGACTCATGTAAAAGTAAACTGTATTTGATTCTGCTCACTGATAGATAGGCATTAAGAATGCACTCAACAGATCAATAACCTTCACAAGTACCAGAGACTGTGATGATTTATTCTAGTAAAGTTGCTATACCTGACAGAGCAGCTACCATTAGGACCACTACTTCATTATATTTTGTGGATGTCCCCTGTCATATGTTATCTACTACCTGCTTATAGAGGTGAATTTAATGAGGCTATAAAGAGAATGACCACTCCTGCATCCTTTAAGGGGCACAAATCACTGAAATTCCTCCAGTTGAAGTATTACTTTTGATTTACTATCTTGGTGTTGGAGATGGGGAGGCATATGTCAGGGAGTTTTCCTTGGCACTACCTACCATGCTTATTCTTATTCTATGGTTCTGGGAACCAATGATAGAGTTCTGCCAGCAACTAAGTATAACTACCAAAATTATGATTTGTGGGATCTGGGAAAATAATCACTAGACTTGTCCACAAACTCACCAGACCCAGTGTAAGATGGTGTTTGGCCAGGGTGTAATATATTGTCTGGCCTCCATAAAGCCACACCCTCTCTGGAGAACCATGAGAGTGTTCTGGGTCCCCTGGTGTCCATGTTGCTCAGACTCTCAAAAATTTTGGTTATTCCTCTTTCCCCAGTGTAAGGTTTCAGGTAGGACTGGTGTGGATAAAATGAGAGTTCCTGTGGCCAGGATTCTCACCTGGCCCTGCTTGACTGGCTCACTGCACACCTGTGGGCAATACATGGCTGTTGACTCTATAAAAAGAGCTCCACCCAGTACTCTGGGCACGACACGGTGGCAGGGCTTCAAGGCTGCAGGAGAGCAGAGGCTGGAGTGGTGGCAGCGCTGAGCACAGAGGCCCAGAGGATGGCTCTGTGGGACGGCTGGGCAGAGAAGCCCAGAGGATGGCTGTGCGGACAGAGGGGCCCAGAGGCAGAGATGGGCTTGCTGCATACAGATGCGCTCTGAATGAATGGAATTTTAGTGACTGACCTGCCACCTGGAAATAAAATTGGGTATAACCCTTTCACCCCAAGAACGTTTTGCTGTCATTTTCTTTGGTTACACTGAATCCATAGCTAACTTTCCTGGGGCTAAAACCCATTGGCAAGACAACTGTGAAGGCGTGTGTCAAATATACTTGTATTCATGCTTTTGGTGTTTTACAGTTTTCTTATTCAAAGGTACCGAACTTCTCCTTAATCAGTGGATTTAACTGATCTGGCTTAAATTTAGAAAATATTTGAAGGATCACAATTTTCCCTTTAGGTAGTTGAAATTAGCTATGTGGACTGAATTATATCCCCCAAAATTCAAATGATGAAATTATAAACCTCAATGCTTTAGAATGAGACTGAAAATATTGGAAATAAGGCCTCTAAAGAGCAAATTAAGGTAAAATGAGGTCATATGGGTGAGCCCTAATCCAGTGTGAAACAATATCATAGTGGTGTCCTTACAGGAAGAGATTAGACAGACATGAGCATGCACAGAGGCAAAACCATGTAAAGATAGAGGGGAAAAGATGGCCATCCACAAGCCAAGGAAAGAGGCCTTGAAAGATATTAACCTTGCCAACAATTTAATTTTGGATTTCTAGCCTCCAGAACTGTGAGGAAATGCATTTCCATTGTTTAAGTCCAGCAGCCCTAGTGAACTAATACATAATCCTTCTGCTTGCCTGCTCATTTTTTTTTTCAGTTTATTTCATCCCCAGAACACTCTGATATATTTGCCATCAACATAGATATCTGCATATAAAGGTTCCCTGATTGCTATTTTGGTCTTGCTGTTCATTAGGGTGATTACCTCCATCTTGAATTTGATAATTAACTGCTGACATCTGCCCTCTATCATCTGAGAATCCAATCATCCAGATTGATGCTAGGTTGCTCAGTTCTGTGTTAGCATCTTCTATTATCAATCCTATCCCTGAAAGAGAGACAATACCAAACTTCTCAAAGTTTCTCATTGTGGCTCTTTAAAAGGGTGAGCATCATATTGTGGGGTACCTATCACAGGCTGTATCTTTGCAGGGCACCTAGGTTTGGGGAAACTGCTCCTCAATAGCAAGAGGGAAGGAGCTGGTTATACTGCTCCATATGATCTAAGAAATCTAGGAGTTTAATATTCTCAGGCTAGTTCTTATAAACATCTCCATCCTAGTTTTCAGGCTTCCAGTCTTTCATTTTTAGGGCTCATATTTTGGTATAGAAAACCTGTCAAAACTGGACATTTGGTCTCTTTTGCAGTTCTGTTATCATTACAACTAGAACCTGGGCCTCATTTTCCAGCATAGTTTACCCCTGCATCTCCAGAAGATGAGGGTTGTCATTGGTTATGTTTTACAGAAGCAGACACAGAACTGGATTTTAAAGTATGAGATATTTTTTAAGTCAACATTCTTTGAAAGGAATTACAAGGAAGCAGAATTGGCCAAAGGAAGAAGTTAAACTGTGATGAAGGCCTGACATAACCTCAGCCAATATGGCAAGAAGAAACCCAGAATAATATATTACCCATCAGAGTTAAACTCAGCAGGTGAAATTCCCAGGCCTTCATATGCCTGCCTTGCTCTGTTGTCTTATATGGGCTGCCCTGGGAATTACCTGACATTGAGTAAGGTGGTTATTTGAAGCTGAGGCAGGCCCTAAAGGAACTGACAGCTGCAGGCTGGGAACCACTGCTGGGAAGCACATCTCTATGCTTACCATAGGGTCTCCTTAGATAAACCCATAAAGTCTCTCTGGATTTCATAGCATGCCTTGAGTTGATAGCTGGCTTATCTGAGCATGTCATTTCTCTCTCTTTAAGATTCCCAAAGAAGTTTTTAAAAAGCCAATCAACTCTATAATCCTCACAATTACCAGTATCCTCATATCACTCAACTTCTGTAGTTAGTATATAAATGCTTCAACATCCCACTTCACTTTCATGTGAACATCTTACTAATTGTGACACTACAGTATTCCAACAGTTACTACAGCCCCAATAATATCAATGTTGGGTGCCTTACTGTCATCTCCAAAAGCCCATCTTAAGAGCTTGCATTTTCCCCCAAAAGTATGGTGAGATACAAAGATTTACATGCAGATAGTGTATTTGGAATATTATCCTACCCAACAGGGATAATGGACAGGAAGAGTGAAAAAGAAGAAAAGAAAAATCTTTAAATAAAATCTGTTATTGACTTGACCAATGCTATGGGCAATTGGTGCTTGATCCCAAGGGACGCTTTAGGTCTTATGAAATGCACCTTAGATCTCTCACCAGGGAGATGAAAGAGGGAACCATTCATCCATTGGCTCCTGTCAGACATTGGTCAAGAATGGTCTGAAGGGTTTAACTGCCCATGTTTCCAGAATCTGTAATACTGAGTACTGAGTGTCATACATGGTGATATCAGAGAAGTTCCTGGAGTAGTAATCAAGAGGTATTTAGTGTGGGTCCAAGACTAGGTGGGGAGTCTCAAGTTTCACTTTCAAGAAGGTGGTAAAGCTCTTATGTAATTGGTTGTCATTAATAGGGTTAAAGTAAGAGATAGGGCCAAGGTTGTTTGAAGTGGTGCATGAGAGGTATTCAGTACAGACTCATGGTTCAAGCAGTGGAGAGAAGGCCCAACCCAGGAATGTAAACTTCAAGGCACAAATGGAGTCCAGAGAAGCTAAGAGTCATTAATATTGGAATCTGAGGAAAGGTCAAAAATTAGAATATGTTAGAACTTACAAAACTGAAAAATACTCCCCTTCTCTGTCTCAGTCTGTTCTTTGATTTTTTGTATCACAGTCAGATGAAAATTGCAAAATACCAAGTGAAGGAAACAAGTTAAAGGATTCATTCTCCCCTTGTTTTGAGTTAAATATACTTAAGAACAATATGCAAATATTATTGACATTATTTCTTTAAAGAACTTATTTTGAGCAGTTCTTTTGGTTACAGCAAAATTGAGAAGAAAGTACAGAGATTGCCCATATACCACTTGCCCCTGCACATGCATAGCCCCTCCCATTATCAACATCACTGATCAGGGTGGTATATTTGCTGCATAATCAGGGTGGTATATTTGCTGAAATTTATGAACCTAAACTGGCAAATCACAGTAACTCAAAGTCTATAACTTACCTTAGGATTCACTCTTTGGGCTGTGTATTTATGGTTATGAACAAATATATAATGATATGGATCTGTCATTATAATACCAAAAGAAATTTCACTACCCTAAAAGTACTCTTTTGCTATGCCTATTCATCCCTCCCTCATACCCCTGGCAACCACTGATCTTTTTACTGATTCCGTAGTTTTGCTTTTGCTAGAATGTCATATAGTTGGGATTACATAGTATGTAGCCTTTTCAGACTGGCTTCTTTCACTTGCTAATATTCATTTAAGTTTCCCCCACATCTTTTCATGACTTGATAGCTCATTTCTTTGCAGTGCTTAATGTTCCATGTCTGCATGTACCAGTTTATTTATCCATTCACCTACTGAAGGACATCTTGGTTGCTTTTAAGTTTTGGCAGTTAAATGAATAAAGCTGCTATAAACAGCCCTGTACAAGATTTTGTGGGGACAGAAGTTTTCAACTCCTTTGGGTGGTTAATAACAAGGACATGATTGCTGGACCAGAAAGTAAGAGTATAATTAGTTTTGAAAGAAACTGCCAAACTATAAACCAAAGTGGCTACATATCGTTTTGCATTCTCACTCTCACACATGAGAGTTCCTGTAACTCCATATCCTCACCAGCATTTGGTGTTGTCAGTGTTCCAAATTTGGCCATTCTAATAAATGTATAGTGGTATCTCATTGTTTTAATTTGCGTTTATATGATACATGATATGGAACATCTTTTCATGTGTTTATTTGCCATCTGTATATCTTTTTTGGTGAAATGTCTGTTAAGATTGTTGGCCCACTTTTTAATCAAGTTGTTTTCTTATTGTTGAGTTTTAAGAGCTCTTTGTATATTTGGATAATAGTTCTTTATCAGATATATTTTTGCAAATATTTTTCTTCCAGTTTGTAACTTGTCTTCTCATTCTCTTGACATTGTCTTTTTCAGAGCATAAATTTTCAGTTTTAATGAAATCCAATTTATCTCTTCTTTCTTTCATGGATCATGGCTTTGGTGCTTGTATCCAAAAGTCATCAACATACCCAAGTTCATCTAAATTTTTTCCTAAGTTATCATCAAGGAATTTTATAGTTTTCCATTTTACACTTAGGCCTGTGATCCATTTTGAGTTAATTTTTTGTGGGGGATAGAAGGTCTATGTCTAGATTAATTTTTTGCATATAGATGTCCAGTTGTTCCAGCACCATCTGTAGAAGAGATTATTTTTGCTGCATTATGTTGTCTTTGCTCCTTTTTGGAAGCTCAGTTGACTATATTTATGTGGCTCTACTTCTGGGCTCTCTATTCTATTCCATTGATCTACTTTTCTGTTTTTTTGTCAATACCACACTGTTTTGATCTTCATAGCTATACATAGAAGTCAAGTAGTATCAGTCCTAAAGTTTGCTCTTCTTAAATCTAGTGTTGGCTATTCTGGGTGTTTTGCCTCTCCAAAGAAACTTTAGAATCAATTTGTTACCCATAAAATAACTTGCTGGAATTTTGATTGGTATTGCATTATAATTGAGTGAAAAGAATTGATAGTACTGAGTTGTCCTATCTATGAATAAGGAATAGTTCTCCATTTATTTAGTTATTCTTTAATTTCATTCTTCAGAGTTTTGTAGTTTGTCTCATATAGATCTTGTACATATTTTGTTAGATTTATACCTAAGTACTTCATTTTTGGTACTAATGTAAATGACATTGTTTTTTAATTTCAAATTCCACCTGTGCAATTGCTATGATATAGGAAATTGATTGACTTTGATATACTAACCTTGTATCCTTCAACCTTACTATAATCATTTATTACCTCCAAGATTGCTTTTTGTAGATTTTTTCAGATTTTCTTCAAAGATACTTTTATTTCTTCCTTCCCAATCTGTATATATTTTATTTTCCTTTTATTGCCTTAACGTATTAGCAAGGGCTTCCAGTCTAGTGAAAAGGAATGGTAAGAAGGGACATCCTTGTCTTGTTCCTGATATTAATGGAAAATCTTCAAGTTTCTCACCATTAAGCATGACATTAACGTAGAGTTTTTGTATATATTTTTTATCAAGTTGAAAGTTTCTCCCTGTTTGGTGAGAGTTTTTATCATGAGTAGATGTTGTATATTGACAAATGCTATTTATGCATCTATTGACATGATCATGTAGTTTTTACTTTTTAGCCTCTTGATGTGATGGATTACAGTAATCAATTATTTATTGAGATACAGTTGATATACAATATAATATTGGTTTCAGGTGCACAACATAGCAATTTGATGATTGTATACATTACTAAATTCTCACCATAATAAGTGTAGTTACCATCTGTTAACATACAAAGATATTGCAATATTGACAATATTCCCTATGCTGTATTTTCAGCCTTGTGACTAATTTATTTTAAAATTGGAGATTTGTGCCTCTTTATCCACTTCACCTATTTCACCTCTCACACCCTCCCCTATGACAACCATCAGTCTGTTCTCTGTGTTTATAAGCCTATTTCTGTTTTGTTAATTTTTTTTGTTTTTAGGTTCCCCATGTAAGTAAAATCAGATGGCATTTGTCTTTCTCTGTCTGACTTATTGCACTTAACATAATACTCTGTAGCTCATTCCATGTTGCAAGTCACAAAATTTCATTCTCCTTTATGGCTGAGTGACATTCCATTGTATATATGTACCACATCTTCTTTATCCATTCATCTACCAATAAACACTTAGGTTGCTTCCATATGTTGGCTATTGTAAATAATGCTGCAATAAACATAAGAATGCATGTATCTTTTCTATTTAGTGATTTGATTTTCCTTGGGGAAGTTAGCAGAAGTGGACTTAGTGGGCCATATGCTATTTCTACGTCTAGTTTTTTGAGAAACTTCCACAGTACTTTCCACAGTGGCTGTACCAGTTGACATTCCCATCAACAGTGTAGGAGGGTTTCCTTTTCTCCACATCCTCACCAACACTTGTTATTTCTTGTCTTGTTGGTACTAGCCATTCTGACTTGTATAAGGTGATGTCTCATTGTGGTTCTGATTTGCATTTCTCTGATGATTAGTGATGTGGAGCATCTTTTAAAATGTCTGTTGTTAGCCTTCTGTATGTCTTCTTTGGAAGAATGCCTACTCAGGTCCTCTGCCCATTTTTTAATCAGATTATTGGTTTTTTTGGTGTTGATTAGTTTGAGTTCTTTATATATTTTGGATATGAGCTCCTTATTGGATATATCATTTACAAATATCTTCTTCTATACAGTAGGCTGCCTTTCTGTTTTGTTGGTGGTTTCCTCTGCTATGAAGAAGCATTTTAGTTTTATGTAGTCCAACATGTTATTTTTGCTTTTGTTTCCCTTGCCTGGGGAGACATATCTAGAAAAAAATAACTATTGCTGATGTTCAAGAATTTGCTGCTAGTATATTTGTGGTTTTAGGTCTTTTATACATTTTGAGTTTATTTTTGTATATGGTATAAAACAGTGATCCAGTTTCATTCTTTTGCATGTAGTTGTTTAGTTTTTCAAACACCATTTATACATTAATTGATTTTTAATTTTTGAGCCAGCATTACATGCCTGGGATAAATCCCACTTGGCCAGGGTGTATAATTCTTTTATATGTTTTGGATTCGATTTGCTAATATCTTGTTGTTTTTTTGATTCTGTGCTCATGATAGATATTGATCTGTAGTTTTCTTTTCTTGTAATGTCTTTGGTGTTGCTATTCAGGCAATGCTGGCCTCAGTGAATGAATTAGGAATATTCCCTAAGCTTCTATCCTCTGAAAGAGATTATAGAGAATTGGCATAATTTCTTACTTAAATGTTTGGTAGAATTAACCAGTGAACCCACCTGTACCAGGACCTTTATTTTTTGGAAGTTTACTCATAATTAGTTCAATTAAAAATATATATATGTATAACCTAGGAGAATACATGGAAAATGCATATAGGTCACTGCTCCAAGTCCATGAGAAAGAGATCCTAAAACCCTTGGAATTTCCTAAGTGATAAAAGCCTGAAGAGCATCTTTTGTTGTAGTATTTGATCTTTGACCCTGGTTCCTGAAGTCCTTGCAATTCCCTGAGTAAAGGAGGGTTTTCTGTTCTAATGAGGTGACTCTGAGTGGGCTTCTGGATGGCTCCTGGATAAGTGCCAGCAACTGGAAAGACCAAGCCATGATTAGAAACTTAGAATTCTTAGCCCCACACCCCATTCTCTTGAGAAGGAAAATGGGCTGAAAATTGAGTTAATAATCTATCATGCCTATGGAATAAAGCACCATAAAATCACAAAAATATGGGATTTGGAGAACTTTTGGGTTGCTGAACACATGGAGGTGCCAGGAGAATGCTGCACCCACAGAGGGCATGGAAAATCTGTACCCCTTCCCACATCATGTCTTTCCCTATGCATCTCTTCCATCTGGGTGGTTCATCTGTATCCTTTATCACATTCTTTTATAATAAACTGGTAAACATAAGCAAACTGCTTTTCTAGGTTCTGTGAGCAACTCTAACAAATTAATTGAACCAAAGGAGGGGGTGGTTGGAACCTCTGGTCTATAGCTGGTCAGTCAGAAGCACACATAATGAGCCTGCAACTATGATTGAAATGTTTGTGGAGGGAGAGCTGTCTTGTGGGACTGAGCCTTTAACCTGTGGAATCTGACACTTATGAGATAGGGTCAGAATTGAGTTAAATTGTAGGACACCCAGCTGGTATCGCAGAGCATTGCTTGCTGTGAGAAAAAAAAAGGCCCCTACATATGACGACCAGAAAAGAAGTATTTTGTGTAAATAGTGAACATTCATGGAAGGGAAAACTGAGCTTTACTAAAACATCGGCCTGTTCAGATGATCTGTTTCTTCTTGTGTGAGTTTTGGCAGATTGTGTCTTTCAAGGAGCTGTTCCATTTCATCTAGGCTATCAGATTTGTGGGCAAAGAGTTATTCATAGTATTTCTTTACTATCCTTTTAATTTCTGTGGTAACTGTAATGATGGCCTTTCATTTCTGATTTTAGTAATTTGTATCTTCTCTTTTTTTCTAAGCCTGGCTAACAGCTTACTAATTTATTGATGTTTCAAAAAAGTAGCATTTGGTTTTATAGATTTTAATGATTTCATTTTCAATTTTATTTTTTTCTGCTCTAACTCTTATTTCTTTTCTTCTGCTTACTTTGGACTTAATTTGCTCTTATATTTCTAGTTTCCTAAAGTGGGAGTTTATATTTCACTCTTCCTAGTTTCTTATTTTAGATCTTTTTTTATTTCATTGATTTTAGTTTATTGATTTTAGATCTTTCTTCTTTTCTAATATATGCATTTAATGCCTTAAATTTCCTTTTAAGTTCTGCTTTTGCCTTACCCCACAAATTGATAAGAAGTGTCTTCATTTTCATTGAGTGAAAAATGCTTTTAAATTTATCTTGAGATTTCTTCTTTGACCCATGTGTTGTTTAGAAGTGTGTTGTTTAACCTCTACAAATGTGGGGATTCACCAGTTATATTTCTGTTATTGATTTCTAATTTAATTCCAACATGGTCTAAAAGTAGACATTCTATAATAATTGCTATTGTTTTAAACTTGTTAAAATGTGTTTTATGGCCCATAATGTGGTTTATCTTAGTGAATGTTTCATGTGAACTTGAGAAGAAAGTGTATTTTGCTGTTATTGGATTAATTAGTCTATAGATGTCCATACATCCAGTTGATTGATGGTGGTGTTGAGTTCAACTACACCCTTACTGATTTTCTTTCTGCTGGATCTTTCTATTACTAATAGAAGGGTTTTGAAGTCTCCAGCTATGATAATATATACATTTCTTTTTCCTTTCAGTTCTATCAGTTTTTGCCTCATATAACTTGATGCTGTGCTGTTAGACACATTCATAAAGGATCAATTTCTAAATTTGAAGTCTGCTCTATCTGAACTTAATATACCAATTCTTGCTTCCTCTTGATTATTGGTAGCATAGTACCCTTCTCCATCCATTTGCTTTCAATCTATGTGATCTAATCTTTATAATAAAAATTGGTTTCTTCTAGACAGAATATAGTTGAATTGTGTTTTTTGATCCACTATGAAAATATTTATCTTTCAATTAGTGCATTTAGACCACTGACATTCAAAGTGGTATTGATATACCTAGATTAATATGTACTATAGTTATTACTGTTTTCTATTTGTTTCCCATTTTCTTTGTTCCTATGGTTGTAATCCACTGTTTTCCTATCTTTTTCCTATCTTTTGTAGTTTTGACTGAGCATTTTATATGATTCCATTTTCTCTCCACTCTTTAACATGCCAGTAATACTTTTTCCTTGTGCTTCTTTAGTGGTTCCCAAAGAGTTTGCAATATATATTTACAACTAGTCTAAGTCTACTTTCAAATAACACTATACCACTTCACAAATTTTATGAGTGTCTTACAACAAAATAATTGTAATTTCTCCCTCCTATCCTTTGTATCATTACTTTCACTCATTTCACTTATCTGTAAGCATACATAATCAAATACATTGTTGCTATTATAATTTTGAACAAACATTATCTGTTAGATTAGTTAAAGATGAAGACAAAATTTTTATTTTACCTTCACTTAAACCTTATTTGACATTATTCTTTTCTTTATATGGATCCAGATTTCTGACTTACTTATTTTCTTTCTCTCTAAGGAACTTCTTTCAATATTTCTTGCAAGGAAGGTCTTCTGGCATCAAATTCCCTCAATTTTTGTTTGCCTGAGGAAATTTTCATTTATTCTTCACCTTTCAAGGATAATTTCACATGGAACAAAATTCTAGGTTGGTGGGTTTTTTTACTCTCAACACTAGGTATTTCACTCCACTGTCTTCTATCTTGCATAGTTTCTCAGAAGTCCAATGTAATTCTTACCTTTGTTCCTCTGTATATAAGATGTTTTTCCCCTCTCTGGCTTCTTTCAGGACTCTTCTTTATCTTTGACTTCCTGTACTTTAAAAAGAATATGCCCAGGTATAGTTTGTTGTCACTGTTGTTTTGGTAAGGGGGATTATTATCCTGCTTGGTGGTCTCTGAGCTTCCTGGATCTATGGCTTAGTGTTTGGCATTAATTGGGGAAGTATCAGTCATAATAATGTGTGTAATAACTACAGATATTTCTTCTGGTCCCCTCTCTCTTCCTTCTTCTGGTACTCTAATTATGTGTATTTTATATCTTTTTGTAGTTGCCCCAGAGTCCTTGAATATTTTTTTCTTTTTCCCTTTTTTCAGTATTTGTTCTCTATGCTTTTCACTTTTGGGAGTTTATACTAAGATATCCTTAAGCTCAGAGATTCTCCCCCCAGCTGTGTTAGTCTACTAATAAGCCTATCAAAGGCATTTTAAATTTCTATTACAGTGTTTTTTAAATCTGTAGTCTTCTTTTTGGTTCCTTCTTAGAATTTCCATTTCTGTGCTTATATTACTCATCTGTTCTTGCATGCTATCTATTTTATCCATTAGAGCCCTGAACACATTAATGAGAATTGTTACAAATTTCCAGTCTGATGATTCCAAAATCCTGCCATGGTTGGTTTTGATACTTGACCTGTCTCTTCAAATTGTGTTTTATGCTTTTTGGCATGCCTTATTATTTTTTCTTGATAGCCAGAAATTATATAATAGGTGAAATGAACTGCTGCAAATAGGCCTTTAGTCATATAGTGGTGAGTTATGTGTGGAGTGGGGGAAGGATTCTATAATCTCGTGGCTGGGTCTCAGTCTTTTAGTGAATCTGTGCCTCTGGACTGTAAACTTCACAAGTGTTTTAAATTTTTTTCTCCCCTGTTAGATTGGAGAGGAAGCCAGAGTGGGCTGGAGTTGGGTATTTCCCTTCTTCTCTGTGGAAGCCTAGACCTGACTGGAGTTGGATATTTCCCTTCCCCCAGGTCAGTTAGCCTCTATTAATACCCCAGCAGGTTAGGATCTGCTGAGGTCTTGTTAAGAACAGAGTGCTCTGGAATAATTCTTTTTCCCTTCTCCCTGCCAAAAGCATGATGTGATTTTTCTCCAGTATTTATTGTGGGAATCTGCTCAAGCTCATGGAGGTAAATATCACAAAACTGTGAGATGATATACCTATGATTGGGTCCCCTGAAGTTTTTAACTCTCAGAATTATCCACACTGAGCCACCCACAATTCTTCAATTACATTTCTGGTTTTCCTACCTTTGCACTGGTTCCTGTGATGGTTTCCACTCATGGTTCTCTGCTCTGGTAAGTTTTAATATGTATCTGCTTGTTGGTGTCTCTAACATTGGGGGAAGCAGTTTACCCTGTCTCCTCAGCTCTTACAGATCTTACAAGAGCTGTCAATTTTCCACTCTATTTGGCTTTTGTTACTAGGATGGAATGGTGGCTTCCAATCTTCCAATCTCCTTATATGCAGAACTGCTATCTATAATATTTTTATTCCTGTGACAAAGATGGGCTTCTACAATAGTGCCAATACTGGACCCCAGAGCTTCCATGGCTCTCTTGGCACTGAGGATGGATCTAGAGGGCATTTTCACCTACCCACAGCCAAACCCCTGCAGGGCTACTGGACAGCTCTTCCATCAAAGCAGGGATCACAGAAGTGGCCAAAGTGTTCTCACCATATTTATGACCTCTCAGGTCCAAATCTTGGACCCAAGGTGAAATTTAATCATAACTTTATTTCATATTATTTAGGGCATAAAATATGAAGTCTCTTCCAGTTTTATTTATAGAGCACATATGCTGAATTTTATGCTGTGTTCGTAGATCATCTATTTATCATGTCTAATTATTTAATTTTTAATAGGAACAGACCAGCAGAACTTCTAAACCAGGGGGCTTCAGGCTGTATATGTGTGGAATTCCTAGCCCTTTACCCTAAGTGAAGATGTGTGGCTTATCTTTCAGGAAGCGGTAGATAGTTCTTTCAGTGACTGTTTTAACAAAGATGTATCATAGTGATGATCTGTTAACCCCATTCATTCCTATAAGAAGAAAAATTTCTTACATGGAGTTTAGGATACTGGACTTATACAGGAGATTTTCTCAAGAGAGTTTCTATAACATAGGAAAAAAGTCTATGGAAGAAAAAACATGGATGACATAAGATCTTTTGTCCAGGGAGTCAAGTAAGGCTGAGATCTTCAACCCTTATCCACTTGGCAAAATCCAGTTAACAAGCCCTGGTAACAGACACTGGGGAACCATAGAGAAGGATTGTGGCACTTCAAGCCAAATTGCACTAAAATGCCAATGCTTCAAATTTCTCAGCTATGGCCAAGGAAACCTTAGCCATTACATCTCAGCCACATTCAATGAGCATCACCACAAAGTTAAATAAATAAGAGGAGTAGAGGACTATGGAGACCTATATCAAGGACATTAAAAAAGAGAATGATGATGGTAACCAGTAGGGAAGTAAAATTGGAGAATTAAATGACAAAATGGGATAGATAATTTATTTTTTACTGTATATTCTAAATTTTTACTTTTTAAAGTAAATTTCTTAAAATGTAATTTTTAAAATACTTTAATTTTATTTTCTATTGAAGTATAATTGAAATACAATATCTTACTTGTTTAAGGTGTACATCAAACTGATTTCATATTTTTATATATTATGAAATGATCCCCATGATAAGCCTTGTTACCATCTCTCACCATATAAAGTTATTACAATATTAGTGACTATTCTTTATACTGAAGATCATATCCCCATGACTTATTTTATAACTGGAAGTTTGTACCTCTTAATCTCCTTCACTAATATTGCTCCCAGCACTGCAAATGCCTTCCTTCTCAGGTGGACAACAGTTTATTTTCTGTATGTATGAGTCTGTTTCTGTTTTCTTCTGTTTTCCCATTTGTTCTGTTTATTAGATTCCACATATAAGTGAAATCATATGGGTGTCTTTCTCTGTCTTATTTCACTTAGCATTACACTCCCTAGGTCCATCCATGTTGTCAAAAATGCCAAGATTGCATTCTCTTTATAGCTGAGCAATATTCCATTATATAAATATCACCTCTTCTTTATCCATTCACCTATTAAATTGACTCTATATCTTGGCTATTGCAAAATACTCTGATAAACTTAGGAAGACATATATCTTCTCAAATTAGTGATTTTATTTTATTTTATTTTATTTTTTATTTTTTATTAAGGTATGATTGATATACACTCTTATGATGGTTTCACATGAAAAAACAATGTGGTTACTAGATTCACCCACATAATCAAGTCCCCACCCATACCCCAGTGCAGTCACTGTCCATCAGTGTAGTAAGATGCCACAGATTCACTGCTTTCCTTCTCTGTGCTACACTGTTCTCCCCGTGATCCATCACACCATGTGTACTAAACATAATACGCCTCAATCCCCTTCTCCCTCCCTCCCCACCCACCGTCCCACAACCCTCCCCTTTGGTAACCAATAGTCACTTGGAGTCTCTGAGTCCGCTGCCATTTTGTTCCTTCAGTTTTGCTTCATTGTTATACTCCACAAATGAGGGAAATCATATGGCATTTGTCTTTCTCCACCTGGCTTATTTCACTGAGCATAATGTCCTCCAGCTCCATCCATGTTGTTGGAAATGGTAGGATTTGTTTCTTTCTTATGGCTGAATAGTATTCCATTGTATATATGTACCACATCTTCTTTATCCATTCATCTACAGATGGACACTTAGGTTGCTTCCATATCTGGGCTATTGTAAAAAGTGCTGCGATGAACATAGTGGTGCATATATCTTTTTGAATCTGAGAAGTTGTATACTTTGGGTATATTCCAAGAAGTGGGATTCTGGGGTCAAATAGTATTTCTATTTTTAGTTTTTTGAGGAACCTCCATATTGCTTTCCACAATGGTTGAAGTAGCTTACATTCCCATCAGCAGTGTAGGAGGGTTCCCCTTTCTCCACATCCTCACCAACATTTGTTGTTCTTAGTCTTTTCTATGCTGGCCATCCTTACTGGTGTGAGGTGATATCTCACTGTGGTTTTAATTTGCATTTCCCTGATGATTAGTGATGTGGAGCATCTTTTCATGTGTCTGTTGGCCATCTGAATTTCTTCTTTGGAGAATCGTCTCTTCATATCCTCTGCCCATTTGTTAATTGGGTTAATTTTTGGGTGTTGAGGTATGTAAGTTCTTTATATATTTTGGATGTTAACCCCTTGTCGGATGTGTCATTTACAAATATATTCTCCCATACTGTAGGATGCCTTTTTGTTTTGTTGATGATGTCCTTTGATTTTATTTTCTTTGTTCTCTTTAGAAGTGGAATTGCTGGATCATATAGGACTTGTATTTTAGTTCTCTGAGAAATCTCCATTCTACTTTCCATGGTGACTGAACCAGTTTTTATTCCCATCAATAGTCTGTGAAGTTCCTTTTTCTCCATATCCTTGCCAATGCTAGCTATTTTTTTTGTCTTTGTGGTAATATCCAATCTGACAGGTGGGAGATGATATCTTATTGTGGTTTTGATTTCTATTTCTCTTTTCATGTGCTGTTATCCATCTGTATGTTTTTGGAAAAATGTCCATTCAGGTCCTCTGCCTATTATTTAACCAGATTTTTAAATTATGTTTTGTAAGTTCTTTATTTATATATTGGATATTAACCACTTGTCAGATGTATGGCTTGAAAATATCTTCTCCCATTCAGTATGTTGCCCTTTCTTTTGTATTGATGGTTTCTTTTGCTGTGCAAAAGCTTTTTAGTTTGATATAATATTTATTTCACTTATTTTTGCCCTTTCCTGAGGATATTGGTCCCAAAAAATATTTCTTAGACTGATATCAAAGAGTTTACTGGCTATTTTTAATTTTAGCAGTTTTATAGTTTCAGGTCTTACATTAAAGGTTTTGATTCATTTTTAGTTTATTGTTGTATATGGTATAAGATAGTGGTCCAGTTTCATTCTTTTGCATGGAACTCTCCAGTTTTCCTAAACCATTTATTGAAGAGACTCTCTTTTCCCCATTGTATTTTCTTGTCTCCTCAGTCATAGAACAATTGAACATGTATTTGTGGGTTTATTTCTGGGCTTTCTATAGTGTTCCATTGATCTATATGTTTTTATGCCAGTACCATACTTTATTAATAACTACAGTACTGGCACTAGCTTTGTAGTACAGTCTGAAATCAGGGAGCACGGTACTCCTAGCTTTATTCTTTCTCAAGATTACTTGAGATATTCAGGATATTTTATGGCTCCACACCAACTTTAGATTCTAGTTCTAAGTATATGAAATCTGTTATATTTTAATGGGCTTTGAATTTAATCAGTAGATTACTTTGGGTAGCATGGACATTTAACAATATTGATTCTTCCAATCCATGAGTATAGTATTTTTCTACTTCTTTGTATCATCTTCAGTTTTTTTCATCAACATCATATAATTTTCAGAGTAAGTCTTTTACCTCCTTGGTTTAATTTATTCACAGGTATTTTATTATTTTTGATATAATTGTAAATGGAATTGTTTCCTTTATTTCTCCTTCTAATAGCTTGTTACTAGAGTACAGAAATGCAAGCAATTTCTGTATGTTAATTCTGTATCCTGCAACTCTACTAAACTCATTAATTAATTCTATGTTTTTTTGTGGAGTCTTCAGGGTTTTCCATATAGGTATCATGTTATCTGCAAGTAGTGACAGTTTTTCTTTCTATTTCCAGTTTGGATTATTTTTATTTATTTTTCTTGTCTAATTCTGTGTGTAGGACTTCTAATACTATATTGAATGTAAGTGGTGAGAGTAGGTATCTTTGTCTTGTTCCGGACCTTAAAGGAAAATATTTCAGCTTTTCAAAATTGAGTATGATGTTAACTGTGGGTTTTGTCATATATGGTTTTTATTATGTTAAGGTACCTTCTTTCTATATCCACCTTGTTGAGAGTTTTTATCACAAATGAATGCTGAATTTTATCAAGCGTTTTTCTGAATTTTTGAGATGATTTTTATCCATCATATAATTTTCACCCTTTTCCTTGTTAATGTGGTATATAATGATTGATTTGCAGATGTTGAATGGTCCTTGCATCTCTGGAATTATCCCACTTACTTATGGTGTATGATCCTTTTAATGTATTGTCGAATTCAGTTTGCTAATATTTTTGAGGATTTTTGTATCTATGTCCATAAGGTATATTGGCCTGTAATTTTCATATATTGGCCTGTCTATATGGTTTGGGATTCAGGGTAATGTTGGCCTTGTAAAGTGAGTCTGAAAGCATTATTTCCTTTTCAAATTTTTTGTAATAATATGAGAAAGATTTTAGCTTTAAATGTTTGGTAGAATTAATTTCTGAAGCTGTCTGTAACTGAAATTTTGCTTTTCTTGAGATTTAAAATTACTTATTCAATTTCATTATTCTTAATTAGTCTACTCAGACTTTATACTTATTCATGATTCAGTCTTTGAAGGCTGTGTGTTTTTTAGAATTTACCCATTTCTTCTAGGTTTTCCAATTTGTTGGCATGTTGCTGTGGTAGTAGTCTTTTATGATTCTTTAATGTTTTTTCAAATATTTGAATGTTTATTGTTTTGTACATTAACTCGTTTATATCTCAAACACTGTATTTTCTTTGTTGTATAGGAAACACCTAACCTAGGCAGCTTTTCAAGATACCAGATATTAGTTTCTAGCATTTACTATTTATTCTGTTTTTATAATTACCTATGATATAATTAGATGATTTTTTTCATTTTTTATTTTTTATTTTTGCTATCATTAATCTACAATTACATGAAGAACACTATGTTTACCAGGCTCCACCCCTCAGCAAGTACCCCGCACACACCCCACAACCATCACTGTCCATCAGCATTGCAAGATGCTGTATAATCACTACCTGTCTTCTCTGTGTTGTACAGCCCTCCCCATACCCCCCCCACAACAATATACATGCTAATCATAATGCCCCCTTTCTTTTTCCCTGCCCTTATCCCTCCCTTCCCACCCATCCTCCCCAGTCCTTTTCCCTTTGGTAACTGTTAGTCCATTCTTGGGTTCTGTGATTCTGCTGCTGTTTTGTTCCTTCAGTTTTTCTTTGTTCTTATACTCCACAGATGAGTGAAATCATTTGTAATTGTCTTTCTCTGCCTGGCTTATTTCATTGAGCATAATACCCTCTAGCTCTATCCATGTTGTTGCAAAAGGTAGGATTTGTTTTCTTCTTATGGCTGAATAATATTCCATTGTGTATGTGTACCACATCTTCTTTATCCATTCATCTACTGATGGACACTTACGTTGCTTCCATTTCTTGACTATTGTAAATAGTGCTGCAAAAAACATAGGGGTGCATCTTTTTCAAACTGGGTTGCTGCATTCTTAGGGTAAATTCCTAGAAGTGGAATTCCTGGGTCAAATGGTATTTCTATTTTGAGCTTTTTGAGGAACCTCCATACTGCTTTCCACAATGGTTGAACTAATTTACATTCCCACCAGCAGTGTAGGAGGGTTCCCCTTTCTACACAACCTTGCCAACATTTGTTGTTGTTTGTCTTTTGGATGTTAGCCATCCTTACTGGTGTGAGGTGATATCTCATTGTGGTTTTAATTTGCATTTCTGTGATGACAAGTGATGTGGAACATCTTTCATGTGTCTGTTGGCCATCTGAATTTCTTCTTTAGGGAACTGTCTATTCAGCTCCTCTGCCCATTTTTTAATTGGATTATTTGATTTTTGTTTGTTGAGGTGTGTGAGCTTTCAATCCTTTATTGGATCTGTCATTTATGAATATATTCTCCCATACTGTAGGATACCTTTTTGTTCTTTTCATGGTGTCCTTTGCTGTACAGAAGCTTTTCAGCTTGATATAGTCCCACTTGTTCATTTTTGCTTTTGTTTCCCTTGCCCAGGGTGATATGTCCAAGAAGAGGTCACTCATGTTTCTGTCTAAGAGATTTTTGCCTATGTTTTTTTCTAAGAGTTTTATGGTTTCACGACTGACTATCAAGTCTTTGATCCATTTTGAATTTACTTTGTTTGAGCTATTTGTTCCAGTTCATTGAAGAATGCTGTTGGTAGTTTGATAGGGATTGCATTGAATCTGTAGATTGCTTTGGGCAGGATGGCCATTTTGACAATATTAATTCTTCCTAGCCAGGAGCGTGGGATGAGTTTCCATTTGTTAGTGTCCTCCTTAATTTCTCTTAAGAGTGTCTTGTAGTTTTCAGGGTATAGGTCTTTCACTTCCTTGGTTAGGTTTATTCCTAGGTATTTTAATTTTTTTGATGCAATTGTGAATGGGATTGATTTCCTGATTCTCTTTCTATTAGTTCATTGTTAGTGTATAGGAAAACCACAAATATCTGTGTGTTAATTTTGTATCCTGCAGCTTTGCTGAATTCTGATATTAGTTCTAGTAGTTTTGGAGTGGAGTCTTTAGGAATTTTTATGTACAATATCATGTCATCTGCAAATAGTGATAGTTTATCTTCTTCTTTACCAGTCTGGATTCCTTGCATTTCGTTGTTTTGTCTAATTGCTATGGCTAGGGGAGAGGGGCGGAAGATGGCGGCGTGAGTAGAGCAGCGGAAATCTCCTCCCAAAACAACATATATCTATGAAAATATAACAAAGACAACCCTTCCTAGAATAAAGACCAGAGGACACAGGACAATATCCAGACCACATCCACACCTGAGAGAACCCAGCGCCTCGCGAAGGGGGTAAGATACAAGCCCCGGCCCCGCGGGAGCCGAGCACCCCTCCCCCCAGCTCCCAGCGGGAGAAGAGTAGGCAGAGCGGGAGGGAGACGGAGCCCAGGACTGCCGAACACCCAGCCCCAGCCATCTGGGCCAGAGTGCAGGGCGCTCGATACTAGGAAAACAGGGCAGCAAGAACAGTGAGCGGGCACTGGAGGCTGGGCGACAGAGGACATAAGAAAAGCGCGCGACCATTTTTTTTTGCTTTTTTGCTGTTTTGTTTTGGCGAGCGCTTTTTGGAAGTCTTAAAGGGATAGGGACCCCAATACTAGGGAAACAGGGCAGAAAGACCGGTGAGCAGAGGCCTGAGGCTGGCACCGGAGAATAAAGAAAAACGAAAGACCACATTTTTTTTTTGAAAACTTTTTTTTTTTTTTAATTAAAAACTTTTTTTTTTTTTTTTTTTTTTTGGTGGGCGTTGTTTTGTTTCGGCGGGTGCTTTTTGGAAGTCTTAAAGGGGCAGGGCGGGTCACTTAATCCAGAGGTAGGGAATCCAGGATCTCTGGGCACCCTAACCCCTGGGCTGCAGGGAGCAGGGAGGCCCCTTACGGAGATAAATAGCCTCCCAGCAGCTCCTGCTCCAACGCGACTCCACCATTTTGGAGTAGCTGCCCGAGCCAGGCCACGCCCACAGCAACAGCGGAGATTAACTCCATAGCAGCCGGGCAGGAAGCAGAAACCCTGTCTGCGCGCAGCTGCGCAGCACAAGCCACTAGAGGTCGCTGTTCTCCCAGGAGAGGAGGGCCACAAACCAACAAGAAACGAAGTCCTTCCAGCCGTCACTCGTCCCAGTTCTGCAGACTATTCCTATCACCATGAAAAGGCAAAGCTACAGGCCGACAAAGATCACAGAGACAACACCAGAGAAGGAGACAGACATAACCAGTCTCCCTGAAAAAGAATTCAAAATAAGAATCATAAACATGCTGACAGAGATGCAGAGAAATACGCAAGAGAAATGGGATGAAGTCCGGAAGGAGATCACAGATGCCAGAAAGGAGATCGCAGAAATGAAACAAACTCTGGAAGGGTTTATAAAAAGAATGGATAGAATGCAAGAGGCCATTGATGGAATTGAAATCAGAGAACAGGAACGCATAGAAGCTGATATAGAGAGAGACAAAAGGATCTCCAGGAATGAAACAATATTAAGAGAACTGTGTGACCAATCCAAAAGGAACAATATCCGTATTATAGGGGTCCCAGAAGAAGAAGAGAGAGGAAAAGAGATGGAAAGTATCTTAGAAGAAATAATTGCTGAAAACTTCCCCACACTGGGGGAGGAAGTAATCGAACAGACCACGGAAATACACAGAACCCCCAACAGAAAGGATCCAAGAAGGGCAACACCAAGACACATAATAATTAAAATGGCAAAGATCAAGGACAAGGAAAGAGTGTTAAAGGCAGCTAGAGAGAAAAAGGTCACCTATAAAGGGAAACCCATCAGGCTAACGTCAGATTTCTCAACAGAAACCCTACAGGCCAGAAGAGAATGGCATGATATATTTAATACAATGAAACAGAAGGGCCTTGAACCAAGGATACTCTATCCAGCACGACTATCATTCAAATATGACGGTGGGATTAAACAATTCCCAGACAAACAAAAGCTGAGGGAATTTGCTTTCCACAAACCACCTCTACAGAACATCTTACAGGGACTGCTCTAGATGGGAGCACTCCTAGAAAGAGCACAGCACAAAAAACCCAACATATGAAGAATCGAGGAGGAGGAACAAGAAGGGAGAGAAGAAAAGAATCTCCAGACAGTGTATATAACAGCTCAATAAGCGAGCTAAGTTAGGCAGTAAGATACTAAAGAGGCTAACTTTGAACCTTTGGTAACCACGAATTTAAAGCTTGCAATGGCAATAAGTACATATCTTTCAATAGTCACCCTAAATGTTAATGGGCTGAATGCACCAATCAAAAGACACAGAGTAACAGAATGGATAAAAAAGCAAGACCCATCTATATGCTGCTTACAAGAAACTCACCTCAAACCCAAAGACATGTACAGATTAAAAGTCAGGGGATGGAAAAACATATTTCAAGCAAACAACAGTGAGAAGAAAGCAGGGGTTGCAGTACTAATATCAGACAAAATAGACTTCAAAACAAAGAAAGTAACAAGAGATAAAGAAGGACACTACATAATGATAAAGGGCTCAGTCAAACAAGAGGATATAACCATTCTAAATATATATGCACCCAACACAGGAGCACCAGCATATGTGAAACAAATACTAACAGAACTAAAGGGGGATATAGACTGCAATGCATTCATTCTAGGAGACTTTAACACACCACTCACCCCAAAGGATAGATCCACTGGGCAGAAAATAAGTAAGGACACGGAAGCACTGAACAACACAGTAGAGCAGATGGACCTAATAGACATCTATAGAACTCTACATCCAAAAGCAACAAGATATACATTCTTCTCAAGTGCACATGGAACATTCTCCAGAATAGACCACATACTAGGCCACAAAAAGAGCCTCAGAAAATTCCAAAAGATTGAAATCCTACCAACCAACTTTTCAGACCACAAAGGCATAAAACTAGAAATAAACTGTACAAAGAAAGCAAAGAGGCTCACAAACACATGGAGGCTTAACAACACGCTCCTAAATAATCAATGGATCAATGACCAAATCAAAATGGAGATCCAGCAATATATGGAAACAAATGACAACAACAAAACTAAGCCCCAACTTCTGTGGGAAACAGCAAAAGCACTCTTAAGAGGAAAGTATATAGCAATCCAAGCATATTTTAAAAAGGATCAGCAATCCCAAATGAATAGTCTAATGTCACAATTATCGAAATTGGAAAAAGAAGAACAGATGAGGCCTAAGGTCAGCAGAAGGAGGGACATAATAAAGATCAGAGAAGAAATAAATAAAATTGAGAAGAATAAAACAATAGCAAAAATCAATGAAACCAAGAGCTGGTTCTTCGAGAAAATAAACAAAATAGATAAGCCTCTAGCCAGACTTATTAAGAAGAAAAGAGAGTCAACACAAATCAACAGTATCAGAAACGAGAAAGGAAAAATCACGACGGACCCCACGGAAATGCAAAGAATTATTGGAGAATACTATGAAAACCTATATGCTAACAAGCTGGGAAACCTAGGAGAAATGGACAACTTCCTAGAAAAATATAACCTTCCAAGATTGACCCAGGAAGAAACAGAAAATCTAAACAGACCAATTACCAGCAACGAAATTGAAGCGGTAATCAAAAAACTACCAAAGAACAAAACTCCCGAGCCAGATGGATTTACCTCGGAATTTTATCAGACATACAGGGAAGACATAATACCCATTCTCCTTAAAGTTTTCCAAAAAATAGAGGAGGAGGGGATACTCCCAAACTCATTCTATGAAGCTAACATCACCCTAATACCAAAACCAGGCAAAGACCCCAACAAAAAAGAAAACTACAGACCAATATCCCTGATGAACGTACATGCAAAAATACTCATCAAAATATTAGCAAACCGAATTCAAAAATACATCAAAAGTATCAAACACCATGACCAAGTGGGATTCATCCCAGGGATGCAAGGATGGTACAACATTCGAAAGTCCATCAACATCATCCACCACCTCAACAAAAAGAAAGACAAAAACCACATGATCATCTCCATAGATGCTGAAAAAGCATTTGACAAAGTTCAACATCCATTTATGTTAAAAACTCTCAGCAAAATGGGAATAGAGGGCAAGTACCTCAACATAATAAAGGGCATCTATGAAAAGCCCACAGCCAACATTATATTGAACAGCGAGGAGCTGAAAGCATTTCCTCTGAGATCGGGAACTAGACAGGGATGCCCACTCTCTCCACTGTTATTTAACATAGTACTGGAGGTCCTAGCCACGGCAATCAGAAAAAATAAATAAGTACAAGGAATCGAGATTGGTAAAGAAGGAGTTAAACTGTCACTATTTGCAGATGACATGATACTGTACATAAAAAACCCTAAAGACTCCACCCCAAAACTACTAGAACTGATATCGGAATACAGGAAAGTTGCAGGATTCAAAATCAACACACAGAAATCTGTGGCTTTCCTATATACTAACAATGAACCAAAAGAAAGAGAAATCAGGAAAACAACTCCATTCACAATTGCCTCAAAAAAAATAAAATACCTAGGAATAAACCTAACCAAAGAAGTGAAAGACTTATTCTCTGAAAACTACAAGTTACTCTTAAGAGAAATTAAAGGGGACACTAACAGATGGAAACGCATCCCATGCTCGTGGCTAGGAAGAATTAATATTGTTAAAATGGCCATCCTGCCCAAAGCAATATACAGATTTGATGCAATCCCTATGAAACTACCAGCAACATTCTTCAATGAATTGGAACAAATAATTCAAAAATTCATATGGAAACACCAAAGACCCCGAATAGCCAAAGCAATCCTGAGAAAGAAGAATAAAGTAGGGGGGTCACACTCCCCAACTTCAAGCTCTATTATAAAGCCATAGTAATGAAGACAATTTGGTACTGGCACAAGAACAGAGCCACAGACCAATGGAACAGACGAGAGAATCCAGACATTAACCCAAACATATATGGTCAATTATTATTTGATAAAGCAGCCATGGACATACAATGGCGAAATGACAGCCTCTTCAACAGATGGTGCTGGCAAAACTGGACAGCTAAATGTAGGAGAATGAAACTGGACCATTGTCTAACCCCATATACAAAAGTAAACTCAAAATGATTCAAAGACCTGAATGTAAGCCATGAAAACATTAAACTCTTGGAAGAAAACATAGGCACAAACCTCTTAGACATAAACATGAGTGACCTCTTCTTGAACATATCTCCCCGGGCAAGGAAAACAACAGCAAAAATGAATAAGTGGGACTATATTAAGCTGAAAAGCTTCTGTACAGCAAAAGACACCATCAATAGAACAAGAAGGATCCCTACAGTATGGGAGAATATATTTGAAAATGACACATCCGATAAAGGCTTGACGTCCAGAATATACAAGGAGCTCACACACCTCAACAAACAAAAAACAAATAACCCAATTAAAAAATGGGCAGAGGAACTGGACAGTTCTCCAAAACAGAAATACAGATGGCCAACAGGCACATGAAAAGATGCTCCACATCGCTAATTATCAGAGAAATGCAAATTAAAACTACAATGAGGTATCACCTCACACCAGTAAGGATAGCTGCCATCCAAAAGACAAACAACAACAAATGTTGGCGAGGCTGTGGAGAAAGGGGAACCTTCCTACACTGCTGGTGGGAATGTAAGTTAGTTCAACCATTGTGGAAAGCAGTATGGAGGTATATCAAAATGCTCAAAACAGACTTACCATTTGACCCAGGAATTGCACTCCTAGGAATTTACCCTAAGAACGCAGCAATCAAGTTTGAGAAAGACAGATGCACCCCTATGTTTATTGCAGCACTATTTACAATAGCCAAGAATTGGAAGAAACCTAAATGTCCATCAATAGATGAATGGATAAAGAAGATGTGGTACATATACACAATGGAATACTACTCAGCCATAAGAAAACGGCAAATCCAATCATTTGCAGCAAAATGGATGGAGCTGGAGTGTATTATGCTCTGTGAAACAAGCCAAGCGGAGAAAGAGAAATACCAAATGATTTCACTTATCTGTGGAATATAAGAACAAAGGAAAAACTGAAGGAACAAAACAGCAGCAGAATCACAGAACTCAAGAATGGACTAACAGGTACCAAAGGGAAAGGGACTGGGGAGGATGGGTGGGTAGGGAGGGATAAGGGGGGGAGAAGTAGGGGTTATTAAGATTAACATGCATGGGTGGGTAGGAGAAAAGGGAGGGCTGTACAACACAGAGAAGGCAAGTAGTGATTCTACAACATTTTGATATGCTGATGGACAGTGACTGTAAAGGGGTTTATAGGGGAGACCTGGTATAGGGGAGAGCCTAGTAAACATAATATTCGTCATGTAAGTGTAGATTAGTGATACCAAAAACAAAGCAAAAAAAAAAAAAGGGCAGTTCCTGTGTGGTAACCTCCAACGAGTTCTACACAAGGGTATAAAGGGCATATAAAAGTGTAGGCAAAGGGTCTGTTTGTGTTTATACACAGGATCAAAGCCTAATTGGGCTACCCCGAAAATGAGCTAAGATACGATATGAAAAAGAACTTCCAACATCTGCACTCTCTGGAAGACTCATGCCAGAAGATGATCATCAAAAAACCCCAACAAAGATCCACGCACTGCTACAGGTGTAGATGCACTCATCCAACCAGTTCCTGGACTTGCCATGGGAATGAGGAAGGAGTTATCTAAGCTGGCCTGTGCATACAGTAAAACAACAAATTTGACTGGATCTATACTGTTGGAACTCAACCAAGAATTAGGAGAAGTGCAAATTGTAGCGCTCCAAAGTCTTACAACTACAGACTATTTACTGTTAAAAGAACATATGGCATGTGAACAGTCCCCAGGAATGGGTTGTTTTAATTTGTCTGATTTCTCTCAGACTGTTCAAGTTCAGTTAGACAATATCCACCATATCATAGATAAGTTTTCACAAATGCCTAATGTGCCTAACTGGTTTTCTTGGTTTCACTGGTGATGGCTGGTAATTACAGATATGCTTTGGTTATGTAACTATACTCCTATTATGTTAATGTGTGTGCGCAATTTAAGTAGTAGCTTAAAACCTATATATGCTGAAGTTACTCTACAAGAAGATATGTCAAAGAAATAATCAATCTTCCCATGTTTTCTTCCACCTGCTACTTCTATAGCTTTTCTTCTTCCTTCCTAATTACAACCCTTGAATAGAATTCGTGCCTCATATCAAATTTACCGAGTATCATAATTCTTCCAAGTGGTAAAGATACCTCAAGACAAATGCTGGGCATAGAAGCCACAGGGCATAAATATGCAAAGAAGTAAAAAGCTAACCTTTTCAAACAATAAGGCTTCCCTCTCACTTACCAACTTCACATTTCCCTGTATGGCCCCGGAAGATGACTGGTTAGCCAGAGACGGGTAAGATTCCTCAAGGGAGGAACAACCTAAGACAGGCACAGTCGCAGGGGGGCCATCAGGTGAGAAATTGGGGATCAACAGAGGTGAGGCTTAGAACCTCACCCCCCCTGTTCTGAGACAAATCTTCTGCATACGTGGATGTTTTATTCCCCTTGTCTAGCTTGGATTAACACATAGTCTACAGGCACACACCTGATCATCTACCTTTGCTCTCTTACAACACTAAACTATGTTTTATACCTTTATCTTGTATCTACCTACCACTTCAGCATTTTATTAAAAATAATAATAATAAAGAGAGAAGTGTGGTATCCACATATAAATCAAGTATAAAAACCAAATGAGTATTCATATTTGAACTGACTGTTTATAGTTCATAATGCATGAGCAAAACCGAAAGTTTCTGTGATGACTGCCCTTGTACTGTTCACTATGCAACTTATTCATTATGTAAGAATTTGTTCTCGATGTAAGAACTTGTTTGCTATGCCTTAGAAGATTGGAGACTGACGAAAATTAGGCTTGGGGTGGATTAATGATTGTGCATTGAGCATTGACTCCCCTATACAGAATTTTATTGTCGTTAGCAACCATTTGATCAATAAATATGAGAGATGCCCTCAAAAAAAAAAAAAAAAAAAAAAAGGACAGACTTCCAATGGTAAAATAAATAAGTAACCGTGATGTAATGTATAGCATAAGGAATATAGTCCAGATATTGTAACAGCTCGGTAGGGTGATAGCTGGAACCTAGAATTATGTATATAAATGTTTTATCACTGTGTTGTACACTTGAAACTAATGTAATGTAATACTGTGCGTCAACTACCCTTCAATAAAAAATAATTATTTTAATAAATAAATAAATAAATAAATAAATAAATAAATAAATAAATAAATAAATAATTGCTATGGCTAGGAACTCCAGTACTATGTTGAATAACAGTGGGGAGAGTGGGCATCCCTGTCTTATTCCCGATCTCAGATGAAAAGCTTTCAGCTTCTCACTGTTCAGTATGATGTTGGCTGTAGGTTTATCATACATGGCCTTTATTATGTTGAGGTACTTGCCCTCTATACCCATTTTGTTGTGAGCTTTTATCATGAATGGATGTTGAATTTTGTCAAATGCTTTTTCAGCTATTATGGAGATGATCGTGTGATTTTTGTCCTTCTTTTTGTTCATGTAGTGGATGATGTTGATGGATTTTCAGATGTGGTACCATCCTTGCATCCCTGGGATGAATCCCACTTGGTCATGGTGTATGATCCTTTCGATGAATATTTGAATTTGGTTTGCTAATATTTTGTTGAGTATTTTTGCATTTACATTCATCAGGGATATTGGTCTGTAGTTTTCTCTTTTGGTGGGGTTTTTGTCTGGTTTTGGTGTTAGGGTGATGTTGGCTTCATAGAATGAGTTTGAGAGTATTCCCTCCTCTTCTGTTTTTTGGAAAACTTTAAGGAGAATGGGTATTATGTCTTCCCTGTATGTCTGATAAAATTCCGAGGTAAATCCTTCTGGCCCAGGGGTTTTGTTCTTGGGTAGTTTTTTGATTACCGCTTCAATTTTGTTGCTGGTAATTGGTCTGTTTAGATTTTCTGTTTCTGGGTCACTCTTGGAAGGTTGTATTTTTCTAGGAAGTTGTCCATTTCTCCTAGGTTTCCCAGCTTGTTAGCATATAGGTTTTCATAGTAGTCTCTAATAATTCTTCGTATTTCTGTGGGGTCCGTCATGAATAATCCTTTCTCATTTCTGATTCTGTTCATGTGTGTTGATTCTCTTTTTCTCTTAATAAGTCTAGCTAGAGGCTTATGTATTTTGTCTATTTTCTCAAAGAACCATCTCTTGGTTTCATTGATTTTTTCTATTGTTTTATTCTTCTCAATTTTATTTATTTCTTCTCTGATCTTTATTATGTCCCTCCTTCTGCTGACTTTGGGCCTGACTTTAGGTTCTTCTTTTTCCAATTTTGATAATTGTGACATTAGACTATTCATTTGGGATTGATCTTCCTTCTTTAAATATGCCTGGATTGCTATATACTTTTCTCTTAAGACTGCTTTCGCTGTGTCCCACAGTAGTTGTGGCTTTGTGTTTTTGTTGTCATTTGTTTCCATATATTACTGTATCTCCATTTTAATTTGGTCGTTGATCCATTATTTAGGAGCATGTTGTTAAGCCTCCATGTGTTTGTGAGTCTTTTTGCTTTCTTTGTACAATTTATTTCTAGCTTTATACCTTTGTGGTCTGAAAAGCTGGTTGGTAGGATTTCAATCTTTTGTAATTTACTGAGGCTCTTTTTGTGGCCTAGTATGTGGTCTATTCTGGAGAATGTTCCATGTGCACTTGAGAAGAATGTGTATCCTGTTGCTTTTGGATGTAGAGTTCTGTTGATGTCTATTGGGTCCATCTGTTCTAGTGTGTTGTTCAGTGCCTCTGTGTCCTTACTTATTTTCTGTCTCTTGGATCTGTCCTTTGGAGTGAGTGGTATGTTGGAGTCTCCCAAAATGAATGCATTGCATTCTATTTCCTCCTTTAATTCTGTTAGTATTTGTTTCACATATGTTGGTGCTCCTGTATTGGGTGCATATATATTTATAATGGTTATGTCCTCTTGTTGGATTGACCCCTTTATCATTATGTAATGTCCTTCTTTATCTCTTGTTATTTTCTTTTTTTTGAAGTCTATTTTGTCTGATACTAGTATTGCAACACCTGCTTTTTTCTCCCTGTTGTTTGCATGAAATATCTTTTTCCATCCTTTGACTTTTAGTCTGTGCGTGTCTTTGGATTTGAGGTGAGTCTCTTGTAAGCAGCATATAGTTGGGTCTGCTTTTTTATCCATTCTATTACTCTGTTTATTTTGATTGGTGAATTCAGTCCATTTACATTTAGGGTGATTATTGAAGGATATGTACTTACTGCCATTGCAGGCTTTAAGTTTGTGGTTGCCAGACGTTCAAGGTAAGCTTATTTACTATCTTACTGTCTAACGTAACTCTCTTATTGAGCTATTCTAAACACTGTCTGATGATTCTTTATTTCTCTCTCTTCTTATTCCTCCTCTTCCATTCTTCCTATGTTGGGAGTTTTGTTCTGTGCTCTTTTTAGGAGTGCTTCCATCTAGAGCAGTCCCTCTAAGATACTATGTAGAGATGGTTTGTGGGAGTCAAATTCCCTCAACTTTTCCTTGTCTGGGAATTGTCTAATCCCTCCTTCATATTTAAATGATAATTGTGCTGGATACCATATTCTTGGTTCAAGGCCCTTCTGTTTCATTGCATTAAATATGTCATGCCATTCTCTTCTTTCCTGTAAGGTTTCTGTTGAGAAGTCTGATGATAGCCTGATGGGTTTTCCTTTGTAGGTGACCTTCTTTTTCTCTCTGGTTACCTTTAATACTCTGTCCTTGTCTTTGATCTTTGCCATTTTAGTTATTATGTGTCTTGGTGTTACCCTCCTTTTGTCCCTTGTCATGGGAGTTCTGTGTGCTTCTGTGGTCTGAGAGGCCATTTCCTCCCCCAGTTTGGGGAAATTTTCAGCAATTATTTCTTCAAAGACACTTTCTATCCCTTTTTCTCTCTCTTCTTCTTCTGGTTCTCCTATAATGTGAATATTGTTCCATTTCAATTTGTCACACAGTTCTCTTACTATTCTTTCATTCCTGAAGATCCTTTTATCTCTCTCTGCATCAGCTTCTCTGTATTCCTGTTCTCTGATTTCTTGTCCATTAATGGTCTCTTGCATCTCATCCATTCTGCTTTGAAGTCCTTCCAGAGATTGTTTTATTTTTGTATTCTCCCTCCTTAGCTCTTGCATATTTCTCTGCAAGTCCATCAGCATGGTTATGACTTTTGTTTTGTATTCTTTTTCAGGAAGATTGGTTAAGTCTATCTCCCCAGATTCCTTCTCAGGGGAGGATGTGGAAGATGTCTGGGTTTGTCTGGTCTGGATCAAATTTTTCTGCCTTTTCATGTTAATAGATGTAGTAGTGTGCTGTTGACTTGTCTGTCAGCTGGGAGAACCAAGACCCTTTCCACTTGCTTCTGGCCTTTCTTTTCTGGGACAATGGCGTCCCCTAGCAGCTTGTGTTGGGAAGTTGCATGTAGACTGGGTCTCTGTTTCTTGCCCGGCTGTTATGGAGTTTTGCTCCATGGTTGCTCTGGGCGCAGCCTGCCTCAGGCTTCTACTCCAATATGGCGGAGCCATGTCAGAGGGGAAATGGATGGTGGGCTCTTTATCTCCATGAGGGTCCTCCAAGCTGTGCTGCTGCCCAGGGGGTTAGGACACCCGGAGTTCCCCAGGATTCCCATCTACTGGGCTAAGTGTCCCGTGATGCTTCCGTCCAGCGGTGGGGTCCCTGTCCCTTTAAGACTTTCAAAAAGCACTCACTTTTCTTTGTCCCAAGGGAGCCAGCTGCGGGGACCCACCACAGGTTTTACTGTCCTGTTTCCCTAGTTTCCAGCAGCCCACACATGCACTGTGTGTCTGCGCTCTAGGTGTGGATGGCTAGCGCTAGCTATTTAGCAGTCCTGAGCTCCCTCTCCCTCCCCTCTCTGACTCCTCTCCTCCCACTGGGAGCTGTGGTGAGGGGCGCTTGGGTCCCGCTGGGCTGCAGCTTGTATCTTACCCCCTTCACGAGGCACAGGGATCTCGCAGGTGTAGATGTAGCCTGGCTATTGTCCTGTATCTTCTGGTCTCTCTTTTAGGGATAGTTGTATTTGTTGAATTTTCAAAAATATATAAGTTTTTGGGAGGAGATCCCCACTGTCCTACTCATGCTGCCATCTTGGCTCCACCTCCCACCTTTTATGATTCTTTGTATTTGTGGTGTTGATTGTAAATTCTCTTTCATTTCTGATTTTAGTTCTTTGTTCCCTCTCTCTTTTTTTCTTGATGAGACTGCCTAGTGATTTATCAATCTTGTCTTTTCAAAAAACCAGCTTTTACTTTAATTTATCTATTCTATTTTTTTAGTCTATTTCATTTATTTCCACACTGATCTTTATTATTTCTGTCCTTTTACCAACATTGGGCTTAGTTTGTTCTTTTTTACCTAGTTCCTTTAGGTGTAAGGTCAGATTGTTTATTTGGGATTTTTTTTGTTGTTGTTTCTTGAGATAGGCCTTTATCACTATGAACTTCTCTCTTCAAACTGCTTTGATTGTGTCCCACAAATTTTCAACCACTGTGTTTCAATTTTCACTTGTCTCAAGGTATTTTTTATTTCTTCATTGACCCATTGGCTGTTTAGTAACATATTATCTCCACCAGTTTGTGTTTTGTCTGGTTTACTTTTTATAATTGATTTCTTGTTTCATAATGGTGTGGTCAGAAAATATTTTGCTATGATTTTCCTTTTCTTGAATTTATTGTAACTTGTGGCCTAATATCATTTATTCTGGAGAATATTAGATATGCATTTGAAAAGAATGTATACTCTACAGTTTTGGGATGAAATCTTCTGTCTTTATCTATTGAGTTCATCTGGTCTAATGTGTCACTTAAGGCTAATATTTTCCTATTGATTTTCTGACTGGATACCTTATCTGTTAATGTAAGAAAGGTATTTAAGTCCCCTACTATTATTATATTACTATCGATTTCTCCCTTTATGTCTACTAATATTTCTTTTATATATTCAGGTGCTCCTATGTTGGGTTCATAAATATTTATGTATATTATGTCCTTTTCTCATATTGACCCTTTTATCATTATGTAATGCTATTATTGTCTTTGTTACAATCTTTGTTTTTTAAATTATTTTGTCTGATATGACTATTACTACTCTAGCTCTCTTTATGTTTCCATTTGCATGGGATATCTTTTTCCATCTCTTCACTCTCAATCTGTGCGTGTCTTTAGGAAGTGAGTCTCTTTTATGCAGTATATAGATGGGGCTTGTTTTTTCACCCATTCAGCACCATCTGCCTTTTGAAACATTTAGTCTGTTTACATTTAAGGTAATTATTGATTGATATGTACTTATTGCCATTTTTTTCATTGTTTTCTGGTTGTTTTTGCAGCTCTTCTCTGTTCCTTTCTTCTTCTCTTGGTCTCTTCCCTTGTGCTTTGATGGTTTTCTTTACTGTTATGTTTGGGTTCATTTATCTTTATTTTCTGTGCATCTATTTTAGGTATTTGTTTTATGGTTACCATGAGGTTCATATATATTGATCTCTATATATAGTCGTCTATTTTAAGTAAATAGTTGCTTTTGTTTGAATACATTTTAAGAAGCAATAATTTTATGCCCCACCCCCATTTTATGTTTTTGAAGTCACATTTTACTTCTTTTTACTTTGCATGTCATTTAACTTCTTATTGTAGTTGTAGTTTATTTTGCTATTTTTGTCTTTTAACTTTCATATTAGCTTTTTAAGTGGCTGACCCATTGCTTTTACTGTATATTTGCTTTAGCAGTCAAATTTTTTCTTTTATGTATTTTCTTATTTATAGTTATGGGCTTTTCTTTTCTGTTTAAAGAAGACCCTGGTGTGGGCCATGGTGCTCTTGCTGTCTGACAAGGTCCAAGCATGAGGAAGAATCCTGAAAGACAGGAAACCTCATAGCTGGCCCCTGCTAATTCTTGCACTTATGTTTGCAATTATGATGTTGGTGATTGGGCTCATCTATGGGAAATCTTATGTATTTAAGATTGATTCATCTTTAGTAAATAACATAACCCAAAATGTTGATCAAAGCAGCAGTTCCGGAAATAAAGGCAGTATTATCGGACCAACTGTTCCAGGCATACTGCCATAAATAAGTGAGGCAAAACAACCCAGGCCTCTCAAAACTAGAGGCAGTTTATTCTCCCTTTTGTAACAATTTAAACATGATTAGCCAGGAGTTATGGGAACCTAGGCCATGGAACAACTCATTCTCCCAAGAAACTTATATGAAACAGCAAAGTAATAAAGATTAATAGACCCCATTGCCCAGGGCCCCCCTTATGTTGCTTATAATATTAGAGGACACCTCTAGTATCCCCCTCAAAAAAAGAATTTATGAGCAAAACAGAAAGATTTATATTTACAAATATTCCATATATAGAAGTTTATGATAAATTTATGACAAAATATTACTGTATTCATGGTAAGGTAGTAAGAGAAGATTTAGTGTTATTATATGAAAGATTAAAGAGGACTGCAAGGCCCTGGTACCTGTAAATGCGGGAGGAAAGGTGTAAACATCTGAAATTGTAGAATGAATATTATGAAAGAAGAAGGTGTTCCTATTGTATTCATAAGAATGTTGAGGAATGTCAAAACTTATGGGTGATAGGAGTACCATCCCTAGACTTTAGATGTAAGCCTAAAGCCACATGTGTATGATAGGATTTAATTAATAATATAGCGTTACACTCAATAACCAAAAGACATATAGCTTGCATTTTATATAACCTGCTTAAACTTTATATAGCCTTACACACATACCTTAAACTCTATATAATCTTACACTCTGAAAAGTAAAAATCATAGACCACACGCTGCCTTATGCCATTTTTTGTTTAGCACTTAGCATTTAGCTTACATGAATCAAAATAGACTACGGGAAAGTTAAAAATTAAATGTTAAATGGCTACTATTAGAGGAAATGATATTTACTTAAGGGTAATAAACCAGAATTATGTAGAAACTGACAGGAAAAGGATTGTATTATTCATGATTAAAGAAAAATGTTTAACATTATGTAAACCTTAAAAGATATAAAAATAAAGACCCTGCCGCTTGATGTCAGGAGATGTTTCAACCTTAAATGGGTGTTTCGTCTCCTCACTCATCTCCTCACTCACCGATGCTGTCCTTTCCTTCATGACCCACACCTCGGCTGGAGCTGGTCTCCAGCAAGACCCTTTATCATTTTTTAATTGTGATGAATTCCTTTAGGTTTTGCTTGTCTGGGAAACTTTTTATCTCTCTGATTCTGAATGATAACCTTGCTGGATAGAGTATTATTGGTTGTAAGTTTTTGTCTTTACAGAATTTTACATATATCTTTCTCACCTGCAAAGTTTCTGCTGGAAATCAGCTGATGGTCTTATGGGGTTTCCCTTGTATGTGACTATTTGTTTTTTCTCTTGCTTTCTTAAAGAGTCTCTCTTTATCTTTAACTTCTCCATTTTAATTATATATATTTTGGTATGGACATCTGGGTTCATTTTGTTTGGGACTTTCTGTGTTTCTTAGACGTGGATGTCAGTTTCCCACTCCAGGTTACAAAACAGCTGCCTCACCAGTCTTGAAGGAGTAGCTTTATAGGAGCATCCCCTTACAGAGTGTATGTATCTGAGAGCTTTACATGGCCTGCTGGGGTGGTCCTGAGCCATGGGTGTCCTAGGGCATGGTGTTGGGTTGCCTTTGTGGGGTGGTTGGAGCTGGAGTGAGCATGGGCCAGGTGTCCCAGGGCCACCCTGATGGGACAGCTGGATCTAGGATGATAGAGAGCCAAGGTGATTCCAGGGTGCACTGTGCTGGGGCCATCTTGTTATGGTGTGGCTGCATCAGACACAGCCTGTGGGTCCCAAAGTTTACTGCCTGGAGCCTGCCTTGGTAGGACACTTGGAATCAGAGATGTGGGCCAGGATGGTATTGGGACACACCAAGGCCACCTTGGCAAGATGGCTGAACTGGGCATAAGTTTGGGATAGCTTGAGATGTGCCATGATAGGGCTGCCTTGGCAGGACAATTGGGCCTGGAGTAGGCACAGGCCAAGTGCTTCCCAAGATGCACTGTACTGGGGCCATGCTGATAGGATGGTTGGAACTGGAATATGCATTAGCAGCAGCGTTCTGGGTCATGTCACACTAGGGCCACCATGTCAGGACAGCTGGAGTTCCAGTGGGCATGAACTGGGTGTGCCTGGGTTGTGCTGTGCTAGGGTTACTATGGGGAACAGCTGGCACTGGCATGCACAACAGGCCCAGGGCTCACTGAGGTATCCCTAGCAGGCTGTGTAGAACATGTAGATCCTTCTCCTACCTGTGCTATCAAGGTGGGGGGGGAACATACAAAATGGTGCTCACCAGCATTTCTCATCCTGGAGAGAGATCTAGCTATCCCCCACCATCTGGCAGATGTTCTAGTGTTAATAATGGATTTCCTTCCCTTACAGTCTAATTGTCCTTTAAACCATTGGGATTGTTTTTTAATTTTTTTTTTAGCTCTGTCCCAGGGTGGACAAGTGTGCTTGTAGGCCCCTCAGTGATATCCCTCCCTACTGCAGGTTGTGGTGCTGGGAGATTGGAAGGGGGAGATTCTGTTGTTAACATGTCTGTGTCTCTCTTACCCTTCTTTATGTGGTTCCCTATATCATTTGTTGTGCAGAAGCTATTCAATCAGTTTTCAGTTCTTCAGGAGAAATTGATATATATGTAAATGTAGATTTGGTTTGTCCATGGGAGGAGGTGAGTTCAGGGCCTTCCTACACCACTATCTGGGACTTGTCTCTCCTTGTTTTTTTCTTTTATTAGCCATAGATTAACAATTCAAAATTTTTAATAAAATGATTTAAAGTACTAAATTATAAAGAGAAAAAACCCACAATGCAATAGAATAGGAAAAAGTACCAGTGCCTAATGAATATGTAGAATTTTATGAATATGACTCATTAAATCAATCAAATTAAAAATAATATTATGAGTTGACATGGACTTCACAGAACATTAAAATTGCTTTTACCTGGCTTTACCTTCTGACAGCTGACACTGACCCTTCATAGACAAGCCAGAGCACTGACAGCTGAAAGGTGGGCCACATCTGCTTTATTTTGTTTTCCAGTAAGACTATTTTAAGAGATTTTTTTTTTATTCCCCCAAGAGTTAATCTGTCATTCTGCAATTGCTCTTTCACTTGTAACTTCATAGAAAAACCCAACACGTATATATTTACTGAAGGTAGGGGAAAAAGAGAAAAGCTAGAGTCAGGGATTATTACATTTCAGAGATTATCACATGAATTCATAGGTTCAGGCTGTATCTCTAGGAAACAGGAGTCCTTTTTTCTCCTCTCTCTCACACAATAAAATACAACTTAGGGAAGTAATTTATGTCCTGCTTAAAATTCCACTCATGTTGACAGTGTACAGGACTGTGAGCACCTAGGCCCCTAGAAGGAACCTCACACACCAAAAAGAGGAATATATTTTGGTGACAGTTTTTATATGTGGACAATTGCTTACTGCAAAGGAGTTTAAAAAGACCTCAGATATTTCATGTGACTTGTATGCATCTGTCTATCAGCTTTCATTCGAAGGGAGAATAAACAAGAAAAATAAATCAGTTAATAGACAGGTACCAACAGAAATTATAGTCTCTGAAGTAGTGACAATATAACTGCTCAGATGACAAGAAAAGGATATGTTTCTGTGGATAAGACTAATAGCATTTTCATATTGATTTCCTTCTGTTTGCATCCTTAAGGCATATGAAATGTTAAACTGAATCAATACTTGGAGAATAAAAAATATCTGAAAATAAAACTCATAGATCCAAGTTTTATAAGCTGAAAGATTTGCTTCTGCCATTGGCACTCCCAGCACTCTGTGAGGCAGCTTTGGGAAAAGTGAATCTGCTTTTGGTCCTGGGCACAAATGGATTTGGCCCATCAGAATCAAACATGAGTTTCTATAACTCTTATTATCTTACACCTTTCAACCTATGCAATTTTTCTTCCTGATCTTTTTGGATTTACTGGTGTGACAGCCAGATTTCTCTCAAATATAATGGCCAGGAAAGTCCTTGCATGTTCAATTCCATGAGAAGATTCTGACATCAATTCTTTCCCAAGTAGTTGACAGGAAGGTTAAACCACAATAGTCCAAAACTTTTTTTTTTAATTGAAAACAGATTGTCTGATATCCCTACCCCAAACCTTCCCTCAGATGCCCCTGCAGCTAAACTTAGGGTGTCATTTAGTCTATAACATTTTAAATGATAGTCATTGAAAATCATGCTTACTGAAGCTTGTAATAACAGAGAAAAGTATTGTCAAAAATAATAATTAGGAAAAGAATATGAACTATTACACAAAATATCTCAATACTTAAAAAAATTTTTTCTGGATGGTCTAAGCATATCTTTTCCTCTTCCCTTTACCACTCTATATAATTTCTATATTCTTCCCAAATACAATTTTTTTCATTAAAAGGATAATTTAAAAAAACTATAGGACTTGTGAGTATAAAGAAAAATCTATTTTAATGTTTAAGTACCCAGAGGAGATTGTTAGGGAAATAAATTTCTAATTAGAATAAACAACCACTGCACTTAAAAAAAAAACCCAACTGAACTTCTCTATCTAAAGTTAGATCCACCAACATGAAAAATGGGACTGGGCAGAATCAGAAGTCCTGGATAACTGCCACTCACTGAGCCACTCACTAACTCACTCTGTGGTCTTGGACAATAACCTATCAAATATCAATATAACTGATAAGAATTTGCCAACTGATCTGGTCAAAGAATACACTGGTCAACAAAACATCAGGTGGGGATGGGTTTAATCTGGTTATTGATTCTCTGCCTTCTTTCACTTGGCACATGAAGGAGAAAGCAGAACTGAACCATTTCAAAAGAAAAAGACCTTCCTCAAGACATGTCTTTCACAAGTCCATCATAAATTCCACCAGGATTTATGGAGTTAGATGGAGACTTTTATCTCTGAGTTGATGATTTGCTCCTCTGTAAAATATATATGTATAAAGATGTTGTGATGAGTCATCAGTTTTCTTGGACATGAACCCTGATGCCGTCTGCTAGGGCAAGGTGAAGAGGTAACTTTGAAGTTAAAAGGATAGAGCTGAATGGCTAGACTTGAAAATATGGGACTTCTTTGAGGTTAGGACAGAATATGGGATGTGTAGATAGTACTGGACCAAAGTAGGAGATCTGAGGATTTAACACCAATAATTTTAGGGAATAAGGTATTACGTATAGGATAAACAGTGGCCATACTATTTAAGTTTCCAGATGATCAGCCAGATTTGGTTACCCTATCCATATATCAGATGATCCTCAGATGAAATTGAATAGAATTTAATAAAAAGACCACTTATAGAGGTAGGGGTAGAGTTAAGGGAACTGTACTGGTCAAGGTGCAATAAGGAAAAAGAAACATTGCTTATTTGAACAGAAAAAGTTTATATGAAGAATTGTTAACTAGTAAAAGTGATTAGCTACTTAAAGAGGTTAAAATAAGTTTCAAGGAGTCTAGAAGTAGAAAATGCAGAAAACAACTGCTACCTCTTTGGTGAAGGAGAGTTGAAAAGGACACAGTTTAGAAGAGGGACTCTGATATGGTCTGAAATGTGTGTCCCCAAAATTCCTATATTGAAGCCCAAACACCTAATGTGACTGTATTTGGAGATATAGGGTCTCTATGGAAGTAATTATGGTTAACTGAGGTCAAAAGGATAGGGTGTCATTATAAGAAAAAACATAAGTTCTCTCTCTCTCTTTCCCCCTCTCTATTTCTGTACATGCAAAGAAGAAAGGCTATGTGAGGGCACATCTAGAAAGTAGATGTGTACAGCCTAATGGGAGATGCCTCAGCAGATATCAATTTTACTTGTACCTTGATCTTGGACTTCTCAGACTCCAAAATTGTGAGAAAATAAACTTTTATGTTTTAGCCACCAGTGTATAATATTTTCTTATAGCAGCCCAAGCAGACTAACACAGTTTCCCAAGGCTATATATTTGAGGAATATGCACACAGAAACAAAGAAAGGAGGTCGTTTTCTTTTGTTATAGGTATGCAGTGTCCATCTAGTGGCCTCTATTGGCAAAGCTTTGCATAGAAGCATTTGGCAAAGGAGAGCTATTTGCAAGGATTTTGAGCTTCAAGACAATTAACTGGTAACTGCAGAGAGACAAACAAGGCATATTGAGGCATTGTGAGAATAGCAATGGTGATAAAACCTATGACTCATAGACCTAAAGTGGAGATAGAGGAAACAGTGTTATTCCAGTCTGGTGTTTAGTGGAGCCTCGGATCCTAGTCAAAAGGAAATGAAGCACTTACAAAAATCATAGTGCAGATGCACAGAAAACATATTCAAATACCTTTCTCTGGCAATCCTCCAACCTTCCTGCCAATACCTTTCATTGCCTGAAGTCACCTGGGAGAAAGAGGTCGAGATTGCTGGATGATGGCAGCAATATGCATGTTTAGGTTGAGTCCTCCCAGCATCATATGTTGAGATAAGAATATGAACACAAACAGTTTAGAAGATTCCAGAAGAAGGAGAATAGGGCAAGGAGACAGAGAAGGGAAAGATTTCAATGAAGGATATATTACCAAGCAAACTAAAACTGCACAAGTTCGATTTCCAGAGCAACTTTGAAAGACAGTGTAGGCCACTGTCCTGAAGGTTGAGAGAGTTATTTATCCCTCAGCTTTCATCAGTCATTAATTGAGGGCTAATCCTGAATGTATTAACTCCATGACCCTTCTGATCTGCTGTATGCACAGGCCAAGTGGGCTCTAGTAGTCCAGTAAATCTCTTAAGTCAAAGTCATAAAATCACTGTTGTCAGGCCAGTATGCATAAAAATGGCAAGTGTACGGGCATATGGGTGATTCACCAATATCTGCTACAGAAAAATGGCAGAGAAGGGTAGAGAATATATTGGGAGATTAGAAGAGGACAAATAACTAATTTTACCTCCACTTTTTCCCTACACTTTCCATTTTCAATTTGCCCAATTTTCATGTACAAATGAGCCAAGGGTCTTTGGTTGAAGACATTGGCCTTTCACTTTTTCTGGGACTTCAAGAGCATTTATAACCATCTATGACATTAAAGGTTACTTCCTTATAAACCTGCTGGCCATGCTCATCATGCATGCATTTCTTATGACCTGGGGAGACAACCTCCAGGGTATATAAAGGCTGTAAGAAATAACTTCCAAAAACTGTAGGTGAGAAATTGAGCATGACAGTATACTTCCTTTCTGGATGACCACCGAAGTAAGCTTTGAAGACCTAGAGTGTTTTTGGTGGAAGAACATATGAATGGACTAGAAGAAAATCTTCAAGCTGGATGAGAATGCAGAGTTACATAATGCAATAGATGATAAGACATGGAGAATTACAAATGATAAGTAATGAAGAAAAGGGATGTGGGACGTTATTTCTAGTAACAAGACTAGATGAGGAAACATAAGCCACCTTTTGCTGTTCCCCAAAAGCAAACATAGAAAACTCTGGATAAAATTTAAAAATCAAAATATTTAAATACCTAACTAATCTCAATAGAAAGAAAGGAAAACTACAAGTTGCCATAAATGAGGAAGAAACTTGAAACTTCTAAGAGCTGAGAATATGAGCATGAGTTGAGGTACAAGTTCTAGAGGTTGGGAGCTAAGCCTCGAGTACCTACTCAGGGACAAAAAGAGATGATCTGCAAAATAGGATGTGAGACTAAACTCCCTGCCAAATACTGCAAATCTTGACAGCAATCCTATTATGAAAAAAATGGCAGAGAAAGCTTTCTGTTTACCTTCGAAGAGGTGTGGGTGCTTGTCTTCTGCTCTGGACTCTGAGTAGGAGATAAATAGAAAAAAATCGAAATTAAAGTCTATGCCACATGCAGATACAGAATTATGAGCAAATAATACATATGTTTTTGGTGGAAGAACATATGAATGGACTGGAAGAAAATCTTCAAGCTGGATGAGAATGCAGAGTTACATAGATATGCAATGTATGATAAGACTGCAATAGATGATAAGACATGGAGAATTACAAATGATGCTGGAATCCCAAGCTGATAAATACATGAAAAAAGTGGTTCCAGAGCTCTGAAATCTCTGGAAGCCCCAGCAAAAGGAAAAGTAGTGTTCTGAGGAAATAGAGATATTTCCTCAGCCCAGAGTACATGGAATTTCCAATTTAATAGAACACTGAAAATGAGCTCAAAATTAAGTAGTACATTATAAAACGCATGAATAATCTATAATGAACGAGTGATGGCAGATGGATCAATTGCAGTATTAGAATGAACTATCCTATGAACTTGATATAAGAAAATTTGAATTATAAAAGAATATTATAATTATTTAAAAGTTTTTTTTTAAAGAGGAAACATGAAAGAATATAACCTCATGGGAGTGAAAACAAGTCAATTTAGAAAGAATTGAATAGAATGTCTAGAAATAAAAAATATAGCCAGTTAAATTAAGATTTATAAGGGATAAGTTAAACAGTAGATAAAACACAGCATAAGTGTGAATTACTAAGTCAGAAGACAGAACTGGGTAAACTTTATAGAATATAACAAAGAGAGATTAGGATATAGAAATCATGAAGTATAAAGGAGTATCATGAGGAGTATAAAGAGAAGGTTCAACCTATATCAAATAGGACAAAATGAGAAGTTACTAAGGATGGGAGATAGACAATGCTCAGTGCAATGATGTCTAAAATTTGTTCATATATTTAAAAAGCATGAGTATCCCAAGTGAAGAAATATAATAAGTCTTGAGAAGGATAAATTTATAAATCTGCATTTAGATGCATGGTAGTGAAACTGCCAAACATTGAAAACAAAGAGGAAAAATTTTAAAGCAACAGAAAGAAAAAATAGGTTACTGTATCAGATGCATTTGGCATCCTGCCATGCAATCTCTCAGTCACACCTCTGATTCCAGTTGTGGCTGGGCTTTTCGGTTCTTTGTGTGCTCTAATAGACCTGACGTCAACAGCACCTTGTGTCCTGTTACAATACACATCTGCACTTTCTGCTCTGGTGCTCCTCTGATGCTGCAGACATAGATAGTAGCTCTCTTATCCCCAACACATATGCAGTGTAGAGGAGTTAATTACCAGAGGGCAGCCCTTGATTAATGGAAGACAGAAGTTGATGAATAAATGCTCTTGCATCCTTTGGATACAAAATTCTAAGAGGCATTCTATATGCTCTTAAGAGATCCCAATGAAACTTAGGCTCCCATTGTCCACTGGGTTAAATTTAGGAACACACTCTTATATTGACTTTTTCTCCCCTCTGTCTCACTCTCTCCAGTCCTCACTTGAGCTTCCTGGGATCACCTCCCAAACAAATTGCACACAGTACTTGTTTCAGACTCAGGCTAAGAAAATTACCCAAAAATGTACGCCGAAGAGATTTCCCAAGGGAAAAATGAGGGCCGAAATATAATGGCCCAAAAGATAATGTCGTCAAACTACTGAGGAAAAATCATTGTTAACTTTGGATTCATTATCCAGCTAAAGTCTCATTCATGTGTAAGGACAAAATAAAGACTTTCGATAACAAATATTGGGGAATTTTTACTCAGGCACAGACTTCCAATGACTGAAATATTAAAAGATACCCTTGAAATAATAGAAAAGAAAACCTATGTGAAAATTAATACAGGGAAATCTTGCTAAAATGGAGCACAGAAGCTAGAAGGGGGAGCCATACTACTCCATGTCAATCACAGACCTCAACAGGAAAGACTCCCCATTACAGGCCTCACAGGGGGAAGATGCACACTGCTTCTCCTACAAAGAAATTGACCTGCCCTGCAACTCAGCCCACGAGAAACTGCCATCACCTTGAACTCTTGCTTTTTTCCAATGGATTTTCATTCAAAACAACCCCTCCCAACTTCCTTCCTCTCCTTTGTTGGACTTGCCTATGATTTTGCTGTAGCTTGCATGCCTGATTTGCAATTCTCTGTTATTCCCAAATGAACCCATTTTTGCTGGTGAAATAACTATTTTATTTTTAGGTTAATACCTGAAAAGAAAGATTTCAGTGCAAGAAGCAAATATAAGCAATCATTTGGTAAATATGTAGACAACACGTGTCTGTGTGTGTGTGTGTGTGTGTACAGGTTTCCTCCACCATACAAAAGTAGAGCTTTTCTATGAAATCTTTCATAAGCTGAAATGGCCTAAAGTGAAAAAAAAAGTATGATAAATTTATGTGAAAAATTATTTTAGCATTCCCAGATCCCAAAAATGATCTCTCATAGGCTTTCCTGATGTGTTACAGTACATCTTGCTAACAGATACACAAAATAAATCGACATAAAGCAGGATGATCATAGTTCAAAGCTGTGGAGGTTCGATGGTGAGAAGTTGAGTGTAGTTCCTGGGGAAGAAGCTGGGTGGAGCCACTCCTGCTGCTCCAGGTGCGCACTGCCCTTTTAACAGTTCAGCAAAACTAACCCCGAGCTCCATTTTGACTTTTCATCTCTTCTCATAAATGTGAAAATTCTCTTAAGATTTCTTTCTGGTATCGAAAACAGAAGCTAATGTAGGTCATTTGTAGAAGTGAAGAGGCATAACACAAACTTTCAAAAAGCAAGAGATGCTTGCATCTAGACACACTTTAGTGAAACTGCCAAACATTGAAGACAAAGAAAAAATCTTAAAAGCAATAGAGAACATACATATCCACATATTCACACACTATACATTGTCTTATATAATACTGCATTTATAATATATATTTTGTATATATATCTACATATGTATGTAGGTATACACATGAGTATGTTTTGTAATAATCACTAACTAATATGGTGGCGGGGGTTGGGGGGAGATTAAAACCTAGGTAGAACCAAACACCGAAAAACAATAAAATGAAAGTATGGGAGATAAGCCAGAGATAAAGTTCTTAAATGTTTAGATAAAGATAGGAATATTCATTAATTTCATGTTCTATTATATCAAATAGACATGAACTTAAGGGTAATTATTAGTATATTTATATTAATAAAATGCATAGCTTCTTGATAAAGAAAAATAAAATAAGTGAGATTATGATGATATATTTATATCTCATTTATTCATTTATATTTTTATCACTGTGTAAACCTTGACAGTTAAATTAAAAATAGCGTTTTTTTCAGGAAAAATCTATTTCTGCTTTTACTGAGTTGGTAGGTGCTGGCTGGAATGAGTGGATGCCAGAGTGGTTTCACTAGCTGTCTCCGTACTTCCTTCCAGCAAGGCACACAAAGGGATATGATTGGAAACATAAAGATGAATGTAACAGAGTATCATGAAAGCAACCTGGGTTTCTCATTTTATTCATTTCCTCTAAATGAAATGTGAAGCACCATTTACCATTGACCTTGGATAAGCCAAACTTGTAGTAGAAACAGGAGCTTGGGAGCTGACTGTTTTCAAACCTTCTCCTCACTTATCATCTGCAGAAAACAAAATATAAAAGAGTGAGAGAACCCGTCCGCCAAGAGATCTAGGTACAAAACTGGCCCTGCAGTAATTGTTGACTATGAATATTTAGCATCCATCACACTGGGGATATTGATTATTTGAACATTTTGGTGAAAATGACTGGAAATTCATATCCTAACCAGTATGTCATAGATATTAATGAAGGCAAATTTAGAGCTGATTTGAATATTTTGCATTTTTTGCTTTTAGGGAACTTTTAAAGAGCAGGCTTGTATAGGGATGATAGAAAAAGACAGAAGATTTTTGTAAAGGAATTTTTCTCTACAGATTTATGTACCAGCCTCATTTCAGCAGACTCAATAGTCCTTGAAAGATGAGACACATGAAACTATTTTGTTGTACAATGAAATGAATTATTTGGACTTAAGGCATGTTTCTTTGCAAAGTTGTCATAAATTAGGTATCACATGTCCCATAAGGGGTAATAGATCTCTTTCCCTTGCCCTGCTCAGCACAGATTGGAATTGTCATCCCAACTCCACGGAGCTCAGCAACAAGTTCACCTTTGGAATCTCAGCAAAGACTCTATACTGTATTTGTGGTCAATATTCAGCGAGTCCACCCCCAATGGGCTTTCTGCACCTGCACAAATGTACTTCAGTGTTCTGCACCTTTTGCTGTATACTGTATTATACCTTGGACTGTGCAGTATCAGGTTGCGTTTAAAACAGAGTGGGGATATCTTACTCAACAGAGCAGGTCTGTGTCAGCTGAATCTTACAAAGCATTTCTTATCTACCAGAACATGAATCAGCACCAGGATTTACAAAGCTGTTATTGTTTCTTCTCCCTCCCTGTGGAAAGGAATGCAGTTCAAGAATGACCCCCAAATGGACGAACTACCCTGTTTACACTGTTTGTTGTCTTCATTCTACTTTTAAATCAAAGAACGTATAAAGTCATAGAAAAAAGCAGAATCCCTGAGTGGCTGATGGTCCTAGAAGAAGATTGGGAAAAGAAGTGGAGTGGCTTTCAAAGTCATAACTAATGAGCACCCTCATTCTTTTAATTTCCTGACAATCTGGAAAGGGGTGAGTGTGGTAACAAGTATAGATGGTCTTCAGCATCCTGGGGAAGTAAGAGCCTGATAACTTAGGCACCAGTTACTAAACTGGGACTGAGGCAACACTGGTCAGTCAGGAAAGGCTAACTGCTTAGTAGGGTGACCAGCCATGGCACTGGCCCCTGAGTTGTCCCTGGGCTCACTGCGAAAGAACCCAGAAGTGACTTCACCAAGAAGAAAGAAGCTTTGAAAAAGTGCAGGCCCATTCAGAGAAAAGCCTGGTATTCTATTGTGTCAGTGGCTCCACCATCAAGTAGGCAAGATCTTAGTGTCAGATAGCTCTTATCATGCAGCTTAGTGTCCAGTGTCCATTGCATTCCTACTTTGCAAATGGCAAGCTCCAGAAGGAAGTTTTAAAAAGAGTAAGGCAAAAGTCCTTGTAAACACTCTAGTTTTTAGGAGGAGATATGATTCATATAAAATGTGTGTAAAACAAAGAGAATATGTGATTCAACACAAATAAACATGGCACATGAAGAAAGTACAAGGAATGTCAGAAACAGGCAGTCAACATGAATAAAACCCTGGTCACTCAGTGGTGGTATCACCTCTAGGGACAGGAGTCTGACCTAAATAACTGTTTTATATTCCCCAACCCTAACTGCTGGCCTCTGACCAGGAGTGGGCACCAATGTATTCTTATTGATTAAAAAGTGTTACAGGTGATAAGACTTGAACCAGACCTTGGAGATTAAAATTTTATCTAAGGGAGAAGAGCATTATCATTGAGGATCTAGCATAAACAATATAGAATTTTTTAACTCAAAAATATAAGTAGCTAAAAGGAATAAAAATGAGTATCTCTTCCAACATATTCATTGGACAGATGGAGAAACCAACACCCAGAACTAAGAAGAACTTTCCAGTGTGATGCAGTCATTAAGGGGTTGTGTTGGGGCCAGGCTTAGTGTCAGCCATCTTTCCACATCTGAAGCAAACTTTTATCTTTCAATAGACTTCTCTTTGGGGAACATATGCAAGGAACCCCCAGAAGACCACTACAGATCAATATGGCTACCCAGGAGACAGTCAAGATGAGCTCATTTAATGTGAGACTAAGGAAATGGCAGGACCCAGGTCCAGCAGGAACTCAGAGGCTATTCTAAAGAACTTCATTTATCCTAAAAGCAATAGGAAACCACTAGAGGGTTGAGAATGGGGAAGACATGATGATGAGTGAAAAAAGTGAGTTTGACTATGCTCTGGAGGATGGTTGGGAAGAATGATAGGAACAGATGGAAGAAACCTGGTGAGGAGGTGATTGCAATGTGAAGGTGGGATACAGGTGAGAGCAAGTGGAGGCCTGGAGAACAGAAATGGGAGTGCAAGGGAAGCAGTCAGATGTGAAGAAGAAATCAGCAGGAGTTCCTTCTCCAGAATGTAAAACTTTTCCATTTCTCCTTATCACCCAGAGTAAGTTCTAAACACTCTACCATAAAATAAAATGCCCTCAGAGATCACACCCAGCCTTCTACTCCAGACCACATTATGCCCTTTCATTTCTCCATTACACTTGCTGCTCCTTCAGCCTCTACCACTCTTGTGCCCAACTTCCTACCATTGCCTAGATAAATTGAATTTCTTTCAGGTCCCAAGATAGATGCTATCTCCCCCAGAAGTCTTCCTTGGTGTCCCTATCTGTCTCAATTGCGTGGGTCACATATCCATCTTACGTGTTCCTCCTCTACCTCCACTAAAGCACTATCCTGGATTAAACTGTGTGCTTGCCTATCTGACCCTACCCCTGACTGTAAAATCCCTATCCTATGCAGTACTTAACACCTAATAAACATTTGTCGAATTCATGAAATTATATTGTCATATTCCATACCAATAGGTTAGCAAATGTGTGTTCAATTCATTTGTTGGATTGGAGCCTTTCTCAAACTGATTATACATTTCCCTCTTACACAGAATTTGCTGAACATAGTTTAATATTGCACACAAGTCATCATTTGAATGTAGTCAAAAATCAAAGAATCTCAGAATCTCTTAGCTATTACACAGTTAACTCACTCATTTCTAGATGGTTAAACTGAGGCCCAGGGAGGTGAAGAGACTGGTTTCTGGTGGGAGATACATGATTCAAGTCTCAGTACCCTGACTCTTAATCCAGTCCTGGTAAAAGCTACATCCAGAGGGCTATAGTCATATCCTCTAGATTTTTTGAGATGCCTTGAACTCTGCCTGTACAACATGGTCTCAACTGTTAAACTTTATTTTAGTTCTTGTGCCTGTTTTCATAATTTTTATGTCCCCTTCCATATTACCAACTCTCACTTCCTAGTCCCTCAGTACACCCATGTCTAGCACCCTCTCTCCTCTTCTGCATGCCCAGAAGCCAGATAACACTTTTAACTCCCCAGAGCAGCACAGAACTTATAATGCTTTATTATTTCTGGGGCTTTACTAGCCTGTATCCTCCACTGAAGATACAAGATTTGTTTTATTCTCCTTTTTGCACTCAGTACCTAGCACAGGGCCCGAGTATGTGTGCTGAAGAACTAGGCTAGCTTATTAAGCACAATATAAAATAAGCATTAAGGAATAGTATAAACTTGTTTTATGGACTTCATTATCTCTATTTTTCTAGTCTTCTTATTTTCTGGTTCTTGGTTGTGTTTTAGTTCTAGTAGGCATATTATTTTTGGACTTCGGTATGATTGATATGTGAGAAAGGACTTGAATCCCCTCTTACAACAATTAGAAACTGTGAGAATATCCATAGACTTTAAAACTGTCTTCCTCACAACCCCCATTTTTGTAGATAGCTGGGGCACAAACACTGAGGGAATTATGAGGTAGATGTTGAAGCACAAGGCTCCCAAGGATTACTACTGAGGAATTTTCAGTGGACAGCTAACTATTTGGTCTATCCAGAGTGAAATGTCTCCACTTTTATGAAGAGCTATTCTTCCTCATCTGCAATTAGAAGATTCTAGGCAGGGCTACGAATCACAGTACATGGCTACAGACAGTTGGTTTGGTGGGTGGACACATAACTCAAGCCACACCATTCAAGGTCTTTCCCCAGAACTTCCAGAAATGGAGGTGTGGAAAGAGATGCAATTCCTCCCTGATAACAAAGACGAATGATGTAAGGTTTGCTACCATTTCCCTACATGAGAGTAAGGATGGCTGGCTTAAGAGAACAATTAAGATGCAAAGAGAATTAGAAACAAGAGAGTATGTTGTGTTCAAGTCCCTAGAAGTCCAGCACCAACACTGCCTTCTCTGTGGAATTTGATTGCAGCAGCTCTAAGTCACATGAGTGCAGTTTTACTGTACCCAGTGTTTACAACCGGATAGTAAATGCAGAAACATATAATAAACCCTTGGAGAAAGATCCCTGATAGGTAATTAGAGAAAAGCCAAGTGTTTTAAGCCCATTCCTCATCAGGGAAACCCATTGCCATTGAATCAGAGCCTGAATGAACTTTGGGGGTGATTTTATGGATTAAATCAGAAAGTCTAAAGCAAGGCAATGGGTGACTCCCTTTCTTCCTGCCCTATTGAAAGCATTATGCATCACATTTCTCAGGCTGTGAACCTCTGTGCTGGAAGAAACATCACACCATTCTAGGGAGCAAAGCTGGTTCCAGATGTGCGTTTCAGTTCAGCATAGGAAGCGTTTTCTAAGAAGCATGGCTTCCCAAGAGAGGCTGTCTCATGAGGAGATGAAACTCCTGATACAGGAAATATTCAAGGAGAGTTGTTGGGGAAATGGGATATTCTATGAGAAATACTAGATGGAGGATTTAAGGCTGACTTTGCCAGTTCTTTTTTACTCTGAGAGTCTGCGATGTTTGGCTTCAATCACAAGTGTCCCCCAAGCCAGAAGGACAAATCCAAAGCAAATGTGAAAAACACTGCCCAGTGAGTTGGAGATTTCTCTGCTGCTCTCAGTCAAATCCTCCATCCGTGCTTTCTCTCCTGAGATGGTAAAGTTGACAGTGTCTTCCCCTTTCCTTGGCTGTGGAAGAGTCAGCCTCATTCTTGTCACAGTACAGGCAAAACTTTGCCAGAATCAACATACCCCACTGTCATTTCTGTGCTAATCCATGATCAACCCAGTAATCCAGCAAGCCTGACACATCAATCAGCCTTGCAGACCCTGGGGATACTATGGAATAGGCTTTAAGTTTTTGGCTGGGCACCTGACTTATGTCTCAGGTCTGCAGCCTACTCCTGTTCTGTTAGCAGATGGCATATGGCTTGGCTAGCCTCTGCAGATGTGGGTTTTTGTAGTGCTGATTTGCACAACCTTGGAAGCCATAGAGGTCACACCCCAGTTACTGGGAGCTGTGGGGAAGAAGTCCTGTAATCCCAGCCATGGTACCTTAGTGGGAACCCTAGGACAAGCCCCATCAACATCCCAGATCCTCCCACCTGCAGCTATTAACCCTTGAAGTGCAAAACAGTAAATGGAAGGAATCAACCAGGCATGGGGAAAACACAATGTGTATTTCTGGAGAGTTTAGCAGAGAGCGCCAGGCTTTATAAAGGAATACAAAGCTCTAATATATATCAAATGCAGATACTGATAACTCATACTACAGTTTATTTCAATCAGTATTTCCTTTTGGATGCCAGGGGTTATATTTGGAACTTAGCTGAGCATCTGATGTGACAGGCTTTATAAATACCTGTGTTTAGGGGGATTACACTTTCAGCAACACTGCCAGCCTGATGATGCAGACTCATCCCATCCCTTTTCCCCATTTCAGGTCCTACTGTGAGTTTATCTTTACCGCTCAACCCCACCTCTAGAGAGGATGGGAATGTGATATCTGCCATATGTTGGCTTTAAGTTCTAATGTCAATTCCAGCCCAGAAATTTGAAAGCTCTTCTCTGGTAGATCAAAGTAGAGACCACGCAGAGGCCAGAGATGAGGATGGAGATGCAAAAGAAAAAGCATACTGTTACTCCCTGCTCTTGGAATTTCATAGGCCTTACTTCTCTAGTACTACAAAATGAGATGGCACCAACTTGGCAGTCAGTAAATTACATGAACCCCACCCATATCTGTGCCAAAGATTATTAGTCCATTTCTATCTCTTGCATTTTCAGCTCAATTCTTTCTGAGTCATTCTCCATGCTTTGCCCTCCCTTTTCTCCAGAACAGAGATTGGTTTGTGATGCATCACCCTCATTTTGCCCCCACTACCTACCCCTGTTATTCAGGCTCCTGATGAGAGCAATATTCTTCTGAAACAGCCAGACATTTAGACCCCACTGTTACTCAGGGCCCCAAGATTTAATCTTATTTTCTAAGGTTGCCTAAAGCTGGTAAAAGCAGAACTCAGACATTCTCATCTTCCAAATGCCAGACTTTCTGCATTGCTGCCCATGTTACCACCATCACTGACAAAGAGCAGAGATTGGAATTGTGGCTTTTTCCAGCCCTGCATTCATATGACCACAGACAACTCATACCCACCACCACAACCAGTTCATAATTCTCCATGCCTCAGCATCCAGACCCAACTTTTCTTAGCCCCTGTGAATGAAGGGCCTCCTCCCAGGAAGAGTGGCAGCAAGGATACTTACTTTCCCTGAGGGAAAATCCTATCCCTCCCACCAGGATAGGATCATGCCTCCTGGCCCCAGCAGTCCAAGTTTGGGTAACTTGCCCTTCTTTACAGTCAACTGGCAACTACTCTTTTATCTTATCTCCTCTCTACCCAATCATCCCAGATGATTTCTACCTATGCCAATCAAACTATAGCTGGAATACTATGGGACCCAGACAAACTGAAGGACATACTACTCTTGCTCCCAACAACAACAACAATAATAATAATAATAAGTTATACAGTCCAATGCCCAACGTTATGGTTTGGGAAATAGCACATAATTTTTTTGAGGAGAAACTGAGACATAGAGAGGCCAAGTAAGATGCCTAAGGTAACAAAGAGCAAGATTTGAACTCAGTCAGTCTAACCTCAGAGCCCACCTCTTAACCACTTTAGTAGGCTGCAGCATGATAATACAGCATCCAATTTCAAAGTATATTACAAATGAAGAAACTCAGCAAAGGACAACTCCAGAGGAAAGAAGATGGCAACACTGGAGGTGCCAAGGTCCCAAGAGGAACTAGGTAGAAGAACTAGGTATGTTAGGTTGATAGTGAAGATTTGAGTAGGAAGGTGGGGTCAAGAAGGAAATCTGTGCACATAGGATTTATCCCGTAGATACAAGGATGGTTCAATAACCAGAAGGAAATCAAAATGATACACCACATTAACAAAAGGAATTATAAAAACCACATGATTATCTTATTTGACAAAATGTAACATCCATTCATGATAAAAACTCAAAAAAGTGGATATAGAGGGCAGTTATCTCAACATAATAAAGGCCTTATATAAAAAACCCACAGCTAACATAATACTCAATGGTTAAAAGCTAAAAGCTTTTCCTCTAAGATCAGGAAAAAAACAGACACCCACTCTCACCACCTTTATTCAACATAGTCTGAGAAGTCCTAGCCACAGCAATCAGACAAGAAAAAGAAATAAAAAGCATCCAAATTGATAAGAAAGAAGTAAAACTGTCACTATTTGTAGATTGCATGCTACTATATAGAGAATATCCTAAGGACTACACCAAAAAAACTGTTAGAATTAATAAATGAATTCAGTAAAGTCACAGGGTACAAAACCAACATATAGAAATCTGTTGCATTTCTATGTACAAATAATGAACTAGCAGAAAGAGAAATTAAGAAAACAATCCCATTTACAGTTGCATTAAAAAGAATAAAATACTTAGGAATAAATCTAACCAAGGAAGTAAAAGACCTATACTCTTTAAACTATGAAACACTGATGAAAGAAATCAAAGACAACACAAATAAATGGAAAGCTATGTCATGCTCATGTATAAAAAGAATTAATATCATCAAAATGGCCATACTTCTCAAAGAAATCTACAGATTCAATCCAATTCTTAATGAAATACCAATGGCATTTTTCACTGAACTAGAAAATAATCCTAAAATTTCTATGGAACCACAAAAAGCCCTGAATAGCCAAAGCAATCTTGAGAAAAAGGTGGAGATATCATGCTTCCTGATTTCAAACTATACTGCAAAGCTACAGTACTCAAGACATATGGTACTGTACAAGAACAGATACCTAGACCAATGGAACAGAATAGAGAGCCCAGAAATAAACCCATACCTATAAGGTAAATTAGTATATTACAAAGGAGGCAAAAATATGTGATGGGGAAAAATCAGTCTCTTCAATAAATATGTCTTAGGAAAATTAAACAACTACATGCAAAAGAATGAAACTGGATCACTATCTTACAACTATATACAAAATTAAACTCAAAATGGACTAAATACCTAAATACAAGGCCTGAAATCATAAAGATACTAGAAGCAAATGTAGGCAGTAAACTCTTAAGCATTAACATTAGAAATATTTTTCTGGATGTTTCCCCAGGCAAGGGAAACAAAAACAAAAATAAACAAATGTGATAACATCAAACTAAAATGCTTCTGCATAGCAAAGGAAACCATCAACAAGACAAAAAGGCAACCTACTGTATCAAAGAATATATTTGAAAATGATATACCCGATAAGGGGCTAATATCCAAAGTATATAAAGAATTCATACAACTCAAGAAAATAATAATGATTTGATTAAGAAATGGGCAGAGGATCTGAATAGACATTTCTCCAAAGAAGACATACAGATGGCCAGCAGGCACATAAAAAGATGCTCCACATTACTAATCATCAGGGAAATGCACATCAAAACTATAATGAGATATCACTTCATACCAGTCAGAATGGCCACTATCCAAGACAAGAAATAGAAGTGTTGACAATGATGTGGAGAAAAGGAAAGCCTTGTTTACTGCTGGTGGGATTGCAAATTGGTGCCACCTTTATAGAAAGCAATATGGAGGTTTCACAAAAAACTAAAAATAGAAATATATGACCCAGCAATTCCACTTCTGGAAATCTACCTGAAGAAAATGAAATTATTCAAAAATGAAAAAATTCAAAAAGATACGTACACTCTTATTTATTGCAGCATTGTTTACAATAGCCAAGATATGGAAGTAACCAAAATGCCCATCAAACATGAATTGATAGAGAAGGTGTGGTTCATATATACAAACAGAATATTATTCAGCCATAAAAAAGAAAGAAATCTTGCTGTTTATGACAGCATGGATGTTCCTAGCAGGGAATACCATATGTTTTGCCTTATATGTAGAATCTGAAAAACAAAAATAACAAACAACATAAACACAGAGAACAGATGGCTGGTTACCTTGGTGGGTGGGGGAATAGGTGAAGGAGATAAAGAGGTACAAACTTCAAATTATAAACATTTAGTCACAGGGATGGAAGTATAGCATTGGGAATGTAGCTCATAATATGTAGTATCTTTCTATGGTGACAGATGGTAACTACATTTATCATGGAGAGCATTTAATAATGTATATAATTGATGAATCACTAAGTCATTCATCTGAAACCAATGTAATATTGTATGTAAACTATATTCTAATAAAAAATTTTAAAAAGAACATATATTTTAATAAATGCAACAACAACAAAAATAAGGGGATTTTTGAAATATGAGGGACTGAGGAAGAAATCATGCTCTTTTTTTTGGTCCTAAGAGCTCAATAACTAAAACAAGTGGTATTTGAAAGAATGTTAAGGAATTAAAAATTGCTCTTTAAGAGATGCTGAAGCAGGGGTGGAAGATGGCAGCGTGAGTAGAGCAGCGGAAATCTCCTCCCAAAACAACATATATCTATGAAAATATAACAAAGACAACCCTTCCTAGAATAAAGACCAGAGGACACAGGACAATATACAGACCACATCCGCACCTGAGAGAACCCAGCACCTCGCAAAGGGGGTAAGATACAAGCCCTGGCCCCGCGGGAGCCGAGCACCAATGCCCCCGGCTCCCGGCGGGAAAAGAATAGGCAGAGCAGGAGGGAGACGGAGCACAGGACTGCCGAACACCCAGCCCCAGCCATCCGGGCCAGAGTGCAGACACAATACATGCCCAGGTGGCCCTGGATACTAGGGAAACAGGGCAGCAAGAACAGTGAGCGGGCACCGGAGGCCGGGTGCCAGAGGACATAAGAAAAGAGCGCGACCATTTTTTTTTTTTTTTTTTGCTGTTTTGTTTTGGCGAGCGCTTTTTGGAACTCTTAAAGGGATAGGGCCCCCAATACTAGGGAAACAGGGCATCAATACCGGTGAGGAGATGCCTGAGGCTGGCGCCGGAGAATAAAGAAAAACGAGCGGCCACTTTTTTTTTTATTTAAAAAAAAATTTTTTTTTTTTTTAATTTAAATCTTTTTTTGTGTGTGTGTTCGTTGTTTTGTTTTGGCAGGTGCTTTTTGGAAGTCTTAAAGGGGCAGGGTGGGACACTTAATCCAGAGGTAGAGAATCCAGGGATCTCTGGGCACCCTAACCCCTGGGGTGCAGGGAGCAGGGAGGCCCCTTACGGAGATAAGTAGCGTCCAGGCCACTCCCCCTCCAATGCGACTCCACCACTTTGGAGCAAAGGCCCGAACCAGGCCACACCCACAGCAACAGCAGAGATAAACTCCATAGCAGCCTGGCAGGAAGCGGAAACCCTGTCTGCGCACAGCTGTTCAGCACAAGCCACTAGAGGTCACTGTTCTCCCAGGAGAGGAGGGCCACAAACCAACAAGAAGGGAAGTTCTTCCAGCCATCACTTGTCCCAGCTCTGCAAACTATTCCTATCACCATGAAAAGGCAAAGCTACAGGCAGACAAAGATCACAGAGACAACACCAGAGAAGGAGACAGACCTAACCAGTCTTCCTGACAAAGAATTCAAAATAAGAATCACAAACATGCTGACAGAGATGCAAAGAAATATGCAAGAGAAATGGGATGAAGTCCGGAGGGAGATCACAGATGCCAGAAAGGAGATCGCAGAAATGAAACAAACTCTGGAAGGGTTTATAAGCAGAATGGATAGGATGCAAGAGGCCATTGATGGAATTGAAACCAGAGAACAGGAACGCACAGAAGCTGACATAGAGGGAGATAAAAGGATCTCCAGGAATGAAACAATGTTAAGAGAATTGTGTGACCAATCCAAAAGGAACAATATCCATATTATAGGGGTTCCACAAGAAGAAGAGAGAGGAAAAGAGATGGAAAGTATCTTAGAAGAAGTAATTGCTGAAAACTTCCCAAAACTGGGGGAGGAAATAATCGAACAAACCACAGAAATACACAGAACCCCCAACAGAAAGGATCCAAGGAGGACAACACCAAGACACATAATTAAAATGGCAAAGATCAAGGACAAGGAAAGAGTTTTAAAGGCAGCTAGAGAGAAAAAGGTCACCTATAAAGGAAAACCCATCAGGCTAACATCAGACTTCTCGACAGAAACCCTACAGGCCAGAAGAGAATGGCATGATATATTTAATACAATGAAACAGAAGGGCCTTGAACCAAGGATACTCTATCCTGCACGACTATCATTCAAATATGACGGTGGGATTAAACAATTCCCAGACAAACAAAAGCTGAGGGAATTTGTTTCCCACAAACCACCTCCACAGAACATCTTACAGGGACTGCTCTAGATGGGAGCACTCCTAGAAAGAGCACAGCACAAAACACCCAACATATGAAGAATCGAGGATGAGGAATAAGAAGGGAGAGAAGAAAAGAATCTCCAGACAGTGTATATAACAGCTCAATAAGCGAGCTAAGTTAGGCAGGAAGATACTAAAGAGGCTAACCTTGAACCTTTGGTAACCACGAATTTAAAGCCTGCAATGGCAATAAGTACATATCTTTCAATAGTCACCCTAAATGTTAATGGGCTGAATGCACCAATCAAAAGACATAGAGTAATAGAATGGATAAAAAAGCAAGACCCATCTATATGCTGCTTACAAGAAACTCACCTCAAACCCAAAGACATGTACAGACTAAAAGTCAAGGGACGGAAAAACATATTTCAGGCAGACAACAGCAAGAAGAAAGCAGGGGTTGCAGTACTAATATCAGACAAAATAGACTTCAAACAAAGAAAGTAAGAAGAGATAAAGAAGGCCACTACATAATGATAAAGTGCTCAGTCCAACAAGAGGATATAACCATTCTAAATATATATGCACCCAACACAGGAGCACCAGCATATGTGAAACAAATACTAACAGAACTAAAGGGGGAAATAGACTGCAATGCATTCATTCTAGGAGACTTCAACACACCACTCACCCCAAAGGATAGATCCACTGGGCAGAAAATAAGTAAGGTCACGGAAGCACTGAACAACACAGCAGAGCAGATGGACCTATAGAACTCCACATCCAAAAGCAACAGGATATACATTCCTCTCAAGTGCCCATGGAACATTCTCCAGAATAGACCACATACTAGGCCACAAAAAGAGCCTCAGAAAATTCCAAAAGATTGAAATCCTACCAACCAACTTTTCAGACCACAAAGGCATAAAACTAGAAATAAACTGTACAAAGAATGCAAAGAGGCTCACAAACACATGGAGGCTTAACAACACGCTCCTAAATAATCAATGGATCAATGACCAAATCAAAATGGAGATCCAGCAATGTATGCAAACAAATGACAACAACAACACTAAGCCCCAACTTCTGTGGGACACAGCAAAAGCACTCTTAAGGGGAAAGTATATAGCAATCCAAGCATATTTAAAAAAGGAAGAACAATCCCAAATGAATGATCTAATGTGACAATTATCGAAATTGGAAAAAGAAGAACAAACGAGGCCTAAGGTCAGTAGAAGGAAAGACATAATAAAGATCAGAGAATAAATAAATAAAATTGAGAAGAATAAAACAATAGCAAAAATCAATGAAACCAAGAGCTGGTTCTTCGAGAAAATAAACAAAATAGATAAGCCTCTAGCCAGACTTATTAAGAGGAAAAGAGAGTCAACACAAATCAACAGTATCAGAAACGAGAAAGGAAAAATCACGACGGACCCCGCAGAAATACAAAGAATTATTAGAGACTACTATGAAAACCTATATGCTAACAAGCTGGGAAACCTAGGAGAAATGGACAACTTCCTAGAAAAATACAACCTTCCATGATTGACCCAGAAGGAAACAGAAAATCTAAACAGACCAATTACCATCAATGAAATTGAAGCGGTAATCAAAAAACTAACAAAGAACAAAACTCCCGGGCCAGATGGATTTACCTCGGAATTTTATCAGACATACAGGGAAGACATAATACCCATTCTCCTTAGAGTTTTCCAAAAAATAGAGGAGGAGGGGATACTCCCAAACTCATTCTATGAAGCTAACATCAACCTAATACCAAAACCAGGCAAAGACCGCACCAAAAAAGAAAACTACAGACCAATATCCCTGATGAACGTAGATGCAAAAATACTCAAGAAAATATTAGCAAACCGAATTCAAAAATACATCAAAAGGATCATACACCATGACCAAGTGGGATTCATCCCAGGGATGCAAGGATGGTACAACATTCGAAAGTCCATCAACGTCATCCACCACATCAACAAAAAGAAAGACAAAAACCACATGATCATCTCCATAGATGCTGAAAAAGCATTTGACAAAGTTCAACATCCATTCATGATAAAAACTCTCAGCAAAATGGGAATAGAGGGCAAGTACCTCAACATAATAAAGGCCGTATATGATAAACCCACAGCCAACATTATATTGAACAGCGAGAAGCTGAAAGCATTTCCTCTGAGATCGGGGACAAGACAGGGATGCCCACTCTCTCCACTGATATTTAACATAGTACTGGAGGTCCTAGCCACGGCAATCAGACAAAATAAAGAAATACAAGGAATCCAGATTGGTAAAGAGGAAGTTAAACTGTCACTATTTGCAGATGACATGATACTGTACATAAAAAACCCTAAAGTCTCCACCCCAGAACTACTAGAACTGATATCGGAATACAGGAAAGTTGCAGGATACAAAATCAACACACAGAAATCTGTGGCTTTCCTATATACTAACAATGAACCAACAGAAAGAGAAATCAGGAAAACAACTCCATTCACAATTGCATCAAAAAAAAATAAAATACCCAGGAATAAACCTAACCAAAGAAGTGAAAGACTTATATTCTGAAAACTACAAGTCACTCTTAAAAGAAATTAAAGGAAACACTAACAGATGGAAACGCATCCCATGCTCATGGCTAGGAAGAATTAATATCGTCAAAATGGCCATCCTGCCCAAAGCAATATACAGATTTGATGCAATCCCTATGAAACTACCAGCAACATTCCTCAATGAACTGGAACAAATAATTCAAAAATTCATACGGAACCACCAAAGACCCCGAATAGCCAAAGCAATCCTGAGAAAGAAGAATAATGTAGGGGGGATCTCACTCCCCAACTTCAAGCTCTATTATAAAGCAATAGTAATCAAGACAATTTGGTACTGGCACAAGAGCAGAGCCACAGACCAATGGAACAGACTAGAGAATCCAGACATTAACCCAGACATATATGGTCAATTAATATTTGATAAAGGAGCCATGGACATACAATGGCGAAATGACAGTCTCTTCAACAGATGGTGCTGGCAAAACTGGACAGCTACATGTAGGAGAATGAAACTGGACCATTGTCTAACCCCATATACAAAAGTAAACTCCAAATGGATCAAAGACCTGAATGTAAGTCATGAAACCATTAAACTCTTGGAAGAAAACATAGGCAAAATCCTCTTAGACATAAACATGAGTGACCTCTTGAACATATCTCCCTGGGCAAGGAAAACAACAGCAAAAATGAATAAGTGGGACTATATTAAGCTGAAAAGCTTCTGTACAGCAAAAGACACCATCAATAGAACAAAAAGGAACCCTACAGTATGGGAGAATACATTTGAAAATGACACATCCGATAAAGGCTTGACGTCCAGAATATATAAAGAGCTCACACGCCTCAACAAACAAAAAACAAATAACCCAATTAAAAAATGGGCAGAGGAACTGAACAGACAGTTCTCCAAAAAAGAAATACAGATGGCCAACAGACACATGAAAAGATGCTCCACATCGCTAATTATCAGAGAAATGCAAATCAAAACTACAATGAGGTATCACCTAACACCAGTAAGGATGGCTGCCATCCAAAAGACAGAGAACAACAAATATTGGCGAGCCTGTGGAGAAAGGGGAACCCTCCTACACTGCTGGTGGGAATCTAAGTTAGTTCAACCATTGTGGAAAGCAGTATGGAGGTACATCAAAATGCTCAAAACAGACTTACCATTTGACCCAGGAATTGCACTCCTAGGAATTTACCCTAAGAATGCAGCAATCAAGTATGAGAAAGATCAGTGCACCCCTATGTTTATCGCAGCACTATTTACAATAGCCAAGAATTGGAAGCAATCTAAATGTCCATCAATAGATGAATGGATAAAGAAGATGTGGTACATATACACAATGGAATACTACTCAGCCATAAGAAAAGGGCAAATCCAACCATTTGCGGCAACACTAATGGAGCTGGAGGGTATTATGCTCAGTGAAACAAGCCAAGCGGAGAAAGAGAAATACCAAATGGTTTCACTTATCTGTGGAATATAAGAACAAAGGAAAAACTGAAGGAACAAAACAGCAGCAGAATCACAGAACTCAAGAATGGACTAACAGAGGATCAAAGCCTAAGTGGACTACCCCGAAAATGAACTAAGATCATTTCATACGATATGAAAAAGACCTTCCAGCATCAGCACTCTCTGGAAGACTCATTCCATAAGATGATCATCAAAAAACCCCAACAAAGATCCATGCACTGCTACAGCTGTAGATGCACTCATCCCACCAGTTCCTGGACTTGCCATGGGAATGAGGAAGGAGATATCTAAGCTGGCCTGTGCATACAGTAAAACAACAAATTTGACTGGGTCTATACTGTTGGAACTCAATCAAGAATTAGGAGAAGTGCAAATTGTAGCGCTCCAAAATCTTACAACTATAGACTATTTACTGTTAAAAGAATATAAGGGATGTGAACATTCCCCGTGAATGGGTTGTTTTAATTTGTCTGCTTTCTCTCAGACTGTTCAAGTTCAGTTGGACAATATCCACCATATCACAGATAAGTTTTCACAAATGCCTAAGGTGACCAGCTGGTTTTCTTGGTTTCACTGGAGATGGCTGGTAATTACAGGTATGCTTTGGTTATGTAACTATACTCCTATTATGTTAATGTGTGTGCGCAATTTAAGTAGTAACTTAAAACCTATACATGCTGAAGTTACTCTACAAGAAGATATGTCAAAGAAATAATCAATCTTCCCATGTTTTCTGCCGCCTGCTACTTCTATAGCTTTTCTTCTTCCTTCCTAATTACAACCCTTAAATAGAATTCGTCCCTCATATCAAATTTACCGAGTATCATAATTCTTCCAAGTGGTAAAGATACCTCAAGACAAATGCTGGGCATAGAAGCTACAGGGCATAAATATGCAAAGAAATAAAAAGCTAACCAGTTCAAACAATAAGGCTTCTCTCTCACTTACCAACTTAACATTTCCCTGTATGGCCCTGGAAGATGACTGGTTAGCCAGAGACGGGTAAGATTCCTCAAGGGAGGAACAACCTACGACAGGCACAGTCGCAGGGGGGTCATCAGGTGAGAAATTGGGGATCAACAGAGGTGAGGCTTAGAACCTTACCCCTCTGTTCTGAGAGAAATCTTCTGCATACGTGGATGTTTTATTGCCCTTGTCTAGCTTGGATTAACACATAGTCTACAGGCACACACCTGATCATCTACATTTGCTCTCTTACAACACTAAACTACGTTTTCTATCTTTATCTCGTATCTACCTACCACTTCAGCATTTTATTAAAAATAATAATAATAAAGAGATAAGTGTGGTATCCACATATAAATTAAGTATAAAAATCAAATGAATATTCATATTTGAACTGACTGTTTATAGTTCATAATGCATGAGCAAAACCGAAGGTTTCTGTGATGGCTGCCCTTGTACTGTTCACCATGTAAGAACTTACTCACTATGTAGGAATTTGTTCTCCATGTAAGAACTTGTTTGTTATGCCTCAGAAGATTGGAGACTGACGAAAATTAGGCTTGGGGTGGATTAATGATTGTGCATTGAGCATTGACTCCCCTATACAGAATTTTATTGTTGTTAACCATTTGATCAATAAATATGAGAGATGCCCTCACAAAAAAAAAAAGTATACACTTCCAATGGTAAAATAATAAGTAACCGGGATATAATGAATATAGTCAAGATATTGTAACAGCTTGGTATCGTGATAGCTGGTACCTAGAATTGTCATGTATATAAGTGTTGAATCACTATGTTGTACACCTGAAACTAATGTAATGTAATACTGTTTGTCAACTACACTTCAATAAAAAAAAAATTATCTACAAAAAAAAATAAAAAAATTAAAAAAAAAAAGAAAAAAAAAAGAGATGCTGAATTTCTCACCACTAGAACTCCTGATGTGATGCTTTCATAAGAGAGGCACCGTGACAGTGTTACTTTCTCATCCATGTAAACTCAGCATGCACATGCCAGTGGCTTACTTCGGCAACACCCGGGACTGCAGCAGAATTAGTACCCTAGGACGCCCTCGGCCAATTATGAATGGGAATTGGAGGATAAATACCTGAAGTAGCTCTCCCATTTGTGAGATCAATTCTGGGGCAAAGCATATTCCACAATATTTCTCAGCAGGAATGCATCTTCATTGCCCAGGGCAGTAACATACTAATGTAACTGGTATTGACTTCTTTCCCTTCCCTGTCTCCAATCCTTTATTGATGCTCCCTGAGATCACTTCTAACATAAACCATTTGTATCTCATTATCAGGGAGAAATCCTGCTTATAGGAGAATCTATCTTAGGCCAAAAGCTTTGAGTACTAAATAGTGTCTTGTCTGGGTGATTTTTATCATCCCTTCCAGTGTGGGATGTTATGATTACATTTCATTTTGTTAAACTCAATCCTATACAAATGAACATAGGTTCAATTAAATAATTAATAGAGTCTAAATCCTATGTCAAAGGAGCTAGTAACTGGCATAATCTGAGGAACATAATAGAACCAACCCTGGCAGAGATAAGATACAGGGGAGAACATTTTGAAAGTTGTGAAGAGGAAGACATTGTTCAGAGCACTACATGAGGAGCACTCCAGGACAGAGATAGAGGTAATGGGGAAGGAGTATCGTGTTATAGAGAGCAAGCTTTGCTTTTTCCTCCAGCTTGGTGAGGGTAATCTTTGAATGTTACTCAACATCTGGCTGGGTGTATAAAACTGTGAATTAATAAAATCACTTTGATTTCATGAGTGGCCATTATGAAAAGCTTTCTAGTGTCATATATAAATGTACTTTTTCTATTGCATTTTCACAAATGATCTCCAAGGTCAGGATGAGCAAATAGCCAATTAGCCTTAGGAGAAAGGAACCAGAAGCACACAAGTCATGTTGGCATTTTAAAGGCATGCCAAGTGCTGTTGGAGAAGCCTGTAGTTAACTTGTTGAATATTAAAACTATCATTGCTCAGCTGCACAGAAATTTCTCTTTTTGAATACTTCTCAACAGATTTCCCTTTTGAACCATTACACCATCAAAATTCTACCATTCATAAATGAATAACCATTCTGAAAATGTACTTGATGGCATTTTTATACCATGCTATGGAATAATGCATAGTGATTTTTTAAAAAAGAATTAATCACTAGCCCCACTGTAGCCAACAAACCAAACAACTCTTAAACATAAATCAACCTAGGGTCACACTCAAGTTGAAGAATATATTTACAGAACCACACTGCCTCGAATTCAACTTTGTCTAGCTTTGATTTTGATCACAGCATCACAAAGGTGGTAACAATAGTTAAGTTTACTGACATGCACAAGCATATCCCTGAATTGCATTGGAGGACCTGAGAGCACCACCAAGAGGCAGTTTAGGAGGTCAGTGTGTGTAGTGAGTCAGGATCAGAACCCCTGGCTCTGGGTCCTAACTGTGCAGTTACTAGGTCTGTGAGCTGAGGTTAGTTTTTAAACTTCTTTGATATTCAATATCTTTATCTGTAAAATCATTATAAATTCTTTATTCCAAATTATCAAACTGCTGTTTTTGGTGGTCTCAAAATATGTAAATGTCTTCGGACAAGAGAAGAGAAATAGAGATGGGGAACCAGTGTTTTTCAGTCTGGGGCAGCATCCAGGGAACCATGGCCAGAGATCTGAACATCTTCTGAGCAAAAGAGAGAAAAGATGGACTAGAGAACAGCCAGTCAGGGAGAAGAAACAGCAAATAAATTCTTTCTGGTTTCCCCAAATTTCTTTTCAAAGTAATTCCTATCTCACTGGCTGTTTTGCTAGGATTAAATAAGGCAAATGCCCTCCAAGCAGTTCATACAGTGCCTGTGGGCATAAATGCTCCTAAGTGGCTTTTTATTCAAATGGTGCCCAGTGAGAGATAAGAATTAGGAAAAGAGTAGGCAGCCACGAGGTGAATGTGGGAAACTGAGGCACAGAGAGACTAGTCCATGAAGCCATATAATGAGATAGAGGTGGAGAAGGCCCCTCAGGAGGCCTGCACAGCTTTTCATGCTTGGGTGGGGGTGAAAACAGCAGGTCTGAGAGCCAAAGGCCTGCCCTGCTGTAGAATAGTTCCCTACTGGGCCTGAAATTTGGCCCTCCCAGCCCTAACATTTTCTCCCCACCAAGGTGCTTATGCAAATAAATTCCTTACTCCATATTATCAAACTGTTATTTTGTGGGGAGGAGGGGAGGGGTAGTCAAAAAAAATTTGTCTAAAGAAGGAAGAACAATCCCAAATGAATAGTCTAAAGTCAAAATTATCGAAATTGGAAAAAGAAGAACAAATGAGACCTAAAGTAAGCAGAAGGAGGGACATAATAAAGATCAGAGAAGAAATAAATAAAATTGAGAAGAATAAAACAATAGAAAAAAATCAATGAAACCAAGAGCTGGTTCTTTGAGAAAATAAACAAAATAGATAAGCCTCTAGCCAGACTTATACAGAAAAAAAGAGAATCAACGCACATCAACAGAATTGGAAATGAGAAAGGAAAATCATGACGGACCCAACAGAAATACAAAGAATTATTAGAGAATACTATGAAAACCTATATACTAACAAGCTGGAAAACCTAGAAGAAATGGACAACTTCCTAGAAAAATACAACCGTCCAAGACTGACCTAGGAAGAAACAGAAAATCTAAACAGACCAACAACCAGCAAAGACAAAACCCCTGGGCCAGATAGATTTACTGCAGAATTTTATCAGATATATAGAGAAGACATAATACCAATTCTCCTTAAAGTTTTCCAAAAAATAGGAGAGGAGGATTTACCTCTTCTATTTTGAACTGAAATAATATAGTTCAAAAATTCATATGGAACCACCAAAATCCAAAACTCATTCTATGAAGCCACTATCTCCCTAATAATAAACCAGGCAAAGACCCCAACAAAAAAGAAAATTACAGACGAAAATCCCTGATAAACATAGATGCAAAAATACTCACAAAATATTAGCAAACCAAATTCAAAAATACATCAAAAGGATCATACACCATGACCAAGTGGAATTCATCTCAGGGATGCAAGGATGGTACAACATTCGAAAATCATCAACATCATCCACCACATAAAAACAAGGACAAAAATCACATGATCATCTCCATAGACGCTGAAAAAGCATTCGACAAAATTCAACATACATTCATGACAAAAACTCTCAACAAAATGGGTATAGAGGGCAAGTACCTCAACATAATAAAGGCTATATATGACAAATCCACAGCCAACATTATACTGAACAGCAAGAAGCTGAAAGCTTTTCCTCTAAGATCGGGAACAAGACAGGGATGCCCACTCTCCCCACTGTTATTCAACATAGTACTGGAGGTCCTAGCCATAGCAATTAGACAAAACAAAGAAATACAATGAATCCAGATTGATAAAGAAGAAGTCAAACTGTCACTATTTACAGATGACATGATATTGTACATAAAAAACCCTAAAGACTCCACTGCAAAACTACTAGAACTAATATCGGAATTCAGCAAAGTTGCAGGATACAAAATTAACACACAGAAATTTGTGATTTTCCTATACACTAACAGTGAACTAATAGAGAAATCAGGAAAACAATTCCATTCACAATTGCATCAAAAAGAATAAAATACTTAGGAATAAACCTAACCAAGGAAGTGAAAGACCTATACCCTGAAAACTACAAGACACTCTTAAGAGAAATTAAAGACACTAACAAATGGAAACTCATCCCATGCTCCTGGCTAGGAAGAATTAATATTGTCAAAATGGCCATCCTGCCCAAAGCAATCTAAAGATTCAATGCAATCCCTATCAAATTACCAACAGCATTCTTCAAGGAACTGGAAAAGATAGTTAAAAAATTCATATGGAACCACCAAAGACCCTGAATAGCCAAAGCAATCCTGAGAAGGTGAAATAAAGTGGGGGGGGAATCTCTCTCCCCAACTTCAAGCTCTACTACAAAGCCACAGTAATCAAGACAGTTTGTTACTGACACAAGAACAGAGCCACAGATCAGTGGAACAGAATAGAGACTCCAGACATTAACCCAAACATATACGGCCAATTAATATATGGTAAAGTAGCCATGGACATATAATGGGGAAATGACAGCCCCTTCAACAGTTGGTGTTGGCAAAACTGGACAGCTACATGTAAGAGAATGAAACTGGATCACTGTCTAACCCCATACACAAAAGTAAATTGGAAATGGATCCAAGACCTGAATGTAAGTCATGATACCATAAAACTCTTAGAAAAAAACATAGGCAAAAAATCTCTTGGACATAAACATGAGTGATTTCTTCATGAACATATCTCCCCAGGCAAGGGAAACAAAAGCAAAAATGAACAAGTGGGACTATATCAAGCTGAAAAGCTTATGTACGGCAAAGGATACCACCAATAAAACAAAAAGGCACCCTACAGTATGTGAGAATATATTCATAAATGACAGATCCAATAAAGGATTGACATCCAAAATATATAAAGAGCTCACACACCTCAACAAACAAAAAGCAAATAAACCAATTAAAAAATAGGTAGAGGAGCTTAACAGACAGTTCTCCAAAGAAGAAATTCAGATGGCCAACAGACACATGAAAAGATGCTCCACATCGCTACTCATCAGAGAAATGCAAATTAAAACCACAATGAGAAATCACTTCACACCAGTAAGGATTGCCACCATCCAAAAGACAAACAACAACACATGCTGGCGAGGTTGTGGAGAAAGGGGAACCCTCCTACACTGATGGTGGGAATGTCAATTAGTTCAACCATTGTGGAAAGCAGCATGGAGGTTCCTCAGAAAGCTCAAAATAGAAATACCATTTGACCCAGGAATTCCACTTCTAGGAATTTTCCCTAAGAATAAAACAGCCCAGTTTGAAAAAGACAGATGCACCCCTATATTTATTATAGCACTACCTACAATAGCGAAGAAATGGAAGCAACCTAAGTGTCCATCAGCAGATGAATGGATAAAGAAGATGTGGAACATATACACAATGGAATATTATTCAGCTATAAGAAGAAAACAAATCCTACCATTTGCAACAACATGAATAGCGCTAGAGGGTATTATGCTCAGTGAAGTAAGCCAGGCAGAGAAAAATAAGTATCAAATGATTTCACTCATATGTGGAGTATAAGAACAAAGAAAAAACTGAAGGAACACAACATCAGCAGAATCACAGAACCCAAGAATGGACTAACAGTTACCAAAGGGAAAGGGACTGGGGGGCATGGGTGGGGAGCAAGTTTAAGAGGGACACACGCAAAAAGAAAGGAGGCATTATGATTTGCATGTATAATCTGGGGGGATGCATGGGGAGGGCTGTGCAACACAGAGAAGACAAGTAGTGACTCTACAGTATCCTACTATGCTCATGGACAGTGACTGTAATGGGGTTTGTGGGGGGACTTAGTGAAGGGGGGAGCCTAGTAAACATAATGTTCCTCATGTAATTGTAGATTAATGATACCAAAATATATATATATATATATATGTATTTGTCCTTAGAATAAAGAAGAGAAATAGAGATGAAACACTATTGTTTTTTAGGCTGGGGCAGCTTCCAGGGAAGCCCTGGGCCAGACAACCGCATATCTTCTTAGCAAGAGAAAGAAAGGGAAAAATGGACCAGAAAACAGCCTGTCTGGGAGAAGAAATAGCACAGAAATTCTTCTGGTTTCTCAAAATTTATTTTCAGTCATTTCAGAGACTAGGACTAGAGATGGAGGCTGGGTCTACTACCTACATGTGGACTGAGGCCTCCCAGGCACTCTCTGGGGGAGGCAAGGTCAAGATGGTTATTCCCACTACATGAAAAAGGAAATGTGTGGCTAAGGAGGTAAAGGAGTTTTACAAAGAGCTCTCTAATAGTGGTGAAATCTGGCATAGACCAAGCCTTTCTAAATGCGCACAAGGCCGTGCACGATCATCCCCTATTCCAAACCTCTGAGAACCCTTTCTCCTGTCACACATCCTGCAACCAGTTCCACTGGATTCTTTGCTTTCTTCCCACATGCCACATGTTCTCTTGCAGCAGGGCCTTTGTGCCCTCTGCTCCCTCTGATTAGAGCTGTCTGTCTTCAGATAGCTCCATGGCTTACTTTCTAATTTCATTCGGGTATTTGCTTAAATATCACTCAATGAGACAAGGCTTCCCTGACTTTACCATCTGAATGGCACCTCATCACCTCTATCCTCAATACTGTTTTACTTTTCTTTTTATCTCTGATTACCACCCAACCTATTAGAATATGCTTATTGTCTGTCTCCTCATTATCTGGCTGTAAGAGGGAAGGAATTTTGTTTTGTTCTGTAATATACATGTAGACTAAAACAGTGCCTGGCATCAGTAAAATATTTTTAATGGGAAAACATCTGATCCTGCAGCCTGATCCTCAAATATGTCCCACATGACAGTTTTATCTTACTCTGTCAGTTACCTGAACACTGGTGGGCCCCTGTCTGCTGGTCCGGCCAGATTTTTGATACCAGCGAGGTAGCATCTGGGTCATGGGTTGGCCCCTCCTCTCATTTTTCCCTGCTAGTTTGAGCCTAAGAACACTTTGACTCCACGTTTATGAGTAGAAATGATTTGGTAAAAATTATTCCCACATTGGTTAATTTTATCCATTTCCCGAAAGAAAAAAAAGCATTTCCTGAAAGAAACTCAACAAACTATTTAAATTCTTCAGTGCTCACCTACTAAGCCACTGTATATGCAACAGAAGGCTGTAGCCAAGTTTAAGAGGGACACACGCAAATCATAATTATTACATCAAAGCCATTTCCTGTCACTCTTTTTTGACAAAGACAGAACGGGTAATGCCACTATTTAAAGCAACCTTACACAAGTTTTTCCTACAGTATCTTGATTTTACCTGAAATTGAGATTCACAGTAGCAACATTCCAAAGCCTCGACATGTCTTGGGTAAGCTGAATGCCCCAGCCCCACAGCCTGTGCATCATCGCCACTCAAATTCAGTCAGGAAAAAAGAAACCACACCAGCCATTTAAACAGAAAGAACCACATAGGAATCGGCTAAACAGGTAGAGGACGACTGAGAAAAGCCAAAAGGGAACACCAAGGTCACACAGAGATAACAAGTGCAGGAGTCAGGGGCTGGTGTACCTGGAGCCTGCAGCTGTGGGGGGCCCCAAATTTCTGAGGAGGTGATGCTGGGGACTGGGGCTGGGATCTCTGAGGGAACATGATGAGGTTAGGTCTGGAATGGCAGAAAATGTCTGGGAACTGGGACCAACTGCCACAGCAACCAATCCTACCACTGGGTAAAGAAGCATTAGTGAGGTGATATGGGGAAAAAAACAGAAAGGAAATGGAAGGAAGCAAGTCCTCGCCCTCATCCAGCTCTCCACTGCCCCTCCAGCACCTTGTCAGCAGAGCTAACAGGGACATGGTTTGCAACTTTCCAGCCACAATATATCACAAAGCAGAGTGTCAAAGGGTGGTTTACAGATCAGACACAATAGCTTAATAACCAGCACAGCATCAAAATAAGGCCAAATTAACATTAATGTCCCAATTTTGCTAATTCGTAGCATACACTGCCAAGAGAACTATTTCCTTCCTCTGCTTACAGTCCAGCCAAGAGTCAAGAAATAAGAACATCCAACATCTGAAAAGTTTTCAAAAGAAATCCGGACTTCCCTCTGCTGTCTTAGTAATTTCTCCTAGTCACAGCTGATACAGCCTGTCCTGAGGTCATTCACATGTGAGGAGAGAAGATTACCACTGTCCAGCTGCTCTGCCTGTAGCTGGGTGGTAAATACTCAAGTCCAAACATGTTCTCTAATCCAATCTCACCTACAATGAAGGTGGCATCTGGAGTTACCACTCCTACAAACATATCTGAATTTTTTCACAGCCTGGAGAGGGAAGAGGTATAAATAATTTTCTGTCTCTCAAACCCTTAACACTGGCTTGCATAAAGTGTGAGGCATATCTGTGCCTCTATCACCCTTCCTCAATCTTCCCTGCTGCAAATCTGCCCTCATGTCTGGGAGGGTCTGGGATTCCCACATTCTCACACCAGTCTCCTTGCCAAATGTCATCTCTCAGAAGCCACCTGAAGAGCTCATCTCAGCCTTCAAGACAACATGCTTCCCTGCCCAGGGAGATGCTTCCCAATATTCCAGAACAATTCCTGGACTCCTCTTACTCTCCAGTACCAGAGCCATGTTGCTTCCAGGCAAGCATGAAAACAGCCATCTCCTCATCTGTATAGACCTTGTCATCATATTTCACAAAGATTTCTGGTCTGTGGGTAATATCAAAAAACTCCAACCAAGTACTAATCACAGTTTTGCTTGGGAAAGAGAACAGATGTCAAGCTGTTTTCTCCACCAATGAGCCAGAACAGCTCCCTTCTGAGCACTGGAGAATGGGCCATAACATCCTTCCTGTGGGCCTCTTTCTCTTCACGTCTATCAACTCAAGAAACCTGCTGCCTGGGGAAGGGATGGTATAACCAACCCCTCACTTTCATGGATATGATGAAGCTTTGAACCTAAGTTTGACTCAGCTGATGTTTGGACACTATCACTTTGTATTGATATAGTCTTTGAGTCTAGATCCTTCCAGTTGCAAATGCTAGAAATCCAACTCAATCTTAGGCAGCAAAGGGAAGGTAGCAACTTATGACTCTTGATCATGGTGTTCTAATGATACCATTAAGACTTGGTCTCTGTCTTTCAGCTTGGCTTCCTCTTAAGCTACTTTCACATTTAGCAAACTCACATTGTGGTGCAATATGTCACCAGTGGCTTAGATGTCAGGCTTAAATTTCTACCAGCCCAGCAACTCCAGCTAAAAAACAACTGCACTAACCAAAGTTTCAACAAAAATCCCAGGCCTGACGCTGCTACAGTTGTTCCTGGACTTGCCATGGGAATGAAGAAGGAGATATCTAAGCTGGCCTGTACATACAGTAAAACAACAAATTTGACTGGATCTATACTGTCGGAACTCAACCAAGAATTAGGAGTAGTGCAAGTTGTAGCGCTCCAAAATCTTACAACTACAGACTATCTACTGTTAAAAGAACATATGGGATGTGAACAATTCCCAGGAATGGGTTGTTTTAAATTGTCTGATTTCTCTTAGACTGTTCAAGTTGAGTTGGACAATATCCATCATATCATAGACAAATTTTCACAAATGCCTAGGAGGCCTAACTGGTTTTCTTGGTTTCACTGGAGATGGCTGGTAATTACAGATATGCTTTGGTTATGTAACTGTATTCCTATTATGTTAATGTGTGTGCGCAATTTAATTAGTAGTTTAAAACCTATACATGCTTAAGTTACTCTACAAGAAGATATATCAAAGAAATAACCAATCTTCCCATGTTTTCTTCTGTCTGCTACTTCTATAGCTTTTCTTCTTCCTTCCTAATTACAACCCTTAAATAGAATTCGTGCCTCATATCGAATTTACCGAGTATCATAATTCTTCCAAGTGGTAAAGATACCTCAAGACAAATGCTGGGCATAGAAGCCACAGGGCATAAATCTGCAAAGAAGTAAAAAGCTAACCATTTCAAACAATAAGGCTTCTCTCTCACTTACCAACTTAACATTTCCCTGTATGGCCCCGGAAGATGACTGGTTAGCCAGAGACGGGTAAGATTCCTCAAGGGAGGAACAACCTAAGACAGGCACAGTCGCAGGGGGGCCATCAGGTGAGAAATTGGGGATCAACAGAGGTGAGGCTTAGAACCTCACCCCCCCTGTTTTGAGAGAAATCTTCTGCATCCATGGATGTTTTATTGCCTTTGTCTAGCTTGGATTAACACTTAGCCTATAGGCACACACCTGATCATCTACATTTGCTTTCTTACAGCACTAAACTATGTTTTCTACCTTTATCTTGCATCTACCTACCACTTCAGCATTTTATTAAAAATAATAATAATAATAATAATAATAAGGGAGAAATGTGGGATTCACATATAAATCAAGTATAAAAATCAAACGAATATTCATATTTGACCTGATTGTTTATGGTTCATAATGCGTGATCAAAACCGAAAGTTTCTGTGATGACTGCCCTTGTACTGTTCACCATGTAAGAACTTATTCACTATGTAAGAATTTGTTCACCATGTAAGAACTTGTTCGTTGTGCTTCAGAAGATCGGAGACTGATGAGAATTTGGCTTGGGGTGGATTAATGATTGTGCATTAAGTCCCCTGTACAGAATTTTATTGTTGTTAATTTTTAACAACCATTTGATCAATAAATATGAGAGATTCCCTCTCAAAATAAATAAATACATCAAAAAACCCCAACAAAGATCCACGCACTGCTACAGCTGTAGATGCACTCATCCCACCAGTTCCTGGACTTGCCATGGGAACGAAGAAGGAGATATCTAAGCTGGCCTGTGCATACAGTAAAACAACAAATTTGACTGGATCTATACTGTTGGAACTCAACCAAGAATTTGGAGAAGTGCAAATTGTAGCGGTCCAAAGTCTTACAACTACAGACTATTTACTGTTAAAAGAACATATGGCATGTGAACAGTCCCCAGGAATGGGTTGTTTTAATTTGTCTGATTTCTCTCAGACTGTTCAAGTTCAGTTGGACAATATCCACCATATCATAGATAAGTTTTCACAAATGCCTAAGGTGCCTAACTGGTTTTCTTGGTTTCACTGGAGATGGCTGGTAATTACAGATATGCTTTGGTTATGTAACTGTACTCCTATTATGTTAATGTGTGTGCGCAATTTAAGTAGTAGCTTAAAACCTATATATGCTGAAGTTACTCTACAAGAAGATATGTCAAAGAAATAATCAATCTTCCCATGTTTTCTTCCGCCTGCTACTTCTATAGCTTTTCTTCTTCCTTCCTAATTACAACCCTTAAATAGAATTCGTGCCTCATATCAAATTTACCGAGTATCATAATTCTTCCAAGTGGTAAAGATACCTCAAGACAAATGCTGGGCATAGAAGCCACAGGGCATAAATATGCAAAGAAGTAAAAAGCTAACCTTTTCAAACAATAAGGCTTCCCTCTCACTTACCAACTTCACATTTCCCTGTATGGCCCCGGAAGATGACTGGTTAGCCAGAGACGGGTAAGATTCCTCAAGGGAGGAACAACCTAAGACAGGTACAGTCACAGGGGGGCCATCAGGTGAGAAATTGGGGATCAACAGAGGTGAGGCTTAGAACCTCACCCCCCCTGTTCTGAGAGAAATCTTCTGCATACGTGGATGTTTTATTGCCCTTGTCTAGCTTGGATTAACACATAGTCTACAGGCACACACCTGATCATCTACATTTGCTCTCTTACAACACTAAACTATGTTTTCTACCTTTATCTTGTATCTACCTACCACTTCAGCATTTTATTAAAAATAATAATAATAAAGAGAGAAATGTGGTATCCACATATAAATCAAGTATAAAAACCAAATGAGTATTCATATTTGAACTGACTGTTTAGAGTTCATAATGCATAAGCAAAACCGAAAGTTTCTGTGATGACTGCCCTTGTACTGTTCACTATGTAACTTATTCATTATGTAAGAATTTGTTCTACATGTAAGAACTTGTTTGTTATGCCTCAGAAGATTGGAGACTGACGAAAATTAGGCTTGGGGTGGATTAATGATTGTGCATTGAGCATTAACTCCCCTATACAGAATTTTATTGTCGTTAACAACCATTTGATAAATAAATATGAGAGATGCCCTCACAAAAAAAAAAAAAAAAAAAAAGGACAGACTTCCAATGGTAAAATAAATAAGTAACCGGGATGTAATGTATAGCATAAGGAATATAGTCAAGATATTGTAACAGCTTGGTAGGGTGATAGCTGGAACCTAGAATTATGTATATAAATGTTCTACCACTGTGTTGTACACTTGAAACTAATGTAATGTAATACTGTGCGTCAACTACCCTTCAATTAAAAATTATTATTTAAAAAAATAAATAAATAAATAAATAAATAAACAAACAAGCAAATAAATAAATAAATAAATAAAATAGGGGGAAAAAATTGAGTTCAGTCAAACTGGAAAATATATTTTTCCCAACTAAACCATAAGGTTCCCTTCACAGATGACAACAGCTGCACAAATCTATGTTTCAGTTGTTTCAAATCAGTTTCCTGGGCTCTCTTAGATCCCTCACACAGATACCCATCAGATTGTCTATGGGGAATGGGCAGCTGTATTTAGTGGGAAAGGTGGGCTGGCTGAATGGGCAGCTTGCCCCAGAAACACCAAAATCATGGAACCACCATGGGAACCCAGTCATCCTGCAGCAGACACTGTCTTTTCTGAGGGACGGACTAGATTACTGAAGATGTAGGCTACATAGGGACCTTGACTGCATTTGTGAACTGATTACAAGTACAGAAACTGGTGGCCTCTGTCATTGGTCAACAGCTGGATGTCTTTCCCAGGCCTGTCTGTATTCCTCAGCACCGAAATAATAGTTGAGGTGAGCCAAGTTTCTTCATTCTAAGAATCACTCATCTGTTTTTAGGTTTTAGGAAATGAAACTTAGAGTTGCTCAGGCAAGATCCTCGAGGTTGAGTTTTCTCCCTAACCCTGATACATGACTGGCATCAGAAGCACCCAGACGTTTTTCTGACAGGTCATCCTCTAGGTAGTTCCTTCCTCATTTCCTCCTCACTTGGAGGCCTGCCTCTTCCCTGAGTAGGACTCCCCTGAGCACACGTTGAGACAGGCTCTGGAGGAATCCTCACTGGGTGCATCCAACACAGGTAGAGAAACCAAGGCAAGGATCTCTGGGGGCAAAGGCGGAAACGTTCATCTCTGGGTAGATGCAGGGTGGGGGAGGACACAGAAAAGGCACCACACTTCACCTGTCCCTTTGTGCCTCAGTGCTTTACTTTCATGTGAGCTGCTCAAACACCCTGTCATCATGGGCCTACCAATGACTTTCCGCATACATCCTTACAAATTATTTAAATAGTATCATTTTTGCGAATGTTCTCCTTCATCTACCTTCCAATTTCAACGAGGTAAACTTCTCCCCTGATCCATACACACACATCATGGTTTCTGTGTTCTTTTAATCTGGATTTCCTGAGAAATAGACCCTAAGATAACCCTAAGTTCCCCATTTGAGCACAGGTGGGAGACAATCCTATGAAGCATTTACATATGAGTGAGGAAGGGGCAGCAAGACAAGGCAGACAACATAAGTTACATTCACTATCTTATAGCACTCAGGTATAAGCAGTTGGGGCTCAGTTCCCCCAGACACCTGGAAGATGGTACAAAAAAAGGCTCCCTGACTGTCCCACCTGAGGGATCATGGGTGTTTATCCACAAACACCTACTCACTGCTGAGGGAGCTTGCAGGGTGACAGTGTCCTGAACTCCCAGCCTGCCTTGCATGTGAGCCAGGAGAAAAGCCCCAGGCCTTGGAGAGTCACTGTGCTTGTACGAGGACACTAGGGACATACAGAATAGGGGAGAGCATGGAGATATGTGCAGGTCACCCACAGCATCTGCTGTAGATGTGAACCCCATAAGTCCTCCAGCCTGCCTAGTTTCAGCTACTGTATGACTGTCATTTCTATGAGCCTACAATACCCCTAGAGTCACAAACTGCCTCCTTGTGTCTGTCTCTCTGCTCCATCCCTCAGAAGATCCAGTTCATAGCAGATGCTCACAGATATTTTAAAAAGAAACAGAGCAGAAGCATGAGATAATTGTTGACCAAGAGAAATTGGAAAAGATTTGCTTTGTCAGGAGAGTAGGACCAGGTAACCGACCAATTAATAACGGAGGTGAGGAAGATAGGAGAGAGATCTCTAGGACCTGTTCCGATGGGAAAATCTGTTCTTCTTGCCTTCTTTGCTGCCTTGGAAACGAGCTCAATGATACTTCCCCTGGAGAGACTGCAAATACCCACCTCATCCCCAAGAACAGGGAGCAAGCATCACTAGTACATTTTAGTTTGTCTTTGCCTTCCTAGCCATCAAAGAGGAGAGAACCAGTTTTCTGTAGCTTCAATTTTGTGCTATGGAGGCACTTCCCCACAGGCCTTGCTTGGTGCAGGGGACAGCATAGGTGGAAGCTGGGCAAGAAAGAAGGAGAGGTCTGGCAGGGAGCTGTATGGAGGATGTGGGAAGGAGCCTTGCAAGGCAAAGTCCTTGACTGAGTGAGCACTTCACAACAGCTGCCCCTAGGACTGCCAGTGGGAGTGGGGCCACAACACATCTGCCCTTTGAAGAGTCCCTGTCCCCTCCCCCAGGACAACTCTAAGATCAAAGGACATCCGGCAAGGGTTAGAGAAGAGTATCTCCCATACCTGATTTGAAGAAGAAGGGGAATGGAGTTTGTGTTTAAGGAATTACTTGGGGGGTCTGGCTAAAATACAAATTCTATTCAGGTGGTCTGGGATTTATAATGATCTCTAATCTGCATTCATAATGAACCCCAGTGGATGCCCTTGCTGCTGGGTGGTGGATCACTGTGAGCAGTAAGGGGCTAAGTATGAGCTGCACAGTATGGAATGGGCATACCCATTACAGTTAGAAAATATGCAAGACACTCTCCTTATTTTGGTTCTCATCTGCTTTTTATTAACTTACTTTTTTATTGAAGTATAGTTGATATACAATATTGTATTGGTTTCAAGTATATAACACAGTGATTCAACAGTTACACACATTATTAAATCCTCAGCCCAACTAGTACAGTTACTATCTGTCAACATATGAAGATGTTACAGAATCATTGTCTATACTCTCCATGCTGCACTTCCATCCCCATGACCAACTCATATCATGATTAAGATTTTGTTCCTCTTTATCCCCCTAACTCACCTACCCCAACCTTTCCCCATAGTAACCACCAGTCACTTCTCAGTGTCTCTGAGTTTACTAATGTTTTGTTCATTTTGTTTTGTTTTTAGATTCCAGCATAAGTGAAATCATATGACATTTGTCTTTCTCCTCCTGGCTTATTTCACTTAGCATAATGCTTGAGTCAATCCATGTTGTCATAAATGGCAGGACTTCTTTCTTTTTATGGCTAAATAATATTCCATTGTGTATATGCACCACATCTTTTTTATCCATTCATCTATTGATGGACACTTTGGTTGCTTCTGTATCTTGGCTATTGTAGATAATGTGGCAACATATGGATGCATATATCTTTTCAAATTATAAATTTTGTTAGTTCCCATCTGCTTTTTATTTACTATTGTGTCAGTGTCCCTACAGGGAAGAGATTGTCTACCCAAATTGGACAATTTAAGGAGCACTTAATGAAAATAAATGTAAAGGTGTTTGCAGGGCATATAAAAACACAAAGGATAGAACAGTACCCCAAAAGTAGTTACACAGTTGATATAGAAATTGAGAGTGAGGACAAGGAAGCTGTGGGAAGTTGGAGTTTACTAAGAGCCTTGGCTTGGACCTAGAGTGGCAGCCGACCCAAGTGCCCGGAAGGGAGACCTTGCTCCCCTCCCTTCGTCTTTTCTCTTGTGCCCTCCCACTAGTCAAATAACCTGAATCAAGGAAGCTCTGGTACAGGTCAGCCTCCTGTGGTCCAGCCAGAGTGGGGAAGGGTGGAGAAGTGGAGGATAGGGAGACACAATTAAATGGTCACATTTTATAAAGCTTTGTTCATTCACTTAAGTTTTTTGAGAACAAGTTAAGAAACATGTAACAGAGGGATAGGCAACTTTGTGAAGAACCAGACAGTAAATATTTTAGTCTTTGCAGCTAATACTGTCACATCTACTCAATTCTACCTGTGTAGTGAGAAAGTAGCTGTAGACATATGTAAACAAATGGGCCTAGCTGTTTTGCAATGAAATCTTATTTACAAAAACAGGCTAGCAGACCACATGTAGTTTATGGACCCCAGATATAAACAGATACAAACACATATATTACCACCTCGTCCCTCTCTCCGCCTTCCCACTCCCCCTCCTCCCCTCCACCTGTACTCCCATTTCCTCTTCTCTTTCTTCTTCTCCCTTCCTGCCCCCTCCAAACTGCACTGCAGTAAGAAGAGGTGAAGCCAGAGCTGGGTGTTGAGGGACAAGAAGGATATGCATAGGTGGTGGGTAGAGACAGAACATTCCAGAGAAAATCTGTGAGCAAGAGTTGGAATCATCTTTGTGTAAGGTGGAAATAGATCAGAAAAAATGGGCTTAACAGTGAGTACTTTTGAAATCAGGCAAAAAATATGGACCATCTTCAAGGGCCATTAGACAACCCAGGAACAGGGATCCCAGCTGGAGAACAGGCCATGGTGTAGAGTCCCCATGTGAGCCCTGGTGAGTATCTGCAGAGAGCTATTTACAGTCATGGATCCCATGTAAAACTATTTACTCATAACACAATTTAAATTTGTCTTTTTGTCAGTAAACTTGTATCCTCCCACAAGCTGTTAATTAATTCTGCAGATGGAGTGCTTGCAAAAGCTTCCTCAATGCAAAGCAGGAGCCAAAACCACTAGGCAGTACATTCAGTAATGGACTCTGACACACCTGCATAAAAACAAAGAGCAGATGTGGTCTTCCAGCTAGCAAGCCTGGAGCACTAATTACAAATATGGCAAGCTCCTTGTGTCAAGTCTCAAGGAATGCTCAGCTGTGGTTCATAGCAAGAGGACAGCAGTGGGCAAATGCCCACCAAAACTGTTCTTGCAGGCTCTTATTAAGGAAAGATCCCCTGGGGAGGGAGACTAGCAGAGAGCACTTACCTAGACCCTCTCTGCATTCACCTCCTGGAAGCATCCACTCCAAGTGTTGCGGCTCTCCCCAGACAGGCTGGATGCAGGAGGGGATTAATGCCACTCCCCTACCCACAGCCTTTAAGCAAAGACAGAGATAAGTGGAATTTAGAGCATACATATCCATCCTTTTCAACCTACAGATAGTGCAACTCTGAGGTATCTCCCATATCACCTCCTAAGAGTTTCACCATCTGTGAACCCCAGCTGCCATCAGTGATAGATAATTTGCTTGTGAACACAGCCTGTCTGGTCTTCCTCCTCTAGCTCTCACTTCCCCAGTCCCTAGAGTTGCTTCTTCCCAAGTGAACCACTCAGCTCAACCCTGGTCTACAGAAGTCCAGCCCAAGATATTTGTGTTCAATTCTTTGGGGGATGAAGAGGTCAAGCGCCCAACCCTGCAGGAAGTCCCTGCTTCCCAATTATAGTCAAGATGAAGGTCAGAGGGAAGCATACTAACTCATCCAGTCATTTGGTTCTTCCTGGCCTCTGTGTGCCCAATCCCATGCTTGCTGTTAGGGAACTCAGAGAAGAATCAAACTTGTTCTCTTCAGAACACCATATTTTACGTTTAAGTAAATCCAAGTTACTGACTTGTAGCCACTATGAATCTCAGTCCATAAATGAGGGTGTGCAAAAAATGTTTCATTGTTCTTTTGTTTTTAAGTTACTGTAATTTCAACTCGGAGTCCCCATTCTCCTGACTTCAATCAACCTGTGAACTGCCCATCCTCTTTAAACCATTCGTTACCCCACCCAAGTGACACAACACCCTGGTTAAGACATGGACTACACAGTCAGTGACCTGGACTTCAATTCTGGCTCTCTCTGCCAATTATTAGGTGGGTCACCTTGGGCAAGTTATTTGACTTCTCTGGCCCTGTATTCTCCATCTGTAAGAGGAGGATAAGAGTAGTACCTATCTCACAGGGATATTGAGGATTAAATGAAATATGTGCAAAGCACTAAGGACACTGCCAGAAATTGGAAGGCACTATAGAAGTGTTCATTGCAGGGACACAACCCGTCCAGTCTGACCCTTTTACAGCTATTCTTGAGATGTAAGAACAGGAAACCCATACATTACTAGGCACTTATTCTTAAAGCCAGAAACCTTTCCCCACTTCTAACAACAAGGAATTTCATTTGTGTCTTGGAACATCCCTCCCACTGTTTTCCTCAGTGGCACCCCCTCTTCAATCTCCTCCTGGGACACCTAGCTTACCTCCCTGAGGTACTTGTCAGAAAAGAAACCAGGACAGGTATGGCCTCTCTGACTGTGCTTTGTTCTACTCTTCCATTCTTCTTCAAGGCAAGAAAGAAGGAACCTGATGCCTCCTTAAATGGGAATGGCAAATGGGAGAAAGGAGAGTGAAAAGCTTACATGAATATACCTCCTGGGATTGGCTGCTGTACATTAATCATTTGTCAAACATTTATTATCGACCTAGTATGCACTAGGCACTGTGCCAATCACTAGGAAACAATGCTAGAGAGGACAGTATTAGTGTTAGTTTCTCTTTTACAACTTCTTACAGGGGGGTTCCAATGTGAATATGCACACAAATCACCTCCAGAACTCCCATGCCCCATTTTACAGAGAGCTAAACTCAGTAGCTCAGGAAGTGGCCTAGAAATCTACATTTTTAATAAACATACCAGCTAACATAGATGGGGTGTTTCTCAGGCCCTACCTTTAGGGAAAGCATGGGCCTAAAATTCTAAATACTAGAGGAAAGAATCCGTTAGGTGGCTGCTAGTTTGCAGAATTTGTTTGCAGATGAGGATGCTGTGGCTTGACCTTATGTGTCTTCTCAGATGGTATATAAGGAGGAGATGCCTCATACTGAGTTAGATGCAAGCAAAAGTTAGTATAGGGAAGTTGCAAGGTACAGGGTCCTTTATCTGATGGATTGGGGAAAGGGTCTGGAAAGAGCATAAAATACAGCCAATACCTGAACTCCAGCTAAATTCCTCTCTGTCTTTCTTCCTCACCTCCCTAAGGGAGCTGAGTTAACATGAGGACAGCATATTTAGGCTCTGGAAAAAGCTCTTGTGGTGATCCAGCCCAGGCGGGAATGCTTCCAGCTCTCTCTCTGACTCCTGGAAGATGGGCTATAGGGCTTGGGAGTCTGTTCTGCATGTCCCAGAGGGGTCCTCAGCATTATTCTCAGTCATAAGCCAGGGCTGGGCTTTCAGATTCAAAATTATTTCTCTGATAAAAATATAGATGCCTTAAGAAGAAAGTCTGAAGACAGGAAATATCATCAGGAAAAAATTAGGGCAAATGTATGAATTCTCTGAAAAATCATTTGTGTGGCTCATTTTTCTGTAATATCCCTGTAAGTGGTTTTTAAATAAGAAAGGAGAAGGACTGATGGGGAAAAGAGAAGAGAATGGGAAAGATGAAGAATGAAGCAGAGAGTGAGGGGATGGGAGGTAGGAGGAATATGAGAATGCAGTCATTGCAGGCTGGTGTGCAAGCGAACTGTGTGTAGCCTACCTTCCAGCATGGGACTGGAATTTTCTGAGATTCTAAGATTTTGCATAAGGAATCATGAGACTTCAGTCAGAATCCAATCAGAGCAAAATACCCTGCTATATAATAGGCCCCAATGACTACAAACTTTGGGCCCAGCAGGCTTGGAGCAAAGGCAAGAAAGTAAACCTGGTTTGTTCCCACATGCAGAGGCTGCCCCTGCTCCACCAAAGCGCCTTGGTGAGAAGCTCACATCCAACCTCATGAGCAGACATCTGGGGAATGTTGCCATTCTTCCCCTATAGTAACCACCTCTGTGATGCTCTGATGATTTATAGTCTCCCCTTAAGTAAAATGCTCATCACCACATCCAGCAAACTATTACTGTCTTTAAGGCTTGGGTTCACTGTACATTTTTATTGATTTTAACACACAGCAAAGAAACATTCCCCTGATGTGAAAAAGTAAAGAAATTAAGGCTGGGCCCTCCCCTCCTGTGCTGAATATCAAAGTGCAGCCTTGTTTGGGTTTCGTTAGGGAACAAGTGGCTCAAGTACAAAGCCAAGAACAGGAGAACCAAAGGACATGAAAACATTCTGTCCTCTCAGAGGAAGCACAGGTCATACTGAGGACCTTTTCCTTAGTAAATGTCTGTGCCAGTATGAAAGACCAAGGGAAAGGGTGAGGGGTTGCACACATGGAGGAAGGCCTCAGGCGTGGAAGTACCTGGGTTTTTGGGGCTCCCTGGAAAAGCGCCTTGGTGACCATTCTGATACATTTCTCTCCTCATCCATCCATCCATTTCTCACTTTCAGAACACCCCACATACTAAAATCATATCCATCCTTCCAAACATCACTCTCTATACTTCTCTCCCTTGCTCATAACCCTTGCCTGGCTCTCCACTTCCAAAAGCCCAGCCTTTCAGGCCTCCAATTTGGCCTACTTCTTGCTTCCTCTGGGCTAGTCAGGCCAGGGCTTCCCCCAGACACCAAAATAAGACATTCATCTTTACCTCCAAACTTTTGCTTGAGTTGGCCTTTCCATTTGCTCCTCCCTTCTGCCCATCCAAATGCTACCCACTTCTCAAGCCTATCCACTCAGGAAACCCTATGCCCATCCAGTCATTGAGGCCTGGCTCATGCAGGCAGTTCTCTAGGCACCAAACAGTTAGTACCTCCTTCCCCCAAGCTTGGCTCCATGCTCTCAACCTCTTGTTGAATATTGTCCCTGAGTTTTTCCTCATTGATCACAGGAGACTATATCATGAGTCTATGCCCCCTACTCCTACCCAGACCACCAATTACCTGTCAAGGTAGAGTTATTCTCCTATTGAAACCCCAGGGGGTGTACAAGGATGCTGGACATCAGCAGGTTCCCAATACATGCCGACATGCTGTGGCTGTCACTCCTGGGCACCCAGTCCCCACTCTAGAATGACAGAATAAAAACCTTGCGTGAAGTTCCAGAATCTGTAGTTTTTAGCATCTCCAGATGTACCATGAAAGATAAGAACCAGCAAATTGATGTCTGCTGGTGAACAATTTGATATGAGAGGGAAAGAAGCTACTTGAGAGAAAAAAACTAGAAAAAAAGAGAGAGAAAATATTATTCTTCCCTGAAGCCCTCTTAGGGAGAAGGATGGAAGGTTATATTTACTGGGAATATGTCTTGATGAGCATGCTCAGAGTAGAACTTGGCCAGCTCTAAGGCTGTGGCCCTGGAATAGTGAGAAACAGCTCTGCATGAGACAAGCAAGAGGAGTATGTTTGCTCTGAAAAGGGGCAGGAGGAAAAGGTAAAGGAAAAGAGAGAGAAGAGATAAATGGTAACAGCAGTGCAGTGTGCAAAGTTACCATCCCCCATAGCCCCAAATCTTTTAAAAATTTTATGAAAACTCATTAAATATTTGCTGTGAGGGAATTTTTAGTGAAACCCATGGGAAGAACTTGAGCTGGGTGCACAGGGAGACATGGGGCTGAAGTGAGAAATATGGCAGAAGCAGGAAATCTATGTGAATTTGCTGAGACTTTGAGGAAACCTAGGGCTTCCCCAAGTTATACAATCAAATGTCATTTTGACAGTCCCACAAGGATAAAAGAAGTAAATGGAAAATCCGCATAATCTCATGAAACTGAAGCTCTTATACTGCCAGTCAGAGGCCTGTGCTCTTGAGAACATAGTGATGTTGACTGTCATGGTAGGAGCTTGATTACTCAGTATCAAGTGTCTAAGAGGAGGCAGCCTGCCAAAGAGGAAAGCCCAGCCCTGGAAGTTTAGATACTGTGGTTCCCCAAGGCATGTACTCATTTTCACCTCTTCTTTTGGTTAGAGCTCTTAGAACATGTCAGCAGAATTATGAATAACCCAAGGCTGCCAGGCCTCACTGGTCTGTGGGCGTCACTAAGGTGGTGACAGGCTGTTTAGCATGCCTATTCCCAGCTGATGAATATCCCCCTTGGAAATGTGGGCACTCAGCCTTGTATTATCAAGGCTCCTCCAGTGTCTCAATCAGAAGTGTACCCAGAATCACTGGGGGAGCCTTGCTGGGTCTCACTGCATACCCAGATCAGTCTATTACAGTCCTCAGTGTGTTGATGCTATATTTCTCTAGCTCACCCTTGAGCTACTGGCCCTGCCACTCACCCCAGGGAGGCTTGGGCCACCCCCAGACCACTGACAGCATTGATGTGTGCCATCTTGCTCAAGGTGGTTATTTATTGCCTCATGGGTACAGAAATGATGCCCCACCTGTGTTAGGCTCGCTCACAGAAGCCCTATAACAGAATAGCTAGGTTAAGCCCCAAAATGTTATTGCCTTCTCAGCTTTGACTATGTTCAACTTTCTACCCCTGAAAGTATACACATGCTACAATGGGACTGCTCAGGAGAGAATCACATAACAGATACCACACCAGACCCAGAGCTGCCAACTCCCTTCAGAACCTCAGTCTAGTGTAGAAACTGGTTCTTCCTTCCACATCGTCTTCCCTTGGGAGCTTCTTTCTCAGGGGCTCTTCTATCTGGATTCCTACTTTGACTTGTATCTAGTCTCTCTCAATATGCTCACCCATATCTGAATGGCAATCCCTGACACTGAGTTTTCATTTCAACTCAGTCTTTACAAATAGAAAGAGTAGAGAAGGTACAGATCTCCCATGGCCACATTGCCCCTGGGGCTCAGCCAGGACACTCTGGGCATGTCCTTTAATGCCTGTCTCCTCCCCCAGTGGTGATTCCCTGGAAAACAGGGAGCAGCATGTCTTATGAGCCACACTAATGCCTGCTTTCTCAATTGCATCTGCTCCAGTTCTGCCTCTCATTCACTGGGTGACCTTGAATAAATCCCTTCCTCTTTCTGAGTCTCAGTCTCCTCATCTATAAAGTGATGATGCGATTGATACACAGAGGTGCCAATAAGACACTGTTGAAACTCCGAGAGCCAAATTACAAAAATAAAACAGAATGGATTGAGATTAATGGACACACAAGAATCTTAAGGACAGACTGCCTCCCAGAGCCAGAGCAGGAAAAGACAACAGAGTTCAGCAGAAACCTAAGGGCAGTGTCATAAACAGGTCTAAAGAAAGACCAAGTCAGAGGAAGGGGAAGAATCAGCTCCATGGCAGCCTGGCTCATCTCCCCACAAGTCTCTCTCAGGCAGGGGTGGGTGAAAGAGGGCCATCGCAGCAGAGAGCGAGCCTGTCAGGCCTTGGAGACATTTGTCTAATTCCTCAGCTCTGACTCCATCCATACCAAATAGACTTCTAATTTATTTTTTCTCTTTTTTCCTTTGAGTGGATAAACTAATGCTTTGTAAACACTTTGTAAACTAGAAATCACTGTACACAGTTAAGAGCTCATTATTTTGAAATGAAGATGGATCTTGACATCAGACCTTTAAGCCACATTCATCTTCAAGAAGAAAAACAACCACCTGGTAAAACTGCAGAAGCATTCTGTCAGCTTTTGGTAAACTTCCCCAAACTCACCAAAAGAGATATTTTCGAGAAAAAGCAAATCATCCTATTTTTTGGATTCCAATAAATGTGGTTTTAAAGGATCATCTGATTTACACTTAGTCCTAAATTTAAACTACATTCTAATAATGCCATAAAGAAGTGTTACTTAATTTTTTTTGGAAACTGTCTTAGTTAAGGTACTGCTAGTTTCTATAATAAATAAATGCCAAAATATCAGTGGCTTAACACAATACCTAATATGGGTGTTGCTAGTTAGTGACTTTCTTCAAGTGGTGATTCAGTGACAGTTTTATTCCATCTTGTGATTCTACTACCCCCTAAGATCTCAGAGGCTTCTGCATTCAACCAACCAACCAAAAGAGAAAGGTACAATGTATGGGGCACCCCTACTCCTTAAAAAAAAAATACAAATCTGTTGTGACATATCCACTTCTACTCATATGGCACTGCCAAGAACCATTCACATAGCCACATGAAGGTAAAGAGAAATATGTCTCTGGATAACAACTCCCCCCACCAGAAGCAACTTCACACTATGGAAGAAAGTAGATTTTGACAGACAGCTGGCCAACACTGCCACAGATCATAACCCACTCCTGAAAAACAGATGAAAACTGAGCACCTTCTCCCCAGAAAAAAAGAGGGCCTGAGTGGTCCACTCATTCATTTATTAACATTTCACCAATTAAATCTCCCACTGAAGGTTTTTGGACAGAGCAAATACATACATATATTTATATTCATTTCATTCTCTCTATCTCTTTCTCCCCCAATCTCTCTTCCTCTCCCTCTCCCCCTGCCAAAGATAGAAAATGAATTGAAAAGATAGAGAAGAGAGGAAGACATTAGAAAACTAGGTATTTCCACACACATTTCTGGAACACTAAGAATACAGAAGAGTGTTCACTCATAAAATAGAAAGGAGGAAGCTGGTCCCAAGAGAAACCATGGAAGGCTCTGTAGATGAGGAGACAGCTCTTAAAAATAAGAACAGAATGCCTCTTAAAAGGGAAAAATTCCATGAAAAAGTTCTTGGAAACTGAAAATACAGTTGTTGAAATTAAAAATGCAAAAGAAAGTTGTGAAGGTAGGGTAGACTAGAAAGACAAGGAGATGGAAAATAAAAGCATACTTTACTGCTGGTTGATACTTCAGCTCCTAGCTACACCTGTAGCAAGGATACCAGTGACAGGAAATGCGGGCAAGGCACACCTCTCACATCTTTATCTTCTGTGCCATCCTTCCAAGCTAGGAGGTGTTGAAGATGTACTAAAATCACTAATGGAAATCACATTTAGAAAAAGTTGCATAGGGAATTTTAAACTATATTTTAAATGTGGCTTTTTCCTTTGTCCATAGAAAAGCATTCAAGAACTTAAAACTTTCGGGGAGGGAGGTTGAGCTACTGGTTCCTAACCTCACTATCTACCCACTAGGGCTTGGAGAAACATTTGCTTCTTCTAATCTCAATAGGCAATTAGCTACCAGCTTTTGAAAGCCCCATCCACCCTGTGGCTTTCCTCTTCCTTTCCAAAGCAGTACATTTCCTCAAGTGTGAATTACCCATCTAGAATAATGCAGTAGGAGGTCTGTGGTTGTAAAACCCACTACAGTGTTCTAGATTGCATGGATGCCCCAGACCTAATGGCCTTGAATTAATCTGAGGTTGAAATACACTCTGTCTTCCAATTATCCAGCAAGTAAATTTTGAAACATGTATTCACACACACACACACACACACACACACACACACACACACACACACACACACATATCCAAAGGGCAAAATTAAAATCTCAGAGACAGTACAGTCAAATGAGTATTGGGTCCAGGCAGTTTGGGGTGCTGAGTGCTGTGAGAAGAATAGAAAAGTGGCAAACTGTGGAGTCCATGACCTCCTCTGTCCATATAAAGAAGTAGGTGCTATTCCATGACATCAGGTCTTGAAGCCATATTCTATGTGTTGCTATGTGTTCTATGTGTTGTAATTTTGACCCAGGTTTGTCAGATCTTATACATTTCTTGGAAAAACTAGAAATCTAGATTTTTATGTAAAAACCTTCAAATATTTAAATTTGTTAAATTCAGTTGAAATACTTTGTGGGCTAAATTTTTGTGTCTGTTTACCATTCCTGGTTTAAATTAATTTTAAAAATGGATCATGTCCTAGCAATTTGTAAAGCCTTCTCTCTCACACAAAGTGTGAATTCTCTGTGGAGATTGCCAAGTAACTTTAGCTGCTTTCTTCAGCCACTGTCCTCTTTCATGTGACACTAGATAGCTGTGGCTGAACTGTTGGGGATTGATACATGTCTGTTTTCTTGTAAGGGGCCATTCTTTGAAGTTAAAGAGAAGACACCCATGGCCTACACAAGCCTAAGCTTGTATATAGCTAATATACCACCAGACACAATTTCAGTGCAGCAAAAGATGCAATATGATTTTTTCTGTCCTGCAGGTGCTGCCAGAGTTTGAAGAAAAGAGGCCAGGTCAGACCAGAGACCTCTGAGCTTCCTGGCAGAGGTGGGGCTGGAACTTCATGTCCTCCCATGAAATGTGAGCTGGCATCTGGGACAAGTTCCTGGCCTGGAGGTAAAATGGAGTGGGGTGTGAGATGGCAGAGACTCAGCAGTCTCTGCCGTGTAATGTTAATTGTGATGCGCCTTCATTTATCTTTGGGTCTATAAAAGGAATAAAGTGGAAAGAAAGTGGGACAGGAGCCTCCTAAGAAGCCAAGGACATGGACGAGTGGGGGAGAAAGATACAGTTTAAATGCAAGATGTTCATCAGAGAAAGGAGATTGTGTAAGCAAATGTTAACTAAGTGCAATTTGAAAGAGCTTATAGTGTGTGTGTGTCACACTGTGGTAGTTCTAATTAATCTCCAACATTCCTTTCACGACCCATGGATTTCAGCCACTTCATTTGTGATGGAAGAGTGTAGCTTGAATATGATGGCTATTATTCAAATTAAAATATCCCCTCTCTAACACATGAGAAATATGAGCCATCCATCTTCATAAGATAATTCAGGCAAAATTCTCAATAACAAAAGAGAAATGGAAATGTGATACAACTCTGCTATAAGTCTAGACTCTAGTCCATACCCTCTCCAATCCATCTTTCTTGCTGTCACTGGAGGTTTGTTTTTAAACCATAGATCCAATCATGTACTGCCCTACTTAGAATCCTTCAAAGTTTATCCACAGACACTGAAGCTTTGGTTATCACAAAGTGGAGCTATAATTGAATCAGAAGCAAGCATGTTTGAGAAGGAGATGGTAGTGCTTATGACATTTCACATGCTTACCACTCCAGATTTTGATATGCTTTCTCCAACCCAACCTAAAAAGGGGATACCCATATTTGGGTGAAAATAATCACTACTCTATTTAGCCATCATTACTCAGGAGATTATATAACATTCTGGCATATATGGTTTAGAAGAGAAAAGGTTTGGGAATAACAAGTAAGTCCTAATACTCAAGCCTGGCACATAATTTCCTCCTCTGATATTTTCCAGAAGACAGGATGAAAGATAGTGTTAAGAGGCTAATATACCCAGCATCAAATCACACTGAAGCACAGGCAAAATTATTTTTAGCTTTCAAGATTTATTTGGTCCTTTTTTTCACACAAGGAGAAAGTTTTGTTTGGACAACCATGTGTTTAGCAATACTGTAGTCAGCATAGGCAAAGTGCTATAACAAACCACCCCAAAACCTCAGTGGCTTTACACAATACAAAGCTATTACCCACTCAGTGAGGATGTTTACCCATTGACCTTCCATGTGGGCACTCCAGCATCCAGCTTCCTCCTGTCCTGTGGCTCTGCTATCTCCTGGGGTCACAGAGATTTTTGCTAGCTCCTCTTCATTCAAAGAGAGAGGATGTGAAGAATTGCATGGAAGGTTGTTATGTGCCAGGACTTGACGGGGTACTCATCACTCTGTCCCATTCCGCTGGCTAGAACTCAGTCATGTGACCACAGCCTGCTGTAAGGGAGGTGGGAACATATGGTCAAGCTACATGCCCTGAAAGAAGGCTCCTGTGATCTCAGAGAGGTGCTTGCTAAAAAGGCAAGCTATCAGAACTGAGGAATAACCAAGAAACAGTTATTTTAGGCAGAATTTAATATTAGTTTGTTTCTGTTCTACTTATTTTATGCCATCATCTATTTTTGGCAAGTGAAACTGGTTTTCCTTCTATGGCAATACTATAAAATTTCCTTTCAAAATGAATTTAAATTTAAAAAGTGAATCTATTTAAGGAGAAAATATTAAGTAAAGTACAAGAGGAACATGGTAATGGCAAACTTTAAGAGAACAGATCAATAAACACTATACCATTTGACATACCTTTGAATTAACTTTCCAGCTTATTTTTAAGAACACTGCTTCCACCCCCACCTTCTGACATCAAGTCCAGTAACTCTCAAACCATCCTGCCATTGAACACTGGCTTGCTGTGTTCTCAGGGGCAAAACATATTAGTAAACCAAATTTAGTTTTTAACTAAATTCAGTTTTTAACTTTTTTCCCAAAGATTAAAAAAATACAACTTGGACTTCTTGGCTGCTGGATCCACAGTGAGACTTTGACAATATTTTGTATTTATTTGAAATTAAGTTTTTTTTTTTGAGAGGGCATATCTCATATTTATTGATCAAATGGTTGTTAACAACAATAAAATTCTGTATAGGGGACTCAATGCACAATCATTAATCAACCCCAAGCCTAATTCTCAACAGTCTCCAATCTTCTAAAGTATAATGAACAAGTTCTTACATGGTGAACAAATTCTTACGTAGTGAATAAGTTCTTACATGGTGAACAGTACAAGGGCAGTCATCACAGAAACTTTTGGTTTTAATCACGCATTATGAACCATAAACAATCAGGTCAAATATGAATATTCATTGGACTTTTATACTTGATTTATATGTGGATCCCACATTTCTCCCTTTATTATTATTATTATTATTTTTTTTTAATAAAATGCTGAAGTGGTAGGTAGATGTAAGATAAAGATAGAAAACTTAGTTTAGTGTTGTAAGAGAGCAAATGTAGATGATCAGGTGTGTGCCTGTAGACTATGTGTTAATCCAAGCTAGACAAGGGCAAAAAAACATCCACAGATGCAGAAGATTTCTCTCAAAACAGGGGGGGAGAGGTTCTAAGTCTCACCTCTGTTGATCCCCAATTTCTCACCTGATGGCCTCCCTGCGACTGTGCCTGTCTTAGGTTGTTCCTCCCTTGAGGAATCTTACCCGTCTCTGGCTAATCAGTCATCTTCTGGGACCATACAGGGAGATGTAAAGTTGGTAAGTGAGAGAGAAGCCATATTGTTTGAAAAGGTTAGCTTTTTATTTCTATGCAGATTTATGCCCTGTGGCTTCTATGCCCAGCATTTGTCTTGAGGTATCTTTAGCACTTGGAGGAATTATGATACTTGGTAAATTCGATATGAGGCATGAGTTCTATTTAAGGGTTGTAATTAAGAAGGAAGAAGAAAAGCTATAGAGGTAGCAGACGGAAGTAAACATGGGGAGATTGATTATTTCTTTGACATATCTTCTTGTAGAGTAATTTAAGCATGTATAGGTTTTAAACTACTAATTAAATTGCACACACACATTAATGTAACAGGAATACAGTTACATAACCAAAGCAGATCTATAATTACCAGCCATCTCCAGTGAGGCCAAGAAAACCAGTTAGGCCTCCTAGGCATTTGTGAAAATTTGTCTATGATATGATGGATATTGTCCAACTGTACTTGAACAGTCTGAGAGAAATCAGACAAATTAAAACAGCCCATTCCTGGGAATTGTTCACATCCCATATGTTCTTTTAACAGTAGATAGTCTATAGCCGCAAGATTTTGGAGTGCTGCAACTTGCACTTCTCCTAATTCTTGGTTGAGTTCCGACAGTATAGATCCAGTCAAATTTGTTGTTTTACTGTATGCGCAGGCCAGCTTAGATATCTCCTTCTTCATTCCAATGGCAAGTCCAGGAACTGGTGGGATGAATGCAGCTACAACTGCAGCATTGCCTGGATCTTTGTTGAGGTGTTTTGATGATCAGCTTCTGGTATGACTCTTCCAGAGAGTGCTGATGTTGGAAGTTCTTCTTCATATCGTATCTTAGTTCATTTTTGGGGTAGCCAAATTAGGCTTTGATCCTCTGTATAAATACAAACAGACCCTTTACACACACTTTGATCTGCCCTTTATACCATTGTGTAGAACTCATTGGAGGTCACCACACAGGAACTGTTTTTTTTTTTTTAAGAGAAAAGAATATTATCAGAAAAGTGTACCTCCATAGCCGATCATCTGACACCCTTTAAGTGATCGAAGTTAAGGATATTTAAAGCATGCATTAATCATTGATTTACATTTAGTTTTATCATGGAGTAATCCCCCTTTTCTTTCTTTTCTTTTTTTTTGTTATCTTTAATCTACACTTACATGATGAATATTATGTTTACTAGCTCTCCCCTATAACAGGTCCCTGCTATAAACCCCTTTACAGTCACTGTCCATCAGCATAGCTAAATGTTGTAGAATCACTACTTGTTTTCTCTGTGTTGTACAGCCCTCCCCTATCTCCCACCACCCATGCATGCTGATCTTAATACGCCCCTTCTTCCTCCCCACCTTATCCCTCCCTACCCACCCATCCTTCCCAGTCCCTTTCCCTTTGGTACCTGTTAGTCCATTCTTGGGTTCTGTGATTCTGCTGCTGTTTTGTTCCTTCAGTTTTTCCTTTGTTCTTATATTCCACAGATAAGTGAAATCATTTGGTATTTCTCTTTCTCAGCTTGGCTTATTTCACTGAGCATAATACCCTCCAGCTCCATCCATATTGCTGCACATGGTAGGATTTGCCCTCTTCTTATGGCTGAGTAGTATTCCATTGTGTATATGTACCACATCTTCTTTATCCATTCATCTACCGATGGACATTTAGGTTGTTTCCAATTCCTGGCTATTGTAAATAGTGCTGCGATAAACATAGGGGTGCACTGGTCTTTCTCAAACTTGATTGCTACGTCCTTAGGGTAAATTCCTAGGAGTGCAATTCCTGGGTCAAATGGTAAGTCTGTTTTGAGCATTTTGATGAACCTCCATACTGCTTTCCACAATGGTTGAACTAGTTTGCATTCCGACCAGCAATGTAGGAGGGTTCCCCTTTCTCCACAGCCTCGCCAACATTTGCTGTCGTTTGTCTTTTGGATGGCAGCCATCCTTACTGGTGTGAGGTGATACCTCATTGTAGTTTTAATTTGCATTTCTCTGATAATTAGTGATGTGGAGCATCTTTTCATGTGTCTCTGTTGGCCATCTGTATTTGTGTTTTGGAGAACTGTCTGTTCAGTTCCTCTGCCCATTTTTTAATTGGGTTATTTGTTTTTTGTTTGTTGAGGCATGTGAGCTCTTTATATATTCTGGATGTCAAGCCTTTATCGGATGTGTCATTTTCAAATATATTCTCCCATACTGTAGGGTTCCTTTTTGCTCTATTGATGGTGTCTTTTGCTTTACAGAAGCTTTTCAGCTTAATATAGTCCCACTTGTTCATTTTTGCTGTTGTTTTCCTTGCCTGGGGAGATATGTTCAAGAAGAGCATGCTCATATTTATGTCTAAGAGGTTTTTGCCTATGTTTTTTTCCACGAGTTTAATGGTGTCATGGCTTACATTCAGGTCTTTGATCCATTTTGAATTTACTTTTGTAAATGGGGTTAGACAATGGTCCAGTTTCATTCTCCTACATGTAGCTGTCCAGTTTTGCCAGCACCATGTGTTGAAGAGACTGTCATTTCGCCATTGTATGTCCATGGCTCCTTTATCAAATATTAATTGACCATATATGTGTGGGTTAATGTCTGGAGTCTCTAGTCTGTTCCACTGGTCTGTGGCTCTGTACTTGTGCCAGTACCAAATTGTGTTGATTACTATGGCATTATAGTAGAGCTTGAAATTAGGGAGTGAGATCCCCCCTACTTTATTCTTCTTTCTCAGGATTGCTTTGGCTATTCGGAGTCTTTGGTGTTTCCATATGAATTTTTGAATTATTTGTTCCAGTTCATTGAAGAATGTTGCTGGTAGTTTCATAGGGATTGCATCAAATCTGTATATTGCTTTCGGCAGAATGGCCATTTTGACGATATTAATTCTTCCTAGCCCCGAGCATGGGATGAGTTTCCATTTGTTAGTGTCCCCTTTAATTTCTCTTAAGAGTGTCTTGTAGTTTTCAGGGTATAGGTCTTTCACTTCTTTGGTTAGATTTATTCCTAGGTATTTTATTCTTTTTGATGCAATTGTGAATGGAATTGTTTTCCTGATTTCTCTTCCTATTGGTTCATTTTTAGTGTATTTCTGTGTGTTAATTTGTATCCTGCAACTTTTCTGTATTCCAATATCAGTTCTAGTAGTTTTGGCGTGGAGTCTTTAGGGTTTTTTATGTACAATATCATGTCATCTGCAAATAGTGACAGTATAACTTCTTCTTTACCAATCTGGATTTCTTGTATTTCTTTGTTTTGTCTGATTGCCGTGGCTAGGACCTCCAGTACTATGTTAAATAGCAGTGGGGAGAGTGGGCATCCCTGTCTAGTTCCCGATCTCAGAGGAAATGCTTTCAGCTTCTCGCTGTTCAGTATGATGTTGGCTGTGGGTTTATCATATATGGCCTTTATTATGTTGAGGTACTTGCCCTCTATTCCCATTTTGCTCAGAGTTTTTATCATGAATGGATGCTGAATTTTGTCAAATGATTTTTCAGCATCTATGGAGATGATCATGTGGTTTTGGTCTTTCTTTTTGTTGATGTGGTGGATGATGTTGATGGATTTTCTAATGTTGTACCATCCTTGCATCCCTGGGATGAATCCCACTTGGTCATGGTGTATGATCCTTTTGATATACTTTGTATTCAGTTTGCTAATATTTTATTAAATGTTTTTGCATCTACATTCATCAGGGATATTGGTCTGTAATTTTCTTTTTTGGTGGCGTCTTTGTCTGGTTTTGGTATTAGGGTGATGTTGGCTTCACAGAATGAGTTTGGGAGTATTCGCTCCTCTTCTATTTTTTGGAAAACTTTAAGGAGAATGGGTATTATGTCTTCTCTGTGTGTCTGATAAAATTCCGAGGTAAATCCATCCGGCCCTGGTGTTTTGTTCTTGGGTAGTTTTTTTATTACCGTTTCAATTTCTTTGCTCGTAATTGGTTTGTTTAACTTTTGTGTTTCTTCCTTGGTCAGTCTTGGAAGGTTGTATTTTTCTAGGAAGTTGTCCATTTCTTCTAGGTTTTCCAGCTTGTTGGCATATAGGTTTTCATAGTAGTCTTTAATAATTCATAGTAGTCTTTAAGAATTATTTCTGTGGAGTCTGTCGTGATTTTTCCGTTCTCGTTTCTGATTCTGTTGATTTGTGTTGATTCTCTTTTTCTCTTAATAAGTTAGGCTAGAGGCTTATCTATTTTGTTTATTTTCTCAAAGAACCAGCTCTTGGTTTTGATTGATTTTTGATATTGTTTTATTCTTCTCAATTTTGTTTATTTCTTCTCTGATCTTTATTATGTCCCTCCTTCTGCTGACTTTAGACCTCATTTGTTCTTTTTCCAATTTTGATAATTGTGATGTTAGACTATTCATTTGGGATTGTTCTTGCTTCTTCAAGTGTGCCTGGATTGCTATATACTTTCCTCTTAAGACTGCTTTCGCTGCGTCCTACAGAAGTTGGGGCTTAGTGTTGTTGTTGTCATTTGTTTCCATATATTGCTGGATCTCCATTTTGATTTGTTCGTTGATCCATTGATTATTTAGGAGCATGTTGTTAAGCCTCCATGTGTTTGTGAGCTTTTTTGTTTTCTTTGTAGAATTTATTTCTAGTTTTATACCTTTGTGGTCTGAAAAGTTGGTTGGTAGGATTTCAATCTTTTGGAATTTACTGAGGCTCTTTTTGTGGTCTAGTATGTGGTCTATTCTGGAGAATGTTCCATGTGCACTTGAGAAGAATGTGTATCCTGTTGCTTTTGGATGTAGAGTTCTGTAGATTTCTATTAGGTCCATCTGCTCTACTGTGTTGTTCAGTGCTTCCATGTCCTTACTTATTTTCTGCCCGGTGGATCTATCCTTTGGGGTGAGTGGTGTGTTGAAGTCTCCTAGATTGAATGCATTGCAGTCTATTTCCCCCTTTAGTTCTGTTAGTATTTGTTTCACGTATGCTGGTGCTCCTGTGTTGGGTGCATATATATTTAGAATGGTTATATCCTCTTGTTGGACTGAGACCTTTATCATTATGTAGTGGCCTTCTTTATCTCTTCTTACTTTCTTTGTTTTGAAGTCTATTTTGTCTGATTTTAGTACTGCAACCCCTGCTTTCTTCTCGCTGTTGTTTGCCTGAAATATGTTTTTCCATCCCTTGACTTTTAGTCTGTACATGTCTTTGGGTTTGAGGTGAGTTTGTTGTAAGCAGCATATAGATGGGTCTTGCTTTTTTATCCATTCTGTTACTCTGTGTCTTTTGATTGGTGCATTCAACCCATTAACATTTAGGGTGACTATTGAAAGATATGTACTTATTGCCATTGCAGGCTTTAAATTCGTGGTTACAAAAGGTTCAAGGTTAGCCTCTTTAGTATCTTACTGCTTAACTTAGCTCACTTATTGAGCTGTTATATACACTATCTGTAGATTCTTTTCTTCTCTCCCTTCTTATTCCTCCACCTCCATTCTTCATATGTTGGGTGTTTTGTTCTGTGCTCTTTCTAGGTGTGCTAACATCTAGAGCAGTCTCTGTAAGATGTCCTGTAGAGGTGGTTTGTGGGAAGCAAATTCCCTTAGCTTTTGTTTGTCTGGGAATTGTTTAATCCCACCATCATATTTAAATGATAGTCGTGCTGGATACAGTATCCTTGGTTCAAGGCCCTTCTGTTTCATTGCATTAAGTATATCATGCCATTCTCTTCTGGCCTGTAGGGTTTCTGTCGAGAAGTCTGATGTTAGCCTGATGCGTTTTCCTTTATAGATGACCTTTTTCTCTCTAGCTGCCTTTAAAACTCTTCCCTTGTCCTTGATCTTTGCCATTTTAATTGTTAGGTGTCTTGGTGTTGTCCTCCTTAGATACTTTCTGTTGGGGGTTCTGTGTATTTCCATGGTCTGTTCGATTATTTCCTCCCCCAGTTTGGGAAGTTTTCAGCAATTATTTCTTCCAAGATACTTTCCATCTCTTTTCCTCTCTCTTCTTCTTCTGGTACCCCTATAATATGGATATTGTTCCTTTTGGATTGGTCACACCGTTCTCTTAATATTGTTTCATTCCTGTAGCTCCTTTTATCTCTCTCTATGTCAGCTTCTATGCTTTCCTGTTCTCTGGTTTCAATTCCATCAATGGCCTCTTGCATCCTATCCATTCTGCTTATAAACCCTTCCAGAGTTTGTTTCATTTCTGTAATCTCCTTTCTGGCATCTGTGATCTCCCTCTGGACTTCATCCCATTTCTCTTGCGTATTTCTCTGCATCTCTTTCAGCATGTTTATGATTTTTATTTTGAATTCTTTGTCAGGAAGATTGGTTAGGTCTGTCTCCTTCTCTGGTGTTGTTTCTGTGATCTTTGTCTGCCTGTAGTTTGGCCTTTTCATGGTGATAGGAATAGTTTGCAGAGCTGGAACGAGTGACGGCTGGAAGAACTTCCCTTTTTGTTGGTTTGTGGCCCTCCTCTCCTGGGAGAACAGCGACCTCTAGTGGCTTGTGCTGGGTAGCTGTGTGCAGACAGGGCTTTTGCTTCCTGCCCAGCTGCTATGGAGTTTATCTCTGCTTTTGCTATGAGCGTGGCCTGGCTCGGGCTGCTGCTCCAAAGTGGTGGAGTCGCGTTGGAGAGGGAGTGGCCGGGAGGCTATTTATCTCCGTAAGGTGCTTCCGTGCTCCCTGCAGCCCAGGGGATTAGGGTGCCCAGAGATCCCCGTATTCCCTACCTCTGGATTAAGTGTCCCACCCTGCCCCTTTAAGACTTCCAAAAAGCACCCGCCTATACAAAAGAACAACTACAGGAAAAAAAAATTTTTTTTAATTTAAAATATAAATAAATAAATAAAAAATGGCCGCTCATTTTTCTTTATTCTCCGGCGCCAGCCTCAGGCATCTGCTCACTGGTCTTGCTACCCTGTTTCCCTAGTATTGGGGTCCCTGTCCCTTTAAGACTTCCAAAAATCACTCATCAAAACAAAAGAGCAAAAAAAAAAAAAAATGGCCGCTCACTTTTCTTACGTCCTCCGGTGCCAGGCCTCCGGTCCCCTCTCACCATTCTTGCTGCCCTGTTTCTCTAGTATCCAGGGCCCCGCACACTCACTGTGTCTGCACTGTGGTCCACATGGCTGGGGCTGGGTGTTCAGCAGTCCTGGGCTCCCTCTTCTCCCACTCTGCCTCCTCTCCTCCCGCCAGGAGCTGGGGGGAGGGGCGCTTGGGTCCCGCCGGGCCGGGGCTTGTATCTTACCCCCTTTACGAGGCACTGGGTTCTCGCAGGTGTGGATGTGGTCTGGATGTTGTCCTGTGTCCTCTGGTCTTTATCCTAGGAAGAGTTGTCTTTGTTATATTTTCATACATATATGTGGTTTTGGGAGGAGATTTCCGCTGCTCTACTCACGCCGCCATCTTGGCTCCACCTCCTGAAATTAAGTTTTAATATATCAGAAGTTCATGGTATTTTACATTAAGATTTTCATGCCTCTTTATCCCCCACCCACCCCAAACCCCACCCCATGGTAACCTGTCACTTCTCAGTGTCTATGAGTCTGTTGATGCTTTGTTTATATTGTTTTGTTTTGTTTTTAGATTCCACAAACAATGAGACATCCAGATGAGCTGCCTTCCAAACAAGTTAGAGAATTATGCCACAGTGTTTGCCGTGACTTCATCCACACTTCTCCCCTATTCCAAGGCCCCCAAAACCCAGTCCATGACCCAGTCCTACCTCCTAGAAGTCCCTCTTGTGTCCACCTCATCCCCCACCCACACTGCTACCACAGCCTTCCTGGACAACAGCGTGCCCTCCTCACACTTCCCACCAACTCTTTCCAGACCCATTCTCCACCCCTACAGCCTGAGCAACCTTCTTAAAATCCAAATCTCATCATGCAATTTCCTGACTGAAACTGTTAAATGTTGCTCCATTTCTCCATGGGATGAGCATCAGGTTCTTGCCTGATTCATGCAACCTATGGAGCTTTGTGCCTGCTGCCATGTCCAGCCTCATGTCCCATCAGCTCCCCAAACAGCTCCAGCCTCCTCTACCATGAGTCACTGCCTGAGATTCCCTGTCTACTCAAGACAGCATTCTTTTCCTCCCCTGCTGCCAAAGAGCCCACTTTGCCGGACAAGGCTTGGCGGGATCCCCTCTTCTGAGCTCCCATAGCACCCTGTGCTCACCATTTTCATTGCAATGCTCACTTGTTCAGAGCTCCCAGAAGATACCAATTATGTCTTATTCATCATTATAGTCCCAAGGCTAAATTGAATGGCTTGTAATAGATAACTCAACTATATTTAAGGAGCGTGTTTTGTCTATCCAGAACTTCTCCTAACTTCTGCACCTGACACCTCTTGTTTTTGAGAATTGCTCCTTCCCCTCTTCAGCCAAGGGGGTTTCATAGGCTCCTGTTCATGAAACCTGGTTGCATCTCATCTCTCACCAAGCCAAGCCAAGCCAAGCCAATCATTGGTCTTCTATTGGGGATTTTTCAAACTGGAATTCAAGAAAGGTCTGATCTTTCTGTGATAATAAAACTGAGAAGTGTGTGGATGTCAGATCAGTAAAAGGTGGATGGGAACAAAAGGCCACACACAGAACAGCTGAGCTGAGAGTTGTCAAGGGGACACAGTCATCACTTGACCCTATAGTCCAGCCATGTCTAAGGCCTGACACACACCAGCCCTTTACCTGGTTATAAAATCTCCTCATAACTTTCCCTTTTCTCAAGTTAGTTTGTGTTGGTTTCTATCCCAGAAATTAATTAAGAGTCCTAATTTTAAAAATCTTCCTTAGATTTTCAGCTCCTTTGTGTCAGGAGTAACCTTAACACATCTTTGTCTCCAGTGACCACACAGTGCCTGGCAGAAGGTCAGAACCTGTAGCAATGGGGAGGCCTGAGTCTGCCCCAGCTGTCATCTGACTCCCTGTGTTTGTCTCTAGCTATGTCCTGGTGAGAAACATTTCCTACTCCCTCCTATATCTATTGCATGTAGACAAGCTATATAACAACAGAGATGGAGGCCAGGGACAAAGAGGTTGGCAGTCCCCCTTCATTTTATGTATAAATATAAAATGTCTAGGGAAAGAGAAGGTTTGATTAACATTTTAACCAAATCCAAGCTACTATAAAGTGAAAGAGAAATTCACTGTATTCAAATAAATATGTGCTAAGTTCAGTTTTTGAAAATTTTAAACCTTCCAATGAGCTACCTTGCCAATGAGACTTAAAGTTTCTTGTGGCATAAACTGTCTTTATTTCAGTGTCTGCCTCACAGAATCCAGCTCAAGGCTGGGCGTGAAGCTGGTGATTTAGAATGGGAATGAGTGAGGGAAGGAGTCTGTAAATGCAATGTCTCAAGCTATTTTGCTCCAGAATTAAAAAGAACTTTGTAACTACAGTGCAGACGTTTTTCCCTCCTAGATGGAGTTGACGTACTTAACCTTATCCTCAAACCTGATTCCATGGCCTAGAGCTGTGTGAGGTGTTACCACTCTCTCTCCAGGGTGTTTCTCAGCCTCCTGACCTGTGTGTGTTGTCTCTGATTTGTCCCAGATCAGTCTGAATTTAAAAGTTCAAGTTCTCACTGCTTTCCATGAGAAATACCATCACTTCCAGCATTTCATGCTTTTTGGAGACTTTACTGAGATTTACAGGGAAAACTCACAACACAGAGCACATCACATCCACCCCTTCACTGCTTCTCTTGCCCTTTAACATTTCTGTCCCCACTTCCTTTCCAGACTAACAAATTCTTCCCCTTCAGTCATGCAAAACATTTCTGCTCATGTCCAGGTCCTTTAGGGTCCCATGTCCTCTCTAATCTTAGAAACTTATCAAAATATCCCTGCCACACATACCCAGTGGCCTCTCCAGAAAGAATAATGGTGAATGAATAATTCTCCATTATATGATATGGTTACTCAAAAATTCCAATAGAAATTTAGAATTTCCCAAGAAAATATTCCTTATTTTATTGTTCTTATTGTTTATTTATTAATGTTATTGAGGTATAGTTGACACACAATATTATATTGGATTCAAGTATACCACACGATGATTGAACAGTGGGTAACATCATTATATCCTCACCCCAACTAGTGCAGTTACTATCTGTCAACATAACAAGATGTTACAGAATCGTTAACTATATTCTCCATGATGCTCTTCCATTCCAATTTATAATTATGATTGAGATTTTGGTGTCCCTTTACTCCCCTCACCCTCCCAACCCTCTCCCTTTCCCGCTCCCCCAAGATAACCACCAGTCACTTCTCAGTGTCTTTGAGTCTACTGATGCTCTGTTCATTTTGCTTTGCTTTGTTTTTAGATTCCACAAATAAGTGAAATCAAATGGTATTCGTCTTTCTCCACTTGGCTTATTCACTTAGCATAATACCCTTAAGATCCATCCATGCTGTTGAAAATGAAAGGATTTCCTTTTTTTTAATGACTGAATATTCCATTATGTATATGTACCACATCTTGTTTATCCATTCATCTATTGATGGACACTTTAATTACTTCCCTATATTGGCTATTGTAAATAATGCAGCAATAAACATAAGGGTATATATATCTTTTTGAATCAGAGATTTTGTTTTCTTCAGGTAAATTCCTAGAAGTGGAATTACTGGGTCATATGGTATCTCTAAGTTTTTGTTTGTTGAGGAACCTCCCTACTGCTATCCATAATGTTTGCACCAATTTTCATTCCCACCAACAGCATAGGAGGGTTCCTTTCTCTGCATCTTCACCAACACTTGTTATTTATTGTCTTTTGGACAGTGGCTATTCTAATTGGTGTGAGGTGATATTTCATAGTGGTTCTGATTTTCATTTCCCTGATAATTAGCTAGTGGAGCATCTTTTCATGTGTCTGTTGGCCATCAGTATTTCTTCTTTGGAAAAATGTGTGTTCAGGTCCTCTGCCCATTTTTTAATCAGGTCGTTTGCTTTTTTGGTGTTGAGGCAAACTTTCCCAGGGTATTCACAGACTGAACAAAATATTCATGGAGGAAAGAACAACAGAACTAGAACCAGTAACTAAAAATATTTTTATGTTAATTGCAATTAAAGTGAACTCCACAAGATGAAAAGTTACCAAACACAAGTTAATCTGGATGGAAATGAACCTTTTAGCACATAGTAGCTCTCAAGTATCTGCTTCAGAATTCTCAACAGGGAGGTATACCCCAAAGAGGTATTGAGATAGATGCTTCTAATCAGTACATGCAGTTCTTAAGTAACAACAGACACAAGCAGGGTGGCATACCATGCTCAAATTGGGCCTGCTATTTGTCTAGAGGCAATCAAAATAGGCCTGCCCTGATGAGAATGTCCTGAACCCAGTGATGGCAAAAGCAATCTTAGTGATTTTTACTCAGAATAAAGAAGTCAGATTTCCCCTAGGTAGCAGTCAAGAAAGCATATGTGGCCAACTTGGAAATAATGTGTTGCTATCTGCCCAGCATCCATGGGTATTCACTTTCTTTTGGTATTTAAAAACCAATTTTGAAAAATAATTATTCAGTGTTTCTTGGTTTCAACCCTATTTTTTTCCATAAAGAAGTCTGTATCATTGAGTTTCAAACATCCCAGTCCTTTCTTAGAATTACTTAGCTCATGAATCCTGCTGTGAAGCTTTGGTGAGTACTGATCTACTGAGTGCCAAAGATGGCAGGACTCTATGAAACCATAGAAGATAAGATTAAATGCATGTGTGTGTGTGAATGTACAGGCATATGCACACCGAAGTATTGTGTGCCAGGCACTTTAATGTGTTTTGTGTAATTTCCACCCATGGAGTTTACAGCTTATCAAGCATACATATAAAATTATGAGTTAAAAAATGCACAATATATACCTAAAGAAAGTTCCACACATAGGGCTTGGGGGTCCAGAGGCTAGAAACATCTGGCTGGGTAAACAAGGGACAGCTTTATGTAGGAGATGGCATTGTATGTATTGCCTGTCTCACTTCTCTTGCTATGTATTTGTTGAAAGAATCCCAACAGAGCCTGAAGGGGGTTGTAGACCCTGGTTGTATCTGATAAACTGATGGTTCCTCCAGGTATCTATTTGCATGAGTTGATATCATAAAATGAATAAGGCTTGAAGCAAGACATTTCACATTCAGATCCCTGGGGGTAGCATAAGTAGATTCAGGGAAAGGAAGAGCTCAGCATTGCCCACAGGGATAACATCTACTGGGAGAGGCTCTGCAGGGAGAAGATGAGAGATTGTTTCCATGAGGGGTTTTATGAGGTGTAAGGCACAAGTAGCCATGCTTTGAGACCCAGGAGGCAAAGCATAAAACACAGACTCCTTCTCCTCCTTTTTGTGGAAACTGGTACCTCAAAGGAACAGGTGCAGGACAGGGGAATAACGTTTTCACAGAGGCTGCCAGCAAAGAGCACTGCAGACATCAGTGATTCAAATGGATAAGTCCTGGAATGTGGGCTCTGTCACCATGAGTGGTGCAGTTGAGGGTGGAGGTGATGAGAGGCTGCATATGGCTTAGCTGCTGTCCAGACCTGCCAGGTTCTGCACCGGTGACCATCCTGATGATTCAGACAGAAGGCTTTGCCCTTCCAGAGCCACAAAAAAATGTAGAAACTGGCATGCAGGCTCATTTCTGTGCCTCTTCCCAGGAAATCAGATACTCAGGATGGGGGAGAGGCTTCTCAAGCTCAGATCAATCTTCTCTAAAAATGTGTAAATCTACAGTAATGTTTAGAAAGTTAGGAACAAATGAAAGCACCAAAAACAAAACAAAGCCATCAGATTCATAACTGGATTCTATGAAGTTAACAAAAAGCAAACTTAGTGGGAAGCTGTTTCATAGTCTTGAATTCTCACAAATGTCTACTTTAAAATACTACAGTTCCTTATATGACCACCATATAAATCCATCCCAACCTGTTAGGTAGAAAGACAAAAATGAGCAGGATGAAAAGGAGAAAAGGCTCCCAAAAGATGACTAATGGAGTTGATCAGATAGAGCCAGAAAACCAGAAATGACTCAGAGAGTTAATCAGATGAAGAAGGCACAGTGTCCAAGAGTGACTCAGGAAATGTCCAGCATCCCCCCAAATAAGAAACATCAGAAGTACAGGCACAGCACAGCCCCTGTCCCCATTTCACCAAACAGAACAAGCCTAGAGAGCTGACAGCTGTCAATCACACCCTGCCAAAACCACATAAAAGAAGCCTCAGAATGAGCATCCACACCTGCCTGTCTTATCTTATTTGTGTTGTGCCCAAAGTCGTGAATCCCAGAAGACCACCAAGGAGCCAACACCAAAGCAAAAGCAAAGAGCCTTTATTCGAGCTAGCTCGAGCTCAATCTCTCATCTACACCAACGCAGTGGCAAGATGCCAGAGAAAGAGAGCACGTTTTCCCCAGAACAAAGGTTTTATGGGTTTCCAGGGCGGTTTGGGGGGGTGATGGCCATGGCTCTGGCTGATTGGCTGGGCCTGGGGATAGTTGGGGGGCGTGATGAGTCATGGCTTTGGTCAGTTGGCAGGGTCTAGGGGTGGTGGGTGTACTTCTTGCTGACTGGAGAGAGACTAAGCTCCGATTGTCTGAAATAGGATCTGGGAGCTTGCCCTTTTATTCCCCCATTTCTCTGGATCCTAAGGGACCCAATCATGGATCTAATAAGATTTTGCAGTTGTAAGGAGATAAAGGCTGATACTGTTGTCTTAGCACTATTAGCTTGACTGTATTAATTCTATCTTTAATAAGTTATCAGATAAGCAGGAGTAACAAGATTACTAGGGGCTTGTATTGAGCACGGAGGACTATCAGTTGGATGGCCCCCATGTGGTCTCTGACAATCTGGACCAGCCTGTTGATGATACAGGGCCTAAGGGTTAGTAAAAGGAGTAGGATGGCAAGGGGTCCTTGATTAAAGATAATCTCCTGCCTTGATTTCTCTCTGGGACACTGGCGCCTTGGTCCGGGCGCACATTAAAAGACTGCGTGCCCAGCCTCTAAGGTGGGCTGAGATATTGTATATTTGCTAAAGAATCCTGCCTTTTACTATGCCATCTATAGCTGGGTCTGCATGCTAAGTCAATTGCTCAGCTTGCAAAATTACTTAGATCAGAAGGAGGAAAGACAGCACATAGGCCTGGGCTTTTTAGTATCCTAAGTGATTAGCATAATAAAACATGTGCTACTCTTCTTTATCTGGGGAACATTAACTGATCTCACTGAAGAATGATTCTAGAGCTTAATGTTCAACATAGATTTAGTAGAAGGGGAGTTTCCAGCATGTAGTTACGTTGCTCTGATTGCAAATATCCTGCCTTGCTTTCTTCAGAGGCTCTCACTTTATTCTGTCTAAGCCTATGGTCCCTGTCTCATTTCTCCTCTACAGATAAGAGACTCTAGCTGCTGCTAGGGTAAAGGGGCGATGACCGCTCTGGCTGTTTCGTGCTGAGAAGGGGGCACAGTAAAGGGTGCAGCTAGGTCTCCATCACTGGTCAGTTGAGAGGGCTTCAGAAGGTTGGCACTTCTATTCTGGGTTTCATTTCTATTACTATTTGCATTGTATTGAGCAATGAGAAAAAATTCCTCTGACATGTTCCAGGGGCCCTCTGGAAAATATCAGAGTTAACTAGAGGTAAAAGCACCTTTTTGCATTTGATTTTTTTTTTTTTGGCACTTGCTTAAATAGGATTATAGGTTGCTATGAAGCAATACTTATATATTTAACCAGAATGACAACAAAATATTTCAAAGGCAAATAAAGGTTACACAGTTGTTAACAAACTAAACAAACAAACAAAAAGTTTTGTGGCTTCTAGGCAAGATAAAACAAATTGTGTTATTAGGTTAAGTAGCAACATGTGGAGTTGGATTTTCTATTCTGGAAGGACAAACTTGACAAGATTAAGAATGCATGGCTGAGTATGAGAACTAGAAATATGAAGACTCTAATTGAGAATCATAGTCAGGTATTATGGGGAAACTAGAATTCTGGATATTAGGATTTAGTATAGATAAGACAGCATTATTGAAACAATACTTTTCTCTAAAATCACCCTTATTTTTATTAGAATTAGCCAGATTAAGAAAATAATGAATAGTTGGCTTGATTATTTGCATAAGTGCAGCAAGAAGAGCAATTGATTACATAGGCTCTTTTAAATGTGCTTTGCTGGAACTTCTTGTAAGGAATTTCAGATTGGACTCTCAAAGGCCTCTTGAGGCCAGACAGCCAAGCCAGACTTGCCATCTTGCAGGTTGTGCCTGCAGTACCTGTAGGTTTGGGTGAATTCTTTTCTTCTCGAGGTCCCTGAAACATCTTGAAGTTCCTGAACCTGCCAGGAAGTGACCTTCCTTACTCACCTGGTAAGGCTGCTAGGAACCCTGTAAGCAAGATACCAGGCCAGTTCTTCCAAGGGGCTTTGTTGGCTTTATAAAGTCAACCTTAGTTCCTTAAAGCTGTCCATATCTGAGTTTATGCACAGGTCTCTCAGGTATGACATTCCAGTCAAAGCCTTGGTAGTATAACCTCTGTTTTTAATTGGTCCTCTTACAAGGAATGCAGGTTCTTATTGAACTTATGCAAATAAACATACTGCCATGAAACATAAAAATAGTCACTGAGAGTTTTTAAATTATGGAGGGATTAGGTAGAGAGAAAGACAAAGTTTCAATTCTGCTTATAAATACAGTCATTTACTAAACTGTTGTCAGCTTAAGAGAAAAAGCTTAAAACACTTTATCAACAACATTTGAAATAAAAAGGCACAAAATCATTTTCTTTAGTTTATGTAATCTTATGTAACTAATACCTGTTCTGCTGAAATCTAGTTCTTTACTAGTTTAGGAATAATAAAACTGACTATAAATGACAAAAGACTTACAAATGACAATGGTTAAAGACTTGATGAGAACTTACTGTAAGAGTTGATATAAGAAAATTTAGATATTTCTGTAACACAAAACATTCAGTAACAAAGTTTAGCATCATTCTCTTTGACAGTGCTTTCCTGGTAAATATATATATATATATATATATCAGATAAATAAGCCAAATTAGTCAAATACTTTCTCCAATGAGAAAAAATTCCTCTGACATGTTCCAGGGGCCCTCTGGAAAATATCAGAGTTAACTAGAGGTAAAAGCACCTTTTTGCATTTGATTTTTTTTTTTGGCACTTGCTTAAATAGGATTATAGGTTGCTATGAAGCAATACTTATCTATTTAACCAGAATGACAACAAAATATTTCAAAGGCAAATAAAGGTTACACAGTTGTTAACAAACTTTAGCTTTTAGTCTTTTTAATATTAAGATTTCATTTTTTAAAAATATTCCAGCAACTCACTGAGCCTTTAAGCATGAAAAACTGCTTTGATAAAACAATTAGAGAACCTTTCGCAATCTTTCAACATTAAGAGCAGACTAACAGTTAAAGAAAACTTTGTTTTTTTAACTGGAAACAAAATTCTAATTTTGCTGTGTACTTGATACCAAGACTCAATTGCTTTAATTTCACATAGCACGACTATATCTGTAAGAATATAGTAATTTATTCTTCATTTGCCCCATGGTCCCAAGCACATAAGCCGGTGAGAATTATGCCTGGGGCTTGCCTGGGTTTATCCAGCCTTATCTCTAAACATCCTGACCCTCCCCCAAAGCAACAGGCTGAGCGGATCCGCCACAACAAAAGGCACCACGCTGCTGCTCCACACTGCTCTCTCTCTGTCTCTGTCTCTCTGTCCCCCTTTAAATAAATAGCTGTACTTTAGAACAAAGTTACTTTCTTTTATCAAAAAACACATTCTTTAGCATGCAGATGAGTTTTCATTCTTTATACTTTCTCTTATTAAAACATACATCTTTTAGCAGAGAAATGTTTTCCTTATTTAAGTTTTCATTAGAACTTAAAATCATTTGATACTTTAACTTTCAGTGAACGCTGAAAAATAGGCCACTGTAAACTGTTACACTAGCATTCTTCAGATTGATACATCTATGAACATATATTATCATTTTTGGAAATGTGCTTTATAACACAATTTCTCATTAGGCACAAAATATGTCTATATAACTTAGCAATCTTTAAAAATTTTGGTTACCACAAAAATTCTCAGGCTGTTTGCATATATATACACTGTTATACATTAATACAGTATTATTATTAAGATGTTTATTTGCTACACTTGTTTACTTATTTTTAGCAACCAGGCTAGATTACTTAGAAAACTTTTACTAAACATTAGACAAAGTCAAGCTTTTCTTTAAGCATCTTCTTGAAATGTTTAACAGGTAACATCAACTTAAATGACTTTAAGTAAACGTTGGCAGCTGATAACTATAAGGACATGCATGCCTCAGCCAAACCCAAATTAGCATTAATGCTTAACATTTTTTATCAGATTTTCTGGAAGTTTTAGAATGCCCAATTTTCACAAGTGCTTGTCTTTAAATCAATTTCATTAATACCATCTGGAGGTAGAAAGATATTTTCATTTACACACTTAGACACACAAACATACAGACTGAGACATAATGATAAGGTTCCCTCTGGCAGCCATCCGACATTGAAAACTGGCTACTCACTAGAACAAAAAGTCTGCCACTGACCCTTCTGGACTTCCACACTGAGGTTGTAAAAGAGTGGTTGGATTGAATGTTCCCTCCTGCAGCCAGCCAATGTTAAAGGACGGCCACTCGGAGGTGCAGAAAACACGAAATTTTCCCTGACGTCCGTGCTCAAATTGTGAGCTCTCTCCCTAATGTCTGAGAAAAATGGTCTGTCATGAGAGACAAGGGGGTCATCTGAGTCTGTTCCATTTCTTCTGTCAACAAGACTAAGACAAACACGACAAACAACAAACAGGCGCCTACAGAGAAGAATCTGCCGCGGCCGCGGAGGCAAAACTGAAAGTAAGTTGAGGGCCTGTCGGACTGCAGCGGCAGCCGACTTTCCTCACAGATGAGGACTTCATCTCCAGACGGGGGCAAGGGACGTCTCCCAAGACCCCCGGTCGACGACCTGCCAGCATGTCCGCCTAAGTCAATGCTGACCCTGATACAGATTGGAGCTCCTACAGGCTTATACAGGCTTCAGGCTTGTTCGTGAACAAAGACAGTGAGAAACAGACGGACAAAGACAGACAGATAACTGAGAGCACTCACCAGCCGGCACAGGCCTCTCCGGGTCGGGGGTCCTGGGGGTCCTGGGGGTCTCTAGGATCCCGGACGAGCCCCCAAATGTTGTGCCAAAAGTCTCGAATCCCAGAAGACCACCGAGGAGCCAACACCAATGCAAAAGCAAAGAGCCTTTATTCGAGCTAGCTTGAACTCAATCTCTCATCTGCACCAATGCAGTGGCAAGATGCCAGAGAAAAAGCACATTTTCCCCAGAACAAAGGTTTTATGGGTTTCCAGGGCGGTTTGCGGGGTGGGGGTGATGGCCATGGCTCTGGCTGATTGGCTGGGCCTGGGGGTAGTTGGGGGGGTGATGAGTCGTGGCTTTGGTCAGTTGGCAGGGTCTAGGGGTGGTGGGTGTACTTCTTGCTGACTGGAGAGAGACTAAGCTTCGATTGGAGAGAGACTAATCTGGGAGCTTGCCCTTTCAATCTGTTACTCTATGCAGAGTGTATTAAAACTTACTTTGCTTTCTTGACTTTGGTCTCTCAGTCTCACTATATCTGACTTCCCTGTGACACTGAGCCAAGTCCTTTCCTTCCTAACAAATCTACTTTGGGGCCATTCTTATTAGCATCTCCAACAAATTTATGTGAACCAAACACATGCCAGCCACTAAGTGGGCCAGAGGAAAATCAGCCAGGCAGGCAAGTTAGAGGAGATGCAACTGAAGGTTCTTGTTCATGATTAGGGATGCGAGTCAGGCAGAAGCCTCTGCATCACCATTAACCTCATTTAGAGGATTGCAGTTTATGCAGGGATGGTCTCCAAAGAGCTTTAGCCAGTGGCTCTGGAACTCTATGGACCTAACCTTGCCTCGCATCTTTCCTCCTCGCATCTTTCCTCATCAGGTTTTTGCTCTGCCTCTGCCATTTCTGGAAATGTCAAGTACTTCCCTGGAGAACACATTCAAGTCTTGCCATTAGAAACCTGAATTTGCTTTTAAAAGTCTGCTTGATTTCCAGACACTAGAAGAGAGAATTGGGCCTGATGGATTTATCAGCCCCCAGCTCTCCAGGATGTCACCACTTCCGCATTTCTGGAAGTAATGCTGATAGAAATCACCTTCCATACCATCACAGTTTTCCAAAAGAAAGCAGGATCCTCTGGCTCTGCCACACTCCTATATATTCATGAGGGAAGAAGAAAGAATAAAAGCATTTCTGCTCCTGTTTTTTTCTCTTCCCTTCTTACCACCCCCTCAAACCATATAAGCTCTACAATGAAAAAATAAAGCAGAATGTGGGTCACCACCCAGAGGAGTCAGCTTCATCTCATCAAGGAAGTCTCTAAACACCAAGACCTTCTCCTGGGGAGAGGCAGCAGGGTGGGTGGAAATGCTCTGGCAGGAATCAAGAATGCAGCCTCTGGGGACACACGGAGGAGGCCACACAGAAAGTGAATGTCCGAGAAGCCTTCATCACATGCCCTTTTCAAGGCTCGGCTGCTGTCCCTTGGTTTGTCCCTTTTACAGAAAGGGAGATCAGGAGGAAGAATAAGACAGTTGAAAGGGACAAGAAGGTTAAGGAAAATGGCTTAACTGAAGATACAGGCTCTAGCTTTGATCTACAGCTTCCTTATTTACACAGCCCATTATCTATTCCCATCCCCTGAGGTGATTTCAGCACCTTTGGCTATCATTTTCCCTCCTGACCCTGTCCTCATTTCAGCTCTGGGATGTCTGAAGCAAAGTCTCTTCAAGGCTGAATCTCTCCACCTCTTCTTTCCCCTAATCTACCTTCCCATCAGGTATACACTCTGAAATGGTCCTCCTTGAACAGCTACACTTCTCAGTTCTCTCTAGAGGGACATTAACTATTTTGTTTCCCCAGCACCATCTGTCCTAAGTGGCCTCATTTATGAGGATGAAGAACCGTCCAATTTTTAGAAAAACGATTCCTTTCCTAAATCTAGGTGTGTAATCAGAGTGAGAGCTGTTATCTTTTTTGGGGGATAGGCACCTTTCCTAAGCCAAGATAAATACTGTATACCCACACCTGTAATGGTGATTGGTCTGGGGGTGGAGCTATGGCACAAGGCAGGCCAATCAGAATGCTTTCATTTGGATTTCTAGTTGGAACTGATGGAAGAAGGTCCTTTTCCACTCTGGAAATGAAGTGTGAAGTAAAGACCAATCAGATGAGAAAAAGCAATGGCTATTCAGAGCTTTTCTAGCAAGGGAGTCAGCCACCATCACTTGTGTTTTGGGAGAGATTTCAAAGGTAGGCAGAGTAGTGGGAAAGCTTTATTGTGGAAAAGGGGAAGGATTCAGGTGTGCCTTGACTGGAGGCTGTTGACATGGGCAAATTGTAGGCAGGCTAAGTAGAAGCAGGACATCCTGTGTGATTGGTTAGGGGTACATATTTGGCTTTATGTGATTAATCTTAAGTTGGAAGTGGGAACAAAAATTAGAGAAGCTGTCAGTTGTTAACCAAGTTCTGGCCATTTTAGCTTCCAGGATTGTTACTGTGATAGCCCTCTGACTTCCCACAAGTCTGACTTAACAGCAGCATACTTCCTAGAGAGTTGTGTCAGAGTTCTGTTTTTATATTTGGTCTGGGCATTGTCCATTTGTACACTCAGTCACTCAGTAGTTACAATGGGTAGAGCTTAGAGCTGCCTTTGGCCAGGTTTCCTGTCTGGTCCAAAATTCACTAGAAAGAAAGAGATCAACTTGCAGAGAAAAGCAAGAATGAAAGGCCAACGAGCCTTAGTCCCAGGATAGCTGCATCCCTAACTCCCTTTGTGGTTTGCTGAATGAATCCATTATTTGACTAAGAGCCAATACATTCCCATTTTCTACTCTGATAATTTGAGTTAGATTGCAACAAAGAGTGTCCTGTCCTGTACACTCCCTGGTAGTGACTCCCCAGTCAACTATCCCAGAGCCCTCTCTCAGTCCTCACACCCTTCAAAACCCCTGGCAATCTAATGCTATTAATCACACACTTGTTCCATGAATTACCTTGGTAGTTTTCTTTCTTCCCCTTTCCAGCCCCTCTGGCTATGAATCACTCTCCTGTGTTCTTTTAATGACCCTCCCTACCCAAACACCCTTCCACCACCTGGCTTCAGCTGGCCTCAGCAGAAAGTTCAGAAAGATGCTAGAGTATTTCATGAATATTTCTATCACAAATATCTTCTTTTCAAATTTTACCTTCTAGGATATACTAGGTCATATTTTCCAAAAGCAAAGAATGAGGAGGGAATTCTTGTATAAGTGACTTATTGAGAGATGTTTTCAGAAGAGATTGTTAGGAAATGAGAGAAGGAGAAGCAAAGTGATGTTGTGTTTTTGGAGAAGTCTATCTTTAGCACTCTGATTCTATGGGGTGCTCTAGAGTGGGAAACTGTGCAACAGATGTTGGCTAGATCTGTCCCTGTAAGAAGTGGTGGGAGGGGTGCTGCCAAAGCCCCACACATAATCAGGCAAGACAGTTCCCTTTAGCTGAGGATAATTCTCTTAAAGAGGGTATAGGTGTGAACTACCATAGGCCAACACCCACCTCAGATGGGGAATGGGTGCACTGGCCAGATTAGAGGGTTCTTCGAGAGACACCAACAGTACCTGTTATGCAGAGAGATCTGTCCCTGAGCTAAGGCAGAGGGGCAGGATCTTCCAGCACAGCCATGGTCACTGGAAACCTGCCATTGTGCAACAGTGGTTCTGCATGTCTCCAACATCCATCAATAGGCATTAATGAAATGTGCTGTGCCCAGGCACTGCACCCAAATCTGGGGACACAGCAGTGAATGGCTCAGGTTGCATCACAGAGACATAGAAATCACTATGCACAGGAAACCCCAGTAGAAACTTCAAGACTTGACAGTAGAATATGATGGTTAAGAGCATACATGCATGATCTCTGGAGTCCTGGGTCCTTGTAGTGCCTTCTCTCCTAGCTACTTGACCTCAGGCAAGTACTTCAACATTTTAAAGATTCTGTTTCATCATGGAGGGAAAAAATGACTCCCACTAACTTTATAACGTGTGTGTGTGTGTGTGTGTGTGTGTGTGTGTGTAAGGATTAAACCAGATAATGCAGGTAAAGTAATTAGCACAGGACTTGGCCCAGGGTACTTTTCTCAGTAATATCAAATAATAATAATAAGTTTTCATCATTGCCACAGCATTGGTTAGGACTTGCAGGAAAAAAGATCCTTAATGATATTCTTATTCATTTGTTCATATTCAAATATTAATATTTTAGTTTCAATGCATTAAATGAGCAGCTGGCATCATGCTGGGCCTGCAGTCATGATGGAGGTGAAAAGCAGTGATGCCTTAACTCAGGACCCAGGGCAAAGTATCCGATTCCTCCGCTTCTTCCTAATACCCCCTTTGAGTCTGCCATCATCAGATAGTTCTCCTTTCTTTTACTAGGTCACCAGCAACTTTGGAGACTCTCCAGCAGTTTCCCTTAAACATAATTTCAGTTTCCAGGAAGAGAGACTGAAATGGACCCCTAGAATAACCACTCTGATCCAGCACTTCTAGTATAAAAATGGAGACAGAGAGGGGCTCTCTGTGTTCCCAACTAGGTCTGAAACTGCTCACAGACTGGCATGGGCACTACTCCCTGCATCTTCAGAAAGTATCTGGAGGGAAAAAATACTCCTCCTCTACACACACACACACACACACACACACACACACGCATGCCAGATAAACCTTTTTTTTTCTCAAAGACTAGGGAGCTTTCTGGCCCCAGGTTTGGCTGCCCAAACTGCTCACAACTTCTCTGAAGATTTACATAATCTCATCCATTAGATGCATTAACATTTTAATGAGTGTCAGCATCAAGCAGTAATCTCCAGAATTTCTGGCAAAAATGCAGGAGAAATCTTAATTCATTCAACATCACTTAAAATAAATAGCACAGAAACATTGTGACCAGATGCTCAGATTCCATTTCCCCCATCCAAATGGGCAGAATGGGATTTCTATAACCTCTGGATTGCAGTGCCTCCAGGAAAAGGCTCCAGAGAGAATACAACCCTTTGTTAAAAGCCTCAAGGAGCCCAAGCCTGTAAAATAGGCAAACATTGACAAACTACAGCAGGAAAAATGAAACACAAACAGGAAGTGGGTATTCCATCAAGCAGTGATGCCAAAGCCCAGGGATGCATTGCCTTAGCCCTGTCTCATAAGTCCAACAGAAAGTTCATTGCTTTGCAGGAAAGATCTGTTTGCACAGTCTAATCATTCACATGACCACTTAAATCCAAATCCAACTCACCAGTAATTTCACACTTCTATCAAATGTGACAGACAGATTTGTTTCCAGCTCCCCATAGATGGAATGGTCTGCTTTGCAACTGAATAGACAACAAAGGAGATCAGGATTAAGGGGCACCAGAAAAATGAAAATACTTTCTAACTTTCCAGTGTCCAAGCTAAATATTAACTTTCTGGCTGGTTACTCCTCAATTAAACATTTGAAAGCAGAAAAGCTGGCATGCAGCCATACTCAGGCCATGCTGGATTCATGCAGTTCATAAGGGTGTCCCAGCCAGCCCTAAAGGGTCCAGAGATTCCTAATCAACATCCTCCCACGCAGGTCTGAGCAGGGCTTTCATTTCGGAGGGTCCTAATAAATTACTAGGATTATACATTCTTTTCTAAATATATCAGAGGAGTCCTCCCTTGGGTCTTCTGCACCATCATTCTTTCTTTCCAAATGGAAATTTAAATTTTTTTTAAAAAGTCAATCTACCTAGAATTCCCAGCACAGATTTATTTTGACTGACACTAAGCACATTAGCATTGATAGCCTAGCTTTGTCTGAAATCCCCATCTGTTTTCAAGCAAGGAAAAGCAAGGAAAAGCAAGGAAAATCTTTACATCTTTAAGAGACCTGAAGCTAAAATACGAATTACAGCTTTGGGGACATCTATTCCCATCTAGACGCACAAAAGAAACTAATACATAACATATTGAAAACTGATGCTCTTCAAACTTTCTTCTCTTGACACAATATGTGATCCTTGGCCTCCCTCCAGGTTTAGGGCAGGTGTAATGGGGTAGAGATAGCTGCCTTGTGCAATGTCAATATCAATTTAGACCATCCACTATTCCTTATTTATTCTTATCATTGATTCTGCAACTTTTTGCCCATGTCGTGCAGTTACATTCTTTCTAATATGAAAAGTCCTTAAGGATTTATAGACATTTTCTCATGCTATAACAAATTACCATTCTTGTTAGAATTTTGGTAACAACACCCAGTGGAAAATGTTACCAAAAAAATGAAGGTTCTATCAAAGTGATCCCTGGCTGCTGAGATGGAAATGAACATGAGTCATTTTTAGTTATAGTCAAAATGAAAAAGTTAAGTTGCAAGCACATCTCAGACTAAGATAAAAACAAATCTAAGTTCCTTTCTGTGCTGCCAGCTATTAAAGATTAAACCTTGAGGAGAAAAGGGAGCAAATATAAATGGGAGTTTGTTATACTACATGCTCTCTACATTTGTCTACACTATCTACAAAGGAGTATGATTTACTTTTCAGTCAGTCTGGACCCCTGTCCTGGTCACTATATTCCAACTCAACTTTTATCTTAATATTAACATTTGTATATTAACACATATTCAGATGTTCTCCACACAGACTTATTATCTGGGATAGTTGGCTGAAATCATTTCTCGTTTCTTTCAGATGATCCCAAACCCTGAGGACTTGGGCACTGCCAAGCCAGATAGGAGTTAATAACAGGATTTAAAGGAGAAACACGTGTTTTCCATCACCACTATTGCCTCATCTTTCTCCACACTCTTGCTCTTCTTATAAGGGCCAGTTCCCTGTCTACTCCCTCCAGCAGACCTCCCCAGACAAGATTAGCCTCTCTGCCACTGTGGCTGCTGAGCCCGATCACAAGCCTTCTCATGGCTGGCCTTGAGTGGGGTTGCTTCTGAGAGCATCTGGAAGGCAGAGGCCAGATCTGATTCAGCTCGATTTCTTCCCAGGTCGTCCTAGTCCAATATGGCAAAATTAGCCATTAGTTATCTATATAGTTTTTGTGTTAATATTCAGTGTGCTCTGGACTGTCTTCCCCCCAAATTCATGTGTTGGAATCCTAATTCCCAATGTGACTGTATTAAGAGGCAGGGCCCTGGAGAGGTGATTTGGAAATGGGGATGGAGTTCCCATGAATGGGATTAGTGCCCTTATAAAGGAGGCTTCAGCAGGTGCTTCACCCCTTCCGCCATGTAAGAAGATGGCTGCTATGAAACAGAAAATAAGCTCTCATCAGACACCAAATCTGTAAGAAATACACTTCTGTTGTTTAAAAAATACTCAGTCTATGGTGTTTCATTAGAGCAGCCTAAACAGACTAAGACTAGTTGGAACCATATGAAATTGCCAATATTCAGCCATTTTTTACTTACAAAAATGGCAATTTCATATCATTTATTTTAATAGATGAATTAAACTATGTCAAAAAATAAAAAATGTCATCCATTTCTTTGAATGCTAACATCCTCACTCACCTAGAGTCAAATTTCTGTTGGAGTCCATGAAATTTCATATGTGCCCTGAGACTATCTGTCTTCTCCTTTATTTGCCTGAATAAGCTGCCCAGATAACCAAGGCTGTGGACTGACCAGCTGCCGCCAACCAGAATGCTATAAACAGATCACAATGGCAGAAGCTGCCTCAGGCTCCCACCACAGCTGCCTGTGCTCAATAGCTTCTTTTGCATGTTAGTGCAAAGGTACAAACCCTCCACTCTGCTGTTATTGCAAAAAAGCACAAGTTTCTCAATAAACTATATGTTCTGCTCATTTTCTATCTTCCTTCCATTTTTGAGGCCAAAGTGAAAGTACAAAAAAAAAAAGCCCTCTGGAAAAAGGCAATTTTCTTCATTATGAAAACAAGTTAGGTTTTCTCCCTATTTTTTATTATATTTAAAATGGTAGGTTGTTGTGACTTTTAATGTTATCATTACTAATCTATGACCTCATACATAGTACTTTATAAGACACTTTCAAATGTATCATTTCATTTGATTCCCAGTTAACTGTCTCAGGGATGCCTCTCTTCACCTTATAACTGAGGGAACTGAGACATTGAGAGTTTAAGTGACTTTCTGAGAGCAAACTTTCTGATTCCAGGGTTAGTGCCATCTTAGCTGGGCCACACTGTCTTTTCTGGGATGAGAATAAACACACTAGATATAGTCTTTGCATGAGCAGGGACCTATATTCACAAACTCAGTGCTCCCAGGGAATGAGCAGGTGCAGGTTTGAGAGAATAATATGGACCAGAGAGCACTGAGGTAAACATGGACACATGTTCTGCCTAAAGGCACAGCTGCCCCTTAACCTCAGCAAGTGTTACCACTAAGCTATGTGGACTCAATATCACCAGATCTGCTAAAATTCCAACAGAAGTCAGAAATCCAGATTTTTCTTAATGTAAAATTTTATGGTGCTTAAATGCTGACAGTTAATTTCTTAAACACACACACATTGTGAGCTGTAATGGTCTAGCTAAATACAACACTATTGTGTTTCAGAAGCTGCCCACAGTTTTCCATTGCTGTGGTAGCAAACATGGCCAATGTGTGTTATGTGAGTGTCCATGCCTCCACCCATATGGGACATGAACAACCAATCTCAGCACTTGCTTCCTGAGCTTAGATGCACCTTAATATTTCACTCTCTGGACCCACTGGAGACAGACCTATCTGACCTGTGAAATAATATTTGGTGAAGGCACCAAAGTAAAAGATATTGGCCATTCTTAGGGTCTCCAAATACAAATCGGTCATTTAAATGCCTAAGTACAGAGAAGATATTTCATAAATACAATGAAAAGGGAAAAGAGTAGGTAGGCAGCAGAACAAAAAGAAAAGAAAGGAAAATCTCTGAGTCACAAGAGTGGCTATAGTTTTGATTAAATTGTGATCATTAATGTATGTCTGAGGCCAAACTCCCACTCTAAGAGACACTTACCTTTAGCTAGTTCCAAATCATCTAATTGCATTTGGAAAAACAGTGAAAAGTGGGACATGTTTTGGTACAGAATTATAGCTATACTTTCTTTTTCCTATTTTTTTTTCTCTCTCTACAGCTTGTAAAACCTGGAGTCCCAGGCTCTATGAGACGGTCTTTCCCAGACCCAGCAAACTCGCAGGGAGGGCCTCAAAGGGTTTCACCTTCTGAATATAAGGCACAGTTGTGATTCAAAGATTCATACACCTACCATGACATAATTAGACACACAGATATGAAGAAATACTGTGCCCTGAACTTCTAGTGGCCACTTGGATCACTCTCTTAGTACTTGTTTCTAGAGGCTACAGGAAACTGGCCTTGGTGTGAATTCTACAAAAGAGGAAGTTCCAACTGGATTTCAAATTATAGTATTTATTTCAATCCCAGAAGCTATCTTAAAGCTCAGAAGGCTTCAAGAAAGCCTCAGAACAATGAGAGGTAATTTAGATATTTTTATTTTTTATTCATCCCTTCATTATTCTATTAAAATAGTACTTGAAAACTCATGCCAACAGAAATGTAATATAAACAGGTGAAATGGGCTGGTATGACACAATTTGTGCAAGTAAAGTGTATTCCCACATGTTCAGTGTGCCAATAAATAAATAGTCTCACTTCCATTTTCCTTAACATGTGGTTCTCACAATCTTCCCTTTACTTCTGATAGAAAGAAGGCTGCTTAGTTTGAGTTTCTTAAAAATAAAAATCTGAAAAAAGGGTTTGAAAATAAGTAGTTTCTTTGGGGAACAGTTCTAGGAGATTCTGTTCAGGGAGTGAGAAGATAGAACAAAACAGGAAGAAGGCCAATAAAGTGTGTATTATTAAGCATGATGAGCACCTGGGCTCAACCTGCTGGGGACTCTCTGGAAAACAAAATGGAGCATGCCCCAGAAAATTCCACCTGACAAAGTGGCTGGCCCTCCTACCCCTAAACTTCTTGTCTATTACCAGCAGTGGACCAATGCTGGAAGCATGAACTCTTTAGTTCTTCTGACTTGCCCTGCTGTAGCCATGACCAATAATAAGCAGCCCTGGGCATAAGAAAGGACTGCAGAGGGAAAATATGTAGGGGACAAAGAGCATCTGCTATAGATGCAATAAATAGTCCATTTTCCTCTTAACTCTCCTATTATAAAACCAAAAGAAAAAGTATGATATAAATGACCACCCGACATACCAAACAAGAGAGTATGTAGACTGGGATAAATGAGAGAGCCTGCCCAGTCCAGAGGGCAGTCAGAGGTTAGCTCCAGCTGAGAGCTGCCATGCAGGAGTACAGGCAAGATCTAGGTTTTCCAGATCTTTCCTTTTTCAAGAAATTTGGTAATCTGGCTGTTTTCAGGGAGCTTATGGAAGGCCTGGTGGGTGATGAAGACAGTTGCAGAATAATGTGGAATATAGCACATTCCTGCAACTATTATAAACAAAAGGCCACGGAGTCTGAAAAGGCATAAGATTTTAAAGAGAGAGATTAAGCTCTTCATTGCTAAATTTAAAGACACCCAAGCAATTCAAACTGACATTAAATGCTATTGTTCAACAAATGTGGCTGCTTACTACATGTAAGGCACATTACCATCAAATTCAAAATCAACTCAAAGAAGAGAATATTGGGCAGAAGAAAATTTAGCTCACATGGTAGGGGACAGAATACTTATCAAAACTGTGAGATAAGTAAAACTTGCCTTTGATACTTTGACATACCTCAAGTTCTTTCCTGAAGTCACTTTCATATCAGGAATGCAATCACATCATGGTTGAATCCCTATGATTCCAGAGCCTCCCTGGCCTAAAATGAGGTACCCAAAACCCCAATGTGTGCAAAGGAGTCAGACACTGGCTCAAAAGGGGTTGAATGAACCTCCAGGGATGCACAGGACAATCCACAGGAGAAAAACATTAGAAATGATTTTTTTTTAAATAAGCTTACTAATATTTAATACAGGAATGTCCCTGGATTTCTCTCCAAGATTATTTGTTACATGGATACATATCCCATGTGGTCCATACAGTACATTTAGAGAAGTGAGGGTCTCACAGATCAGAAGCAAGCATTCCTTCTGCAGATTTTTTGTCTTTGGTTAGTGAATTTGTGGATAGCAAAATCTCATTTTAATGAAATCAACACACACCAATGGACATGAGGCTTAAGAAGATTCCTACAGAGAAATTGTAAAATGGATATAATACTGGTGACATGAGCACAGGGGACCAACCAGGAAATGGGGTGATGGAACACCATCTCCTGGTTTGAGTTCTTTGTCAGCCACATATGAGGTTACAATCATGATTATCTAATTAGATTGGTCAAAAAAGCCACAATAAAAACAAAACAATCAATCAATAGATTTTGTATGTACTGTCATTAATGATAAGCTTCACCCTAAGGGTCAACTGTGCACTAAGATATCAACTAAAAATAGTACATATTATAATTTATAAATAAATATTGATATATGGGGGGCATGCTAACAGGCCTTATTAATGGGGTGTATGATGAAAACTCAGATATCACTAAACTAGATAGCTAAAGTTAATTGGAACAAATTAATTAATAAAGAGCTCTATAAAAGAAAAACACGTTTTTTAGGGTTATTTCATCATAAGCTCCAAAAGAGAATTAATTACACATATTTAACCTTTCAACCAAAATAGAAAAGAGAGAAAAATTTGGACTTTAAACTAACTATTGATCATCTCCTTATTTGTAAAAAAAAAAAAAAAGGAAGAAAAACAGACAAGCACATAAAAGCAGGATTTTCTCCAAGCTTCAAGCGTGTCCCTGAAAGTTGTCATAATAAAATTCACCTTCAACTATTTCATGAGCTTGGTAAGTTGCAAGCAGAGAAGCCATCCATGCTAGGCACCATTTTCTACATTGCTTTCCCCAGGTGCCTGACTTTTCAAAATACTGGCTTGAGGCAAAGGGGACAATTTGCTGCACAACAGGCTATGCTGTGCTAGAAAGAAGTCCCCCCTGCTCTAAGCTCTGGCTGCCTCTTTTGTACCACTGATTGGCTTTCTAATTGGCTCTCTAAGGCTGGTTAACTTTTCAGTTTGAATCATGCACACAAGTTCATCTGAGTGTTTGACAGCCAAATTCCTATGCCCAGTTTTCATAGCAGCTTAGAGCCGTATTATGCAAGTTTCTCTACTGAGCTGAGTGGAACTTAAAAATGACTTTTCACAAACAGGATTTCAGGTTTTTTTTTTTTACCTATTCAGTCCCTTTTGTCAGATTAATAGGAAAATGGCTTCCCATTCTTCTTCTATATTTGTACAATTTTTTTTCCATCTGCTGACGACTTACCTGTAAGTCAGCAAAGGCCAAGGATTACCTAATTTCAAAAAAATTATAAGAATAGTGTGTGTGCAAGTGTGAGCATTAGAGGTCTTAGTTTCTTTATTCTCAAACAAAAAAAGTTAAAAATTTCATCTCCTCAAGGGAATTTTTCCCAGAGTTACCCAACTATGAACAGAGGAGCTGGCTCAGGAGGTCTGGCCCATCAGTCTCCTCTCCTATCTGTTAATGGACCCACTCTAGCAGAGCCCAGAGAAGATACCCTGACAACTGGAGGCTCACAGGGATCATGCCATCATTATAATTTTCCAGTTCTCTAAAAGTCTGTTTTTGGCAACTTTCAGGGATTCTGAATTTATCACAATTAAGTGTTTGCTAAAATGCCATAGATTTCCATTGTTTCAAATCATTTGAAAAGAATTAGCAGGTGCTGGCCACATTCTGCAATTCGATTCTATGTCAAGTATGTTTTTTCCTTCTGCTTACTTTTGAAAACTCTTCCTTCAGAGAAGCAAAGTTCAAAACATACTCTGTACCAACATTACTCATTTCCCTGGGAGTCTCCGCCCTCTTCCTGCTACCTTTGAACTTCTCAAGTACCAGGATTATGTCTTGCTTATCTTTGTATCCATCATCTCTGGAAGTGACACTTGCCTGAGAAATGGTTGAAACAGGAATAAGTGGGTAAAATATTTGTTTCCATATCAGAATATCTTATTAAGTGCAGCATAGTAGGAGAGAGAAACACAGACTTGGAGTTCGTCCCAGCCTGGGCTCTGATGCTCACTAACTGCACACTTAGGCAGGCATCTTAACCTCTCTGGCTTACCGTTTCTTCATCTTTGAAATAAAGATTACAACAGTACTTACCTCACAAGGTTGTTATGGTAATTAAACAATAGCTTCCCATTAGTTTAGCTTCCTGTCCATCTCTGCCTTCCTACCTGACACCCACTTTTTGGAGAGGTGACTACAGGTCTGATAACTATAGCTAATGAAAGATTCATGGGACCAGTCCTAGGCAGACAGGCCACAAGACAGCAAGGGATTGGGAGAGAAAACATTTACTGCTCCCTTCTGCTCACCCTTTAAAGGCCTTGACCAATGGGCCTCTTTGCAAGTTGATGTGGAAATTGCCCAAGACTCTGCCCATTCCTGAGCTAGGCAGTGGACACATAGTGTAGACAAACAGAACAAGCCTGCAGCCATGGGGCATTCAGGTTTTACCCAGCACAACAAGCTGACCATCATTTGGCCACCACCTGGAAGTGGACCCCCAGGTCATGTCCTATACTGGAATTAATCACTGTGGCCAGAGAAACGTGGCTCGTCAGGCTGAATGAAGAGGAAGAGGTGTCTCTCCTCAGAACTGTGTCCTTTTACTAGAAGACAAGGGATGGCTGCTGTCTGTCCTGACCCAACTCTAAGGACCAGGTCTGAGTCATGCAAAGGGAAGCCTCAGGCAAAGGCTAAAGAAGCTGTCTTTGGAGAGGTCACCTATGCTGTGAGGCAGCCCTTCCTCTGATCTTGAGTTGGACAAACTGTGAACTCCAATGGCTCACCAATTATCTGTGGAGGGAAATGAGACTGGAGCTTTGAAAGCCAGGGCAGCAATCCCTTGAGTAATGCCCCAGAATTCTTCCCACAGGTACAGACAGGGCTTAGGGGGAGACTCTGGCTGCCCAGGAGGAAAGAAAAGATGGCAATGAGGGAGCTGGGTGTGAGCAGTCAGAAATCCTGGTGAGTCCCTGAAAATGCTAGCAACAAATAGAGCAGGATATTGAGTTCCCACATAAAACAGAAAGAGAAAAATACACTTGAATGTTTCATCCTGCTATCATCAATTCCTAAGGGGAGGGCTGTCTCTTACATATTTTTTTCTTGTTGCCTTACCTCCTGATGCCCAGGGCCTAGCTGTGTGACAGTGACTGCAGTGGTCATAGCTATCATTTACTATGCACTATGCATGTGTACTTTCTGTACATTGTCTTATTTAACTTTCTCTGCAGTCTAAAGTAGGTATTATTTTGTTGTTTTACTATAGATGCAGAAAGGGAGGCCTAGAAGAGTGAAGTGACTTTCTCAAGATAATCCAGCCAAGAGGCCACAGAACCAGCTTTCACTGCAGATCTGTTGACTTTGCAGTCTCTGCTCTCAGCTGCTACTGTGGCCTCTCCACAGAGCTACACAGAATCCCTGAAGTAACCCTCCCCTTAGCACAGTCTTAAAAAACATTTCCTTCATTTCCAGTAGGTGTGGCCTCCAAAAGAGGAAATATGAAAGAATGTGGGGCTCTCAAGAATGACAGAAATGACAATTCCTTGCTCAAGAAGGGAAGGACAATAGGCAGACACCACCACACAAGCAGTGCCCAAGCTGAGAAGCCTGTTGGGGAACTGCATGCCACCTCACTCGGTAGGACAAGGGAGAGCAGACATCCAGGGAGAGAACAAACGGTAATGCCAAGGGTAATCAGATTAACTCACTGGAAAGGGCCATTTCCAAGAATCAAAGACTTTCAAAAATAAAAGTTCCAACTGGACAGCAATTGTGGGGCATTGCACTTTACTAAAAAGGAATTATAACATGGCAGAGAGAAACATTTTTCTCCATCACATCCTTCAAATTTAAAACCACTATATTATAATGATTTATTCCATTTTCATGGGTGCAGTAATTATTGCACTAAATATAATGGGATCCATGTTAGACAGCAGAAAGAACTGCCTTGGTTCTAAGTGCTTATTAATGAACAATACTGCATAATCAGTTAAGGCCCAGGAAAGAACCATGGCAGCAGGTGATTAGTAGGCTGGTTGCTGGATCTAATTTTTGTTATTGGGTCAGTAAAAGCAGGAAGCATATATTTCCCAAGCAGGAGGGAAGGAAATTACAAATCTGATGAAAATAAATCACCTTTTGAGCTTTCAAGCCTTTTCAAAGGCTTTATTGTAGGAGACAGCCCTTTCTGCCTACTACTTGGCACGAGGTTATCGGGAGCCATTTGTAACACTCCCATTTTGTCTGTGAAAAGAAATTTTAATAGAAAAATCATTTGCCCATAAAATTATTTTCACCAATTCACATTCCACCAAAGGGCTGCATTATGACCATAAAACAATTTGTAAGTGGATTCATTTTACCCAATAAATCACTTTACATTATGTTGTGAACAGAATGAGTAAAGTAAGTTAGCATTTTGTTGGCAAAGTAATTACATTATTATGCATTTCGTCTACACAGATACTTACACTACTGAGTCCATTTGTCTTGTTGATGGAACATCTATACTTATTGCAATTTATTTAGTTGTTGCAATTAATTTTATTCATCAAACACTTTTAAATGTAAGCTAAATGTTTTGTTACAGGAATAGATTTGATCATGGGGCAAAAAACTCTTGCCTACATGATCTGTGCTCATAAAGTTTCCCTAAACAACTACACAAGTTTTCAAAAAAGTAAACAAAAACCGTGAAAATAAGACGCAAGCGCAAAACAAAAACCTTTAAAAAATGTTCCTCTTGGGTCCATTTCTTTAACTTTTTTATGTATACAGGGGGTAAAATCTGAGAACACCTTGAAAATGAGGGTGTTGAAATGGTCGCTGAGGAAGAGGAGATTCTCCATTCTGAATAACTGTGCTGGGAAAATGGTGAGCACCGACAGTTTTTAAAAGAGGAACATTTACAACTGCTTGAGCAGCTTCTTGGATAGTGTTTCATCACCAGCTTCATTCAGTGCTGATAAAAGGGGCTTCAGGACTTCTTGGAGCCGGTGCCAGGTTGTGAGTTAAGTCAGGTATTGTGAGGCAGCAGTAACTTACTCAAGGCTAGTGAGGGCCTAAGAAATCCCAACTGTGCCCTAAATTGGAGTTTAGGAGTCTTTGCCATGAAAGGTGCCCAAAATGAGTTTCTTAAAAATCAAACATGAGGATCAAGAAATGCCTTGTCTCGCATCATGGACTTTGGGCCCACCTATTTAACCCTGGAAGTTCCAAGTTTAAAGAACAGAGACTCTCCTGGCTGAGGCTGGCCTCCTTGCCCAGGACCTCAGCAGCCACTACCAGGAGGCAAGAAACCATGCCTTCTTTCCCTGAGGCTTCCACAGTACAGGGCTGGGCACACAGTGGTCATTTCATAAAGACTTGAGATTTGTTCACCAATTATTCAGCTTATTTTCTGAGCACCTGTTCTGTTTCATGAGAGAGTCAAGGATGAACAAACCCTGCCCTGAAGTAGCTGAACATCTGCTGGAGGAATCAAACAGAGAAACAGGAAATTAAGGTAAGGTATGGTGAGGGAGTTACTGGTGGTGAGGGAAAGTTCTGTGCCTTGATTGTGATGGTGCTCATACTAAACTCCATTGTTAAAGAAAAATTATTCATTCCTGATACTTATTTAAACAGGGAGATAGACTATTCAGGGGGACTATCATGGTAGATATAGAGACTACTACAATGGCATTGTGCTGCAGGGGAAAGAAATTGGGCTCAAATCTAAATATAACAAGGAATTTATAGCCAAGGAGCTATACCGTGGGTCAGGGAATAGCAGCGGGCTGGTGTTGGTGAGTGGAAAATTTCTAAAAGGAAACATCAAGGGTAAGGGATGATTCTTGCTGAAGGCAGGCCAGTGATCAGCCATCCCCTGGGGATGGCGAGGGATGAAGAATTTGGTCAGATATCAAAGGTGATTAAATATAGAGGGTATGGGATTCTGCCTAAATGACATAGGAGGATTCTTGCTAAAACTGGGCTCTTGAGGACCTGACCAAGGGCGGGGTTTAGATGAAAAGAGCTCAGAGGAGCCTGACTAGAATTTGGTTAAGGAAAGAATCTTTAACTTTATGTGATAAAACATCACAGAACTATGTCCAGAAACACAAAATGAATGCATATGAGAACTGATGAAATCTGAGTAAGATCTATAGTCTAGTAGTTAGTTATATCATGACAATGTCAATGTTCTGGTTCTGAGACTGTTCTATAGTTGTATAAAATATTAACTTTGGGAGGATGCCAGGAGCCAAGAGGGCAGCATGAGTAGAGCAGTGGAAATCTCCTCCTAAAACCGTATATATTTTTGAAAATTCAACAAATACAACTATCCCTAAAAGAGAGACCAGAAGGTACAGGAAAACAGCCAGGCTACGTCTACACCTGTGAGAACTCAGCGCCTCACGAAGGGGGTAAGATACAAGCTGCAGCCAGGTGGGACCTGAGCCCCCCTCACGCCAGCTCCTGGCAGGAGGAGAGGAGTCAGAGCGGGGAGGGAGAGGGAGCCCAGGACTACTAAACACCCAGCCGTAGCCACCTGCACTGGGAGCACAGACACAGTATGTGGGGTGCTGGATACTAGGGAAACGGGACAGTAAAACCTGTGAGTGTGTCCCCACAGCCAGCGCGCCTGGGACAAAGAAAAGCGAGTGCTTTTTGAAAGACTTAAAGGGACAGGGAACCCCACAGCTGGACAGAAATGTCCTGGAACACTTAGCCCAGCAGATGGGAATCCCAGGGAACTCCGGGCACCCTAATCTCTTGGGAAGCATGTTGGGAGCTGGGGCTGTGTCCCTTCCCCCATGTCTGAATGCAGCGTGGGAAAGCACAAGCTTGAGAACAACCGGTGCAGTCCTTGGAAGTTATCTGCCCACAAAAACATATCTTGTCCTCGAAGACAAGCCAAGACTCCTCACTCTGATAATAGGGAGACCTTGAAGATGTGTGAAAACACCGCCCCTGCTTCTGGCCTGCCTTCCCCCACTTGCTGATGTGGCGGGAATGGAGAACAAAGAACATTCTGTTTATGCATTCCATTAACAACTAATGGAACTCTGCTGAGCCTACCTTTGCCCAGCTACCGCTGACGTCAATACTGTGCTTGACTGTCTATTGGATAATGCTATGTCCTGGAATCATGTAACCCCACTGCATTATATAAACCCTGAAACTTCAATAAAGTTTTGCTGGAGACGCGAAGGAGCGTCAGCCCTCCCCAGTTCTCTTGTGCTTTTTTCCGGTCTCCTCACATCCCTAGGTGGGCCTGTTCGACTGTTGCGGCTGGACTGCGACAGCAGCAGAGCAGCTCGGAGGCCCCTCATGAAGATAAACAGCCTCCCGCCTGTTTCCTCTCCGATGCAGCTCTGCCATAGTGGAGCAGTAGCCTGAGGCAGCAGGGCAGAGCTTCGTTCACTGCAGCCGCAAGAATTAGAAACAACGTCTGTGTGCAGCTGCCCAGCACAAGCCGCTAGAAGTCACTGTTCTCCAAGGAGAGGAAGGCCACAAACCAGCAAGAAGAGACATTCTCCCAGCTGACACACGCACCAGCTTCCCGCAACTACCTCTATCGCCATGAAAAGGCAGAAGAATTTGACACAGACCAGACTAACCCAGACATTCTCCACTGAGAAGAAATCTGGGGAGATATACCTAACTATTCTCCCTGAAAAAGAATTCAAAATAAAGGTCATAACCATGCTGATGGAGCTGCAGAGAAATATGCAAGAGCTAAGGGATGACATCTGGAAGGAGATTACAGAAATGAAACAATGTCAGGAAGATTTATAAGCAGAATGGATGACATGCAAGAGGCCATTGATGGAATAGAAACCAGAGAACAGGAATGCATAGAAGCTGATGCAGAGAGAGATAAAAGGATCCCCAGGAATGAAACAATATTAAGAAAACTGTGTGACCAATCCAAACAGAACAATATTCACATTATAGGGATACCAGAAGAAGAGAGAGAAAAAGGGATAGGAAGTGTATTTGAAGAAATAATTGCAGAAAACTTCCCAAAACTGGGGGAGGAAATAGTCGCCCAGACCACAGAAGTACACAGAACTCCCAACAGAAGGGACCCAAGAAGGACAAAACCAAGACACATAATAATTAAAATGGCAAAGACCAAGGACAAAGACAGAGTTTTAAAGGCAGCTAGAGAGAGGAAAAAGGTCACCTACAAAGGAAAACCCATCAGGCTATCATCAGACTTCTCAACAGAAACCTACAGGCCAGAAGAGAATGGAATGGTATATTTAATGCAATGAAACAGAAGGGCCTTAAACTAAGAATACAGTATCTAGCACGATTATCATTTAAATATAAAGCAGGGATTAAACAATGCCCAGACAAGCAAAAGTTGAGGGAATTTGCCTCCCACAAACCATCTCTACAGGGTATTTTAGAGGGACTGCTCTAGATGGGGGCACTCCTAAGGCTAAAGACCAGAGAAAATAAAATCACAGCAAAGAAAGCAGACCAAAATACTAACTAAAGGCAAAAAATAAAATGAGCTACCCACAAAAGCAGTAAAAGAAAACACAAAGAGCACAGAATAAAACACCCAACAAATAAAGAATGAAGGAGGAGGAATAAGAAGGGAGAGAATTAAAGAATCACCAGTGTCTATAATAGCTCAATAAGTGAGTTAAGTTAGGCAATAAGATACTAAAGAATCTAACCTTGAACCTTTGGTAACCATGAATCTAAAGCCTGCAATAAGTACATATTGTTCAATAATCACCCTAAATGTAAATGGACTGAAAGCACCAATCAAAAGACATAGAGTAATAGAATGGATAAAAAAGCAAGACCCATCTATATGCTGCTTACAAGAGACTCACCTCAAATCCAAAGACATGCACAGACTAAAAGTCAAGGGATGGAAAAAGATATTACATGCAAACAACAGGAAGAAAAAAGCAGGTGTTGCAGTACTAGTATCAGACAAAATAGACTTCAAAACAAAGAAAGTAACAAGAGATAAAGAAGGACATTACATAATAATAAAGGGCTCAGTACAACAAGGGGATATAACCATTATAAATATATATTTATATATAGGAGCACCAGAATATGTGAAACAAGTATTAGCAGAACTAAAGGAGGAAATACAATGCAAGGCATTCATTTTAGGAGACTTCAATACAACACTCACTCCAAAGGATAGATCCACCAGACAGAAAATAAGTAAGGACACAGATGCACAGAACAACACACTAGAACAGATGGACCTAATAGACATCTATAGAACTATACATCCAAAAGCAACAGGATACACATTCTTCTCAAGTGCACATAGAGCATTCTCCAGAATAGACCACATGCTAGGGCACAAACAGAGCCTCAGTAAATTCAAAAAGATTGAAATCCTACCAATGGACTTTTCAGACGACAAAGGTATAAAACTAGAAATAAATTATACAAAGAAAGCAAAAAGGCTCACAAACACACGGAGACTTAACAACATGCTCCTAAATAATAAATGGATCAACAACAAAATTAAAATGTTGATCCGGCAATATATGGAAACAAATGACAACAACAACACAAATCCCCAACTTCTGTGGGACACAGCGAAAGCAGTCAAAGTATATAGCAATCCAGGAACATTTTAAAAAGCAAGAACAATCCCAAATCAAAAGTCTAACATCAAAATTGTTGAAATTGGAACAAGAAGAACCTAAACTGAGGCCCAAAGTCAGCATAAGGAGGGACATAATAAAGAACAGAAAAGAAATAAATAAAATTGAGAAGAATAAAACAATAGAAAAAATCAATGAAACCAAGAGCTGGTTCTTCGAGAAAATAAACAAAATAGATAAGCCTCTAGCCAGACTTATTACGAGAAAAATACAGTCAACAGAATCAGAAACGAGAAAGGAAAAATCACAACAGACCCCATAGAAATACAAAGAATTATTAGAGAATACTATGAAAACCTATATGCTAACAAGCTGGAAAACCTAGAAGAAATGGACAACTTCTTAGAAAAATACAACCTTCCAATACTGACCAAGGAAGAAACAGAAAATCGAAACAAACCAATTACCAGCACCAAAATTGAAGCGGTAATCAAAAAACTACCCAAGAGAAGGCGGAGCCAACATGGCAGCGTGAGTAGGACAGTGGGAATCTCCTCCCAAAAACATACAGACTTTTGAAAATACAACAAACACAACTAGCCCTAAAAGAGAGACCAGAAGACGCAGGACAGTGTCCAGACTGCAGCTACACCAGCGAGAACCCAGCGACTGGTGAAAGGGGTAAGATACAACCCCGGCCCGGCGGGAGCTGAGCGCCCCTCCCCCCAGCTCCCGGCGGGAGAAGAATAGGCAGAGCGGGAGGGAGACGGAGCACAGGACTGCTGAACACCCAGTCCCAGCCATCCGGGCCAGAGCGCAGACACAGTACGTGCCCAGGGGGCCCTGGATACTGGGGGAACAGGGAGTAAGACCTCTGAGCGGGTGCCGAAGCTGATGCCCCTGTGACAAAGAAAAGCAGGGGCTTTTTGAAAGTCTTAAAGGGACAGGGACTTAACAGCTTGACGGAAACAACCCAGGTCACAGTACAGCAGCTGGAAATTACAGGGAAAACCGGGTGCACTAACCCCCCGGGCAACAACTCTGAGACCCCTCACGGAGGTAAACAGTCAAGCAGCCCCCCCATACATTACCCCACCAGGCACTGCGAAAGCAGAGAAGCAGCCTGAGACAAATTCCTCCCACAGAAAGGGAAATTTCTCCCTTCTGGCCAGGCAAGACACAAAGACCCACTCTACACGCAATTACCCAACACAAGCCACTAGGGGTCGCAGTTGTCCCAGTAAAGAAAGGCCAGTAGCAAGTGAAAATTTTGGCCCTCCCAGCTGACAGTCAATAGCACCTGTCAACATGAAAAGGCAAAAAAATATGATCCAGACAAGACTAACCCAGACAGCTTCGGCATCTGCTACATCTTCCCCTGAGAAGGAATCTGGGGAGATAGATTTAGCCAGTCTTCCTGAAAAAGAATTCAAAACAAAAGTCATAACCATGCTGATGGACTTGCAGAGAAATATGCAAGAACTAAGGAAGGAGAATTCAGAAATAAAACAAGCTCTGGAAGGACTTCAGAACAGAATGGACGAGATGCAAGAGACCATTAATGGACTAGAAAACAGAGAACAGGAACGCAGAGAAGCTGATGCAGAGAGAGATAAAAGGATATCCAGGAATGAAAGAATTTTAAGAGAGCTGAGTGACCAATCAAAAAGGAACAATATAAGAATTATAGGTATTCCAGAAGAAGTAGAGAGAGAAAAGGGGATAGAAAATGTCTTTGAAGAAATAATTGCTGAAAACTTCCCCAAACTAGGGGAAGAAATGGCCTCTCAGACCACAGAGGTACACAGAACTCCCATGACAAGGGATCCAAGGAGGGCAACACCAAGACACATAATAATTAAAATGGCAAAGATCAAAGACAAGGACAAAGTATTACAGGCAGCCAGAGAGAAAAAAAAGGTTACCTACAAAGGAAAACCCATCAGGCTATCATCAGACTTCTCAACAGAAACCCTACAGGCCAGAAGAGAATGGCATGATATACTTAATGCAATGAAACAGAAGGGCCTCGAACCAAGACTACTGTATCCAGCACGAATATCATTTAAATATGAAGGAGGGATTAAACAATTCCCAGACAAGCAAAAGTTGAGGGAATTTGCCTCCCACAAACCACCTCTACAGGGCATCCTACAGGGACTGCTCTAGATGGGAGCACTCCTAAAAAGAGCAAGGAACAAAACACCCAACATATGAAGAAGGGAGGAGGAGGAATAAAAAGGGAGAGAAATAAAGAATCATCAGACTGTGTTTATAATAGCTCAACAAGCGAGTTAAGTTAGACAGTAAGATAGTAAAGAAGCTAACCCTAAACCTTTGGTAACCACAAACTTAAAGCCTGCAATGGCAATAAATTCATACCTTTCAATAATCACCCTAAATGTAAATGGACTGAATGCACCAATCAAAAGACACAGAGTAATAGAATGGAAAAAAAAGCAAGATCCATCCATATGCTGCTTACAAGAGACTAACCTCAAACCCAAAGACGCGCACAGACTTGAAGTCAAGGGATAGAAAAAGATATTTCAAGCAAACAACAGAGAGAAGAAAGCAGGTGTTGCAATTCTGGTATCAGACAAAACAGACTTCAAAATAAAGAAAGTAGCAAAAGACAAAGAAGGACATTACATAATGATAAAGGGCTCAGTCCGTCAAGAGGATATAACCATTATAAATATATATGCACCCAATACAGGAGCACCAACATACCTGAAACAAATATTAATAGAACTAAAGGAGGAAATAGAATGCAATGCATTCATTCTAGGAGACTTCAACACACCACTCACTCCAAAGGACAGATCCACCAGACAGAAAATAAGTAAGGATACAGAGGCACTGAACAATACACTAGAACAGATGGACCTAATAGACATCTACAGAACTCTACATCCAAAAGCAACAGGATACACATTCTTCTCAAGTGCACATGGAACATTCTCCAGAATAGACCACATACTAAGACACAAAAAGAGCCTCAGTAAATTCCAAAAGATTAAAACCCTACCAACCAACTTTTCAGACCACAAAGGCATTAAACTAGAAATAAACTGTTCAAAGAAAGCAAAAAGGCTCACAAACACATGGAGGCTAAACAACACGCTCCTAAATAATCAATGGATCAATGGCAAAATCAAAATGGAGATACAGCAATATATGGAAACAAATGACAACAACAACGCTAAGCCCCAACTTCTGTGGGACACAGCAAAAGCAGTCTTAAGAGGAAAGTATATAGCAATCCAAGCATATTTTAAAAAGGAAGAGCAATCCCAAATGAACGGTCTAATGTCACAACTATCGAAATTGGAAAAAGAAGAACAAATGAGGCCTAAGGTCAACAGATGGAGGGACATAATAAAGATCAGAGAAGAAATAAATAAAATTGAGAAGAATAAAACAATAGCAAAAATCAATGAAACCAAGAGCTGGTTCTTCGAGAAAATAAACAAAATAGATAAGCCTCTAACCAGACTTATTAAGAGGAAAAGAGAGTCAACACAAATCAACAGTATCAGAAACGAGAAAGGAAAAATCACGACGGACCCCGCAGAAATACAAAGAATTATTAGAGACTACTGTGAAAACCTATATGCTAACAAGCTGGGAAACCTAGGAGAAATGGACAACTTCCTAGAAAAATACAACCTTCCAAGACTGACCCAAAAAGAAACAGAAAATCTAAACAGACCAATTACCAGCAACGAAATTGAAGCGGTAATCAAAAAACTACCAAAGAACAAAACCCCCTGGCCAGATGGATTTACCTCGGAATTTTATCAGACATACAGGGAAGATATAATAAACATTCTCCTTAAAGTTTTCCAAGAAATAGCAGAGGAGGGGATACTCCCAAACTCATTCTATGAAGCTAACATCACCCTAATACCAAAACCAGGCAAAGACCCCACCAAAAAAGAAAACTACAGACCAATATCCCTGATGAACGTAGACGCAAAAATACTCAACAAAATTTTAGCAAACCGAATTCAAAAATACATCAAAACCATCGTACACCATGACCAAGTGGGATTCATCCCAGGGATGCAAGGATGGTACAACATTCGAAAGTCCATCAATATCATCCACCACATCAACAAAAAGAAAGATAAAAACCACATGATCATCTCCATAGATGCTGAAAAAGCATTTGACAAAGTTCAACATCCATTCATGATAAAAACTCTCAGCAAAATGGGAATAGAGGGCAAGTACCTCAACATAATAAAGGCCATCTATGAAAAACTCACAGCCAACATTATATTGAACAGCGAGAAGCTGAAAGCATTTCCTCTGAGATCGGGGTCTAGACAGGGATGCCAACTCTCCCCACTGTTATTTAACATAGTACTGGAGGTCCTAGCCACGGCAATCAGACAAAACAAAAAAATACAAGGAATCCAGATTGGCAAAGAAGAAATTATACTGTCTCTATTTGCAGATGGCATGATACTGTACATAAAAAACCCTAAAGACTCCACCCCAAAACTACTAGAAGTGATATCGGAATACAGCAAAGTTGCAGGATACAAAATCAACACACAGAAATCTGTGGCTTTCCTATATACCAACAATGAACCAACAGAAAGAGAAATCAGGAAAACAACTCCATTCACAATTGCATCAAAAAAAAAATACCTAGGAATAAACCTAACCAAAGAAGTGAAAGACTTATATTCTGAAAACTACAAGTCACTCTTAAAGGAAATTAAAGGGGACACTAACAGATGGAAACGCATCCCATGCTCATGGCTAGGAAGAATTAATATCGTCAAAATGGCCATCCTGCCCAAAGCAATATACAGATTTGATGCAATCCCTATGAAACTACCAGCAACATTCTTCAATGAACTGGAACAAATAATTCAAAAATTCATATGGAACCACCAAAGACCTCGAATAGCCAAAGCAATCCTGAGAAAGAAGAATAATGTAGGGGGGATCTCACTCCCCAACTTCAAGCTCTATTATTAAGCCATAGTAATGAAGACAATTTGGTACTGGCACAAGAACAGAGCCACAGACCAATGGAACAGACTAGAGAATCCAGACATTAACCCAGACATATATGGTCAATTAATATTTGATAAAGGAGCCGTGGACATAAAACGGCGAAATGACAGTCTCTTCAACAGATGGTGCTGGCAAAACTGGACAGCTACATGTAGGAGAATGAATCTGGACCATTGTCTAACCCCATATACAAAAGTAAACTCAAAATGGATCAAAGACCTGAATGTAAGTCATGAAACCATTAAACTCTTGGAAGAAAACATAGGCAAAAACCTCTTAGACATAAGCATGAGTGACCTCTTCTGGAACATATCTCCCCGGGCAAGGAAAACAACAGCAAAAATGAACAAGTGGGACTATATTAAGCTGAAAAGCTTCTGTACAGCAAAAGACACCATCAATAGAACAAAAAGGAACCCTACAGTATGGGAGAATATATTTGAAAATGACACATCCGATAAAGGCTTGATGTCCAGAATATATAAAGAGCTCACACGCCTCAACAAACAAAAAACAAATAACCCAATTAAAAAATGGGTACAGGAACTGAACAGACGGTTCTCCAAAAAAGAAATACAGATGGCCAACAGACACATGAAAAGATGCTCCACATCGCTAATTATCAGAGAAATGCAAATTAAAACTACAATGAGGTATCACCTCACACCAGTAAGGATGGCTGCCATCCAAAAGACAAACAACAACAAATGTTGGCGAGGCTGTGGAGAAAGGGGAACCCTCCTACACTGCTGGTGGGAATGTAAGCTAGTTCAACCATTGTGGAAAGCAGTATGGAGGTACATCAAAATGCTCAAAACAGACATACCATTTGACCCCGGAATTGCACTCCTAGGAATTTACCCTAAGAATGTAGCAATCAACTATGAGAAAGACCAATGTACCCCTATGTTTATCTCAGCACTATTTACAATAACCAAAAATTGGAAGCAACCAAAATGTCCATCGATAGATGAATGGATAAAGAAGATGTGGTACATATACACAATGGAATACTACTCAGCCATAAGAAAAGGGCAAATCCAACCATTTGCAGCAACATGGATGGAGCTGAAGGATATTATGCTCAGTGAAACAAGCCAAGCAAAGAAAGAGAAATACCAAATGATTTCACTCATCTGTGGAATATAAGAACAAAGGAAAAACTGAAGGAACAAAACAGCAACAGAATCACAGAACTCAAGAATGGACTAACAGGTACCAAAGGGAAAGGGACTGGGGAGGATGGGTGGGTAGGGAGGGATGAGGGTGGGTAGAAAAAGAGGGGTATTAAGATTAGCATCCATAGCGGGGTGGGAGAAAGGGGAGGGCTGTACAACACAGAGAAGACAAGTAGTGATTCTACAACAGTTTGCTACGCTGATGGACAGAGACTGTAAAGGAGTATATAGGGGGGACCTGGTATAGGCGAAAGTATTCGTCATGTAAGTGTAGATTAATGATTTAAAAAAAAAAAAAGCAGTTCCTATGTGGTGACCTCTAATGAGTTCTACACAATGATATAAAGGGCATATAAAAGTGTAGGCAAAGGGTCTGTTTGTGTTTATACAGAGGATCAAAGCCTAATTTGGCTACCCCGAAAATGAACTAAGATACGATATGTAAAAGAACTTCCAATATCAGCACTCTCGGGAAGACTCATGACAGAAGATGATCAGCAAAAAAAAAAAAACTCCAACAAGGATCCACACACTGCTACAGCTGTAGATGCACTCATCCCACCAGTTCCTGGACTTGCCATGGGAATGATGAAGGAGATATCTAAGCTGGCCTGTGCATACAGTAAAACAAAAAATTGGACTGGATCTATACTGTTGGAACTCAACCAAGAAATAGGAGAAGTGCAAATTGTAGCACTCCAAATTCTTACAACCACAGACAATTTATTGTTAAAAGAGCATATGGAATATGAACAGTCCCCAGGAATGGGTTGTTCTAGTTTATCTGAATTCTCTCAGACTGTTTAAGTTCAGTCGTACAATATCCACCATATCATAGATAAGCTTTCACAAATGCCTAAGGTGCCTAACTAGTTTTCTTGGTTTCACTGGAGATGGCTGGTAATTACAGGTATGCTTTGGTTAGGTAACTATATTCCTATTATGTTAATGTGTGTACACAATTTAATTAGTAGTTTAAAACCTATCCATGCTGAAGTTACTCTACAAGAAGATATGTCAAAGAAATAATCAATCTTCCCAGGTTTTCTTCTGCTTGCTACTTCTATAGCTTTTCTTCTTCCTACCTAATCACAACCTTTAAATAGAACTCGTGCCACATGTCGAATTTACCGAGTATCATAATTCTTCCAAGTGGTAAAGACACCTCAAGACAAATGCTGGGCACAGAAGCCACAGGACATAAATATGCAAAGAAGTAAAAAGCTAACCTTTTCAAACAATAAGGCTTCTCTCTCACTTACCAACTTAACATTTCCCTGTATGGCCCCGGAAGATGACTGGTTAGCCAGAGACGGGTAAGATTCCTCAAGGGAGGAACAACCTAAGACAGGCACAGTCGCAGGGGGCCATCTGGTGGGGAAATGGGGAGCAGCAGAGGTGAGGCTTAGAACCTCACCCCTCATGTTCTGAGACAAATCTTCTGCATACATGGGTGTTTATTGCCCTCATCTAGCTCGGATTAACACATAGTCTACAGGCACACACCTGATCATCTACATTTGCTCTCTTACAACACTAAACTCTGTTTTCTACCTTTATCTCGTATCTACCTACCACTTCAGCATTTTATTAAAAATAATACTATTAGAGAAATGTGGTATCCACATAGAAATCAAGTTTAAAAATCAAATGAATATTCATATTTGAACTGACTGTGTATAGTTCATAATGCATGAACAGAACCGAAAGCTTCTGTGATGACTGCCCTTGCACTGTTCACCATGTAACTTATTCACTATGTAAGAATTTGTACTCCATGTAAGAATTTGTTCGTTATGCATCAGAAGATTGGAGACTGATGAAAATTAGGCTTGGGGTGGATTAATTGTGCACATTAAATGTGCACTTGATTGTGCACTGAGTATTGACCCCCCTATACAGAAATTTATTGTTGTTAACAACTATTTGATCAATAAATATGAGAGATGCCCTCACAATATATATATATATATATATATATATATATATATATATATATATATATATATAAACACACTTCCAATTGTAAAATAAATAAGTAACTGGGATGTAATGTATAGCATAAGGAATATAGTCAAAATATTGTAACAACTTGATATGGTGATAGCTGGTACCTAGATTTACCTCCGAATTTTATCAGACATACAGAGAAGACATAATACACATTCTCCTTAAAGACTTCCAAAAAATAGAACAGGAGGTAATACCCCCAAACTCATTCTATGAAACCAACATTACCCTAATACCAAAACCAGGCAAAGACCCCACCAAAAAAGAAAATTACAGACCAATATCACTGATGAACGTAGATGCAACAATACTCAACAAAATATTAGCAAACCGAATTCAAAAATACATCAAAAAGATCATACACCATGACCAAGTGGGATTCATCCCAGGGATGCAAGAATGGTACAACATTAGAAAATCCATCAACAACATCCAACACATAAACAAAAGAAACACAAAAACCATATGATCATCTCCATAGATGCTGAAAAAGCATTTGACAAAATTCAACATGCATTCATGATAAAAACTATCAACAAAATGGGTATACAGGGCAAGTACTTCAACATAATAAGGGCCATATATGATAAACCCACAGCCAACATCATACTGAACAGCGAGAAGCTGAAAGCTTTTCCTCTGAGATCAGGAACAAGACAGGGATGCCCACTCTCCCCACTGTTATTCAACATATTCCTGGAGGTCCTAGCCATGGCAATTAGACAAAACAAAGAAATACAAGGAATCGATATTGGGAAAGAAGAAGTTAAACTGTTACTATTTGCAGATGACATGATACTGTACATAAAAAACCCTAAAGACTCCACTCCAAAACTCCTAGAACTGATATCAGAATACAGGAAAATTGCAGGATACAAAATTAACACACAGAAATCTGTGGCTTTCCTATACACTAACAATGAGCTAACAGAAAGAGAAATCAGGAAAACAATTCCATTCACAATTGTATCAAAAAGAATAAAACACCAAGAAATAAACTTAGCCAAGGAAGTGAAAGACCTATACCCTGAAAACTACAAGACACTTCTAAGAGAAATTAAAGAGGACACTAACAAATGGAAACTCATCCCATGCTCTTGGCTAGGAAGATTTAATATAGTCAAAATGGTCATCCTGCCCAAAGCAATATACAGATTTGATGCAATCCCTATCAAATTACCAAGAACATTCTTCAACAAACTGAAACAAATAGTTCAAAAATTCATATGGAAGCACCAAAGACCCCAAATAGCCAAAGCAATCCTGAGAAGGAAGAATAAAGTGGGGGGGATCTCGCTCCCCAACTTCAAGCTCTACTACATAGCCACAGTAATCAAGACAATTTGTTACTGGCACAAGAATAGAGCCACAGACCAGTGGAACAGAATAGAGACTTCAGACATTAACCCAAACATGTATGGTCAATTAATATACCATAAAGGAGCCATGAACATACAAAGGGGAAATGACAGTCTCTTCAACAGATGGTGCTGGCAAAACTGGACAGCTACATGTAAGGGAATGAAACTGGATCACTGTCTAACCCCATACACAAAAGTAAATTCAAAATGGATCAAAGACTGAATGTAAGTCATGAAATCATAAAACTCCTAAAAAAAAACATAGGCTAAAATCTCTTGGACATAAACATGAGCAACTTCTTCATGAACACATCTCCCCTGGCAAGGAAAACAAAAGCAAAAATGAACAAGTGGGACTATATCAAGCTGAAAAGCTTCTGCACAGCAAAGGACACCATCAATAGAACAAAAAGGTACCCTACAGTATGGGAGAATATATTCATAAATGACAGATCTGATAAAGGATTGACATCCAAAATATATAAAGAGTTCATGCACCTCAACAAAGAAAAAGCAAATAATCCAATTAAAAAATGGGCACACAAGCTGAACAGACAGTTCTTCAAAGAAGAAATTCAGATGGCCAACAGACACATGAAAATATGCTCCACATCTCTAGTCATCAGGGAAATGCAGATTAAAACCACAATGAGATATCACCTCACACCTGTAGGGATCGCCACCATCCAAAAGACAAACAACAACATATGTTGGTGAGGTTGCGGAGAAAGGGGAACCCTCCTACCCTGCTGGTGGGAATGTCAATTAGTTCAACCATTGTGGAAAGCAGTATGGAGTTTCCTCAAAAAGCTCAAAATAGAAATACCATTTGACCCAGGAATTCCTCTTCTAGGAATTTACCCTAAGAATGCAGCAGCCCAGTTTGAAAAAGACAGATGCACCCCTATGTTTATCACAACATTATTTACAATAGCCAAGAAATGGAAGCAACCTAAGTGTCTATCAGTAGATGAATGAATAAAGAAGATGTGGTACATATACACAATGGAATATTATTCAGCCATAAGAAGAAAACAAATCCTACCATTTGCAACAACATGGATGGAGCTAGAGGGTATTATGCTCAGTGAAATAAGCCAAGTGGAAAAAGACAAGTATCAAATGATTTCACTCATATGTGGAGTATAAGTATAAAGAAAAACTGTAGGAACAAAACAGCAACAGAATCACAGAACCCAAGAATGGACTAACAGTTACCAAAGAGAAAGGGACTAGGGAGGATGGATGGGAAGGGAGGGATAAGGGGAAGGAAAAAGAAAGGGGGTAGTATGATTAGCATGTATAATTAACATATACAGGGGCAAGGGGAGGGTTGTGCAACACAGTGAAGACAAGTAGTGATTCTACAGCATCTTACTATGCTGATGGACAGTGACTGCAATGGGGTGTGTGAGGGGGACTTGAAGGGAGGAGCCTAGTAAACATAAAGTTCTTCATGTAATTGTAGATTAATGATAACAAAATAAAAAGATGTATTACCTTTTGGAAAGCTGGGTAATAAACACATCTCTCTGCACTATTCTTGCGACTTTTCTGAGTCTATAACTATTTCCAAATAAAACCTTGGAAAAAATACTGTGTAAGAAGCACTGTGGTGGGGGAAATGCAAAGGCTATAGAAGTATAGAGAAATGTCTGACTCTTGTGAGGCCAACAGTGAAGACCTAATGAAGGAAATTGTACCTTCCCAAAGCAACAAATTTAAGTGCTTAGAAGGTCAGGCTGGGCAGGAGGGGAAAAAAGCAAAGTCGGGGAGTGCCAGAAGATAGGAAAGGAGGCAACTGAAGTACATAGCCAGTCTTAAGGCATTCAGATTCAAATTATTTAAAATTGTTTTAAATTTTAGATGCAAATTATTTTAAAAGGTTTGCATATCTTTAGCTGAACCAAAATTCAAAAGGTTACTTAGAACAAATGAGTGTCAGGAGAAAAGAAAAGGAGTCTTTGAAGCCTGAAAAGGGCTGGGAGTATGAATGGAATAACTCTGCCTCACAGTCAGCTGGCTATGGGGCACTTGCTGTGAGCCTAGTGTGCTGGCGGCTTTGATACAGTGGTGATCACATCACAGCAGGACCTTCACTATCCTTTCTGGTTCACTTGCTCCAGTGGGCTCTGCAGCAACCATGTCTCGCTGCTTCACCCCACAAAAGACAATCATCTTATTCTCCCAGGACTCCACTGGTTGGTGATTTAGTGTCAGGTTTCATCAGGACAACTGCCATCTACCACTGCACATGCACTCAGCTAACCTGTGCACCTTAACAGTGGAATATTTGGTCACCAGGCAAGCTGGTAGGACAAGTAGTTTGGCTAAAGAGGCTTCTGCCCATCAAGCCCCAACTCTAATCCATCTATCTAAATCAAATATATCATCTCAGACAATTGACACTCCATGAAATTTCCCATTCCAGGAGATATGTTTTTACATAAAGTAATCTAATTTTCCTGTCTTTTTTATGAAAACCATCCATGTGTAGATGAAACTGAATAAATAAGCAACTTATTTGTACATTGTAAAAGCATCATAGTTGAATGCCCATGGGATCCACTGGGAAATGGCAGGAGGGTCTACAGCTCTAGACATAATAAGAAAGATGATAGCCAACTGTTACTGGGCATGCAGCTTGATATACATTCACATGGGATGCACATAGCATCCCTTTTAAGGCTGATACTGTATTGTCATCATGCACATTTTACAGATAAGGAAGTTGATGCACAGCAGGTTAGATAGCTTGCCCAAAGATACACACTCAAGATGTTTGTACCAAGATATAAACCCAGGTTGTATGACTCCAGAATTTTTTTTTCCACCAAAGAACCAAATCATTGGTTGTCACCCAGGAGAATACCCACTCATCCATTGCAAGTATTGATCGTTTCCCTGCTTCCCAGCCTAGAACTAAGGAAGCTGGAATGGACAGAGGGCAGGTCTCTGTGACTCATGTAGACACATTTTCCTGACCCTTATGATATAACTGGAAGGCAAATGCACTCCCTGAAATCCCTTTGGACCAAGGGCAAAATCCTTCAGTGGCCCTTGGTTTTTCTGGAGATATATAGAAGCTTCTTACTGGTTACATTAACATAATCTTTGGGTGATATTTCTCTCACTTAAGAAAACAAATGGAAAAAAGAGCTTTTGCTAACAGTATATTTAGTTACTTTAAATTACTGGAAGCTATTTTGCCAAAGGCTTTTCCTGGAAAATTTAAATATGGATAAGGACATTTTACTCATCTGTCTCACACTTTCATAAAATGTCCTCCAAATGGAATACCATCAAGCAGACAGCATATGTTTTCATCTCCAATATGGGTTTTTAATGAAATGTAAACACCACATCATTACTGATCCCTGGAAAAATAGGTCATGGTGAGTAGTTATAATGTAAAAAATTAGGTTTTAAAGGAAACTGTACTCCCTCAGCCTAAGCCCCATCACTAAAAATTAAATGAGAAATTCCCAAAGCCAAACTCATGAGCAGGAGGCATTCCATGAGTCTAATTAGATGTGTTATTGTCTTGATTTTCATGGAAATAAAAGCAGTCATCACAGAATTTTGCAGTTACATTATATGTGGAAATAAATTTGTATAAGTTATAGAATAAGCCTTCATGTCACCAAACCATCTGGTCAATGCATTCAGAGGCCCAGTCAGTCACCCACATGGACAGATTAGACAAAAAAAGTAGAATTTCCTTCAAAAGTTATAGCTGCTGTGGGCTACAGGCATATCAACCCTGGATACCCATCAGCATCTTCAGGAGCTCATGTTAAAACAAGATTCCTGGGACGTGGTCCAAGATGGAGGCATAGATAGACCCTGAATTCAGCTCCTCCGATGGACATACCTATTGTACACCTATATAATATAGAACAATTCCTCCTGAGGAACTGAAGGCTAACTTAACAGCCTCTGTACAACAAATGAGAGAGGGACCATATAGACAACAGCAGGAGAGACAGAGACACAATAATGACAGAAACTCCATCCCTGATATGGTGACCTGAGGTAGGTAGGGATATCACTGCAGCCCACATGTAGATTTGCCAACCATGAGGTGCAGCAGTAAAAAAAAAGCAGTTTAAAGGGCAACTAAACTATAAGCACAGTTCATTCAGAATTAAAGAAGAGATAAAAAGAAGCAAAAAGTGAAGGAGTTCCTCACCACTAACCAGTCGTACAAGAAATGCTAAAGGGTCATTAAGCAGCAAAGAAAAGGAGATCATACCAAGAAATTATAAAATATATGAAAGAAAAATTCACTGGTGAAGGAAAATATGTAGTAAAATGCAGAAGATGAGCCACATAAAAAGTTAGTATTAAAAGTTTAAACATAAAAAGTTTAAAGTTAACTTTTAAAATGTAAAAAGTTAAAAGAAAGATAGTGAAATCAATTATAACTACAATAAGTAGTTAAGGGATACAGAAAATTAAAAGATGTAAAATATGATATCAAAAACAAAATGTGGGGGCATATGAGGTAGTGCTATTAGAATGCATTTAAGTCAAGTGACTATCAGCTTAAAACAGACTGCTCTAGAAGATAGATTATAGACAGATAGATAGTTTTAAAAAATCTTACAATAACCACAATTTATATGACATCATGGCAACCACAAACTGAAATCCTATAAGATACATAAAAAAATAAAGAGAAAGTATACAAGAATTACACTAAAGAATGTCATCAAATCACAAGGAAAAAGAACAAGAGAAGAAAAGAACAGAAAAGAACTACAAAAACAACCAGAAAACATTTAACAAAATGGCAATAAGTATATACTTGTCAATAATTACTTTAGAGGTAAATGGACTAAATATTCCAATCAAAATTCCTAGGATGGCTGAATAGATTTTTAAAAAATATCCATATGCTGCCTGCAAGAAACTCACTTCATATCTAAAGACACAAAGACTGAAAGTGAAGGGATGGAAAACGATATTACATGAACATAGAAACAGAAAGAAAGTTGGAGTAGCAATACTCATATCAGATAAATAGACTTTAAAACAAAGACTGTAACAAAAGACAAAGAAGAGCATTTCACAATGATAAAGTGGTCAATCCAAGAACATGGTATAACAATTGTAAATATCTACATACCCAACACAGGAGTGCCTAAATATATAAAGCATACATTACCAGGCACAAAAGGAGAAATGTACAGTAATAAAATAATAAAGGGGACTTTAATACCCTATATACATCAATGGATAGATCATCCAGACAGAAAATCAATAAGGAAACATAGGCCTTAAGTGACACATTAGCACCAGATGGACTTAACAGATATATACAGAACATTTCATCCCCAAACTACAGAGTACATATTCTTTTCTAATGTTCACGCAACATTCTCCAGGATAGATCTCATGTTAAGCCACAAAACACATCTCAATGAATTCAAGGAGACTGAAATCACATCAAACATATTTTCATATCACAATGGTATGAAACTAAAATTCAATAACAAGAACAAAACTTGGAAAAAAACCAGATGTGTGAGACTAAACAACATGCTACCAAACAACCAATGCATCAATGAATAAAATAAAAGAGGAAATAAAAAATACCTTGAGACAAATGAAAATGGAAAAACAACCATCCAAAATCTACAGACTGCACCAAAAGCATTTCTAAGAGGGAAGCTTATACTGATACAGGCCTGCCTCAAAAAACAGGGAAACTTGCAAGTAAACCATCAAACCTTACACCTAAGGGAGCTAGAAAAAAATCCCAAAGTTTTCAGGAGGAAAAAAATAATAAAGATCACAGTAGAAATAAATTAAATAAAGAGTAAAAGAAATAACAGAAAAGATTAATCAAACTAAAGCTGGTTCTTTGAAAGAATAAACAAAATCAATAACTCTCTAGCTAGACTCATCAAGAAAAAAAGGAAGAGGTCTAAAATAAATAAAATCTGAAATGGAAAAGAAGTTGTTAAAACTGACACCACAGAAGTACAACAGATGATAATTGACTATGGTGAAAAATTATGCATGAACAAATTGGAAAAACCAGAAAAATGAACAAATTCCTTCCAAGAAACACAATGGAATCATAAACAAACAGAAAATCTGAACAGACCATTTAAAAGTAATGAAACTGAGTCAATAATTTGACTTTCAGAAAAATAGAAACCCAGGACCAGATAGCTTCACAGATGAATTCTACCAAACATTTAAAGAGGTGTTACCTATCGTTCTTGACTTATGCCAAAAAGTTGAAAAGGAAGAAATACCTCCAAACTCATTTTCTGAGATCAGAATTACCCTGATACCAAAACTGGACAAAGACACCACAAAAAAAAAGGAAAGAATATTACAAGCCAATATCCATGATGAACATAGATACAAAAGTCCTCAACAACATATTAGCAAACCAAATTCAATAGTACATTATATTAAGAGGATCATAAACCACAAGTGAGATTTATTCCATGGATGCAAGGATGGTTTAATATCCATATCAGTCAACATGATACCCTACATTAACAAAATGAAGGATAAAAATTATATGATCATCTGGATTCAGAAAAAGCACTTGACAAAAATTCAAACATCCAATTTATTATAAAATCTCTCAATGAAGTATGTGTAGAAGGAACATATTTCAACACAATAAAGATAATACAGGAAAAACCTGCAGCTGACATCATACTCATTGGTGAAAAGCTGAAAGCTTCCCTCTCAGTTCAGGCACAAAACAAAGATTCTCACTCTCATCACTTTAATTCAACATAATATTGGAAGTCATAGTCACAGCAATAAGGCAAGAAAAATGTATAAAAAATCTAAATTAGTAAGGAAGAAATAAAAACTGTCACTGTTTGCAGATGATATTATATTTCATATAGAAAACCATAAAGACCAAGAAGCTGAAACAACTGTATAATTATTATATTTATATTCATTATAAAATTATAAATTATTTGTTTTTATAAATTCAGTGAAGTCCAAGATACAAAATTAGCATACAGAAATCCATTATGTTTCTATATACTAATAACCAACTATCAGAAAAAAGAAATTTTTTGGAATTTCTATCCCATTTTTCAATTGCATCAAAAAGAATAAAATACCTGGGAGTAAATTTAACCAAAGACATAAAAGACCTGTACTCTGATAATTATATGACATTGTTGAAATTAAAGACAACACAAATAAGTGAAAAGATATTCCACATTCATGGGCTGGAGGAATTAATAATGTTAAAATGCCCATACTACGCAAAGCAATCTACAGAATCAGTGCAACCTCCATCAAAATTCCCATGGCAGTTTTCACAGAATTAGAACAAATAATCCTAAAATTTATATGGAACCACATATGACCCTGAATAGCCAAAGAAATTTTTGAGAAAGAAGAGCAAACCTGGGGATATCACTCTCCCTGGTTTCAAACTATATTACAAAGCTAGAGTAATAAAAAAAATATGGTACTGACACATAGATAAATGGAATAGAATTTAAAAAACCAGAAATAACCTCACATATATATCATCAACTAATCTATGACAAAGGAAGTAAGAATATACAATGGGGAAAAAATAAGTATCTTCAATAAAGGATGTAGGGAAAATTGGACAGCTACATATGAAAGAATGAGATTAGACTACTACCTTTTACCATATATAAAAATAAATTCAAAATGCATTACAGTGCAGAAATAAACCCTGCAAAATACATTACAGTGCAGAAATACATATGTAGTCAATTAGTATATATCAAAGGAGACATGAATATACAGTGGGGAAAAGACAGTCTTTTCAATAACTGGTGTTGGGAAAACTGAACAACTACATGCAAGAGAATGAAACTGGATTACTCCCTAACAACATACACAAAAGTAAACTCAAAATGGATTAAAGACCTAAATATAAGACATTTAACCATAAAACTCCTAGAAGAAAATAGGCAAAAATTTAATGAACATAAGCTTGAGTAATTTGTTTCTGGACACATCTCCCTGAGTAAGGGAAACAAAAGTAAAAAAGATAAGTAGGACTATATCAAACTAAAAAACTTATGTACAGCAAAGGATATCACCAACAAAACAAAAAATAACCTACTGTATGGGACAATATATTTGTAAATGGTATATCTGATTAGGGGTTAACATCCAAAACACATACAGAACTCTTAGAGGACTCAACACCAGAAAAAACAAATAACACGATTAAAAAATGGGCAGAAGACTGAATATTTTTCCAAATAAGAAATACAGATGAACAACAGGCATGTGAAAAGATGCTCCACATCACTAATCATCAGGAAAATCAAAATCAAAACCTCACACCAATTAGAATGGCCACTATCCAAAAGACAAGTAAGAACAAGTGTTGGTGAAGATGGAGAAAGGGGGATCCTCCTACAGTGTTAGTAGGAATGAAAATTGATACAGCCACTATGGAAAGCAGTATGGAGGTTCCTCAAAAAAACAAAAATTGGAAATACCATACAGGCCAGAACTTCCACTTCTAGGAATTTACCTGAAGGAAACAAAATTTCTGATTCAAAGAGATATACACCACTATGTTTATTCCTGCATTATTTACAATAGCTAAGATAGGGAAGCAACCAAAGTGCCCATCAATAGATGAATGGATAAAGAAGATGTGGTACATATACACAATGGACTATTATTCAGCCACAATAAAAAGAGATCCTGTCATTTACAACAACATGAATGGACTTGGAATTACACAAAGGGAAATAAGCAAGGCAGAGAAAAATAAATACCATATGATTTCACTTATATGTGAAATCTACAAACAAAGCAAAACAAATGAACACAATAGCAGTGGACTCACAAACACTGAGAAATGACTGGTGGTTGCCTGAAGGGAGGGGTTAGGGGGGTGCATGAAATAGATGAAGGGGATAAGGAGGCACAAAATATCAATCACAATATAAATTAGTTACAGGAATTAAAGTACAACATAGAAGCATAGAGAATATAGCCAGTAGTTCTGTAACATCTTTAAGGGTTGACAGATAGTAATTACACCATTTAGGTGAGTATTTAATAATGTAAATAACTGTTGAATCCTATGTTGTATATGGGAAACCAATATAATATTGTATATCAACTATATTAAATAAAAGATATATCAAAAGAAAACAAAAAACAAAATGGATTAAAGAATGTAAGATCTCAAACCATAAAACTCCTAGAAGAAAGCATAGACAGTAAGCAACTTGACATCAGTCTTAGAAATATAAATTGCATCAGTCTCCTCATGCAAAGGCAATAAAAGCTAAAATAAACATGGGATTACAAAAAAATAAATAGCTTTTGCATGGCAAAAATAGCTACAGTGAAAAAAACAAAAAGAAAAAGGGAAACCTACTGAATGGAAAAAGATAATTCCATCATACATCTGATAAGGGATTAATAGCTAACATATATAAAGAACTTATACAGCTCAATATCAGAAAAACAAACAACGCAATTAAAACATTAGTAGAAGACCTCACTAGACATTTTTCCAAAGAAGGCCAACAGGTACATGTATAGATGCTCACATTATCAATCATCAGGGAAACGCAAATCAAAACAATGAGATATCACCTCACACTTGTTAGATTGGCTATTATAAAAAAGACAGGAAATAACAAGTGTTGGTGAGATGTAGAGAAAAGGGAACCCTGTACATTGTTGGTAGGAATGTAAATTGATGCAACCAATGTGAAGAACAATATGGAGGTTCCTCAAAAAATTAAAAATAGAACTACCATACAGCAATTCCACTTCTTGGTACTTATCCAAAGTAAATGAAACACCAACTGAAGAGAATTATGGCACCTGTATGTTCATTGCAGCACTATTTACAATAGCCAAGATATGGAAGCAACCTAAGTTTCCATCAATAGATGAATGGATAAAGATGTGGTATATATGTATATGTATGTGTATGTATATATAGGTAGATACACACACACACAAAAACATGGAATAATGGAATATTACTCAACCATTAAAAAGAATGTGATCTTGCTTTTGCAGCAATATGGATGGGCTTAGAAGATTTTGTGCTCAGTGACCTAAGTCAGGCAAAGAAAGACAAATACCATGTGCTTTCAATTATGCATGGAATTTAAAACACAAAACAAACAAACAAACAAAAGCAGAAACAGACTCATAGATACAGAGAACATCTTGTTGGTTACCAGGACAAGGGGTGGACTTGGGGGTCAGGTGAAATAGGTGAAGGGGATTCAGAGATACAAATTTCCAGTTATAAAATAAATAAGTCATGGGGATATAATAAACAACATAGGAAATATAGTCAATAATATTATAATAACTATGTGGTGACAGCTGGTAACTCAGCTGAAGGTGGGGATCATTCTGTAAGGTACTAAAAATATTGAATTATTATGAGGTACATCTGAAAGTAATAATATATTGAATGTCTATTATAAAAAACAATGTCAATTTAAAAAAACAAGGTGCCTTGAGCACCATTCCCCAAAATTAATTCTGGTCTAGTAACTCTAATGTGAGACCATGGAATCTGAATTTTTTAAATCACCCAACCCATGCATTTGCAGATGACCAAGATTTGGAACCACTAATTTGTACAGCTAATCAGTATGCAAAATAGGCAGCTATGGACTGAACACCTGCCATTGAGCTGTTTGCTCAAGTTCTGCCTTATTTGGGGACACAAGATGACAGATGGCCTGACTCTGTCCTTATTCACCCTCACCAGTTCCAACCATTGTGATTTCTACTGTCAAGTCTATGATCATTGAAGGATTTAGTGTCTTATATTATTTCTGAGCTTAGTACTCAAAGTATCATTCCTATGTCTTCTCTATGTCTTAAAAAAAAGATGAAAGTACCTATCTTGTAAGATGTAATAAAGATTATTAAGGTAACCCATAAAGAGCTTTGCACAGGGCTTGGGGAAATAATATGTGTTTAATAAATGTTGGTTGTCATGTTCTTGCTTCTGACCCATCATATATGAGAAGAAATTCACTGTCTACATTGTAATGGAGCACTTTCTGGTTATCCAAGTTAGATACATTGTTTAACTCTGTGTAAGATCCATAAACTTAGGTGATTTATGGCCAAGAACCAAAGCACATGTTTGCTTATCTTTTAGACTTGACATAAGCGACTTTGGTCCACAAATTCCAAACCCTGACTCTCCTGGTCACCCACAAAGGGCCCACCAAATATCCAAGCATATTTCCAATAGCTATCTTATTCATAATATCCTAAAACTAGAAAAACCCAACTGCATATCAGCAGGAGAATGGGTAAGTACATTTGGCACACTCATATAATGGAATACGATAGAAATTTTAAAGAAAGTAAACTACTGACATGCAGTAACATGGATAAAACTCACAGATATTAAGTTAAACAAAATAAGCCAGACATGGAAAAAGTATATACTGTATGATTTCATCTACGTGAAGCTCAAAGGCTGGCAAAACTTCTCTAATGGGGATAAAATTCAGGACAGTGATTATCTCTGGGCATTTATTAACTGGGAAAAGGCAAAAAGGGAAGCTTCTATGGTGCTGGAGAGGTTTTATGTCTTTTTTCTGAGTGATGCTTCCAGAAATAAAAATTAATTGACTGTACATTAAAGATTAGTGCACTTTAAAAACTTCACAAGCATGATACCTTAATTTAAAAAAATTTAAAGCACAAGATGTATTTTAATGCCAGGTTTAAGTGAGATTTTTTACACCTTTTAAACTTACCTATGTGTGAGCCTCAACTTCCCTTTGAGGCAGAGGGGGTCCATAGTTGATTGTAGGAAAAATCAAAATGAGAAAAATTATATCTCCCCTTCTCCTTCAATTCCTCATTTATTCTCCCCTCAGTGTTTCTAGACTTATATTTAAAGCATCAAACTATTATTTTATGTCCATTAATCAGCTCATCCTACTGCCTGATTTATCTGACAAAACAGTTTTTTTCCAAATACCTAAGCTAAAATTATCCCTTTCCAATGTTGGCCAGTTACTCGTTCTTTAGGCACCACTGTCAAGCACACACAATGAATCGCTCTCTGCTCAGAGATGAACGCAGTTTCCAACCACAAGTTAATTAGGGAATTTCATTTGCTTAGGCTTCTGACAACTAAGATTGACCATAGACCCTCTGATGACTTATAAAATAGCCAAAGTAATGGGCTTGAAAATTTAGCCCCAAGAAAGATTTCCAGCTGAAGTTGAGGAAAGTAGTAAAAGCCTCCTTTTATCTACCACCGAACTGTATCCCTGTTCACTCCATTCAAATCTTGCCTCATCTCAAGAGGCCAATCTTGAGGATGTAATGTAATCTGAGCTGGAGCACAAAGCTGTCTCTAGGATGACAAGCAGACTCACCTGACCAGCTGCCTCTATAATGGTAGGTATGGTCCCTGAGGCTCATTCATTTACTCATTCATTCACTCAAGAAACATTTATTGAGCATCTATTAAACTCACCATACAACAAAAAACAAAACAGAGTCTCTGGCCTTGCAAAGCATATATTCTAACTGGAGAGAATAAATGCGGTAATTTCATCAATAATGAATTATAAATTATGTGAATAAACAAAACTGGGAAGTAGAATTAAGAATGCCCAGGGGAGTGGAGACACTTTATGTAGGATGGTCAGGAAAGACCTCTTTGAGGAAGCAATATTTGAGCAGAGGCTTGAATGAGGAGAAGTAGTGATACAAGTGCTTGGGAAATCATCTCAAGCAAAGGAAAACAGTTTCAGGGTACAAAGGTAAAAATACTCCATGAATTCTAGGAACAGAGAAAGGGAGAACCCCAAAAAATGACAATTTAAATATCAACATCCACCATTTTCCCTTTACCAAATCCTGTTTGCAGAAACCCCTCCTCCTGTTATCTGAACTCAGGCTCAGCTGAGGTCCCTGCCCTCTGGAAGACCAACAGCAAGGCTCCAGTTAGGATGCATTATTTCTGTGGATACCCATATAAAAAGAGTTGTCCTTTGGAAGGAAGTGCTAACTGAGACAAGCTCCAAGGCGAAGTCAACAGAGCAGGGGAGATCAATCAGCACAGCCATTAATTAGGATGCTTTACAATTCCTTTGTCAAAGACTAATTGTAGGCTCACTTTAAGTAACATGCCCTTTCTGATCAGGAGCATTACTGCCCAAGAGAAGGTAACATGCTGGGGCTTATAATCTGGCATTTTAAATAATTAGGATTTCACAGGTCAAACAACTGTTTAATATTTTATTTCTGAAACTGAAGCTGTTGGTCAACTAAATAGGACTCACCCAAAGCTATGGACATGGACACTCAACAAGGACTTGATGACATCACTTGTTCAATTTCCAGTTTTTCTTCCCGGTTCTCAGCTAAATTGAGTTTGTGTATTCATAGCCATTAGATTCCTGAGCAAGCCAGAAACTACCAAAGCTTCACAGGTGCTCATCAAGCATCCTGTTTCTTGAGCTTTGTACAATGGAATAACAGGATTGCAAAAAAAAAAAAAATAGGACGGTCATGTTTCTCAAAGAAGTACTAAATCCTAGAAGGGAAAGAAGTACTGGAAATCCTGAAGATGGTATAGAGCAGTCATTGAAAGCATAGACTTAGAGGTCCAAATTCTAGTGCTGCCCTTATAAGCTGCATGACCTTACTCAGGTCATGTCATATCTCTGTATGTTTCCTCATCTGTAAACAAAGAGAAATAATAGTCTCACCTGTTCTGCCTCTTCTGCCTTTGCCCCTCCAGGGTGACTCTCCATTTTTCTCTACCCTAGGAAGCTGAACTTCCAGGAATGCCTCACACTCCATTTTCCAGTTGTGTTTGGTTGATGCAAGGCAGCAGCAGGCGGGTGGAAAGTGAGAGGAAAGAGAGTTCAGAGTATTTGCTCCTCTCCCCACTCCCTGAAAGTGCAATGTGGACAGTTACTGAGTTTCTTCATCTGTGACCATCTTCATCTTCTGTCATGCAGCCCTCCTTCCAATGACTAGAGCTTTCACTGAATTCTGGAATCACTACTCCCTGTCCTTGTATCTTCAAGCTAAGAGGATGCTCTAAATTGGGTTCCCCAAGAAGCACTCTACAATGGAGATAGGTGCAAGTGGTTGATTAGAAAAGGCTCTTAGAATCAGCCTCTGTGGGAAAGGGAAATAATCTGGATTGGGCAGAGGGAGTTTATAGCCTGAAAGATTTCTGCTGGCCCCATGGCATCTCTGAAGCTGAAGCTGTCCCAGGGCACCAAGCCCCTATCCCTCTCGTGTCCATCAGACATTGGGTGTGGGGCTTTCTTCAGCCAAAGCAATTCCTAGCAGCTCTACTGGAAAGCGGCTGCTAGTGCTATCACCAGCTGGGGAAACAAGTCCTCCAGGCTTGGTAAGGCTTTTTGGCAGAGCATGATGCATCCACTATAGAGTGATGACAGCTCTCTTCCACTGTCAGTCCTCAGAGGTCACAACTTAACTTTTTATTCCCTTAACTCCACTCCAATCTCTATAAATAGCCACTTATTTACATTCTCTTTGAGTTGCCATTGGTTTCTCACTGGGACTATGATGAACACAACCCCTCATCATTGTGAGAGTTCCACAGTGCCTAGCACACAATCAGGATTCCACAGACATTAATTATTATCTAGAAAGGAGGTTTAACCATTTTCTTGCCATGAGTGTCTCTCTACCCCAGGGCTTCGGTGAGTTAGTGACCAGACTGACAAAGAAGTCCTTAAAGGGAGCCTGGCAATGTGGCATAAATGATGGCCAGAAGGTATTGAAAACCACAGGAATAAATGAGACAGACTGGGAGGAGAGTGGAAAAGAAGAAAACAAAGAAATAGATCTGGAACTTACCCAGGGGATTTCAACATTTGGAGGTTTAATTCAATATTACTGAATATTATTTGTGTGCAAATATTAAATGTTGCTATATTAATTATTTTTATCACACCTATTTCATGTATATTGCTATTCTTAAAAATCCAACAATTTTCATGTCTGCAAATATATTCAAACCTGTTTGCCTCTATATCTGAACTATTTGGACCACTTCTGGCACACATGACATATCCATACCTTTCTTAGGCAACTCTGAGTTGTCTTATGCCCATACAGAAAGTAGCAAACAGCCATCTTCAGTGAATGTAGAAGTAGTTAAGGAACAAGACTAAGAGGAAGGTCTCTGCTTCCAGCCCAAGAGATACTCCACTGGCCAGAAGCCACAGTAGTCATCTCTGACTAGATGGGCTCCCCGTATGGCTCTGTGGCTGGCATGACAGGCCTCAAAGCTTTGTACAGGTCAGAGTCTGTGACCCTTCCCTCCACTGGTGGTCCCTTCACCATCAGGCCCCTGTTTGTCTCAGATGTTCACACCATCTGGTTTCTACAAGGTTCCTGTAAGGAGGGCCATCTGCTTCTTGTTATAGTACTATTAGATCAATTATGACAAAGGTAAAACACAAACTTGCATATATCAGCCAATTTGGCTTGGCTTTCCCGTGAAGGAGGTATACTGTCCTCTTGGTAATTTTTTACTGACTCCCTTTATCTCCAAGTTCAACTCCAGGCCAGCATGAAAATCACACAAGCGATTTCCAAATTCAATCAAACACAATGCTAGAGCAAGTCCTAGAAGTGAGGGGGAAATACTCAGGGGGTAGGAATTTTGTGTAACCCCTCACAGAAGCACTTGCAGCCTATAAGAGATCTTGCTAGAAGGAAGCTATGAACACAAATAAATGAATTGCAAATGGAAGACTCTCAACCATCAATTTGTCAGGAATTTGACATCTAGAATACCATTTAGTGCCCATTAATCACAACACACTCAGGGACCACCAATTTTCAAATAAAACTGCCTTACATGCAAAGAACATCAGACATGCAGAGGAACCAACCTCACCAACCATCTAAGAGAAATCAGCCTTTCAGAACACAGAAGGGGCAAAGTTAGAGAACTTATCTTTCTTACATTATTGAAATGTGTAAGACTTTTCTCCCACCAAGGAGACTTCAGTGTATTAATTATAGATTGGAGAAGAATGATATGCAAAGAGATTTTCACAAACATTTTGCTAGTGCAGCAGCTCTTCCTCCCACCTCAATCATGTATGAAACCAAACACAAAAATAGCCCAGCATCCAGGAGCAACCTGCCTGGCAACGGATGAATATTTGGTATGAAGTGTTTTCTTTTTTAAGAGATGGATAATCAAATCAGGCCTGGATTATATAGATTTCACACATTTTAGCATAAAATTAATTAGTTTGGAGAATTACATGGTAGATAAACACACCAAACAGCTAGAGCTCCCTAACTGCGTGTTACATATCACACCCAGCTCTTTTCATTATCCCAATGAGTTGCCTGTAGTGTGACTTTCCCATTAAGAGAGAAGAACCTACCAAATGATTTCATTTTTATGTCTGCAGAGCTCCTGATAAACTGACAGCAGCATAGAAACTCTCCAAACACATTTTATTTTCATTAAATGGCTAATCTAAAACTAATCAACCAAGACACATATAGAATGGCTGCACAGAATAGAAATGTGTGGCTCCTCGAGAATGCATGTTAAGACAAATCCACAGTAATTATTCAGGGACACATACCTGTTAAAGCGTATCTGACTTTAATGAAGCTGACACTGTAGTGTGTTCACAGTAATCACAGACAGACTATAAGTTTGGATCCAGCTCACCAAACTGGAATATAGGTGTTTGTGTGTAAAGTGAATTACTCATTGCAAATAGTCCAAACATGAAGAGGATTTAAAGTCCCAGAAGAATAAATCAAATCTCAATGCCTAACATAAACTGGTTACTGCTGTGCCAGAATAAACCCAAGCAGCACGTCAGAACCAGGCTAAATCTATGAAGGAAATCAGTAATGAGAAAGGAAATAATAAACTTAGTGCTGGTGGGATGACTTGGTAACTAGTTTTAAAGAAAAAGAAAACATTATCCCCCTTCTCATCAACAGAAGGGTCATGTGAACCCCCACATGAGTGACAGGTTCCATTGATGACTTCACCATTGGTCATAATTTACAAATGGAAGTAGATCATTCCCTTTGAGGTACAATTGAAGCTCGTCACTTCTGGGAGCCCTGAAGTAGCAAGTGGATCTAAAGTTCTGACATGGTAGATGCAAGCACAAGTGGGTGTGGAATGATCCCATTTCCTTCCTGAACTTGGCCACTGTGTCCCACTCTGTTGTGCACAGAATGGAACCCAGAACTCATAGAAATGCTCTCATATAAATCCCAGGCATGGGAGCATTTACTTTGTTTCCAGAATGGCTTAGCCATGACTGGAAATGCATCTACAGAACCAACTCAGTCCATCCTTTTCGTGACTCTGAAAACATGTTTATGGAGCACTTATCCTCTCTGGGAATAAGCTGGCCCAGTGGGAGATCAAGGAGGCAGAAAGGAAGCCATTTATCCCTCTGAAAAGAACCATCATCATGCTGGCAGGCCCACAGATCATTTTACTTGGCTTGGGACCCAGCCAGCTTCTTTGCTCTCCCTGTTTATTCTCAGATGAATAAAATAAAAGGAAACCTCAGTGGAACAATTAACTCCCTGAATATATGAAATGCTTTGAGGGAAAGCAAGGTTTTATAAACAAGTCTTCCCTGCACAGGTCATACTCCCCTCCAGCTCAGCAGATAAACTGAAATGGATTTTTCTGCCTTAGTATTTGGAAGGAATTATTTATGTCCCAAAATGAAGCTAATACATGGTATAAATAAAATCTGAATGCACTTATCTCCATAATTTTGGTAGCCTATACACCTCCCAAGAGCCCAGAAAGGGGCTTGACTGAACCAAGAGCATCTGGCCCTGAGGATGGGATGGATGGCACACCTGCTTTGTGGCATCATATGGCCTCCTAAATCTTTTGAGGTGCCCTGGTCTGGAACATGTGGGCTCTAAAACCCAAGATCTACATAGAAAATAAAATTTAAAGAAAGATATTTTTCATATAAAAATCAATATTTCTGTCTTCTCTTAAAAAAAATTTGGTAACATTTCTTCTTGATCACAAATTGCTGGTCCTGAGTAGTGGTTACCAGTCCAGATGACCCTGAGACCTCAGGATGAAGAGAGTCCCCATCACTCCCAACTGTCTTTCAGTATCAGTTGTACAATGCCAATTGCCATTTGTCATTACACTTGTGCTATTTTAAGGATAAAAGTTAAACTGGAGGATGGGATTAAAGATGGCATCTGAGAGGAGAGACAGAAGCTTCCTCCTAAAACTGGATACAATTAGAAAATTTAATTGGCACAACTAATCCTGAGAGAGCAACAGGAAAGAGGATGGCATCAGACTGCATGCACCTGGAGAAAAGAGCAGACCTCACCGAACAGGGTAACTTAACAGAGCTGTGGCTCCACGGGACCTGAGGCCTTCCCCAACCCCAGCTCACCAGCAGGAGGAAGAGAAACATAACAGGGAGGGAGTGAAAGGCTTGGGACTGATGAATACCTAGCTCAGGAGATCGGCTCTGGGAGCACAAACCTACATTTCATGGTGCTTTCATGAGACTTGCATGACTACTGGGTTGGAAAGTTAATACAGGCAGAGTTCCTGGGGAGACTGGGATTCTGACCACTTGTGGAAAGCAGGGATCCATATCCGGCTGCTCTGGGACAAAAACGTATACCTGTGTGACTGGCCCACTGGCTCAGGCAGTGGAGACAGGCACAGCAGCTGGGAGGTGGGGAACAGCTCTTTCCTCCCCCCAGGCACCAGTACCGCTCCCCTGTGAACCCTGACATTGCTTCAGGGGCTGACCAACTCCAGAATAGAGCTTCCGGACACTAGAGGGCGCCATATACAAACATGAAATGCCAAAGGAAACTTGTCCAGAGTAAAATTATTAATACAACTCCCGAGAAAGCGTTAAGTGATATGAACCTTGTGACTCTTCCTGAAAGGGAGTTCAAAATAAAAATCAACATGCTAATGGAGGTACAGAAAGACATCCAAGAACTCAGGAATGAATTCAAGTCGGAGATCCAATCGTTGAAGAGCACGATGGAGGGTATTAAAAGCAGGTTGGATATGGTGGAGGAGACAATAAATGAAATAGAAACTAGAGAAGAGGAAAACAAAGAAGATGAGGCACAGAGAGAAAAAAGGATCTCTAAAAATTAAAGAATATTGAGAGAACTGTGTGACCAATCCAAGTGGAACAATATTCACATTATAGGGATACCAGAAGAAGAAGAAGAAGAGAGAGAGAAAGGGATAGAAAGTGTCTTTGAGGAGGTAGTTGCTGAAAACTTCCCCAATCTGGGGAAAGGGATAGTCTCTCAGGCCATGGAGATCCACAGATCTCCCAACACAAGGGATCCAAGGAAGAAAACACCAAGACACATAGTCATTAAAATGGGAAAGATCAAGGATAAGGACAGACTGTTAAAAGCAGCCAGAGGCAGAAATAAGGTCACATACAAAGGAAAGCCCATCAGGCTAACATCAGACTTCTCAGCAGAAACCTTACAGGCCAGAAGGGAGTGGCATGATGTATTTAATGCCATGAAGCAGAAGGGCCTGGAACCAAGATTACTTTATCTGGCAAGATTATCATTTAAACTTGAAGGAGGGATTTAAAAATTTCCAAATAAGCAAAAGCTGAGAGAGTTTACCTCCCACAAACTATCTCTGCAGTCTATTTTGGAGGGTCTGCTATAGATGGAAGTGTTCCTAGGGTTGAATAGCTGTCTGTCACCAGAGGTAGTAAAACCACAGTAGGGAGGGTGGAGCAGCTGACTGCGAGGCAAATGCAAAATTAAATTGACTATCCCCAAAGTCAGTCAAGGGATAGACAAAAAGTAGAGAATTTGATACCTAATATATAAAGAATGAAGGAGGAAGAAAAAGGAGGAGAAATAGAAAAGAACCTTTAGATTGTGTTTGTAACAGCATACTAAGTGAGTTAAGTTAGACTCTTAGAGAGTAAGGAAAGTAACCTGGAACCTTTGGTAACCACGAATCTTAAGCCTGAAATGGCAATAAGTACATACCTACCGATAATCACCCTAAATATAAATGGAATGATGCACCAATCAAAAGACAAAGAGTCACTGAATGGATAAAAAAAACAAGACCCATCTGTATTCTGCTTACAAGAAACTCACCTCAAACCCAAAGACATACACAGACTAAAAGTCAAGGGATGGAAAATGATATTTCATGAAAACAATAGGGAGAAAAAAGCAGGTGTTGCATTACTAGTATCAGACAAAATAAACTTCAAAACAAAGAAAGTAACAAGAGATAAAGAAGGACATTACATTATGATAAAGGGCTCAGTCCAACAAGAGGATATAACCATAATAAATATATATACACCCAACACAGGAGCACCAGTATATCTGAAACAAATACTAACAGAACTAAAGGAGGAAATAGAATGCAATGCATTCATTTTAGGAGACTTCAACACACCATTCACTCCAAAGGACAGATCCACTTGACAGAAAATAAGTAAGGACACAGAGACACTGAACAACACACTAGAACAGATAGACCTAATAGACATCTATAGAACTCTACACCCAAAAGCAACAGGATGCACATTCTTCTCAAGTGCACATGGAACATTCTCCAGAATAGACCATGTACTAGGCCACAAAAAGAGCCTCAGTAAATTCAAAAACATTGAAATTCTACCAACCAACTTTTCAGACAACAAAGATATAAAACTAGAAATAAATTAGACAAAGAAACCAAATGGCTCACAAACACATGGAGGATGGAGGCTTAACAACATACTCCTAAATAGTCAATGGATCAAAAACCAGATTAAAATGGAGATCCAGCAATAATATGGAAATAAATGACAACAACAACAACACAAAGCCCAAACTTCTGTGGGACGCAGCGAAAGCAGTCTTAAGAGGAAAGTATATAGCAATGCAGGCATATTTAAAGAAGGAAGAACAAACCCAAATGAATAGTCTAACATCACAATGATCAAAATTGGAAAAAGAAGAACAAATGAGGCCTGAAGTCACCAGAAGGAGAGACATAATAAAGATCAGAGAAGAAATAAACACAATTGAGAAGAATAAAACAGTAGAAAAAAAAATCAATGAAACCAAGAGCTGGTCCTTTGAGAAAATAAACAACATAGATAAGCCTCTAGCCAGACTTAATTCAGAGAAAAAGAGAATCAAGACACATCAACAGAATCAGAAATGAGAAAGGAAACATCACGATGGACCCAACAGAAATACAAAGAATTATTACAGACTACTATGAAAACCTATATGCTAAGAAGCTGGAAAACCTAGAAGAAATGGACAACTTTCTAGAAAAATACAACCTTCCAAGACTGACCAAGGAAGAAACACAAAACCTAAACAAACCAAGTACCAGTAAAGAAATTGAAGCAATAATAAAAAAACAACCCAAGAACAAAACCCCTGGGCCAGATGGATTTACCTCGGAATTTTACCAGACATACAGGGAAGATATAATACCCATTCACCTTAAAGTTTTCCAAAAAATAGAAGAGGAGGGAATACTCCCAAACTCTTTCTATGAAGCCAACATCACCCTAATACCAAAACCAAGCAAATACCCCACCAAAAATGAAAATTACAGACCAATATCCCTGATGAACATAGATGCAAAGATACTCAACAAAAATTAGCAAACCGAATTCAAAAATACATCAAGAGGATCATACACCATGACCAAGTGGGATTCATCCCAGAGATGCAAGGATGGTACAACATCCAAAAATCCATCAACATCATCCACCACATAAACAAAAAGAAGGACAAAAACCACATGATCATCTCCATAGATGCTGAAAAAGCATTCGACAAAATTCAACATCCATTCATGATAAAAACTATCAACAAAATGGGTATAGAGGGCAAGTACCTCAACATAATAAAGGCTATATATGACAAATCCACAGCCAACATCATACTGAACAGCGAGAAGCTGAAAGCTTTTTCTCTAAGATCGGGAACAAGACAGGGATGCCCACTCTCCCCACTGTTATTCAACATAGTACTGGAGGTCCTAGCCATAGCAATTAGACAAAACAAAGAAATACAAGGAATCCAGATTGGTAAAGAAGAAGTCAAACTGTCACTATTTACAGATGACATGATACTGTACATAAAAAACCCTAAAGACTCCACTCCAAAACTCCTAGTACTGATATCAGAATACAGCAAAGTTGCAGGATACAAAATTAACACACAGAAATCTGTGACTTTCCTATACACTAACAATGAACAAATAGAAACAAATCAGGAAAACAATTCCATTCACAATTGCATCAAAAAGAATAAAATACCAAAGAATAAACCTTACCAAGGAAGTGAAAGACCTATACCCTGAAAACTACAAGACACTTCTAAGAGAAATTAAAGAGGACACTAACAAATGGAAACTCATCCCATGCTCTTGGCTAGGAAGATTTAATATCGTCAAAATGGCCATCCTGCCCAAAGCAATATACAGATTTGATGCAATCCCTATCAAATTACCAACAACATTCTTCAATGAACTAGAACAAATAGTTCAAAAATTCATATGGAAGCACCAAAGACCCCAAATAGCCAAAGCAATCCTGAGAAGGAAGTATAAAGTGGGGGGGATCTTGCTCCCCAACTTCAAGCTCTACGACATAGCCACAGTAATCAAGGCAGTTAGGTACTGGCACAAGAACAGAGCCACATACCAGTGGAACAGAATAGAGACTCCAGACATTAATCCAAACATATATGGTCAATTAATATATGATAAAGGAGCCATGGACATACAATGGGGAAATGACAGTCTCTTCAAGAGGTGGTGCTGGCAAAACTGGACAGCTACATGTAAGAGAATGAAACTGGATCACTGTCTAACCCCATACACAAAGGTAATTTGGAAATGGATCAAAGACCTGAATGTAAGTCATGAAACCATAAAACTCTTAGGAAAAAACATAGGCAAAAATCTCTTGGACATAAACATGAGCGACTTCTTCATGAACATATCTCCCTGGGTAAGGAAAACAAAAGCAAAAATGAACAAGTGGGACTATATCAAGCTGAAAAGCTTCTGTACAGCAAAGGACATCATCAATAAAACAAAAAGGTACCCAACAGTATGCAAGAATATATTCATAAATGACAGATCCGATAAAGGGTGGACATCCAAAATATATAAAGAGCTCATGCCCCTCAACAAATAAAATGTGAACAATGCAATTAAAAAATGGGCAGAGGAGCTGAACAGACAGTTCTCCAAAGAAGAAATTTAGATGGCCAACAGACACATGAAAAGATGCTCCACATCGCTTTTCATCAGAGAAATGCAAATTAAAACCACAATGAGATATCACCTCCCACCAGTAAGGATTGTCACCATCCAAAAGACAAACAACAAATATTGGCAAGGTTGTGGAGAAAGGGGAACCCTCCTACACTGCTGGTGGGAATGCAAATTAGTTCAACCATTGTGGAAAGCAGTATGGAGGTTCCTCAAAAAGCTCAAAATATAAATAACATTTGACCCAGGAATTCCACTTCTAGGAATTTACCCTAAAAATGCAGCAACCCAGTTTGAAAAAGACAGATGCACCCCTATGTTTATCGCAGCATTATTTACAATAGCCAAGAAATGGAAGTAACCTAAGTGTCCATCAGTAGATGAATGGATAAAGAAGATGTGGTACATATACACAATGGAATATTATTCAGCCATAAGAAGAAAACAAATCCTACCATTTGCAACAACATGGATGGAGCCAGAGGGTATTATGCTCAGTGAAATAATCCAGGCAGAGAAAGACAAGTACCAAATTATTTCACTCATATGTGGAGTATAAGAACAAAGAAAAACTGAAGGAACGAAACAGCAGCAGAAACACAGAACCCAAGAATGGACTCATGGTTACCAAAGGGAAAGGGACTGGGGAGGAGGGGTGGGAAGGGAGGGATAAGGGTGGGGAAAAAGAAAGGGGGCCTTACGATTAGCATGTATAATGTGCAGGGGGCATAGGGAGGGATGTGCAACACAGAAGAAAAGTAGTGAGTCTACAGCATCTTACTATGCTGATGGACAGTGACTGTAATGGGGTTTATGGGGAGGGATGGTGAAGGGGGCAGTCTAGTAACTGTAATGTTCTTCATGTAATTGTAGATTAATGATAATAAAACGAATTTTAAAAAAAAGTTAAAGTGACATGTTTTTTGGTCCTCACCTGTCTTTCAAACTGATGAATAGAAAGCATAAGAAAGATGCCTAAGTCAATAAAATTGGGAAAAAGTCTTTTCCTAAAATATATAACATGCCTACCGCTGTCCTGCTTCATGACCTATGTCACCTTTATGGGGAACTGTATGTTTCTATTGGAGTAGGTCTCATGAGGTGCATACTGACTCAGAACAGAAGGCACATTCACCAACACGCAACCTCCAGTGCAAGTTCAAAGGCAGGAAGTACCAGGCTAGGTTGGCAGAGGGGAAAATAATTTCCAGTTCAGTCCTTCACCCAATCTAATACCTTTACCCTAAGCCCCTTTTCCACTTCCAGCTTGGATGGATGCCCTCTAGTTTGTATCCAAGTTCATGATGTCATTCATCACTACTACAATTTGATTGGTTAATATTTAGTTTCAAACCATCTTCCAGAGATTGAGGTAAAGAAGATGCAACAGAGAGACAGAGAAATGCACTGGAGGATGGAGATACTGAAAACCTGTCTCTTCTGAGCATTATGGTATCAGAGGATGAAAAATAAAAATTACAAGGGTGACTCCAGAGGAAGAATTCCTGGTCTTGTTTTCCTAATTTGATAAAGGCTTCCAAGTTGGAAGAGGCCCCCTCATCTGTCTCTCTCCTTCTCTCTGTCTCCTACTCACTTTTCATTGCTTCTACCTGTCCTCATTCTACCATGGGGCATGCAAATCCTACTGATTGCTATTGCCTTTTATAAACACTTTTGTCAAAAGCTAGAAGGCTGACATGTTGCCAGAGGGACTTAGAACATGAATCTCAAAGTCCTAATGATTGTATTTGCTGCCATGAAAATAAACCCACTTTTCTGGCACTATCAGAAATGAAACCTTCCTCTCAAAGCCTATGTCCCAAGCATTACTTGAACTTATAAATGTGAAATTCATTGGATTTTTGTAGAAGATGTGGAAATGGAGACTGAAGAGACTAGTGACTCATGGATACTCCAAAAGGATGGTAATTGATTGTCATAAGTCACCCAACCCTCTGTTTCTCACAGCAGTTGCGGGATGGGATGCAAGACACAAAACCACTACCCAGAAATAACTGAATAGGCATAAAATTAACTAACTCTCCCTAGGAACTGAACTACAAAGAGTCTATTTGTAAGAATTAGTAAGGCATAACCTAGGCTGTTGTGTTCTGTCTCAATAAAAAGCTTAAGAGCACATTTGCCAAAGCTTGCTTATAAATTCCTTTTTGCCAAAGCATCCGCATCCTATCCAGCTATGCAGATAAATCATGGAGCTGGGCAGGCCTTAGCACTAAGCCAACAGACAGGCACAGCTGGTTCAGCATTTACTAATGACATCAATGGAAATGTATCAGCTAGCTTTTGCTGCATAATAAATGGACTGAAAACTTACTGGCTTAAAGCAACAAATATGTTTGTCATTTCTCATGATTCTGTGGTTGGCTGGGTGGCTCTTCTGGTGCAGACTGTGTTGGCTGATCTCTGTTGGATTCTCTTATCTGTGGATGGTCTAGAATGGTCTCACTCAGGTTGTTGGCAGCCTGGAGACCAGGAACTCCAGTTTCCCCAACATAGAGTCTCTCCTCATCCAGTAAACTAGCCCAGGCTCAGTCACATTGTAGCCTCAGAATTCTAACAGCAAGAGAAGAAGCTGCAATGTACAAGTGCTTGTCAAGTTTCTGCTTATGTCACTTTTCGTTAATGACCCATTGGCCAAAACAAGTTATGCCAACAAGTAGGTACATGATTTGTGGCCAGTGCAATTTACCACAAGAAATTCTCAGATCACCTGGTTAGGATTGAAAGAGACTAATAAAATTAAAACATGAAATGTTAAAAAAGTATTCAAAGCAGAGATAGAAAGAATTAGCAGAACTATGTCTTAAGCTGGGTTTCCCCAGAAATAGATTGAGGCAAGGATTTGGGTGCCAGTAGTTTACCTGGGAGAAAATGCCAGAGATTACCTGTAGGAAAGTGAAAGAAGGAAAAGTGTCTTAGTGAGCAGGTTATCACTGACAGCAACTGGAGCTAAATCCTATTGAACATCTCCAGATGATGTAGAGAGCATGCCTTAGAATTCTCCACCCAGTGGGCAAGAGAGCTGGGATATTGATCCCCCACTTACTGTCCATCATTAATTGAGAAATGTTCTAGGGGTCATAACTCTCCAGGACTTCTGACTAATGTGCCAATGACCCAGTCAGGCTAGTGGCCAGGAAAACCCTTGGGCAAACTGCCTATAATAGAAAATCATAGGGTTGAGTCAGCATGCAGGGCTACAGGTGAGACACCAACAGTCTTTGCTACAACACGTATATAGAAACGACCTGGACAAGGCTACTGGGTTCACATCCCAGCTTCAGCCTGTGCTCTGTGATTTTAGACAAGTTACTTCACCTCTCTGTGCCTTAGCTTCCTCATAATAGAATTAAATAGATTCTTCTATACAAACTTCTTAGAATAGTGCATGGCATATGGTGTCAGTGAATGTTGTTATCACGTAATTATTTTTTATTGTGGTGTCAAAACACCCGAGGGCCTACTAGCATGGAAAAAACCCACATTCCAGGAAGCACTTCAAGAGCCCAGGGGAACAGAAATCCAAGAACTCTCTTGCACTACAAGCTAAAAGAATTAAACTCTTATGTGCAGAGACTAAGATCATTTTTATTAAGAAGTTTTCTGCAATGGTGAAAAAAAATTGTAAAGCACAACTAAATAAATAAGAGAGAAAGCCTGATGCCAGGGGGAGTCTTATATTAAATTTTGGTAAGACCATCATCTCAGCACTCACATCCTGGGCAAGCTCACTGGATGCAGCCCAGAGCAAAGACCTGCAGGAAGAGGGCAGCCACCTGTGCCCCACCTCCATCCTATGGTAGTTTACCTGGCTTTTCCTTTCCTTCCCTTCATCCCCCCATCAACGAGTCTCCCCTGAGAGCAGGATATATTGTCCTCCATACATCTCAGCACTTTGCCCTACTGATCAGCCAAAGCCCCAGAGCTCCTCTTAATACTGTTTACATTAACTTGGGTTTATGAGAATTTCTTTGGGATGAGAAGTCTGCAAAGAAAGCTAAGCCAAGCTTCAGAATTGAATACACTAAATAGACTATGAGAGGAGCATGTTCCTCACAGCACATCTCCATGGCTTGGCTGCCTAAAGCCTTACCTGCTTCATTCCCACTCTCTGTGTTCCCAGCCAGACTACATGAGGTCAGAAACCTGAGCCCTGCCACTGCATTAACTCTCACTGTCTTATAACAATATTAACCCCTAGGACTTAATGAGCACTTTCTGTATGCCAAGCCCTGTGCTGAGTGTCTACATGGTTGCTATCATTATAACTCCACTTTACAAAAGAGGAAACTGAGGCTAAACAAATTGAAGCAGACAGATGGTGGAGCCATGATTCAAACCCAGGCAGACAAACTCCAGTGGCCACCTCTCCATTACCTGCCATATTCTACCTTTTTTCATACTGGTGTCTCTTGTATACTTACCTTACCTTCCTAGCTAGGCAGTGAGCTTCTTGAGAGCAGGGTCCTTGGAATACTGAAGAGTGAAGAAATCCTCCATATAATTTAATTAAATCAAGTATAATCTTCCATCAAATGCCAGCATCTCTGATATGTTATCATGTAACCCTTGCCTGAATAGTACCAAAAAGATAGGCCATCCTGTTGGTGGGCAAATCTCATTACTGGGTGTTGCTTCTTTATTCTGAGCTGAGAACTACCCTCTGCTAGACTCAGAATGTTTTCTTCTTTTACGTGACAGTCCTTCAAATAGATTAAAATAGCAACCTTATAAACTCATAATTTTCTCTCCTCCATTCCAGAAATTTGTCCCCACTGCTGTCAGCTGTTCTTCAGAAGGTGTGGCTTGTGTCTTCTCCATCCTGGCCACTCTTCTCAAAAATGCCTTTCTGATGACCAATGATGTTTTCAAAGCCTGTTGCCCAGAACTGAATAAGCCAAAAGTGGCCTGCTCAGAAGATAACGTGGGGTCATGTCAACAGCACCTACCATAATGACCGACCCCCAAAATATGTTTGTAGAGTTGTGGCATAATATGTATGAGTTGCTGAGCAAACAATCCTCCCATCACTAACCAAGGAGCCTGTGTTTTCCCATCTGCAAAATATGGGGAACAATCTCAGCCTTTCTTGCTTCAAAGTTTTGTGAGGAGGAATACATTCATCTGGGGAGGAGAGCAACACATATAGAAGTGGAAAAATATAACCAAAAGTGATGTAATATATTAATTTAATCTGCTCATTGTCAGAGCTAGAAGGACCAAACTTGACCAACAATTTGAGGTGCAGAAAGTAGGTCCATCCTCTTATAAAAAATATTGGCACAATCAAGCCCCAAAGACCTGATCAGCAGTTTGGTGGGACCAACTGTGAGCTTGTCTTTCCACAACTGTAGTTGACACTAACTGTTCTAACAGCCCATCATCCTGTCATTCTTCTTTCGATAAAACACTAGCCCAGTAAGCCTCTCGGTAACCACTCCTCCCTCACTCTCACTGTATCAGCTGAGAGGGATTAACCTCACCCCTCAGCCGCTGAGGATGACAATGAGGGGATTTAAGCAAACAGCATACACCACATTTTCTTAGCCACAGTGACTGCTTTTTGGATGGGCATTAGACTTAAATCAGGCCAGTGAAGATCAAGTCTAAAATGTGTCTTCAACTATCTCTTTTTTGTTGTATATGCAAAGGAAGCTGCAGTTCCTGAAATAGTAAAAGTCACCTTGATACCATGAGGAAAGACCCTGCAAGAGAATGGAACCAATGTCAATGCAGTTGAGCCAAGAAATAGAGAAAATAAATCCTGGGCTACTATCCGAGGCTGGAACAAGATGTTCCTGAAGGTAGACTAGCTCTGTATTTTTTAATTACATAAGCCAATGAATTCTGTGTATTGCCTAAAGCCTGGGTTTAAATATGCACCAAAATATGTACTTGAAATCAAAAAAAGTTTTCTGGATAAAGTCCTCTATGACATTGACTACCTTTTCTGCATTTTTTTGTGTAACTGTTGAGATATAAATATAGGAAACAGTAGTTCAGCCATTCCCAAACAGTCTGTAAGACTATAAGCATGGTGATCACCATGAAGTCCTCTTTCTTATAAAATAGGGAGAGTAGAATCTGCCTCATAGACTCATTTTGAAGGTTGAAGGAGGCAGTGCACATAAGTTGCTTTCCACATTGCATGACACATATTAATTATGCAGCACATTTTTCTTTCATTACCTAAAGGTACTATTCTGCTGTGGCCCCAGCATGTGGCAAAGCCTTCTTATTTTAGTCACAGTAGTCATGGAGGCAGAAATTCAGTTAGTTACAAGTGTAACTTGTAACAAAATGAGAATTAAGATCTAGTCACAGAGAAGGAACCTATGGGAGTTGGGGGGGCAAATGAGGAAAGTCCTCTGAGTACAAGGCTTCTTTTCCCTCAGTACTGAGAATGTCACTACCAGCTCTTTGAATCTAAGCAGTTTCCAAAAATGGCCACCATTGCCATGGAACAGGTATTTGGGGCACCTTTTGAGACTCAACAAATTTCCAGAACTCTAGTTTCACTGGCTTCTCCTCCCCTCTCCCAGTGCCCCTGAAAATGGCCCCTCTCACTTTCCCTAGCTGTGGAAGTATATAGGAAGGTGGTCACCACTACCTTCCAGATGGCCTTAGCCAGATGGGGAGAACTTCTCCATCAGAGAGCCTAGAAGATGGAGGAGCCTGTATACCTGGGGGTCATGATGTTATCACCCCACTGCCCATCCTTTTCTAGCAAGCTCCCTCTCACTTCAGGAGATATCCAAGTCCACAGATGTCCTCACCACACCTGTCCATCCTGATGTCCTCCTCTCCTCCAGAGGCCCCATTTGCCCCTCGGACATTCAATAACTGGCCCTGCATTGATCGCTGGGCACACTAGGTACACCCTGGCACAGTGAGCTTATAGTCGTATCTTACTCCTGAGAACAGAGACCAAGTCCTCTATGTATTTGTAAAAATGTCCAGCATTATAGGTGCTTAAAGAGTAAATTTTAATGTATCATAGCATTGTAAATCCACCACAGATTCTCTATCTCTCATCATCATCATCAAAGCCACAGCCATTCGGGCTTTCCAGAAAAACCACTTTCCTGACAGCTCTGACTGGAAATATCCCTTAAAATTTCAATTTACTTTGACCCACCATGCAAAGATCATAGATTAACTTAACTTCTTAACTTAACTATTAATTACTTGGCCAAATCAAACTTTTACATTTCCACAAGAGATGTTCAGATGTATCAGTTAATTTATATCTTCTCTGAGTCCTTAGAAAAGAGAATCATCACTTTTAGTAACAAGATATGTTTTCTACTAAGTGTGAGAATTTGCTCCTGAATTCTTCAGACAAAGAACAGGAGAGAGACAGAGAGGGAGGAAATGGAAGAGGGAGAGGAAGACGGAAAGGAGGATACAAAGGGATTTTTTTCTTGATTATTATTTGATGAAAGCTTGGTAAAAGTGCATCACTTTTGAGACTATATTTCATCAAACACACTTCACCCAGCCAATTATAATGATCAACTCATGTTTGCTTTCATGGAGGCAAATAATAGGTTTAATTTTTTTTTTTAAGGAATTGCCAAGCAAAAGGGCAGTAATGCAGATAAAAGATATTATTCTGGGATGTCATCATCCAATAACTCCAATCTCAGAAAAACCAGGACCATAAGCATTTGAGGGGATATTTTTTAATTGAGATATAATTGATAAATGTATGCATTGCATATTTTAAAGTATACAATGTGATGATTTGATATATGTATGCATTATGAAATGAATATGAAAATCAAGTTAATCAACATATCCATCACCTCACATAATTATCTTTTACTTTTTTGGTGAGAACACTTAAGGCCTACTCTGTTAAATTTCAAGTACATATACTTTATTATTAAGTATATTCACCATGCTGTACATTAGATCATCAGCAGTTATTTTAAAACCAAAAGGTTGAATGCTTTGAATAACATCTCCCTTTTTCCCCAGGCCCTAGCCCCTGGCAACCACCATTCTACTCTGCTTCTATGCACTCAGTTTCATGGTCTTATGTTTTTTTAATTCCACATATAAGAGATATACTATTTATCTTTCTCTGTCTGGCTCATTTCACTTAGCATAATAACCCCATGTTTATCCATGTTGTTGCAAATGGCAGGATTTCCTTCTTTTTCATGGATAAATAATATTCCACTGTGTGTGTGTGTGTCCCATATTCTCTATTCATTCAACCATCAATAATCACTTGGGCTGTTTCTGTATTTTGTATCTTATAAGTAATACTGCAGTGAACATGGGAGTGTAGATAACTCTTCAAGATACTGATTTCATTTCCTATAAATATATCCCAGAAATAGGTCTGCTGGATCATATGGTAGTTCTATTTTTAATTTTTTAGGATCCTCTATGTTGTTTTCCATAGTGGCTGTACCAATATATATCCTCATATATACTGAATAATACCCTTTATCCAATATATAGTTAGCAAATATTTTCTCACATTTCCTTGGTTGCCTTTTCATTTTGTTGGTGTTGCTTCTACTGTACAGGAGTGTTTTAGTTTGATGCAATCCATTATTTGTTTTTACTTTTGTTGCCAGTGCTTTTGGAATCTTATCCAAACCAAGACCAATATCAAGTAGCTTTTCCCTTTTCCTTCTAGGTGTTTTATGGTTTCAGGTCTTAAAATTAATCCATTTTGAGTTATTCTTTTGTGATTAGTGTAAGATGTGGTCCAATTTCATTCTTTTGTGTGTGGATATCCATTTTGCAAATGACATTTATTGAAGAGACTATCTTTTCCCATTGTATGCTCTTGGTGTCATTGTCAAAAACTAGCTGTCCATTTAGATATGGGTTTATTTCTGGGTTATCTATTCTGTTCCAATAGTCTATGTGTCTTTTTATGCTAATAGCAAAGTGTTTTGACTACAATTGTTTTATAATATAATTTGAAATCAGGATGTATATGTGGCATTATTTACAATATCCAAAACATGGAAACAAGTTAAGTGTCCATCATTAGATGAATGAACAGAGAAAATACAGCATATGGCTTTCATTTCTTTTACCTGCCTAAATGTTCTGGCTAGGATGCCCAATACTACACTGAATAAAAGTGAATGGGCATTTTTGTCTGTTTCTGATTTTATAAGAAAAGCTTTAGCTCTTCACCATTGATAATTATGTTAGCTGTGGGCTTGTCATATATGGTCTTTATTATGTTGAGGTACATTCCTTCTATACCTAATTCATTGAGTGTTTTTATTATGAAAGGAAGTTGAATTTTGGCAAATGCTTTTCTGAGTCTATTGAGATGATTATATGATACTTGTTAACTTTGTTAATTGTTTATTAATTTGAGTATGTTGAGCATCTTTGCATCTCAGAGAAAAATCCTATTTGATGGTGGTGTATAATCCTTTTAATATGCTGTGGAATTCAATTTGATAATTAGTTGAGGATTTTTGCATCTATGTTCATCAGGGATATTGCCTGTAATTTTCTTTTTTTGTAATGTCCTTGTCTGGCTTTGGTATTAGGGTAATGCTAATCTCATAAAATGAATTTGGAAACTCCTCTTCAAATTTTTGGAAGAATTTGAGAAGTATTGGCATTAATTCTTCATCAAATGGTTGATAGAATTCACACATTAAAGCCTTCTGGTCCTGGAGTTTTCTCTTTGTTGGAAGATATTTTATTACTGATTTAATCTACTTCTAGCTATAAGTTCATTCAGATTTCTGTTTCTTTGTGATTCTGTCTTGGTAGATTTTATATTTCTAGGAATTTATCCACATCTTTTAGGTAATCCAATTTGTTGGTGTATAATTGTTCATAGCAGTCTCTTATGATCTTTGTACATTTGTGATATTAGTTGCAATGTCTCATCTTTCATTTATGATTTTAATTTTCTTTTCTCTTCCTTCATAGTACAATTTGCACCCAATTTAAGCATGTGGATTTTATTTCCATGCTACCATGCAATTCTCCAACACCAGCTGTGTATCTTTCAGTTCAGTTCAATTCTGATACCATCTACCTGTAGATAGTGTCAGATCCCACAGGTTAAAGGTATAGTCCTACAAGACTGCGCCTACTGCTAGTTCAGACACCAGTCACAAATCCAGATTATCATGGGCTTCTGACCAATAAGCTACAGATTGGAAGTTTCAGTGATCCTTCCCTTGGGTTCAATTAATTTGGCAGAGTGGTTCATAGAATACAGAAAAATGTTTACTTATTAGATTCCCAGATTTACAAGGGATATTAAAGGACACAAATCAACAGTCAGATGAAGAGATACACAGGGTGAAGTCCTGAACAAAGGACTTCCTGGTTTTATTGTTTATTTATCTGGGGCCACACATTACAGCATGATGGTTTAATGTACATATGTTTGAAATAATTACCAAAATAGAGTCAGCTAAGAACCATCTTCTAATATAGATAAAATAAAAAGAAAAGAAACAATAAAAGAAAGAAGGAAGAAAAATTCTGTTGTGATAAGAACCAGGATTTACTCTTTACAACTCTCTTATATATCACACAGCAGTGTCAGCTGTAGTCCTCATGTTGTACATTACATCCTGAATGCTTATTTCCCTTATATCTGGAAGTTTGTACCTTTTGACCAACTCCTCCCAGTTACCCCCCTCCCCATACTCCACCTCTGGTAACAAGTCTAATCTCCTTTTCTATGAATTTTTTTTTAGATTCCACATATAAGTGAGATCATACAATATTTGTCTTTCTCTGTCTGATTTATTTAACCTAGCATAATGCCTGTGAGGTCATCTACATTGTCACAAATAGTAGCAGTAACTCATTTTTTATGGGTGAATAATATTCCTATGTGTGTGTGTATGTGTATCACAGTATTATATTATGTATTATGCCCCATATATTATAATATACATATATTACAGTACATTATAATATACATATATTACAGTATAAATATCACAACTGCATTATCAATTCATCCATCAGTGAATACTTAGGTTGTTTCCATGTCTTGGCTTTAGTAAATAATGTTGCTATGAACATGCAGAAACGGATATCCTTTTGGGTTAATGTTTTCATTTTCTTTGGATATATTACCAAAAGTGGAATTTCTGGATCACATAATAGTTTCATTTTTAATTTTGGGGATCCTTCATACTGTTTTTCACAGTGGCTATACTGATTCACAATCCCACCAATAATTCACAGGGGTTCCCTTTTCTACACATCCATACCAGCATTTGTTAGACAGTCAACCAATATTTGATAAGGGATCCAATAATATTCAATGGAGAAAAGTAGTCTTTTCAGTGAATGGTATTGAGATAATTGGACAGTCACATGTAAAAGAATGAAACTGGACCCATATCTTACACCACTCACAAAAGTAACTCAAAATGGATTAAAGACTTAAATGTAGAACTTGAAATCAAACCTTCTAGTAGAAAACATAGAAATAAAGCCCCTTGATATGGGTCTTGGTAATGGTTTTTTAATATGATGCCTAAAGCACAAGTAACAAAATAAAAAATAAACAAGTGAATTATATCAAACTAAAAAGCTCCTGTGCAGCAAAAGAAACTATCAACAAAGTTAAAAAACATCTGCAGAATGGGAAAAAGATTTGCAAACCATATATCTAATGAGGGGTTAATAGTCAAAATATGTAAAGGACTCATATAACTAAATAGCAAAAAACAAATAATCCAATTAAAAAATGGGTAAAGACCTGAATAGACATTTCTCCAAAGAAGATATATGAAAGGTCAACAGATACATGAAAAGATGTTCAACATCCCTAGTCATCAGGGAAATGCAGATCAAAACTACGGTGAAGCATCACCTCATGCCTGTTGGAATGGCGATCTTCCCTTTTTCTTTCCGTAAGTTCGTAATTGGATTCTTGGGCCCTCCCAGGACTACTTTCATTCACAGATAGCTGTTTAATTTTGTTTTTTGTTGGCACAAAAGCTGGTATCTCCTATCCCACCATCTTGCTGGTGTCACCAGCCTAGGGGCAGATTTTCAATAGCTCAACTTGATGAAAATGGCAAAGAGAAAAATGCCACCTTTGGGAGGTTAAGAGTCTTCCCTCCATCTGTTGCCTAACTATATTCCAAGAACTAGAATTTCAACCTACAAGGCCAACCCAGTGATTCACACTCACCTTGACCTTAGGGTTTCCTGTTAAGGAAACTACTCCTGGAAATATGCAATTGATGTGAAGTGAGGAGCCCTTACTCTTTTTAGGGACTAGGTCACCACCCCTTGAAATCAAGTGGCTAAAGGCATCTCCATTTCCAAGCTGGGATACTCGATCTCTGTAGCCTGATAAAGCCTCTTCTTCTGTCTCACAAGTCTTGGAATTTACCCCAGAAAATTCATTGTCAAAAATAAATGTGCTAGGAGAGATTAGACAAGCCATATAATTAGTTTTTTGCTTTTGTTTTTAATGAAAGAGTTTTGGTTGCTGTGTTGCTGCTGTTTTAAACAACTCAGAATGAGAAAGTTCAGACTCCATTTTCAGCTCTTAAACACCTCTTGACTAAGCAATTCACTATATGGAAGTTGCAAACACCTGTGACCAGCCCAACACTGGCTATTTTGTATTACACAGGGCCAGAGACAAGAGGTGGATGTGGAAACCAGGGTGTGCAGCAAGATACAGGGGTAGCTCAGGCCCCCAAGATTGTGAACAGCACTGACTTGAACAGCATCCAATCTAGGTCGCCCACACCTAGCTTGACAGATGATGGCAGGCAGGCAGTGTGGCAGCATGAAAAGAGGCAGATTCCAAAAAGGATGGTTGGTGAAAATCCAGCACATGGCTTCAAACATAACCAGAAGCACAATTTATCCTCTTTATAAGAGGCAGGAGCTGCCTGCTATTACAAAGAGCATTCAATTCATCAAGCGGTTACTGAACTACATTTATTCATTTGTGGAGATGTGTGAGGGAGGCAAATCCTATGATAGCTTGCAGACAGCGGAACCCAAGCCAACTATACGGACAGTGACAATTCATGGCATGCTGAGACGCATGCTCTGGGAAAAAGATAAAATGCTATGTTTCCTTTGGAAAAGAAAATATGGCAGCATTCCAGAAGGGGGAAAAGAATGAACAATGACACAGAATCTGTCCAGTGTATTAGAGTTATGATAAGTCCTATGGTATGGAATTGGCACTGAAATCAACAAAAGAGATCCATGGAATGGAATTCATGTCCAAAAAGAAGTCTATGTGATGTGGGAAATTAGCATATGGAAAAGGTGACATTTAAAATTGGTAGGGAAAAGAGTTAATACAAGCAACAATTAGCCATTCACTTGGGAAAAGTTCAGTTTTGATCATATATATGCCTGACACCATAAGCAAAAATGAATCCCAGATGGTTTAATGAATAAAATATGCAAAAACCACATAAGCAGTAGAAGAAACTATTTTTTAACATTTTTTAATCTTGTGGTGGGAAAATACATGATATGAAACTCAGGAGCTATAATGGAACAAGACTGAGCGATTTGATGACTGTTTACATTTTTAAGCTTGTATATAACAAGAATACCAATAAAAGTTAGCCTTTAGTGTTATTATTAAAATCTTAAAGTAAGCCTATGATGTAGGGTAATCCTGTTCACACTGATAAAGAAATTGAGGTTTAGAGACTTCCAGTTCAGTCAGGGCCATCTCAGAGGCAGCCTTGCTCCTCTCCTCCACCATCACCTCCATGATTGGCAACATTTTGCTCAAAATAACTCTGAATCAGGGTTGAGAAACAGGATAATAACTTGTATTTCACTCTGTCATTACCTCACTCCATTCCAAGTGTAGCTCCATGTAGTGATAACAAAGGACAGCTACAATCATCTCCATTTCACAGACAAGAAAATCAAGGTCTGACAGTTGGTGGCTGACCCATGTCATGAGCTTGTGGAGCAGAGATATGGCTGTACTCCAAAGCCCTTTGTTCCCAGATAAAAGCTTTCTTCATTCCAGCCTGCAGTCTCTCTGGAATGCTTGCCAATGTTTTGGTGGTTCAGCAGTGAACAGCAAAACATCTATGGTTCCCAGATGTTTGAATGTAAATTCTCACATCTGACAGGAGAATGAGAATCAAGCCCTTCCTCAAAGCAATCCAAATAGCCGGCTCCTTACCTCCACCTTCTAACTTCACACTTAATTCCATGGGTACTGTTGCTGACAAGCCAGCCTTCAATTAACTGTCAAAAAAGGAAAATGTTTCAGCATCATTTCTGGGAGTGGATAGGAGTGGGATTGTGCTAGGGGTGGGAGTAAGAAGAACCAGCATTTGTGCTCACTGTTCATCTCATTGTCTCTCAACACATTTAATATCTCTGTATTCACTCTTCCTGTGATGCTTGAATAGATTCTAATAACTGATGTATCAAGTAGGTCTAGTGTGTATATATATTCCCTGTAAGGGTGTAGGCAGTTATACTTAATTTATAATCATTTTATTTCATTGAAAGACTCAGACAATGTCATAAGGTACTATTAACTTAAGTGATGTATGGTATAGGTTCACCTGATTGGAGATAATAGAGATGGTCTCTCAGGATCACACAGAGGGCCCTTTCCACTGGAGTGACATTCATGCACGGTGTCAAGAGATGGCATCATATAATGGGCCATGATATTGACATAATTATGCTTTATGGATTTTAAAAGGATCTCCTTCTCTGGAGCCCACCATTAGCAGCTTTCTCAAGGTGCTTGGCCAAGTCAGAGCAGAATGATTCACTACTGATTTCTGTAAAACACAGATGATGAGTCAGCCAGAGCCCAGTGGCCACAGAGTTAGAAGGAATGACAGAGAGGCCACCAGCTCAGGTTCCAGGTCATACAATTCTACCACTGATAACAGTTAAGTTTTATAACTGCCCTGAGAGTATTCACTTACAAAATAGGGAAAAATAAAATTCTCTACCTATCTATGTTGTGCAAAGATTGAATAAGAAAGTGCATGGGACACATAAGAAGCCTTCAGCAAATATTAAGCATTACTATTATCTTTATTTATTCTCCATATTTTAGATGTCAAATCTACGCACACTTGACTGGTTTAAAAAAAGCAGTAAATTCACATGCTCTATTTTTTCTCAGTAGTAAAGCCGTGACTAACATGTTTCATCTAATAAGATTTTACAAAATAAGAATATACTTCTAAAATTTGTACAATAGTTTTTTTTTTACTCAACCAGACAAACCAACAAAATATTCACAAATGTATGCTAATTGTTCATTGAATAGCTTCACATACTTTTGCATGATTTCCATTCACTGCTTCCACCGTTTTTTGGGGTAATGAGCTTCACACTCATCACCCGTGGCTCTTTTGCAGGTTTACATGTGGGCTGGATCCACTGGCTCCTCCAGATCCACTAGCCATCCTCTCCACCCAGCTCTCAGATAAAGGACTGTAGGTTCCCACACCCTCTGCTTCCTAGCCAAGAAACACAGCAAGGGATGAGACTGAGGTCAGGGTGTGAATCCCATGGCTCCTTCACTCAGCCTGAACATCTGCCAACAGAGGCAGAGTTCATCTCAGTGAGGGCTCCCTACAGACCTTCTCCTTCCAGGTTTCTGTTAGTTGCTCCCTCCTCTTTTCCCTTAGGATCTAGGGGTAAAAAAACCTCCCCCTGCAGCTTGACCCAGATTACCCTACACCCTATCCACACTTTCGTAAATAGTCTCATCTTGAATTAGCCTAATTATCTATTTAATAACTGATTCATTTTGCTTTGTCATGTGTCAACAAATTTTAGTCCTATAATTATGATTCTTTGTTCTTCCATTCCCTTTTGATATAAGTTCTCCATTATGTTAATCAACATTCTTATGGTTGAAAATAACAAAAATCCAATTCAAACTAGTCTAAGAAAAACATAAATAATAAAAAGGAATATAATCTTCAGGCAAAAATCCAGGGAATCAAACCAAGTCAGAGTCTCTCTCCATTTCTTATTTCTACTTTCCTCAGTAATGGATTCTCCCTAAGCAGTTTCATCCACGTGGTGGCAAAGATACCACTAACTGTGGATTTATACCATCCTCACAAAACTAATTTTAGTAAAAAGATAGTGCATCTTTCCTAGAGGTTCCACTGAAAGTCCTGGGAGGGCTCTGATTGGCTTGTGTTGGGTCACATGACCAGGGAAGACTAGCCAGGTGTGAGTCAATGCCTTGTAGCTAGGAAATGGGGTGAGCCCCACCTGGACCACAAAGACCACAAATGAGGATAGTTCTCTAAAGTGATACAGTTTGAGAATAAAAGGTATATAACTATAATGACATAAAGTCTTTCTTGATAACTCTGACTTCACCAAATAACCCCAAAAGTCCACAGAAATTGTGCATACAAAAACCACATGTCCCTCCTTTTCACACTCTTTTCTTAGGTTTAGAACTAACCCTTTTCTGCACAGAAAATAACACCACCAAAGAACCGTCTTTCAGGCAAGCACAGAAAGACCAAGGGCCTTACATTCTTCACATCCCATAACAAGATATCTGGTGAATTGTGATACACAGAAGGACTCAGCCTACCTGCTACAGGATGGTAGTCTTTTAGGACCAAAGCTAATTACTATGGTTCATCCTAGTACACAAGAGACTTCCAGGGGCCAAGGCTTAGGAACAAAGAATGGAGGTAGAAGAAACAATTACTGCAGCAAGCCTTTTGAGGAAAAGGACCCCTTTAGTGGACAAAAGTGGAGTTTAGGGGCTCAAGTATGAACATCAAAGGATATAGGGGATAAACTTTAAATGATCACCAAGACACAGTACTATTTATCAGGGACCATGTGCCACTGATCTAGATTCATGGGATCATGATGTGTGTCAGCCTTTGTACACTTTCTCAGGTACAATGTAGTGGAAGTCAGCCAGGGTCCCTGTCCTTACAGAGCTTATAGGCAGAGAACCAAGCCATCAAGGACAGTGAAATAGGAGAAGCACAATGACAGGAGCACACGGGTGGCATGGGAACACACAAGGGACATCTAACTTAGGCTGAAGAGATCAGTGAAGGCTTCTCAGGGAATGACGTCTAGACCAACACCTGAAGAGGAAGGAAGGGGTTCAGCAGCGGCTACAGAGGCCTGGGAGTTAGAAAGAGCTAGGAGCACAGGGGAAATTAAGAACCTGAGTGCCTTCACTCATTTGACAAGAACTTATTGAAGGTTACTATGAGCCAAGCACCAAGAGTGCAGTACTAAATTGGCCAGGTGCCTTCAAGGATTCATGGAAAAATAACAAGAATCCCAAAGTGGAAATGTTAATTACAGATTGTGGCAAATCCTGTGATGAGAGAGAGAATATGGAGAAGAGGATGGGGGAGTGCATATTAAGATGGTGGTCAGGGGACATTTGAGACAAAGCTTAAAGGATAAAAATCAGCAGTCCTTTCAGAACTGCAGAAGGAACATGCTGGATAAAGGAACAGCAGGACAAAGCTGGGGGAAGAGAGATTGGTCTGGCTGAAGAAGAGGAAATAGATGAATTAGAAGAGAAAGGAGGCCAGTTTGTGTGGAGTGTAGGGGACAAAAAAGAGTGGTTTGGGGTAATGTGGTCTGACTGTATGTGGCACCAGGAGGACCAAGGCAGGGGTTTCACATGTACATAGTTTTTGGAAGGGTTTCAATAGGTGGTTATATGGCCCAGGTTAGGCTTCAGACAGATCACCCTAGTGGCTTGGTAGAGAAAGGATTGTAGGAAGATCTACTAGGGTGTTATCCTAGTGGTCCAGGTAATAAATGACAGTGGCATGAAGACAGCTGGTGGTTATGGAGAAAAAGCAAAGTGAAGGGATTTGAAATGTATTCCAGGAGGTAGAATCAGTAACACCAGCAATACTGAGTGAGAGAAAAATAAAAATAAAAAATAATTTGTAGGTTTGAGGTTGAGCAAATGGATTGAGCTGGAGTCCAGCATACTTGGCAAGGGGTGGGACCAAGTGGTGTTGAGGGATGGGGTGGGAGAAGCACACAGAAGTCAAATCATAAAGCTCTTTAGCCATTTTTTTAAAGGAATTACATTTTTATTATGAGTAGTGGGGAACTCCCTGAACAGTTTAAAGAGATTATGTTTTTCTTGTATTTTTTTAGGGACATCACTTTGGAGATCTTACCAGAAAGGGACAGGATTGCAATGAGGAGCAATCTAGAGTGATGGGTGGTGCTGCCCTGTGAAATTTAAATGAGTGCATTGTTGCCCGTTCTGCTGACAGTAGTGCCTTCTAGAGCTTTTAGCACCTCTAAACCTGCTCCATGCTTCATGTGGGTAGTTTGGGGGCTGAGGATGGAGGTAGGTCCTTGCATTGTCTCCTCCCCCACAACCTGCAGACTGTAGAATTCCATCATCCGGCCAGCCACAGAGGACTCCACTTCCTATTGCAGGTCTTATACTTAAACTCCCCCAACAAATATGAAGAACAAGATAATTCATGGCAAGCTTCTTGGGAAGGAGGGTAACGTTAATTTATGCTAATTTTGTTTCAATTTCTTACTACATTTTCTTTAACAACTGAATTTCTCTTTTTTAAAAATCACATTAATTAAACATTGTGCTTCTGCTCCCAGAAGTCTGGTTATCACAACCATGTAATCTGTTAAAAGAGCTGAATTGAAACGTTTGATTTCAACAATGGCTTTCTAGGACAGTTTCTTCAGTGTCCAACATTTGTTAATTAAAGGGGGGAAATGGCCATTCTTTCTGACCTAAATATTGCCTGAAAATGAGCAGCCGAGCTGTCTCCTCTCATGTCATACCCTTAAGCATCCCAACAGAATCCAACCTCCATCAACACTGAGGGCTCTGCAGAATTCACTTTGAAGTTCCACAGCACCAACACTCCCACCAAGCCCCAGTTCCAGCTACCACATGCTATTATATTCTGCATAACATAGACGTTAAGGGCACATACAGATTTGACTCTTGGAATCGCAACTTATCTCTTTGGGCTTTAACTACCTCAAAGAGTTGGTACATTATATAAGTTAGCATATTTACTTAGTACTGGGAACATAGTAAGAGCTATAGAAGTGTTTGCTGTTATTATTATTTCTGTTGTTACAACTTCTGTTAACTGTCCAAGGTTTTCTCAGGAGAGGTCATTTGCTCCATGGTATGATGTTAAGATACTAGTTTATTCTCTCATGGGAATCTGCAATAAAATGCTAGTCTTAATAGTGAAACAAAAAAACATTTCAGGCTGAGTGAGATGGAGTGAAGACCCCACAGAAGTGAGGTTTTCTTCCTGAGGAAGTTACCTAGGTGAGCTGTCTCCCTGGCTCCCCAGCTGAGTGAGCCTGGCCTGCCTGGCCTTGCCTGTCTTTTCTGTCAGAGGAGCCAGCCTGTACCTGGGTTCCCTGATGAACCACCTGTGCTGGACTGAGACACCTGCAAGGCAGGGGCTCCAGGGCAAAAAGAGTGAGTGAGAAAGAATCCGTTGTCATTTTTTTTGTAATCCAAAGGTACACACACACACACACACATGCACAGCCCAGCTCTGAGCAAAGACACCCAGGGAAGGAAGCATGTTTGTGAGTTGTGAACATGTGAACAGACAGGAACAACCTTCTGCTCATTCAACATCCCAGAGTGCAGCATAGTTATGGCCCAGGGCACCAGCAGAGGTTTTCTCCTTCTGGAGTCTGCAGGAAGATGAGTTGGGGTCAGGGCAGGAGGCTCCATCCCTGTGCTGGATCTCCACTCAGCCAGGGTTGCTTGATTCCAGCCAGGCACCAAGGAAGCTGCAAAGCCATAGATGAAAGCAAAAAAAATGTAAAGTGACAGAAAGTTGAGTGCTTTTATGTTAATGAACCCAAGCCATGTTGGATCACTGTTTAGAAAAATGATATGGTTTTTCTTTTCTTTTTCCTTTTTCATTCAATCAGTGATTTAATTGAGAGAAAAGTGAATAGTGTTAAAGCTGTGTGAGGTATCAATAGTCCAGGAGGGCTGAAAGGGTTGATACAATCATACATTGTAATGAAACCTAGCGGAGCGCCTTCTAGCCACTAGTTCAAAGCACATGGCTATGTATTCGGAGAGGCATAAACAATACAAAAGCTTATAATTGTTGTGTCAGTCACGACATTCATGCAGAATACCAAGGACCACTCTGGGCTGCCTCCTTCCTGGCATTGGGAGGGGGCACACAGATACACTGTCTGCTGGGAGAACCCTAGGGACTAAGTGGTTGTTCTTCCCAGCACCTCCATGACCCCCACCCAGGCCCCCATCACCCTCCAGGGATGCCAGCAGTCACAGCCCACCCTGCCCCAATTGCAAAAGGTACTGAGGGCAGGCAGGTCTTGTTTTCTCAGCTGCACAATGGCTGCTGCCTGGCTCCATGGACGTCCTTCTCCCTAGAGCAGCACTATCCAACAGAAACACAATGCAAAAAAGCCACATGTGTAATTTTAATGTTTTACTTATCACATTAAAAACAATACAAAGAAACAGGCAAAGTAAATTATAGTACATTTATCTAACTCAGTACATCCAAAATATTGTAATTTCAATGTGTAATCAATATAAAAAAATTTTAATGGATATTTGACCTTTTTCTATATTAAGTATTTGAAATAAGGTGTGTGTGTGGCTTACAGCACTTATCAGTCAGACTAGCCACATTCAAGTGCTCAACAGCTACACACAGTTAATGGCACAGCCCAGCCTGGGAATCCAAACAGACCATGGTCCCCCAAGCCACCTGGTGCCCTAGACATTGGCCTGGAACCCTCACACCTCACCCCTAAATGGAGAAGAGCCCAGCCTGGATCCCAGGAGAACATTCAAACCTTTTCAGGGGGCCCAAAGACTAGCTCTATGCCTGGCACCACCACTGTGCTTCCCTTACCTTCCCAGCTGCTCTGAGGCCTCTTTAGGCTGGAGACAATGGCTCAGAAGACCCAAGCTAGTCCCAGAAATTAGCTGAGGTTGGAAAAACTTCTCCCTATTCAATGGCAACAGCCAAGAACCCACAGGATACCAGAGGTTCAACAAAGATGCCGAAGCCTAGACACTGAGAAAAAAGAAAGGCAGCAACTTTCCGGCAGGGCCTCTGGAGATAGAGACAGGGAGGCATGGGATTCCATGGCAGGCAGCCTGTGTGTCCATCTGCCTGCAGGAGGGTCTGCCCAGAACACTTGGGGCCTGTTATTCACATTATAAGTGGAGCCTGCCTTGATAGCAGGGACCCAGCAGCCCCTCCCACGAAGTATAGGAGAAGGTGCAGCCACTCTTCACCTGCCCTCCCTGCCAGGCAGCTGAGGGGCCACCAGCCCTGCCTGCAGGATTTTCTTGAAATGCAACTCAGCCTGCTTTCTGCCCCCTTGAAGACACCCCACAAAGAGACTCCACTGAGCAGTTTAATTTACAGTGGTGTAAATAACTATGCTTAATCCACCACTTGAGTTGGGAGAGAGGCCCAGGTTCCCCACTCCCAGGACAGCTAAAAATCCCATGCACTCCTGTCTCTCCATGGCAGACCAGTTTAAAGAACAACCCCCTCTGGAAGATCTCAGGAACCCCTGCCACTGACCCTTTTAACCCCAAGACCCGAAGGTCACCCTCCTATCTCTCCGTCCCACACAAACTTCTTGTTTCTCTACCCAGCTTCTTCCCCTTTCACCTCTCTCCTAGGAAAAAGTGTCCTATTTTCTAGCCCATCCTTTCACTCTACCAGGCCTCACTCACCCCAGTCTCCACTCTCTTGTACCTCAGTCTCTGCTCCTCCTCCCTTACCCCTCTCTGCAGCCCCAAACAAGCTTCCTTCCTCTGCCACTTCCACTAACTCCTGCTGTCATGCCTGCTTCCTTCATACTCCTGGTCACTGCTCCTTGACAACCTGGCACCCCAGCACTCCTGGCACCACTCTCAGAAGTCACCAGGGCCCAGGTCACACAAATTCCAATGCTCATCCACCTCTCAGAGCCACCCTGCACCGTGGGCTGTTCTTCTTCTCTTCAAAGCCCTTTGGAGATCATGATGGCTTAGAATTGAGTGTTAGAAGTTGTGATTAAAAGAAAAGTGAAGAATGAAGTTCTGACATAGGCTACAACATGGATAAGCCTCGAAAACATTATACTTAGTGGAAGAAGCCAGTCACAAAAGATCAAATATTATAAGATATCACTTATATGAAGTACTCAGAATAAGCAAATTCATAGAGACAGAAATAGATGAGAGGTTACGAGGCCTGGAGAGAAGGGAAGGAGGAGTTATTTCTCAGTGCATACAGAATTTCTGTTTGGGATGGGGTGATGGCAAAGTCTGTGAAATATAGTGGTGATGGTGGAATATTATGAATGTAATTAAGACCAGTGAATTGTATGCTTATAATAGTTAAAATGGTAAATTATATGTTGTATATATTTTACTACAATTTTTGACAAATTTTTAATTGAAGAATAGTTGATACACAATATTATATTTGTTTCAACATAGTGATTCAATAGTTATATATGTTATTAAATCCTATCTGTGTAGTTACTGTCAACATAGAAAAATGTTATAGAATTATTGACTATATTCTCTATGCTTTACTTTCATCCCTGTGACTAGTTTATATTATGATTGAGATTTTGTGACTCTTTCATTTATTTCACATACCTCGTCCAACCTCTCCCCCATGGTAACCACCAGTCACTTCTCAGTGTCTATGAGTCTATTGCTATTTTGTTCTTTTTGTTTTGTTTTGTTTTAAGATTTCACATATAAGTGAAATCATATGATGCTTGTCTTTCTCCTTCTGGCTTACTTCACTTAGTGTAACACCCTCTAGGTCCATCCATGTTGTCATAAATGGCAGGATTTCTTTCTTTTACCACAATTTTAAAAACTAAAAATATCTAAAGCCATTGAATTGTACAATCTAGGTGAGCAAATTATGTGGTATGTGAATTATATCTCAGTAAGGCTGTTTTTTAAAAGGGAGAGAAATGAAGAGAATCAGAATATGAGTTAAGCCCATGGGACTGGTTGATGGATATTGTAGGTGAGAGAGAGAGAGAGACAAGAAGATGGTGGCTAGGCACTGAGGGAATGCAGTGACAACTGCTGTGAGGTAACCAACGGTTTAAGCCAAACTGGTTGGAAGCTGCCCACTATCATTGGTCAAATGACTTCTTCAAGTGTGGAGGACTACAGAAAACACCACAGGAAGGGGTGGAGAGTTTGGCAACTTTACATACAGTCTGTTACAGAGTTTAATGTCCTCAGTTTCTCTTCCCAGGCACACCCTTAGCACAAAGCTCATCCTGGATCTTAGGTCACCTGTGACGTGCTACATTCAGAGAGCTGAGCACCTTCAGGTCTCAGCCCTTCCTTTTCAATCCACTTTACAAAGCACTGCCATCCATAAACAAGCAGGTGAGTCTACTGGGCAATACGCATGGCAACCATTTCACTTCTGTGTCTGTGGATCTGGAAGCCAGGCAAGCACTTCATTCTTAACTAATTTTTAGAAAGTCAGCTTTAGCTTATTGCAGTTGGTTAAATAAATAAGCCTATATTTTCTTTGATCTTCTTTTAACTATCTGAGCTTGTAAAGCTATATGGGAGACAAGTTTTGGTCACCAGTCACATGCTCTTAATCACAACTCATTGAATTTTATTGAATAAAATTTTCTCTATTGACTTAATTCCCAGGCAAAGATTTCCAATCTGTTTTAAAGAATTTAGTCACAGGCAGAGGCCATGACAGTGCAGCAGAGTGACAAGTGGTGAAACAGTGTAATGGGCCATGTGATTGAGGGGGTAATTGGCCCTTCACATGCATGCAGAAATCCCATGGGGCACCATACTTCTTACGTGCAAAGAGACAGTCTGATTTTCATACAGCACATAACTACTGGTTCTCAAGAACACCTTGAAAACATCTAGTCAACATCTTATGGGGAATGTTCATTCCAGAGAGACTTGGTGACTTGCTCAAGGTCATACTCCTAGTCTCCTAATTCTCAGTGTACTGTCTTTTCTCTTGCATCAGACTTCCTTTCATTGCCAAAAAGATTTTCCAGTTGAACCTAAGGTTTTAAAATCCAAATGAACTTGAACAGGATGAGTCAAATGTGACAATCAGAAATAATTGCCTACACATATGGAGTAGGTACTCTGTGCCTGTTGTATATTATTTCACTCTGCCACTTTGCTCACTAAGCCTGCATGTGTGGGAACAGTGGGGGTGTAGAATACGACTCTCTGTGTCTGAATGTTCCCCTGATCAGAAGGCAGATGAGGAGGAAACATAGAGCAAGGGGTAAGGGGAAGAAATCTGATCAGGACAATATGCCAAGAGATGTAAAGGGGAGGCTGGCTGGCAAATGTGGGTGGGAAGATGGCCTGAGCCTATGGTTCATAAACTGCCTCCACTCCAGCTGCACTTCAGGAGTATTAATCACCTCCAAAATGTTACACTTAAACATGTCCATAAACAAGTGTCAGATGAAAAACTGTGCTGAAAGCTGAATTACTTAATATGTAAAGGTCCAACCTGTCCTAGTAGCCAACTATGCTCTTCATTTCAGTTGCTTAAAACCCCATCCAATCCTGGCACCTCCCTTCATTATAACAACCAGGAAAAGCAATCGTCAGAGGAAGTGGCATTCACCATGGTGCTCCCCTCCCACATCCAACCCGCATTTTCCCTGACAGATTTATAGGTGTGGGAGAAACATGCATATTTTTTTTACCAAACACAGTGAGAATTTCTCTGACACTTGAAAAATCATCTTCGGTAGGTTTTGTCATTATAACAATGCAATTCAGAATAGGTCAGCTCTCCAGACTGGTTAATGTCAGCAGTGTGCTAAAGACTGCTAAAATGTTTAATTTTAAGATCAGGCAAGAGGTTAGTGAAATCCCAGCACCTGTTGGGAGAACCAATGGACAGCAAAATAAACAGAAATTTTAGACGAGTGTCAAGGCACAGAGCACAGAAAGTAGGCTAGGGCAAGAGTCCACCTCCTCCCTAACCTTCCGCTACAACCTACAATTCTACCCAGTTTTCAAGGTACAGTTCATGCCCCTCATCCAGGAAGCTTCTCTATACCCTGTCTACAGGGATAGTCACTTTTTGGAATTCCTATGCACTCAGAATTTGAAAGCCACAATTAAATCTAGCAAAATTTTTTTTGCTGATATGTTCATCTTATGAACACTAATGATATGATATGATGTTTGTGTTCAGGATGTTTTATTCCCTGTTGGGAGCAAGAACTGAAGGAAACAAAGCCTGTGAATTATCAGCTATGAGTGTTGCTAATACCTCTGGAGGTGGGATGGCTTCACAAAGCATGGGCCTTCCAGGTGGAAGACACTGAATGGAGATGCCTCTTTTGGTTTTTCCTTGTAGTTGGTTCCCAAAGTAAAGGCAAAGGCAAAATCTAAATCTGTGAGTGGTCAAAATTAGTCTTGAAACTCTCTTAGAAAGATGCTGTACTGGAAACCAAGGAACAGTGGTCCTTCCTTAGCCTAAGTTTTGTTTTTCGTGATTTCAGTTACAAGTGGTCAATCACAGTCTGGAAGCAGATGATCCTTCTTCTGACATACCATCAGAAAGTTAGCAGCAGCAGACTAATGCTACATCACAGTGCCTACGTCACTCACCTCACTTCATCTCACCATGTAGTCATTTTTTCATCTCACATCATCACAAGAAAAAGGGGAGGAAAGTACAATAAGACATTTTGAGAGAGACCACATTCATATAACATTTATCACAGCATATTGTTATAACTGTTCTATATTGTTATTAATCTCTTACTGTGCCTGATTTATAAATTAAACTTTATCACAGGTATTTACATATGGGAAAAAACAGTGTATGTAAGGTTCAGTATCATGTGCAGTTCCAGGCATCCACTGGGGGCTTTGGAATGTACCTGAGTGGGTAAGGGAGCTACTGTACCCACACTGAGTCCACGCAGCTGCCTTTTCCTCCGGCACCAGGACAGATGCGCTTCCTCATTCAGCTTATGTTTTAGGTACCATGTTATATGGAAATCTTGTTTCATTAAATATCAGAGTCACAGCCAGTGATGTGAGATGCTCATTTCTAGAGGCACTGGAGACCAACCTGAGCTGTGAAAAATCATAGGTCCATGGCTCCTGCTTTCTTCTCACCTGAGCAAAACCCTCACTGGAGGCCATGGGCACAACGTAGTACTATCTGAACTATTCTTTGACTTTCACTTGCTCTCATTCTCTGTCACTGTCTTTCAATTAAATTTTTGTCACCTAAACATTTTGTGGTAGACTTCTCTGCCGAGCCCCATTTGTGGCATGCTTGTGCACTTCTGTCTCACCCCTTGGTCATATTTATGCAGAAACTGTTGGGTCTCTGGGATGTTTGTTGGCTGATTGCAAACACTTTGAGAGTGAGTAGAAGGAGTCTTCTCCCAGCCTGATTCCCATGCAGTGTGCACATGGGCCAACACACAGAGTAGGAGCCCAACATCTGTTTGTTACTGAGATCTTCCTGGTGCAGGAGCTCTCTGAAGTCTTTCCCCAGATGCTAAATGGAGAAGCACCCAAGGCCTCTTCTGAAGATATGTGCTTCCCTCACAGCCCAGCTCTGGAACCTCCTCCTAAGAATGCTGCCCCGGAAGGTATGCATGCATGATCTGTCCCTGTGTGTGGGAGGCTGACGGGTGCCTCCCGCCTCCTGCAACGTAAGCCCCAGCTGGTGTAACTCCTCTTTCCAGGCTCCTCATCTGTCAGATTTCCTGAAGAAAGGGTCTAAGGAATGAAGCAGGGCTTAGACAGTCATCAAGCTGCCAGGCCCTGCTGTTAGGGGATCTCAGGGGAGAAGAGGAATGAGGAGGCTGGGAGAAGTTAAGGGAAATTTTTCTAAACAGGTTTTCCTACCCTGTTTTTACACAGGTTTGAATAGCCCACTCTGAGTTAGTCACAGTTCAGCTACCTCCATCCTTTGCAAAAGAGGTGAACTAAAATGCAAAGAGGAAAGTCACTGAACCATCAGGGCCTCAGTTTTCTATTCTATAAAATGAACAAAACCAGTATTTCACAGGATAGTTTTGAGTATTAAACAAAATCACTAAATGCATTTTAAGCTGCAAAGTTCATGAATGCCAGTGGGCAAAGTCCTCACTCTCCAGGACAGACACAAAGAAGAGCAAGCAGGGCTCACACTGGGAGGCAGTTGGTGCAGTGCCTAAGAAAGCAGGGCCGAAAGTCAGACAGAGCCAGGGTCCACCCAGAAGCAACCAGAACATCTGTTCCTACCTTTGCAGCAGTGATTCCCCTGCTGGTAACTTTCCCAGGGGCAGGCACAGCCTTTCCTGCTCTTAGTCCATGCATTTGGGAATGAAAGTCTGTTATAAACTGCCCAATGCCCCAGTGGAAGGACTTTTCAGTTATGTAAGCCAATAAACGCCCTTTTCTGTTAAGCCAGTTGGTGATAGGCTCAAGTCACTGGTGATCAGGAGTCCTCTCTGAAACGGCACATTTTGAAAAGTCATGTCATGGAGAGTGGGGCCAGATCAGCTGAGGCCTTAGGTGTCAAGAGGATGAATTAGCTGTGCTGTGCTAAACACAGAGATCTCTGAACTTGTTCCAACAGACATTTTCAAATCCTTCTCAAGCTGATCAGTGGACTGAGACACAAGGCCCATGCTGACATAAGTACCCACACCTCTTGCTTCTGTCTTGCTTTCAGACAGCCCAAGGGAAGCAATAAAAGTCCTGGGAAAACATGAACCCAGCATGTTCTTGGGTGGTTCACATTGGATCTCCAGAATTAAGACGCCTCTAATAAAGGAACCCATGTTTCAAGGTTCTTGTCTTACTAAGAGAAGAAAGGTGGCTCCTGTCTCAGCAACTGAAAAGATTCCACTCACATGCCAAATGCTTGCATATGAAAATGTGGACAACCATAAACTATTTTTACTGTGAAATGTTCTGCAGGATGGAGAGACTGCTTCAGAGCCTACAATGACCCATAAAAAAGATTTTCTCATTACCTCCTAGGAATCTGGTCCATTCTAGGCAATTTCATTCTCAACTCTGGCAGTTAGGTCTCTTGGTGCCAGTAATGGTAGTTCTGAGTCATAATATAAGGGGCACCAGCTGCCTTGAGTTTTTCCTTCCCTACCTCTGCTACATTTCATTTCCAACTTGCTACAAACCAAAGAGGGACTCTTACAAAGTTGTGGTTTATAACCATTCAGGGGATTGGAGAAAAAATATCAGCATTGTTATCTCATCGGGTTTTCATAAACTGCTGCCATTTCTTTCTGCCCAGAAGAGTTTAATCCTTCAAGTTGAGGAACCTCAAAGACTACATAATCATGTTTCAATGATTTATGTGTTTTCCAGAATCATTTCCCTTCAGTCCAATCCAAACATATGACAGGAGAAAATTGAGAGTTTGCACCTAAATTGTTCAGTCTGGAAGTTTCTTCCCAATCACATTTTTTGTTCATTATACTGCTTGTCAGGGGGCAGGTTTGATCACTGCAGATAAGAAGACTTCAAAAAACTACAGACTGTCACAGACACACATCCCTCACTCCAAGCTTGCTTGAGAAGTACAGCCACAAACCAGACAGTCTAAGCTTTGCTTCCTTCCAGAGGAAAGGGACCCTCAGTTATCGAGGAATATGGGCTTCAGCTTTGGAAAAACTGTCAGATAACAGTGTCTTTTGTTTTTCACATACCATGACTTAATTATTTTATAAGTGGAATTTTGCACCTTGTGACCCCCTTTAACCATTTTACCTATGGCACAGACCCCTCCCCTCTGGCAACCACCATTTTGTTGTCTGTATCTATAATTTTTGTTTTGTTTTTTTTTTAGATTCCACCTATAAATGAAATCATATATTATTTGTCTTTGACTTATTTCACTTAGTATAATTCCTTCAAGGTCCACACATATTTTCACAAGAGGCAAGATTTCATTATTTTTATGGTTGAATAATATTCCACTGTGCGTGTGTGTGTGTATGTGTAGAATCTATGTATATGTTCATGTGTATATATGTATGTATGTGTATATATATCACACGTGTATATATATCACATTTCCTTTATTCAATCATGTATTGATAGACACTTAGACACAAAGGTTGTTTCCATACCTTGACTATCGCAAATAATGCTGCACTGAACATAAGGGTGCGTATGTCTCTTCAAATTAGTGTTTTGCTTTTTCTTTGGATAAATACCCAAAAGTGGAATTGCTCTAACATATGGTAGTTCTATTTTTAAATTTTTGAGGAACCTCCATACCGTTTCCCATAATGGCTGCACCAATTTCATTTCCACCAATAGTGCACAAGGGTTCCCCTTTTTCCACATCCTCACCAACATGTTATTTCTTATCTATGATAATAGCTATTCTAACAGGCATAAGGTGATATCTTATTGTGATCTTCATTTGCATTTCCCTGATGATTAATGATGCTGAGCATCTTCCATGTACCTGTTGGCCATCTGTAAGTCATCACTGGAAAAATGTCTATGCCCATATTTTAACTGGATTGTTTGGATTATTTTATTATTGATTTTATGAGTTATTTACATATTTTGGATATTAACTCACTGGATTTATCTCCCATTCATTAGATTGTCTTTTTCTTTAGTTCATCATTTCTTTTGCTGTGCAGAAATTCTTTAGTTTGAGGTAGTCCCATTTGTTTCTGCTTTTCTTGCCTTTGTTTTTGGAGCCAGATCCAAAAATTTGTCACTAAGATTAATGTCAAATAGCTCACCACCTATTTTCTTCTAAGTGTTTGATGGTTTCAGGACTTACATTCATGTCTTTAATCCGATTTGAGCTAATTTTTGGGTACAGTATAAGAGAACAGACTAATTTCATTCTTTTGCATATAGCTGGCCAGTTATCTCAAGGCTATTTACTAGAAACAGTCCTTTCCCCACTGTACATTCTTGCCCCCTTTGTCGTAAATTAATTGACCATATATTCATGGGTTTATTTCTCGGTTCTCTTTTATGTTCAATTTTTTTTTATTTGTATTTTTTTTTATTTTGGTATCATTAATCTACAATTGCATGAAGAACATTATGTTTACTAGGCTACCCCCTTCACCAAGTCCCCCCCACATACCCCTTCACAGTCACTGTCCATCAGTGTAGCAAGATGCTGTAAAATCACTACTTGTCTTCTCTGTGTTGCACAGCCCTCCTGGTGACCCCCCCCCACTATACATGCTAATTGTAAGGCCCCCTTTCTTTTTCCCCACCCTTATCCCTCCCTTCCCACCCATCCTCCCCAGTCCCTTTCCCTTTGGTAACTGTTAGTCCATTCTTGGGTTCTGTGATTCTGCTGCTGTTTCGTTCCTTCAGTTTTCCTTTGTTCTTACACTCCACATATGAGTGAAATCATTTGGTACTTGTCTTCCTCCACCTGGCTTATTTCACTGAGCATAATACCCTCTAGCTCCATCCATGTTGTTGCAAATGGTAGGATCTGCTTTTTTCTTATGGCTGGGTAATACTCCATTGTGTATATGTACCACGTCTTCTTTATCCATTCATCTACTTGGACATTTAGGTTGCTTCCATATCTTGGCTATTGTAAATAGTGCAGTGATAAACATAGGGGTGCATCTGTCTTTTTCAAACTGGAGTGCTGCATTTTTAGGGTAAATTCCTAGAAGTGGAATTCCTGGGTCAAATGGTATTTCTATTTTGAGCATTCTGAGGAACCTCCATACTGCTTTCCACAATGATTGAACTAATTTGCATTCCCACCAGCAGTGTAGGATGGTTCCCCTTTCTCTGCAACCTCGCCAACATTTGTTGTTGTTTGTCTTTTCAATGATGGCAATCCTTACTGGTGTGAGGAGCTCACACACCTCAACAAACAAAAAGCAAATAATCCAATTTAAAAAATGGGCAGAGGATCTGTTCTATTTTTTATCTGTGTGTCTGTTTTTATCCCAATATCACCCTGTCTTGATTATAACAGAGAGTGTGATATCACTAGATCTTTCTTCCTTGTCAAGACTGTTTTGGCTATTTTGGGTCCTTAGTGGTTCCATATCAATTTTATAATTCTTTATTCTATTTCTGTGAAAAATGTTGACATTTTGATGAGCATTGCATTAAATCAGTATGTTGCCTTGAGTAATAAGATCATATGAATGATATTCTTTCAATCCATCAGCACTGATGGATTTCTGTTTCTTTGTGCCTTCTCCAATTTCTTTCACCAGAATGCTTAAAATTTCCAGCATACAGGTCTTTCACAATTGTAAGTGGAATTCTTTTCTTAATTTACCTTTCTGACAATTCATTATTAGTGTATAGAATTATCACTACTTTCTGTATATTGATTTTATCCTGCAAATTTACTGAATTTGTTTGTTAGTTCTAACAGTTTTTTGATGGAGTGTTTAGGGTTTCTATATAAAGTATCATGTCAACTGCAAATAGTGACAGGTTTATTTCTTCCTTTACAATTTGGATACCTTTTATTTATTTTTCTTGCCTAATTACTATGCTAAGGACTTCCAATATTATGTTGAATAAAAAGATGAGAGTGGCATCCTTGTCGTGTTCCCAATCTTGGAGGAAAATCTTAGTTGAGACTTTTTATCATAAAAGGATGTTGAATTTTATCAAATGCTTCTTCTTCACATATTAAGATGCCAATATGACTTTTATCCTTTGTTTTGCTAATGTGGCATGTCATATTGATTAATTTGAGGATATTGAAACACACTTGCATCCTTGGTATGAATGCTACTTGATCATGGTGTAAGATCATTTCAATACTGTTGAATTCAGTACATTTTGTTGAAGATTTGTGTATCTATGGTCATCAGGGATATTGGCCAATAATTTTCTTCTTTTGTGATACTCTTATCTGATTTTGGCATCAGGATAATGCTGGATTCATAAAGAGAGTTTGAAAGTGTTACCTACTTTTGAATTTTTTGGAAGAGTTTGAGAAAGATAGGTACTAAATCTTTGCATGTTTGCTGTAATTCACCAAGGAAGCTGTCTGGTCCTGGAATTTTGTTAGTTGGGAGATTTTTTCTCATGGAGTCAATCTCCTTACTAGTCATCTGTCTATTCAGATTTCCTATTTCTTCTTGATTCAGTCCTGGAAGATTGTATGATTCGAAGAATTTATCCATTCTTTCTATGTTGTCCAATTTGTTAGTATATAACTGTTCACAGCAGTCTCTTGTGATCCTTTAGATTTCTGTGGTATCAGTGGTCATTTCCCCCTTCTATTTCTTATTTCATTTATTTGAGCCTTCTCTCTTATCTTGGTGAGTCTAGTGAAAGTCATGTCAATTTTATCTTTTCAAAGAACCAGCTCTTACTTCCATTGATCTTTTCTATTATCTTTTTAATATTTATTCCATTTGTTTGTCCTCTGATATTTATTATTTCTTTCCTGCTAAGATTCATTTGTTCTTCTTTTAGTTCCATTAGATGTAAAGTTACATTATTTATTAGATATTTTTCTTGTTTCTTGATTGTGTTACTATGTATTGCCATGAACTTCCCTCTTAGAACTGCTTTTGCTGCGTATCATAGATTTTGTTATGTCATATTTTTATTTTCCCTATATTTCATATTTATTTTTGTCTTTAGGTACTTTTTAAAATTTCTTCTTTGATTTCCTCTTTAACCCAATGGTTGCTCAGTAGCATGTTGTTTAATATCCACATTTTTGTGATTTTTCCAGGTTTTTTCTGTAACTGATTTGAAGTTTTGTATCACTGTGGTATGCTTGATAGGATTTCAGTCTTCTGAAATTTACTGAGAGTTGTCTGTGACCTAACGTGATTTATCCTGAAGAATGTTCCATATGTTCTTGAGAAGAGTGTGTATTCTGCTGCTTTTGGATGAAATGTTCCATATATATCTATTAAGTCCATCTGGTCTGATATGTTGGTTAAGACCAATGTTTCCTTATTGATTTTCTGTCTGGGTGATCTAGCCATTGGTTTAAGTTGGGTGTCAGAGTCCCTTACTATTATTGTATTGCTGTTGATCTCCCTCTAAAGTCTGGTAATATTTGCTTTATATATTTTGGTGCTCCTATGTTAGGTGCATATATATTATAAATATTATATCTTCTTGTTGGATTGACTTCTTTATCATTATGTCTTCTTTGTCTTTTATTACAGTCTGTTTTGAAGTGCATTTTGTCTGATATGAGTATAGTTACACCAGTTTTCTTTTCACTTCCATTCACCAGGAAGATATTTCTCTTCACTTTCAGTCTGTATGTGTCCTGACATCTGAAGTGAGTCTCTTATAGGCAGCATATACATAGGTTTTGATTTTTTAAATCCATTTAGCCACCCTACATCTTTTGATTGGAGCATTTAGTCCACTTACATTTAAAGTAATTATTGATAGATATGTATTTATTACCATTTTGTTCATTGTTTTCTGGTTATTTTTGTAGTTCTTTTCTCTTCCTTGCTCTTTTCTTGCTTTCTTCCATTATGGTATGATGCCTTTCTTTAGTGTTAAGTTTTGATTCCTTTGTCATCTCTTTTGTGGTTCTACTATTTGCTTTTCAGTTACTATGAAGTTCATATGTAGTATCCTGTGTATATAAAGGTATCTTAAGTTGATAGCCACTTAAATCTGAACCCGTTCTAAAATTCTACATTTTTACTACCTTCCCTCATGTTTTCTGTTCTTGATGTCACATTTTACAACTTTTCATTTTATGTATCCCTTATTGTAATTTTAGCTCATTTTACTACATTGACCCTTTGGCATTTGTATCAGCTTTATAAGTGATTGCTTTTACTATGCAATTACCTTTTCCGGTGAAGTTTTTACTTTTGTATGTTTCCCAATTATTAGTGTCATATCTTTTCAGCTTAAAGAAGTCATTTTAACAGTTATTATAAGGCGAGTTTAATGGGGGTAAACTCCTTTAGCTTTTGCTTATCTGGAAAACTTCTTTTCTCTCCTTCAGTTAGGAATGATAACGTTGCCAAGTAGAGTATTCTTGGTTGAGAGTTTTGTTTATACTTTCAGTATTTGAATATATCATGCCAATCCCTTCTGGCCTGCAAAATTTCACTGAAAAATATATTGATATTCTTATGGTGTTTCCCTGACATATAAGAACATATTTTTATCTTGCTACTTTTAAGATTCTCTCTTTGTCTTTAACTTTTGACATTTTAATTATATTGTGTCTTGGTGTGAATCTCTTTGGATTAATCTTATTCAGACATTCTATACTTTCTAGACCTGAATATCTATTTCCTTCCTCATGTTAGGGAAGTTTCTAAGCCATTATATCTTCAAAAAAGTTTTTTGGCTTTTTGTCTCTTCTTCTGGGACATTTGTGATGTAAATATCAGTCTGCTTATGTTGCCCTATAGGTCCCATAGGCTATCTTCACTTTTTAACTTCTTTTTTCTTTTTGATGCTCTGTTTGGGTGAGATCTATTTTCTATTCCAAATCATACTAAATTACTACCTTGTATTTTTTTCTATAGAACAATAATATTGTGTAACGATAATAGTATAACTTATTTCAGGTTCCCAGACCCGATTCCAATGCATGTGTGTGTTGTGGGAGGAGTGTGGGCTCTTCCCAATCACACCAAGCAATGCTTCAACAGCAACAGGGTTTTCAGAGAACTCAACTCAATTTTGATGCTATCTGCCCAGAGACATTGCCAAATACCCCAGGTTAAGGGCACTGTCCTACAAGACAGCCCTCCAGATGCCAGTCACAAGCCCCAGGTCGTTACCTGTGCTTCTGACTACTGGCTAAAGATTGAAGGTTCCAATGACCTCCCCCTTAGGTTCAATTAATTTTGTTAGAGTAGCTCACAGAACTCAGGAAAACACACTTACCAGTTTAATAAAAGATAATGTAAAGGATATAAGTTAACCGCCAGATGAAGAGATACATAGGGCAAGGTCCCAAAAAGAAGAGCTTCTATCCTTGTGTAGCTTGGGGTCTGGTTTGATGGCACATGGATGTGTTCTGGTTCCCCAAGCATAGAAGGTCCTCCAACAGAGAAGCAGGATCCAAGAGAGAGAGAAGTTCTTCTCAGGGTTTTTTGTGAGGGCTTCAATTCATAGTCATGATTGACTAAATCACTGACCATTGGCTGATTCATTCTCCAGCCTCTGCACTTGGGTGGGGTCCAAAAGTATCTAGTTAACATGACAAGACACCCATTTCACCTTTAAGACTCTGCAGGGTTTTTAGGAACTGTGGATGAAGACCAAATATACTCGGGAAATGTACGTACTTGGTCATCTGAATGACCAAATATGTGTTTCTTATAACTCATTATATCACATAACCCCTCCCCAGATCCCATTGCCTTACTGTGTCTGTCATTTTCCTGTTTAATTTTCTTCAGAGCACTTATCACTATGTGAAATATTCTTTTTTTACTTGCTTATTATCCATCTTCCATGGAGTTAGTATTTAAACTCCATGAGATTAGGATCCCCATCCATGAATCCATGGCTTCATGGCACAGATAACAGTGTTTGACAGAATTCCATAAACATTGGCTGAATGAGTTAAGACAGGATCAAGTTTCCCTTACAAGATTTCCAAAAGCAAAAGCAGCAGTCCCAGCCACTGGCACAGAATGAGAACAATTACTTCTAAGCAAAAGGCCCTTTGAACTGCTGGTCTGTTATACACATCAGCAGAGGGTCCCAAACTGCAGTGGCTGCAGCAGATTACCCACAACTAATGTTATGCTGCACATTCTCAAAATTGCTGCACTGCCTTATTGGTCCCTAATGCATCCTTCAAATGAAACTCTGAATGTTGATGGCAAAACATCACACTGATGTCTAGACCTGACCTGAAAACTCTCTCAGTTTACTCACAAACAATTCATAGTTTCTGTAGAACTGGAGATCTGTCATTCGGTATGAACACTGGATGATTGAATGCCTGCAAGTTGTAGCAAGCAGAATAAGTCAATTTTGGGGTGGAACTTAAGCAGTCGGGAGGCCTAAGGTTGGGTATATTCATTGTCATATTGTGTGTAAGGGAAAACATGGGATTGGGGTTTAAGATTACCAAAGAATAGAGGGATGTTAGATCAGAAGACATTCCTTTAACTGTTGGTGAATATTGCCTGCATCTTTTTTTTCCTTGAGACTTAGGAAAATGCACCTAATTACATATGCAGAGTAAGTACAATATCCTGGGAATGTAGAATGGCAGGGCCAAGACTTTAAATGGGGTCCATATTGATATATATGCTGAGTTTCAGAAATGGTGAGATGGCAAGGCTGAAGGAAACAGAGAAATGACTGACAGATGACCAACCAAGAGGTATTTTCTAAAGCCTCAAAGAAAAATTCTATGTTGCTGTGTTTGCATTCCACTGCACATTGGGTTCCATGTCTCTGCAGCTTCCCAACAGAACATTCCTGTCTAAGAAAGTCACCCATCCTGTGAACTCTGTCTATGGCCACCAGTCACTTCTTTGAAAGAATCCCTGCTTTCATCCACTTCATGTGGTGGTAGTGAAGGGCTTGTCCATGTAAGATTTCAGTTCCCTTTCATGTAAAATAATGGAAACTACATTATCATATTATTGAGAATGTTAAATAACAAAGTGTATAAAACTGCTTCATACAAAGATAATACAGAGAAATAGCTCAATAAACATTTATTGCTGTTAAAAATATTTGATCTGAAAAAAATTTGCACTGTAATAGAAAATGAGTTTAAAAGCCAATGGACTAGATCATCCTCCAGCTGTAATATTTTATGACTTTAAGGAACTAGGCATGTTGGTAAAATAATTCAATTTTCATGTTTGGATCTTGGAATCAGTTTGTAAAACAAGAATGTTTACCAAGATAGCATATCAGATGTATTACTGCTTCTATCCTGCCCTGTGCCCACCAAACATTCCACCTTGTGTTTCAGTGCAGGATTGACCAATTGTCTTGAATCTGAAAAGACTTGTTTTAGGACAGGTTCCCACAGTAATGGACCTTGAAACAAGAACTTTGGTGCAAGGAGTTTATTTGGGAGGTGATCCCAGAAAACACAATTAAGAAGGGGGAAGAAATGCAGGGAGGAAAGAAACAATACAGTATGTGTTAAAGAGCAAGTCACTGCTGTGGACAGCAGGGACTCTGGAAAATAGGATAGAACATACCTCAGAGTGATGTATTCTGAAGGCTAATGGGGTATTTATTACATTCCTCTATGAAGAATATCCTTCAGTACTGTTTATCATTCACTAATGGGTGTGCTGGGGGCATTGGTGCCTCAACACTTCCTGCCTATCTTGTGTAGGGGTATGCAAGCTCTTGGCAAGCTCTTGGGTAGTCAAAGGTGCCCATATAAGGAAGCTGCCAGCATGTGCTGACCCACTGAGGAAAAGTGGGCGGGGCACCAATAGACTCTAGAGAACTCAACATTTTCTGTGGTTTAGCTTTCTCCCTGTGACCCAGAACTGCATTTGCACATCCATTTCAACAGTATCAGGATCTGAAGTGGAAACAAAGGCCATTTCAGAATGTTGGGATCAGTACCAAGAAAGGTTTAAGAATGATATGGACCATTTCCTTCTGGAAGAGTCCAGTCTTGTTGGATTATTCAGGATGCAAAAAAGAAAAAATCTTGAGGCTGATTTTTATTAGACCCTTTTGGGTTGTACATCCACCCTGGGACAAAACATGTGACCAGGTGAGTGGAAAACCTGACTGGCCCAGCTGAGGTCTCAAGTCCAACTCTGAAATCATCAAGTCACATCCTGCCCTCACCCTTTTCCAGACAACTGAGAGTAAAGATACATGGTTTAAAAAAACAACAACCTGGTATTTTTACCAAGGGAGAGAAATTTGAGATTGGGCAGCCATAAGCAACAGATACCAACTTGTCTGGTAGATGGACATCAAAATCACCTTTAGGAGAGGATTTCTACAGAAACAGAAACTAAGGCTCAGGAAAGTTCAAAGATGTACCTAAGGTTTCACAGTTATTAAGAGGTGGAGCTGAAGTTGGAACTCAGAATTGAGGTTGGAAAAGCCTTTGCTGTATCATGAAACATAACCTTGAGAGAATCCAAGGGGAAAACATTTAAAGGAGCCCCTCAGTGAAAGCATCAGAATTTCCATGGGGACTAAACAATGAGGTATAGAAATGTATGTTTTGGTTGATTCGATACTGCTCACTTCTGTGCTTACTTCTCTGGCTGAGCTCTGGGTGTTAGTAATTTGTGGGCTGGGCAAAGAAAGAGCTCAAAATACTAAGAAACAGAATTCAAAAGTATATCGAACAGATCATCCATCATGACCAAGTGGGATTTATTCCAGGGATGCAAGGATGGTACAACATTCGAAAATCCATTAACATCATCCACCACATCAACAAAAAGAAGGACAAAACCCACATGATTATCTCCATAGATACTGAAAAAGCATTGGACAAAATTCAACATCTACTCATGATAAAAACTCTCAACAAAATGGGTATAGAGGGCAAGTACCTCAACATAATAAAGGCCATATACGACAAACCCACAGCCAACATCATACTTAACAGCAAGAAGCTGAAAGGTTTTCCTTTAAGTTCAGGAACACGACAAGGATGCACACTCTCCCACTTCTATTCAACATAGTACTAGCCATGGCAATCAGACAACACAAAGAAATAAAAGGCATCCAAATTGGCAAGGAAGAAGTTAAACTGTCACTGTTTGCAGATGACATGATACTGTACATAAAAAACCCTAAACAATTCACTCCAGAACTACTAGAACTAATATTGGAATTCAGCAAAGTTGCAGGATACAAAATTAATATGCAGAAATCAGTGGCATTCCTGTACAGTAAAAATGAACTAGCATAGAGAGAAATCAGGAAAACAATTCTATTCACAGTTGCATCAAAAAGAATAAAATACCTAGGAATAAACCTAACCAAGGAAGTGACAGACCTATATTCTGAAAACTACAAGACACTCATGAGAGAAATTAAAGAAGATACCAATAAATGGAAACACATGCCGTGCTTATGGATAGGAAGAATTAATATTGTCAAAATGGTCATCCTGCCTAAAGCAAGCTACAGATTCAATGCAATTCCTATTAAAATACCAACAGCATTCTTCAACGAACTAGAGCAAATTGTTCTAAAATTCATATGGAACCACAAAAGACCCCGAATAGCCAAAGCAATCCTGAGAAGAATAAAGCAGGGGATATTATGCTCCTCAACTTCAAGCTCTACTACAAAGCCACAGTAATCAAGACAATTTGGTACTGGCATGAGAACAGACTCATAGACCAATGGAACAGACTAGAGAGCCCTGATATAAACTCAACCATATATGGACAATTAATATATGATAAAAGGGACATAGACATACAATTGGAAAGTGACAGCCTCTTCAATAGCTGGTGTTGGCAAAAGTGGACAGTTACACGCGAGAGAATGAAACTGGATTATTGTTTAACCCCATACACAAAAGTAAACTGAAAATGGATCAAAGACCTGAATGTAAGTCATGAAACCATAACACTCTTAGAAGACAACACAGGCAAAAGTGTCCTGAATATAAGCATGAGCAACTTCTTCCTGAATGCATCTCCTTGAGCAAGGAAAATGAAAGCAATAAAGAGCACATGGGACTACATCAAACTAAAAAGTTTCTGTATGGCAAAGGACACCATCAACAGAACAAAAAGGCATCCTACAGTATAGGAGAATATATTTGTAAATGACATATCCGACAAGGGGTTAACATCCAAAATATATAAAGAACTTACACACCTCAACACCCAAAAAGCAAATAACCTGGTTAACAAATGGGCAGAGGATATGAAGAGTCAGTTCTCCAAAGGAGAAATTCAGCTGGCCGAAAGACACATGAAAAGATGCTCCACATCAGTAATCATCAGGGAAATGCAAATTAAAACCACAATGAGATATCACCTCACACCAGTAAGGATGGCCAACATCAAAAAGACTAAGAACAACAAATGCTGGCACGGATGCAGAGAAAGGGGACCCCTCCTACACTGCTGGTGGGAATGTAAGCTAGTCCGACCATTGTGGAAAGCAATATGGAAGTTCCTCAAAAAACTAAAAATAGAAATACCATTTGACCCAGGAATCCCACTCCTTGGAATTTACCCAAAGAATACAACTTCTAAGATTCAAAAATACATATGCACCCCTATGTTTATTGCAGCACTTTTTACAATAGCCAAGATATGTTAGCAACCTAAGTGTCCATCAGTAGATGAATGGATAAAGAAGCTGTGGTACATATACACAATGGAATACTATTCAGCCATCAGAAAGAAACAAATCTTACCATTTGCAACAACGTGCATGGAGCTGGAGGACATTATGCTCAGTGTAATAAGCCAGGCAGAGAAAGACAAGTGCCAAATGATTTCCCTCATTTGTGGAGTATAACAATGAAGCAAAACTGAAAGAACAAAATAGCAGCAGACTTAGAAACTCCAAGAAGGAACTAGTGGTTACCAAATGGGAGGGGTGTGGGAGGGCAGGTGGAGAGGGAGGGAGAAGGGGATTGAGGGGTATTATGTTTAGTACACATGGTGTGGGGGATCACGGAGAAAACACTTTAGCACAGAGAAGGCAAATAGTGAATCTGTGTCATCTTACTACACTGATGGACAGTGACTGCATTGGGGTATGGGTAGGGACTTGATAATATGGGTAAAATGTAGTAACCACATTGTTTTTTCATGTGAGACCTTCATAAGAGTGTATATCAACAATATCTTAATAAACATTTATAAAAAAAAGAAGGTAACTATTCTAAACTACAGCAGTTTATTTAAAGAGGGAGAACTCTGAATGTAAAAAGAAGTTGTAAGAAGTTTGTGGAAGAATTTGATATGGTCATGCTATGCAAGATTAAAGCAAATGAGTCCTGATATGAAGTACACAGCAAAATTAGAATTTTGTTTTCTGTTTGTTAAAGGACAAGGTTTTCTTGAACTATTAGTCTGCTCTTAATATTGAAAAATTATGAAGGGTTTTTCTAATTGTATCAAAATGATTTCTAATGCTTAAGGTCTTAATGAGTTGTCTAAGTACTTAAAAAAATGACATCTTAAAATATTAAAAGAGCTAAGTTGATTTTACAAAATTACCCAAACATCTTTATATCAACTGTCTTACCATAAGTTCTCATCACATCTTTAACCATTGTCATTTCTAAGTCTTATATCATTTATAGTCACTGTTTTATTCCTGAACTGGTAAAGAAGTAGATTCAAGCAGAACAAAAATTAGTTATACAAAATTAAGTAAACTGAGAAAGATGGTTTTAATTTTTATGCAAATATCACTAATCTCTTAAACAGAAAAAAGAAGTGTTTCAACCTTTTTCTCTTAAGCTGACTTACAAGAGTTTAGTAAATGACAATATCTTTATAAACAGAATTGAAACATTTATCTTTCTCACTTTACCTGATCCCTCCAGAATTTAAAACTCTCAGTGACTATTTTCATATTTTATGGCAACATTTTTATTTGCATAAGTTCAATAAGAATCTGCTCTCCTTGTGACAGGACCAACTGGAAACATTGGTTATATTACCAAGGCTTTGACTGCAATGTCATATTTGAGACACATGCATAAACTCAGATATGAACAGACAGCCTTAAGGAACTAAGATTGACTTTACAGAGCCAATGAAGCCCCTTGGAAGAACTGGTCTGGTACCTTGCTTGCAGGGTTTCCAGCAGCCTTACCAGGTGAGTAAAGAAGATCACCTCCTGGCAGGTGCAGAAACTTCAGAATATCTTGGGGACCTCGAGAACAGAGAAATTCACCCAAATCTACAGATAACACAAGCAAAACCTGATGGCAAGTCTGGCTTGGCTTTCTGGCCCTGAAAGGCCTTTAAAAGATCAATCTGAAATTCCTTATAAAAGTTCCAGCAAATCACATTTAAAAGAGCCTGTGTGATCACTGGCTGTTCTTGCTGCACTTACGTAAATAATCAGGCCAACTGTTTTAAAGCTAAACTTATTTTATATTAGTGAAAATGAGGATAATTTTAGAGAGAAAGAAGAGTTGTGTTTCAGTAGTTCAGCCTTATTACTATTAGATTCTAATACTGCTCATTGTAAAATAGACTAGATCCTGGATTCTAGTTTCCTCAGACTATCTGTCTATGACTCCAAATGTTTCAGTTTTCTCCCATCATTTCAATTAGAGTTTTACTATTTCTAATCCTCATATTCAACCATTCATTCTTAATCTCCTTGTCAAGTTTTCTTCCTCCAGAACAAAAAATCCAACTCCAGATGTTGCTCAGACGATGATTTCAATCCACCCCAATGCTGATGAAGACACACATCAGCAGCCCCACAACTTGGTTGCATCTTCCTTTCATATGCCCTTGTCCATGTCTGCCTCTGCTACTATGGCTCTGTGACCCCTCCTCTCCCTGACAGCAAGGAACTGCTGGACCCACAGGTAGGGACAACACCCCTACTTACCAGAAAGCAGTTACAGAAGAGTTACCGACACCCACTTTTCCTTGAGAGATTTCAAGTGTCCACATTCCTTGAGGGGTGAATGAGGTGAGGCAGAGACATGGGGAAAACATCATGATTTAATTTTTCCTGCCTCCAATGAAAATGCTGAGATATAAACAGTGTAGTAAGAACAGGAGTGACTCCATCTTGAAGCTAAGATTCCATTTTAAAAAGCAGGAAGTTGAGAAGTAAAATTCCTAACATATTCTCTGGTAATCAGACAATAGCCCAATAGCTTATCTTAAGGCAGGGCAGGCAGTCTGAACTGGTATGTCCCCACTTTGGCCAAGCACTGCAAAAGGACCTCCAATCTCTCAACCTTGCCCCTAGCTGCCTGCTCCAGTATGTTGATGACCTCTTGCTTTGCAGCCCTTCAAAAAAAATGATTCTATATCCCACACTGTCTCTCTCCTTAGGTTCCTGGGAAAAAGGGATACCATGTCTCAGAACACAAAGCTCAACTGGTACAGCAAAAAGTCACTTAACTTGGTCTTGACCTCACCCCTACCACTCGCTGCATACGCACCTTCCAAAAACAAGCTATTAATAATCTCCCTTTTCCCACCACAAAGCAAGATCTCCTTTCCTTTCTAAGGCTTCTTAGCTATTTAGACACTGGATCCAAAATTTCTCACTCTTTGCAAAACCCCTTTACAAGGCCTCCCATGGGGATCCCTAAGAAAGGATGCCAGAGACAGACTTAATTCCTGCTTCTTTCTGAACTCTTAAGTGAGCACTCCTCAAGGCACCTACTTTGACTCTACCTAGCCCTAACAAACCTTTCTTTTCTTAACCAGCAAAAAGGGTCAAGCATTAGGGCTACTCGCACAGTCAACTGGGGACTCCCTCCAGCCTGTTGCCTATTTTGTCCAAACAACTTGACCTTGTGATAAAAGACTGGCCTCTCTGCTTACAGGTCCTAGTGTCAGCTGCACTCCTTATCCCCAAAGCCCAAAAAATTGCGCTCCATCAGCCCCTGTAAGTACACAACTCACACAACCTCTCTGACCTTCTCAGCCACTGGGCTCTAACCCTTTTCTTCCTGGCCTGAGTCCAAGTCTTAGACTCTCAGCTTCTATAACCCTCGGTTACCTTCTATTTCTTCTGGCCCCATTCACCTCTATCACCCTCTTCCTTCTTTTCCTCCTCTGCTTAATTAATCTATTCCAAAGATATTTACAGAATCTAAAGGCAGCCATCTCTGAGGCAACTACTAAGAACACCTCCAAATGGCCTTCCTGCTTCAAAATATCAGAAAATCCCTTTCATCACCCTTCTCAGTAGGAAGTAGCCAAGAAAAGAATGGCAAGGTGTCTTCCTATACCCTTTTAGAGACAGGAATGATAGAAACAAGATTTGATTATCACCTTTCGAGTGATGCCACCCACCATCTCAGAGAGACCTAGGTGTCATCTTACGTAGGCTACAAGCATTCTCCAGTGGACACATCAGCAATAGCCGACCTTTCCCCTGACCCCTCCCCTCAAAAAGCCCACCAAAAACCCTGGCTACAAAAAGCCTCTTGATCTGTTAGAGACCCTCTTTGTTCTGCTGACCAGGACAGAGGGGTCCCTCTCAGGTTTGGCAATAAACCTGCTTGGACTGTTGAGTTCTCATACCCTCTCATCTTTCATTGGCATTCTCCCACTCACTTGGCTTAAGCAAGTGGGTGCATGAAGACAGAGCACTCTTCTATTGTATCACTGAAGCTGGTGGGTGCATGCAGTAAAGACATTCCCTATAGCCTTGCTGAAGCCACTGACTCCAGTATGTTGATGACCTCTTGCTTTGCAGCTCCTCAAAAAAAATGATATTGTTGCAGAGGAAGGGAACTTGGAGGCCCAGAGGCCATGTATAACAAATATCCCACACAAACACCAAGGAACCTTGTCTGGGAGGGCAGATCCTACAGAACTGACAGCAGATCTCATCTTTGACTTGAAAAGTAATGAGGATATCAGGATTGCCCAGGCTGTTTTTAGCCCCAGAGGCTGACCATCCATCCTCTGCAAATCCCTATGCTCTCCAGCCACCTCACTAAAGCTGGGGCATGTGCAATCCACACAGAGTACACCACTTGACTGCCTGGCCCTTGTGGCCAAGGGGGCTTGTATTCCTGGGCTCCAAGGCTTTGCAACATTTAGAAACACAATTCTTGTCAGACTACCACTCCCAGGGCATGACACAGACAACAGACTGAAACACATCCCCAGTCTTCCTGTGAAAAAGGTCTATTTTCTTGTTTTAGGGCTTTGGCCCGAGAGACAGACTTCCAAATCTTAATGTTCTCAATTACTTTGTCACCAGGTGGTGCATGGTGACCCAAAATTTCTAGCCATAACATGTACTTGTGCCATATGACCCTTCCTAAAATAACTTGAATATAGGCAGTTGATCTAAGTGCCAGTTATTGTCCCAAAAGCCCCAATATAACTCAGTGTTTACAGAACTGAAGATGACATATAATAGAAGGCATGTATACAAAGTCTATTAGTGTGTTTAGTTTTTAACAAGTATTTAAGAATAGATAGTCAGTGAACATTATTCTTCAGAATGGCACCCTAAGGACTTCTGCAGTTGTTCCAATTGTGTGGACATTCAACATGATAATTTGGGAAGACACTTGACATAGTTTCAGACGAGCTTTTTAGTCTCAGAAAGAAACCAATATATTACAAAATCAAATACAGTATTGATAGGGGAAAATTTACAAGGACAGCAATCTAGTCCAGGTGGCTCCCTTTCACTTCTCTTCTTAGCCCTTAACTTCCCAGTCTGCCAGGCACTCACTCCCTAAACTTACTCCCCCTTGCTTGCTCATTTGCTGTGCTCATAGAAATGTTGAAGATACGGAAGCAGAAAGATATATACTGCTCCCCTTGCCTTTGTTCGGGGCTCAGACCTTGGGAGATTACTCCCCTCTGAGGCCACCACTGTAAAAATAAAACCTCATCACTTCAAGAACCTCTGGTTCTTCCATCTGTGATCCGATCCAGGTTTTTCAGGTTTTTTTCTGTAACAGTATTATGCAGTTTGGATAACTTTTGAAAACATTTTGACTATTTCCCAATATTAAATCTTCTCTAAGTTATATGTTTATCTTCATGGAGAACAGACCCAAAATGATCAGTAGTCAATATGTAGTGAAGTTCAATGCAAAATCTATTCTGAACAGGGTTATATGTTAATTAGAATGCTTTGGACTGCAAATAACCGAAAACCCAAAACATTCTTAAAAAATATGGGATTGCTATCTCTTGTAGCAAGCAGAATGCAGTGGGACAGTTGCTAAGCTGGGTAATTCAGATGCACAGTAGTATCAGCAAGGACCCAGTTTCTTTCACCTTAATATCCTGCCATGGTGGAATGAATATTTTATCACTATTGGCCTTGACTTCAGATGGCTCCCTTAATGGTCCCAAAGTGTCTGTCTCTGCTTCAAGCATCACAGTGTCACATTCAATGCACAGAGGCTAAAAAAGACCCATTTCTTCCATATGTCTCTTTAAGAGCCAAGAAACCTTTCCTAGAAGCCCACCATCCCCCATCACTTCTTCATGTGTCACTGTCCATATGTGTATCCCATGCCCTTCCTAAGCCTGATTCTAAATGGAATTAGCATGTTGTCTTAGCCTACTGAAGTTCAACCAGTGGGACTAGTAAAAAGTTTCCCTCTTCAAGTAAATGACCATAGGGAGAAAAATAAGCACCTAGACAAAACTGCAAATGAAGATAGGGAGGTTATAAGAGCATTGCTAGACTGCCTGTAGTGTCTGCCATAAGAACCAACAAGAGATTATACAATATTCCAGATATTATAGACCTTTAAAGGAGATATTCTTGGATATTTAAGTTCTGGGGAGTTTCTTTTAAAATCAGCCACATTACTTTATGGTCATAGCACAGAAAATCCCAGGAATCATCAAAATGAAAGAGAGTGATTCAGTCAGGATTACAATGTTGTAAAAAATAGAAACTGACTGTGGCCATTTAAACAAAATAGAAAGATCTATTGGAAGGACATGGTGGAACTCACAAAACTGAGGGCTGCAAATGAATGACCAGGAAAGGACAAGTGCCACAGCAGTGCATAGGCTCTGCAGAGGCTCTGGCCAGCTGAGCTTGGGCTCAGAGCCCACACGTCAGCCAAGAAAGGGTAGAGCATCGTGGCCGACAGCCTTGCCAAGACAGCCTGGAAGGACTGAGAGGTGATCCCTCAGAAGGAAAGTATGATATTGTTGCAGAGGAAGGGAACTTGGAGGCCCAGAGGCCATGTATAACAAATATCCCACACAAACACCAAGGAGCCTTGGCTGGGAGGGAAGATCCTATAGAACTGACAGCAGATCTCTTCTTTGACTTGAAAAGTAATGAGGGTGTTGGGATTGCCCAGGCTGCTTTTAGCCCCAGAGGCTGACCATCCGTCCTCTGCAAATCCTGCTCATTAAATGCTGTTGGGCCCAGGCTACTCCCTCACCAGGCCAGTGTGCCAATACCACCACTTCCAGCTGGGCTCTTTGGAAAATTGTTCTTGTCTAACAGGATACACCTCACCTGGAAATGCCAGAGCAGTTACACCTTGTCCCTGCATTCATTAATTGGCATTCTATGGAAAGCCAGAAGTGATAACTTTTAAACATTTGCTCCCAATGAAGAGGAAACTAGAGTCCATCATTTTCTTTAAGAATCAATGAGGTAAATAAAATATTTTCAACCCTATAGAGATGTTCCCACATTCCAAATAACATAAAGGAGGCTAAAAGCTAACATTTTGACCCATTTGCCCAGCACTGAATGGAATAATCAAGGAACTATCCATTCAGGAGGCAGCCCAGAAGGCCATCACACATCACTAATCTGGTAACCATAGCAACCTGAATACCTCTCATCCTAATTTTGGTGAAATGGTTATTTAAATAAGATAAATACAGTTACACAGTTCACTTTAATATCAAGAAACTAACAGGACTCTTGGCTGAGAAAATAGGCTTTCAAAAGCCTCAGGAGTTAGAGATTGACTTCCAAAGACAGACATTTTTGGAAAGTAAAAATGGGACAATGGCATTACCTGGTGCCTGACCTCTAGCACCTCAAAAGTGCAAAGCCTTTAGTGCATCCTGGGAGAGCCTTGTTTCTTAAACATCACAGGAAACCAACAGTCTTCCAACTCCCCATTCCCTCTCTCCAGGATAAAAAGTCAACCACTCTGGCATCAAAAAATAACATTCTGAATTATACACTTGGCACATTCAAGGTATTAATTTTCCAGAAGAAAAGTAACTCCCAGTGTTCTTGCGACAGTGATAAAAGAGTCCATTGTTTCAGCTGCCTTGGATTCCATACAAGTTTGATGTTTCTGGCAAGGCCAATGGTATGAGGGCAGCAGTTCTGCCTGCCAGGGAGATAGGGCAGCATAGCCAGGCCACAGGCCTTCCCCTGAGGTTGCTTGCTGAAGTCTGAAATAAATGATCTCCCCTGTTTATTTGCTATGCCAAGGAAAGATAATGCAGCACATTAAGTTAACAGTTGTCACTGAAGCACAGTCACCTCCAGGGATAATATGTGGGAGTCGCAAGGACCTAGTGTTTCCAATTAATCAGGGACAGGATTACTCACATAAGAATGAAAAATAAATTTTAATATTTGGAAATTGAGTGAAAGCAGTAGCCTGGTCTAATTAAACTACAGTTTCTGCTTTTAATCTCCATGGCAAGTTCCATTTTATAAATCATCTTAATTCTTGTTTCATTTCACTTGCTCCCAGGAACTACCCTAAGCAAAAGAGCCCAGGAGTTTAGATCTATACAGGGTGATTTCTTCCCAATGCCCTCATGTGAAGCCTGCCAGCAAGCCTGGTCCAAGGACACACATTCCATGGTGAGTCTGCCTGGCTGGTGGTCATGTTCTCTATTTTCTTTTGTTTGAATTCTTTCTCCAAGCTCTAGATTACATCTGTACCCTGCTTATCAAGCATTGTTCTTTATTCCCAAATGCAACACCCAGAACACTGCTGTTGGCTTTGAGGTGCAAACCTGACAGCCCTTAGCCCAAGACACAGCTGTTTGTGATGGATCAGTGGATCACAGCAGGCTCTTACCTTAAGTGTGGCACCGCAGCTGAGCCCTGTGGATGGCAGCAATGCCACGCTACAGCCAAGAGGCTCCTACCAACAGGCAAACTAATATACACTATGTAGTCCTCAGCAAACTAAACATAGATAGGATTTGTTGTGGCTAATTAGTTTTATTACTTCATAAAATAAAAGCCTAGGTCCCTGGTTTTCAGGGAAATAATTGTAATGCAATTGAAATGGCGAAGGCCTTCAATGCAAGAGTAACTACAGGCCCCTCAGTGTTGCTGCTGCAGGTGAGTCCTGCTGGGGTTCAGCTCTTGGCACTTGGAAGCCCTGTTGTCTTCCAGGATGCTAAACACACATGGGAGAAAATACACACAGACATCCATTAGCCTTTGCCTCTCTATGATTCACAAAAGATGTCTCAGAGGGTTAAATCTTTTACACAAAACTGGACCAGATAACCTGGTGCATCCTAGTTGATCCACCAGAGCCTCAAAACACAGTGAGTTTCCATAAACATGTACAAATAGAAGACCCTGGCCTTGAGAAGGGCACAGAAATTTCAGGTGGTCATAGAACAAGGCCAGGGGCAGGGTCATTTCCAGTGTGACTGTGGGTAAAGTTGCAATATTTTCAGAATCTCTCGCCTGGCCTTAGTGCATCCCCATGTCAATAGGTGTTTCCAAGGGGGTAGAGAGAAGTATCCCATCCCCATATCAATAGGTAATTACGAGAGTGAGGGAGGGCATATCTGGACCAGAGAGGTTGGGTGGGGGGCTCTTCTTCTGCAGCCAGGTTGCAAGAGATGCAGGACGACTGCTTGTAAGAAAATGGATTTCTCCCACTTTATTTCTCCCTTTGATTGATTTCAGTTTCAGAGGTAATTTACTCTTGGATATCCCCTGGGAGTTACAGTGACTTACAAAGGTTCCTGAACTTTCAGGATGTTAAGTGGTAAAAAGAAAGAATACAAACAAGAAGTTAAGAGTAGGCTACCCTTTTTTTGAGTAAATTCAAATATTCAAAAAGTAGTCTATAAATACCTGGAATATATGAAGTTAAATAGCTAGGTTAAATTGAGTTTTTACTTTTTATTTGATGTTTTTGCATCTTTTAGGCTCAATCATGACTGTGAAGAGATGGAAGGAGGGAAAGAATAGCTGTGGACATCTATTTATGTCTATATGTAGATATATACTTATCTGAATCTATATGAATGTATCTGTAGCTCTATCTGGGTATAGATATATATCCATTTCCATCTCTATATGTCTGAGTGGACACTCTTCTCAATTAAAATTACTCTCACTGCTGCCAGGTATATCTTAAATGACACCTGCATTTGAGACTATATAGGCATTGATAATGACTGCATTGAATTATTAGTTAAAACAAGTCATTATCATCTATTTCTCTCAGAATCTTAAGAGTCACTCCTTTGCTCTTTATTCTGACCCAGCCCCAACTAACTTCCACCTCTGATCATTGCTTTGCTCTCACAAACCCCCACAAATTGAAGACTGTAGTTTTAACAACCTAGCAGATACCTTGACCCACCCTGCAGACCTGGTTTGGTAGAGAAGGTCAGCCAGAGGCAGAAAAACTGTATTGACTGCACAATGCCCCCAGTGAGAGAAAACCCTGTATTATTCATTTGAATGAAGAAAGGGACTAAAGAAGAATGCTGGCATTCAGTAGCCCCACACACAGGACAAGGCCCTGAATTTTGCCTCTGTCCTCCCCATTCAGGAAGCAACTCTCTTACTGCCCTTTTATAATTCCCAGCACAAGATTGCTTAGGCTGCCTCAGACTTGACTCTCTCCCAAAGCAAAGATTCACAAACCTTCCCTGTGTCCCAAACCACTTGGCCTGCTGGCATCAAGTCCCCAGGCTGCTATTTCCTCACAGCATAGAGACCATTGTCTCCTTGGCCTGCTTGTCTCACCCAGCTAGACAGCAGCTGAGACCTGGAGCCCAGGGCTGTCACCTTCTCAGGGTGTGACTTCAGGGCACACAGCACTCAGGGCTGAGCTCTGGCAATCACACCATCCTAACTCCTGCCTGCTCCAAGGAGCAAAGGAGAGACAGAGCTGGTAAAATTTACTCTTGGCACATATCTCAGAGACTTCCCACTAAAGAACACTTCCTGGAGGGGAAAATGAAATGTAGAGACTTGAAGATTGGAGTTTAAAATCTGACTAAGGTAAGAATTTTGGAAAACTCATTATCTCTGTTCATAACACTCAGGCTGACTACACCCATTACCCCAGAGCAGCTGATTTTATCCTCAACCTTTCAGTGCCTGGGCCGTACTCCTCAGGGATTTTAGGGTGCTGATGTTACACTTGTCAGGTGATGTTCAGAGAGGCAGTAGAGGCCAGGATGCCCCCCATGTTTTCATAGGTCTCAGTCTGTGTCTGCCTGCCCCTGCTGTGTGGCTCAGTGGCAATCCCTTCACACCCTGAGAATGTCTTGCTCAGCAAGACCCCATCCATCACTGTCAGGTGGAGGTGGCAGACTGGTCCTCTGGTGGAGAGCTTTATACCAAAACCATTTCTTTCTTCACACTCTCTGGATAAAACAATTTGAATTCATTTCAATAGCTTGTACTTCCTGGGCTCTGCTGACTGCCTGTACATCAAAATGCTGTAAGGAGAGGAGAGAGCTTTTCTGAAATCAAGATAAATTTCATCTATGGTTTCACATTTGTTTACACATTTAATAATGCACTCCCAGCACCTGATCACAAAGGCCACATTGCAGCATCCATCACCCATAACCCTGCCATTGTCCACTCTGTTCACAAGCAAATCCCATGTCTTGCCTTTGCAAAGTGGCCCTATCTTCCTCTGTGTACAGCTCCTGTATGCTGGGCCTTAGAGAGACATCCCCCCGAGTGCTGGCTTTGCTCAGATGACACCTATCCCTCTTGCTTTGCCATTTCCTTCTTCCTCAAAGCACGTTTCATCTCTGAGCCTGGGGCACGAGGCAGCCCTCACCAGCCCTGGAGTCCCTCCCAAGTCACCTTACACAAGTTGACCCATCTAGACAGCTCTTGGCGCCTCTGTCATCTAACCATGTTCTCCTCTGTGTGTCTGGCCTGTACTCCGATGTGCGGAGAAGTAGCACAGTGATAGAGATGTCAGGAGGTGGAGAGCTCCACAATGGACTTGTGGAACCATGGGGCAGGATGTGGAACCACACTTCTGAGGTCTGGGAAGTACTTCAGGAAATCACATACAAACATACACAAACACACACTTCTGCATGGAAACAAACACACAAACACGAACCAGCTACCACAGACTCCTTGAGAAGTTCTCCTGTTGTGATAGGATGACATTCCTCCTCTGGGTCTCTCTGTAGGGGATCATTTGTCTACTCTCATAAATCAACCTGGCACTTGTCCTCAGCCATGTAGGAAAGAAAATATTACGCCTTCCCCATGCATATGTCTACTTTTTACTCAAATGCTTTTCAAGCCACCTCTTTCCAGTCATTCCCAATCTGGCAGCTATTCTATTATTAAAGAAAAAAATAAGTTCTTAAAATGGAAAACTAATAATAATTTAAAGAAAAAGATTAAAATTAAGTGATGTCACCTCACTGATGTCAGTGGCCACCAAGCCTGTATAAGGAAGCACTTCTGAGGGCTGCCTTCAGCTGCAGAGGAGAAAATGGGCCCTGCATTTGCTCAGCTCCTCTGTAAGCAGTGCCCTGTTCTGCAGTGCTGCTCCTGAGACTGGCAACCAAGCCAGGCCCAAGGGCAGGGAGAGGGAGTGGGCAGAGCATGGCAGAGGGGTAGAGTTGAAGCAGAGAAAGCCAGGCAATAGGGAATCCATTCCTAATATGTTTCTTCTACCAGTTTATTCATTCACTGAATATTTATATTTGTATTATGTTTATATATATATTATATTTTTAGAGCACCAGCCATGTGCAGGACTGATCTGAGCCCTGAGGTTAAAGGAGCAAATAAGACAGATGAGGTACCCGGTCGTGGGGGTTTGTATTGGAGTAGTGGTAGGGACAAGGAGCAAGGAGCATAGAATAAATAATTAAGTTTTTTCAGATGACCACAGGTTCTAGGAAGATAAGAAAGCAATGTGAGGAAGTTATGGGGAAGGAGAGATTACTTTAGGCTGGTACTCAAGGAAGGTCTCTCTGTTGAGACCTAAATGAAGAGAAGGGCTTAGGCATGTGAAGCAAGAAAGTTCCGGAAGAAGGAAGAGCAAGGATGAAAGGAATATATGCCCCCAAAATGGTTGTGCCCAAATCTATTCAGCCCAAATGCCACCCTGTCCAGGAAGTCCATTAGGGACTCTGTTTGCCCCTTTCTCTGAGGCATGTGAGGCACCAGGCCTCCCTGATAGGCCCATCCACCCTTGCCTCCCTCACTTCCTCTGGACCTACTTCAGCCACTACATCTTGTCGGGCTCTGTCCCTTCCACATCACCAGTCACATGGTTTAGTTGATACCCACTGTTTGACAAAGATTTACTGAGTGAATGGACTAATGACAATATTAGCCTGGAGTGACATGTCTGTCCCTTATTGATTATGACTGTTAAACTTCAAAACATCTTCCCACTTGGGGTTTAATTTAGGACTACCTTTCTCTCTTAATAATTGATTTTGAGGTAAAAATCAATTTTGTTTTGCAGATTTCTCTGTATCTTTATGGGATAATAAGATACAAGCTGCTGTATCTTGAAGCCAATGTCACATTATTAGTATCATTGGCTAAACTGACAGGATCTCTGGTGGTGTGTAGACATTGCCCCAACATGGACAGATAGGTTTCAAAGCAACTTCAAAAGGAAAAACAGCAGTTGAACATCGGTGAAAATGGCAAAGTATAGGCCACTGAAAATTCACTCCTCCATTAAAACAATGAAAAAACTGGCAAAAATTCTCAGAATAAACTTTTTGAAAACTCTGAAAATGAACCAAAGGCTTATAGCACCCCTGGGAGTGTTTATATGGGAAAAAGAGCTGAATCTCAGTAAGAACAGGGAGCATAGTAGCATTTTAACTTAGTGTCATCCCCCCTCCAGCTCAGTAGGAGCCTTGAAAATAGCAGTTTGTGTTCCCTGTGCTGAAGGGAGCAGAATGAACCTCACTCCCAAAGTATTATTTGACATGTCTGGTGGATCTCTGGAAGGCCCAATTAGAAAGGCATGTCTTATCAGCATTCCAGTGCTGAAAACCTTGGAGAAAGGGAGAATATGTGTAGAATATACTTGCTGGCAAGTGTTTTAAGAGTGCAGCTGCCTGAGATGATGGAAAAGAGTTGGGGCAAACAATACACTAATCAAAAAGCGTAAAAGGAAAAGCTGAGGAATATGATGTCCATGGTGGCTTTGAAAAACTCCACCATGTCCTTGGGAATCTAAAAGAGCCTATAAATCTGTCCCATAGAGCTGAGCACATGCCCAGGGAGCCTGAGAAGGCCCAATGGTCTAACCTCTGGCTGACCTTGAAGCTTTACATAAGTGAGAAGTAAAGGCTAAGGCAGATTTTCAAGCTGCACGGCTGGGTTTGAAGGTGTGTCCCAACACACATCATATGCAAGGACTAGGAGACTTCTGGCTCCAGCCATTTAAGGAAATCTCTCTCCAGTCATTAGCTGACCAATAAACTGAGTAGAGGCTTCAGAAGCAACACACAACAAAAAATAAAAACTACATAGAATTAGTTCAGAAAAGTCACTAAACAAACAACAACTACTATAAACCACACCAACAACAATTCCTAGGGTGAGGGGAGAATCTGATTTTCAGAGTCGTCACATTACATTATGTTACTTTAAAATGTCCTGTTTTCAACAAAAGATTATTAGGCATGCAAAGAAACAAGAAAGTATGGCCCATGCCCAAGAGAAAAACCAATAGGAATTGTCCCAAAGGAAATGTGACGCCAAAGTTCTTGTTTGCAGAGTCAAAGAATGAATTTAGCAAACTCCCAAATAGTGAGACAGGGACAGTGGGAATAGTCAGAGTAGGGTGAGGGCCTCTGGAAAAAGTAAGGCAGGATATTTACAGTCAAAGCAATGTAACAATGTAAAGTCCCTATTGAAACTCTGTGTTCAGCATTATGCAAAGTCAAGGTCACACTAATTCTCTAGGGTAAAGATACCAGACTAGGAATATAGACATCTTCAGTGAGATCAGTTAAAGGTCAAAAGGCCAGGAGCAACTTGGCTGGGAATGTTTGAGTGTTCTGCAAGGTATCTCAGCATAACCCGTGACTTCACTGTAAACAGCCCTAGCAAACAGTCAACAACCCAGCCCACCTTGAGGGCAGGGCAGGTGGTATAAGTCTGCACTCTAAGCCCTCAATTCCCCAAAATCCTCAACTGCCTATAAATCCCCTAGACAACGCACCAGCCCAGGGCTCTCTTGTCCCCTCCTGGTGTGAGCCAAGAGCTCTTTCCTCTCACTTTATCTCTCAATAAAAGCCTCTGCCCTGGCTCTCCTACCTTGGGTGTTTGCTAAGTTCATTCTTTGACTCTGCAAACAAGAACCCCGGCATCAGTAGGAGAGCCAGGGAGAGGCTTTTATTGAGAGATACCTGGGCAACGGGAGGGTTTATCTGTACCCAGGATGTGAGGGGAAGATGGGTTTTGCTTCTGCTGGACCCAGAAAGAGAGACGGCCCGGGACTGCAGCTTGTGAGCAATAAACGGATTTTAAACTTTATTTCTCCCTTTGACTGATTTTGGTTTTTAGAGTTATTTTGTGCCAGGATTTCCTCTCCCCAGACATACAAGGCAAAAAGCAGGTGTGGAGAGGGCTGAGGCTGTAGCTTAATTTGAGACATGGCAGTGGAGCTAGGGAGTGATGGTGGCTCTTTAAGAAAAAAAAGGGGTTCTGGACTTAGGTAGTAGTGATGGTTGCACACCTCTGTGAAAAATAACTAAGTTGGTGAGTTTTGTGGTATGTGAATGATATCTCAATAATAAATTTATTTATTGATATAAAGAAAAGAGCAAATACTTTGATACTATAACACCTGCACATGCTTATAGTGTTAGATGCGCACTCTGCTCCCCTGCCCTGCAGGTTTTCTAGCTTGTAAACTTGTGTGAGCAATTTCTAGTTTACTGTTGATGGTGTCTTTTTCGTTTCTATTCCCCTTTCTTGAAAACTAGATAAGAAAATACAAAGGGAAATCTATCAAAATGATGGCAATTATACTTTGTATTTACATAGCATTGGCAATTACATGGTGCCTTCACCTTTACTGATTAATTAAATCCTCCGCATGAGAAAGACACATTGTCCTTTGTTCATAGGCAAGGAGCAAAAGCTCAGGGAGATGACTTAACTGGCCCAGGATCACACAGCTGGTAAATGGCTTAGCAGGGACCTGATCCAGGCCCACTGATCTCACGGCCTAATGGCGCTCTTGTAGCACCACATTTTTAAGACAGAGCAAGGAGACTAAGGTGCTTTTCAAAGCACAGCAGATTGTGCCAGGGATGCTGGTTTAGAGCTGGTTTGAGCCATGCCTCAAGTGGAGGGAAAGTCTGTGCAGTCTGTGCAATGGAAGACAGGGTAGTCTCCAGAAAAAGGAGAGTCATATTTGAAATTGGGACTCCCTTTGGCTTACAAGTTTTTGCTAGCATCCATGTGCCACCCACCTGCCTCCTACTAATCACCAATGCCCTCTGCAGAATATAAGTCTTTGTATGGCAACAATGGCATGATATTAAGATGACTTGATAATTATCTACTCTAGACAGTGGAAGGAATCTCTCCCGTGTCTCACAGCAGCCACTTCCCAAGATTTATTGAGGAGAGATGGACAATCTCATTAATTATGTGCCTGTCATGTCTGCTTTTCCTGGATAGAGCTTTAAAGCCTCTTCCACTCCCCAGAAAACAACCTGGGTGCCCTGTTTTGCCTTAGGGGTGAGGTAAGCCACTTGGCAGCTTCATTGAGACAAAATTTGGAAGCTCTTGGGGTTCCAGAATCTCAAAGATTCTGAGGCCCATGCCATGGCAACTCTCGTCTAAATTTGGAGTGAAAGTAATCCTTCCTGTTGAAAAGGAATTTCCAGAGTAGCAAAGGGCTGCTTAACACGGCAAGACATGGGGGTCTATAAGTCTTAGGAAGACACAATTTCATTCCTACTGTAACACAAACCTTAACAGGGAGCTAACAAAATTACACGGCACAACAGTGCCACCAAGTGGCCAAAAGCAGAAAATAGCCAAAGCCAAAAGGAACTTGTCAAGAGAAAAATTCTGGATGAAAGTGCTTAGATGAGCATCATTCATACCACCCTGGTTCTCCTCTTTCCCCAGATAAATATCTACTCATGCTGCCATCTTGAGAATCTCCTCTTCCTCTTCTTATAAGGACACCAGTACTATTTGATTAGGGCCTCATCCATATGACATCATTTAACTTTGATTACATCCTTAAGGTCTCTATTTCTAAATATGGTCACATTGGGGGTTAGGACTTCAACATATAAATTTGGAGGGAACACAGTTCAGTCCAAAACAATGTGTAAAAAATATTTGATGAAACCCAACACCCTTCATGATAAAAACACTCAGAAGACTAGAAATAAAAGTGAATTTCCTCAATTCCATAAAGGGCATCTGTGAAAAATCCCCAGCTAACATAATACTTAAGGATGAAAGACTTTCCCTTATGGTCAGGAATAAGAAAAGGATTTCTCTTTTCTTGTCACTTCTATTTAACACTGCACTGGAAGTTCTAGCCAAGGCAAGTAAGAAAGAAAAAGAAATGTAAGGTATACAAATTGCAAAGGTAGAAGTAAACTCTTTTTATTCATGATGAGATTTTCTTCTATGGATAAAATTCTAAAGAATACACACTAAAAAACCTATTAGAAATAATAAATTCATCAAAGTGGCCAAATTAAAGATTAACATAAATAAAATTTAGTTATATTTCTATATACTAGCAATGAATAACCCAAAACTGAAATTAAGAAAACAATTCAATTTACAAAATCATATCCAAGAATAAAATACTAGGAATAATAAGTTTGACCAAGGAGATGCAAGACTTGTACACTGAAAAATACAGAGCCTCATTTAAATAAATAAGGGGTCCTTATAAAATGGAAAGACACTCTGTGTGCATGCATTGGAAGATTTAATATTAAGATAGCAATACTACCCAATATTATCAAAAAATTCAATGTAATCTCAAAATTTCAACCAACTTCTCTTTTCAGATGTTGTCAAACTGATCCTAAAGTTCATATGGAATTACCAGTGTCTCTGAATAGCCAAAGCAATCCTGGAAAGAGAACAAAATTGGAGAACTTACTTCACAATTACTACAAATATAGTATAATCAAGCAGTAGGTACCAGCATAAGGACAGACATACAGGTTAATGGGATAGAACCGGAAGTCCAGAAATAAACCTATATATCTATGGCCAATTGATTTTCAAAAGGGTGTCAAAATCTTTCAATGGGGAAAAGAGTAGCCTTTTCAACAAATGGTGCTGGGACAAGAGGATATCCACTTGCAAAAGGAAGTCGTACCCTTACCTGAAACCATATAGAAAAATTAATTCAAAATGGACCAAAGACATAAATATAAGAGCTAAAATACAGAACTCTTCTAGCTCTTTATTCTAATAAAACATAGGGTAAACCTTCATGACTTTGGATTTTTCAAATATGATACCAAAAGTACAAGTAACAAAGGAAAAATAGATAAACTGCACTTCATTAAAATTTTAACATTTGTGCATCAAAGGTCAATATCAAGAAAGAGAAATGACAACATATAGAACTTAAGAAAGTATTTACAAATTATGTATATAAGGAATTCACAACCAGAATAAAGAATTTTTACAACTCAACAACAAAAAGAAAACAACCCAATTTTTTAAATGGGCAACAGATCTGAACAGACATTTCCACTAAGATGTACAAATGGCCAATAAGTAATGAAAAGACAACTAATTTAACATCATTAATCCTTAGGGGCATGCAAAACCATAATGATATACTACTTCACACACACTAGGATGGTTCTAACCAAAACAAACACACACACACACACACACACACACACACACACACACACACACAAAATTGTTGGCAAGAATGTGAGGAAACTGGAATCCTGATGCACTGATGATGGGAATGTAAAAAGTTACAGCTACTATAGAATACAGTTCCTCACAAAGTTGAACATAGATTTGCCATTTGACCCTAGAATTCCACTCTTATACACCCGAGGTAACTGAAAACATGTGCTTACACAATAACTTGTACACAAATGTTCATAATGTCAACCTTAAATGACACAAATGGTAATTTAATTAAACAAAAATAAATTTATTCAGGAATAGAGGGAAATTGCAATTTGAGACAAGAAACTATGGTGAACCATAGGCAAGTCCTATGAGACAAAGGGGAGGCTCACTTTTACTAGGCTTTGGGAGGACACTGGGGAGGGCTGTTTTGAACATAACTTTATCGGAGAGGAATGAAGGTTCAAGGTTGTGGCAGTTTGCCACTGGCTGCAGTTTGCTGTTACTGAGAAATATAGAAATCTTCTTCCTTCCCATAGCTCATATGAGCTGAGATAAGCAGAATATATAAGAGAGCTCTCTTCACAATAGCAATATCATTATATTGTTTTTTTAAGTGGAAGCAACCTAAATGTCCATTAATTGATAAATGGATAAACCAATGTGGTCTAGTTATACAGTGGAATATTATTTAGTCACAAGGGATTCAATTCTGATGTATGTTAGTTACATCATGGATGAACCTTCAAAACATGCTAGTAAAAGAAACCAGATATAAAAAGCTACATGTTTGTGATTCCATATATATGAAATGTCTAGAATCCATAGAAACAGAAAGCTGATTTGTGTTGCAAGGGCTTGGGGAAGGGATAGATGGGAGAAAGTGCCTGCTGGGCATGTGGTTGTTATTTCTTGGGATGATAAAAACATTCTGGACTTAGTAGTTTTAAAAGACACTGAATTTTACACTTAAAAATCATTAAAATGGTGAATGACTAAAATTGTTATGTGATTTTTAACTCAATATTTTAAAAAAGCAATTATCATACAAGGATTTCTCCCTTCTCACTCCTTCACTTCTCTATAGCTCATGGACCCTTACAGTTGTTTTCATGAGAGATGACCATGGGAGGAGAAATGAACTCTTACACTGTGATTCATGAGGGGCTAAATTTTTCTTACTACTTACTAAGAAAGCTATAAATTTAGCATCAAATCATTCCCAGCCTCTTGTCAATATTTTAAATAATATCTTTGCTAATGAAGCTAGAGGTCAAGTGTCCACAGGGTCAACAGCAGCCCAAATGAATGCCTGTGACTCACCACCCTTCCCCTCTCACATTAATATTTATTGACTTTTTCATTGTTTGAATAACTGATTACCGGACAAGAGCTACTGAAAGGTTGCTGATTAAAGTGCCCTTATTGTTAAAAACATAATTAAATAATGTCTGGATTTATCTTATCTTTGGGGAGATGGAGCACAAAAGATATTAGAATTTTAAATGACACAGTCAGAAAGTCATCTAGTTAATAATACTTTTTAATTATCACAGCTAGCCACACTGCAATTATATCTTTGAAGTTTAGTTGTATTTACAGAAATTATACCGCAAATCAAGTTGTGAAGCTGTACCCTCTTATGAGTTGTCCAAAGACTATCAAATAAAATAGAATTTAAAAACAGCATGGAGTTATAAATAGTCTGCTGTTTGGTATAGCTTGTCAATCTGTTACCACTTATATATTTTCTCTAAGAGCTCTCTAATTAGCACTCACTTTTGATACTACTGCTCCTAAAATGTTTACATTTTAGGAAGTTACAAATTACTGTCTAATTATACCGGCTACTTTATTTTGCATAAAGTATAAATAAAATCCCATTCAGGCTATAAAAAAACATGTGTTGTCATCACTTTTTGTATAGGATGACTAATAAAGTTTGCCAGTTTTACACTGGATATCAGCAATGAGGAACTTTAAATTTGGTCGTGTAAGAATTTATGATTTTACTTCCTTTAGGAGTAAATCACTTGCCAGTATGGAAAGTTTGTATAAATTAAGTCAAAAGATACAATCCCAGTAGAATAGCAAACTCGACATCTTAATTGCAAATTCCAGGAAAAACTTTTTTTCAAAAGTTACCTCTCCATCTGTTACTGTGCGCTGAGAAACTTGGAATATTTGGGCTTCTACAAACTCAATCTGGGTAAACCCTGGAAATCAAGGCTGGGCAAGGTCAGAGCAGGGGAAAGATTACTGTTTTGGCAAAAAAAGAATCAGGGCATATTTTTTTCTGAACTTCTTAGCAGATCCACTTAACTTCACATTCTATGGAGTCTTCCTGTGAGATAAGCTGAAACAGTCATCAAAACCAGTCATTCTGTCATTGGGAATTCTTCACTGTTCACACTGATGTAAATTACATTATTTGTTCAAAATATTCATGCTTCTACTACCAGGGGAGGGAAGATTGGGAGAATTATACATCTCACTCCATTGACACCAGGAGGTGTGATTTAGTTTGACTAATTATATGAGACTGGCTACTTCTGAACAGAGCTTTGAGAGCTATCACATAGTCTCTCGTGGCTCATGAAGCTGGCATGAATCAGATAAAGACTGCTCCTTTTGCCTTGGTCCTGGGATGAAGATGATGTGGAAGAGACAACCCATAATGAACTGAAATTTTAGAGGCCATTTGTTACTGTAGTATAACTTAACCTATGCTGACCGATGCATACACTTAACTGCCATGTGCTGTTCTAATATTCAATTTAGTATTTAGTAAATATCATATAAATATTGAATGAATGAATGAATGAACTAATGGGTGGATAGATTGAAACTGAAAAATTTTTTATTATAAGATTTCAACTGCATTTTCAAATGCATATTGTCTATGTTAACAGGAAATTGTTTTATATTATATTGAGACCAGCCATATTTTTTGAGCACAAGGCCTACCTATCTATATTTTACCCAAAAAGCCAAAATTGATCAACATCCCATATATTTGCTAATTACCAGAAATTATAGACCATGTCAGAGACCAGCTTTCCTTCATAATCTGATCAATAGCGGTGGTCCTTCCTCATCAGGCTGCTCATGCCTATGCAATGTATGTCCAACACAACTTTGTACCATCTCTTCAATATGCTTCACAGACTCTTTTATGATGGACACAGGCCAACCGGCAGCTCCAACACATTTGCCTAATGATGGTAATTTGGATTTGGAAAATAACCAGAGCACAACACAGTGTGACCTGCCTCCCACATAAGCAATCTCCTGGTTCAGCCTCAGCACACACAGTTTTGGATTTGCTCATATGCTAATTATCAGCCATTCTTGTAAGTATGTAAAATATTAACACTACATATGAAATCCCAAATTGCACTGTCCTTAGCAATCTTCATTAAATGTCACATGTTGTGGGAAATATTAATTCTGGTCTATGAATGCTGGCTACCATAACTTGCTGGGAGAATTTTGTTGGAAGATTAACTTCAGAACTGGTTCTATTTCACATATTCCAAGTCCTCCACATAAGTCATAATTAAGACCAACTTCTCATGAAACCAAAAGCCCTGAATAGAGCGAAGCATTTGTTGAAACTGCATTTTTGGTTGGAATAGTTTCATTTGTCATTCTCTGCTACCATGGGCCTGGATGTTATAAAGATGAAGAGTCCTTTCTTTCTGATGGCAGAAGCTACAGACTGCTGCTCTGTACCACTCTCCCCAAACAACTTTCAATATTCTACAGGAAAGTGGTATCATTTTTTTTCTATCCAAAATATTCAGTCTTACTTCTGATACTACTTACCTACAAACTATACCTACCTTTTAAAAGGAGAAAGTCACATAGAAGCCTGGCCAAAAGAAACTTGAAGTCTAAGGTCTCCACAAGTATGAGGCTAGTTGAGTATGAGGTGCCCATAAAATAGGTGAACAGCCAAATCACCCCTTAGAAAGGAAGTAAACTTCCCTTCTCCCCTTCAACAGATACGCAGTGAGCTCCTGCTATGCTCCTGGCCTGTACTTGGTGCTGCAGGCTTAACAGGGAGCAAAACAGGCATAGTCCCGAACATCATGGGCCTTCAAGTTGAGCGAGAAAAAGAGGCAGGCAAAGCAATCTTCATGCTAAAGAGTAATCAGCACTGTGATAGAGAAATCACAGGTGTCATGGAAGAACAAAGGCAGCCCTTACCTAGTATATAGGGCTGGGCCAGAAAAGGAGGATCTCCTTGAGGAGGCATGATTAAGCTAAAATTTAAAATATGCCCACAAGGTAGCTAGGTAAAGGGTAAAGAGAAAGGATGCTTATAGAAAATATAGCAAGTGCAAAGGCCTGGAAGTAAGAATGAACACATGGCCAGGAGACACTGAAAAGACTGACTAGTGGAGTACAGGGTCCAAAGATAGAAATGGTGGGAGATAATGCTGGAGAGTCAGTCAAAAGGGATCATTGAACAAATGTTGGGAACTTTGGGCTTTATCATTAGGCAATGGAAAGTACTGAAAACATTTAAGCAATAATCAGATTTATGAGTTGATAAATTTGCAAATGTTGGCTGCCATGTGAAGGGCACCAAGAGTTGGGTGTGGAAGTCCAATCAGGATGCTGTATTTAGTTTGTAACAAACCGCTCCAAAACATATGGGTTTACAACATGTATTATCTCACAGTTGCTATGAATCAGGAATCTGGGTGCCACTTCACTGGGTCTTCTGGATCACTGTACTCCCAAAACTGCAAAGTGTCATCCAGGACTGAAGTCATCTCAAGGATCAATTGGAAACCCAGCTGTGGTTGTTTGCAACTGTTGGACTGTGGGCCTCAACATTTCACTGGCTGCTGATCAGAGGTCGTAAGGGAAGCTCAAAACACAGCAGCATGCTTCATCAGAGCAAGCAAAGCAAGAGAGTGAACAAGCAAAACATAAGTCACAGTCTTTAATAATCTAGTCTCAGAGGTGGCATCCTATCACTTTTGCCATATTCTACTCATTAGAAACAAGTCTGTACATGCAAACTCACACCCAAAAAGAGGGTATTATCCAAGGACAAGAATAGTAGGAAGCAGGAATCAAAGTGAGCCATCTTAGAGTCTGCCTGCCACAGAAGCTATTGCAATAATTCAGGTATGAGATACTAGCAGCTATAATTAAGGTGAAGTGTAGCAACAGAGAAGTGGACAGATGTGACAAATACTTAGACAGTAGAATCAATAGGATTTAGGATCAATTGGATGTATCCAACAAATTGAAGTTAGGAAGAGGTAGATGTCAAGAATGATTCTTAGGTTCTGTCTTGAATACATGGAAGGATGATGATGCCATTCACCGACACATAAATACTTAAGGAGAACAAAGATTTCAGGGCAGGAATTTTCTAAGCTTTATTTTGTACTTGTTGAATGTGAAGTACCTGTGAAACATTGAAGCATAGTTCTCAAGTGAGTTTTTGTTTTTACAGGTCTCATCTGGAACAAGAGATCTGGGGCCCTCCTTTAGATGTCCAGCTTCTGGTGAATTTATATGAGCACATATATTGAATTGCATTCTATGCATCTGTTAATCTGGTTATACAAAGCCATAGATGGATAGATGAATGGATAGCCTTTCTGATCCAAATATGGCAAGAAGACCCTAGCAGTAGTCACTATTCTACCTGAATAATCATCCATTCAGGAATAATACAGACTAGTCGAGCAAAATTTTTCTCTGGTTGCAATGTATTGAGATTGTATAAATCCCTTTATCTGCACATTGGATATAACAACAGAGTTACATAGCTGGTGCTCAGGCTAACTTTTAAGTTACCAAGAATCAGCAGGCACTTGAAATGCAAAGGGTTTGGAGGACAGAGCTGCCATTTTCAGATGTCTCTACACACAGTGAGAGGAACAGTTCAGAGATGCAGAAACAGTGGGTGTCTCCCAGCAGAAATCCACAGAAATCCCTCAAGATTAATCAGTTTTGATATGAGAAGTCTGGTGCTCACTAAGAAGCACATGGTGGGAATCAGTGAACTGATTTAGTTTTATTTTTCAATAACATCTCTTTATAATAGCCTCCCCTAAAACATTCATGAGATAAAAGTCTGAAACTCTATTTTATGACAAAGACAAAAGATGGCAGAGCTGTTCAGAAAAGTCTCCTGAGAAAACAGGTAGAATTATCTTGAGCACATAAATCAGACTTCGAAAATCCAGGCCTTACTCAGACTGATGGTGGAAAACAAAAAAGAACAAAGAATTGGAAACAAATGTTCCCAGGCATTCCTCCACTAGCTCACACATGGAGCAAGGTCCTGGAGACCATTGGTGCTCAAGGGGGTAACCAGAGAGGAGGGTTCTTTAGCAACACTTCACAGGAGCTCCAGAAATCAAGCCACATCTTTGTATCCCTATCAACAACACAAAATCGACCACCTAAAAAAAGAATTTTTGCATATCAAGGATGCCTGCAAATCTTTGCTAAGGAGAAGTGTGACAAACTGTCAACAAAGACACAACAGACCATCACAATAATTTCCTCAGTTTGCATAATGTGTGACTACTAACTAATTCAGAACTTTGCTAGGTACTATTGTGAAGAACAAGAAGATATCACACATGCTGAATGTCTAGATGATGATAGAAGAATGAGGTGCCAGTGTTCTATAAATAATAGCACTCTATTAATTATTATTAATTATTCACTGACTTATAGTGAATTAGTTGGCTAATTATTAATAAATGTTAAATGTATATTGAGCACTTACTATATGCTCTAAGCAGTTTGCATTTAATCTCACAACCTCATGAGGGAGGTATTTTGTGCACAAGGAAGCAGATGTATGAAGAATGAAGTAGCTTTTCCAAGGTCATTCAACAGAGAAATAGGATAAGAGAGGGAGAAACTGAGTTGAACTCATGCAAATTGTCAACTCCTCTGTGGGATGTGGGGTCTCTGACCTTTATTTTCATTATAAAACTCTAGCCATATAGCAGCCCTAGGTACAGCACTAGAATCACACCATTTTATAAATGTGAAACTGATACTGAGAGAACAAATAACTTGCCTAATATCACATCACCAGGAAAGGCTTTGATACAACTCAAACTCAGGTCCAAAAAATTCACAGCCCCATGCTCCCAACTAATACACTATAACTGTGTTAAGGCCAAGATAATTGTTTTCCAATATAAGAATATAAATTCTGTGTAAGGAGGATTCAACTTATTCCATATAACTCAGCAAACACAGAACTAGTTGAGTTACAGGAAAATTGCAGTCATTCCACATGAAGAAGGATTCCATCCCCAAAACTCCCTAGGAACAGAAAGACAAATCACGGCAGTGATAGTGTCCCATTACTGTGCATCAACTTCTGATGAAGACGGAATTCTTGCATCAAGAAAAGGGTCAACCAAGAATCTCTGAGCTCCTCTCCAACTCCAAGACTCCATGATCCTTAGGGCTAAAGGCCCTGTTCCTTTAGTTCCTGGGAATCTTGTTCTTTGTACCCTGAACTTCTTATCATGAAATTTGAGAAACAATGCAGACTGGAAACATAAAGCTAATTTAATTTTTTTTCTATTTTTACATCTAACAGAATTAGAATTCCGCACTAATCTTCAGTGTTTGATGCGCCATGGATTCCTTTTGAATTCAGCAGAGATGTTTCATTTTTCAACTGCCAATAAGATGATCCAAGTGGCAGAGACAGAGACTGAGCTGTGAGCAGCAGGGGTGAATGGTCTCATGCACACTGCATATACTTGGCCTGGGTATTAGTTTCTATACTTGCTTAGATGAATTCCTTCAAAGATTTTTGCAAATTTGACTCAAGGAGACTTGCACAGTAAGAATTCTCTTACCAAGGCCTTGGTTGGCTTTTGATAAACAATGTAAACATTTCAAGTGCTGTCAGCCTGTTCAGTCCTATGACATGAGCATACTCTGCTTTGAACATCATGCTTCTTTATTTTTCAAGAACAGGCTTCTTTTGTCTGTCTACTCATGAGGAGAATTATTTCCAGAAAAGCATAAAAGCAGAGAATAAGAGGAGTTGACAATTTGCATGAGTTCAGCTCAGTCTCTCTCTCTTACCCTATGCAGGGCTGAACTCAATTCTGAGCATGTGGGCCCAGGAGAAATAACACTGGAATCTAGAGAAATACATGGTTTTCAGAAAAAATAGAAGCCATGAGATGGAAATTCTCTCATCCTCCATCTACCAAACCTATAAACTTTGCTGAGTCAGGGCTTAGCCTCTTTCTGTCAACTTACAAATGAGGATGAAGCCTTTCCCCATGTGTAAGAAAGGCCCACTCTTTTGCTTGTGCTATGAACATCAATCCTTTTATTATTCTAAGGAACCCCACTGATTCTGTTTTTCTCTGACCCTCCTGTATCTTCATCATCCCCTTCTTCTTCTTCTTCTTTATATACATCCCGTGAACATTACAAATCTTTCCCATGTTTAAAAAAGGAAACTCTACATGCCTCTTCACCCTGTCCTATCCCTCACTTCCTCTTCACATCCAGTCTTCAAAAAGATTTGAGCCATCTACACATGCTCTCTCCATTCCTCTCACTCCCATTCTCTCTTCAGTCCACTCCAAGATGACCTCATGATCATGATTCTACCAAAAAATATCTTACCAAAGGCACTAGGGTCCTCTATGTTTCTAAACCTAATGGTTACATTTTAATCTCCACTTCATATGGCCTTTTAGAAGGACTGCTGCATTTTCTTGAAATTCTCTCTATTTCTGACTTCTGTGACTGCATGTTCTCCTGGCTTTCCTATGACCTCCCAATCTCTGTCTGTGGGCACACCCCTTCCCCCCTCCTCTGCCCAGCTTTAAGAATCAAAGTTCCTTATACCTGGCTCTTCGTCCTTTTGAATTTCTTCCTGGAGAACTCTCTCATTCCCAAGATGGCAAACACAGTCCATATGCAGAATCACAGCTGTGTTGCTCACCATAATTGCCCAGTGAGGAATAACTCGCATGCATAGTCTTTCCATGATCTTTGCTTAGTTAATTGACTTGAAGCCAGAAGTTCTGGGATCATCATGGAGAGACGCATAGGCATGTAGCTATGGGTTAAAAAGATAATCTTTTGAGTAAGATAAAGGGTTAAAAATATAATCTTTGGAGTCAGAGCTTTGTTCACAGCCCAGCTCTTTTTCTTACTAGCTTTGTGATTTTGGACAAATTATGTACTATTTTTACTTATTTCTAACATAGGGCTAAATGTAATAATTATTATCTGATTTTTCTGAGAATTAAATTTACACAAAAATTAAGATTTCATAAGAGCAGAGATTTTTACCTGTTTTGTTCAATAAACAATCTGTATCACCTAAAGTCTGTGTGGTCAGTGAACTGTACCTGTGCACAAAATTCAGCCACAGCCTGTTTTATTTGACCCAAGAACTCAGAAAGGTTTTTACATGTTTAAATAGGTGGGGGAAAGGAGAAAAAAGAAAATGTGATGGAGACAATATGCAGCTTGCAAACCTAAAATATTCACTATCTGCCTTTCTACAAAAAATATGTACTGACCCCTAGAATAATGCCTGATACAGAGAAAGTGTCCAAAATAAACTTTTACCAAATGAATGAGTGAAAGCATGCATGCATTTGAAGCACAGAGAAGTTAACATGAATTGAGGGTTATGTCAAGCACTGTGATGCATCATCATCACTATCTTGTATGAGAAATCTCTGTAAAGGAAGGAAACTCCATGGCTACCAACAGCTATCAAAACAATCTGCAGAAAAATGAAACATTCAAAATAGCACTGTTTTTCCCATATCAAACTATTCACTTAATGCTGCTTTTAATTTTTCGTTACTAAATTGAGAAGTTGTTTTAGTAGTTTTATATGTTGTGAATGGTTTATTCTACCTCTAGTGATTCAGCATTATGATCCCCTCACCCTTAAGCACAGTGTTTTTTTTTTGTTTTTTTTTTTTGTAGATAATTATTTTTTATTGAAGGGTAGTTGACGCACAGTATTACATTACATTAGTTTCAGGTGTACGACACAGTGATAAAACATTTATATACATAATTCTAGGTTCCAGCTATCACCCTACCAAGCTGTTACAATATCTTAACTATATTCCTTATGCTATACATTACATCCCGGTTACTTATTTATTTTACCATTGGAAGTCTGTCCTTTTTTTTTTTTTTTTTTGTGAGGGCATCTCTCATATTTATTGATCAAATGGTTGTTAACAACAATAAAATTCTGTATAGGGGAGTCAATGCTCAATGCACAATCATTAATCCACCCCAAGCCTAATTTTCATCAGTCTCCAATCTTTTGAGGCATAACAAACAAGTTCTTACATGGAGAACAAATTCTTACATAATGAATAAGTTACATAGTGAACAGTACAAGGGCAGTCATCACAGAAACTTTCAGTTTTGCTCATGCATTATGAACTATAAACAGTCAGTTCAAATATGAATACTCATTTGGTTTTTATACTTGATTTATATGTGGATACCACATTTCTCTCTTTATTATTATTATTTTTAATAAAATGCTGAAGTGGTAGGTAGATACAAGATAAAGGTAGAAAACATAGTTTAGTGTTGTAAGAGAGCAAATGTAGATGATCAGGTGTGTGCCTGTAGACTATGTGTTAATCCAAGCTAGACAAGGGCAATAAAACATCCACGTATGCAGAAGATTTCTCTCAGAACGGGGGGGTGAGGTTCTAAGCCTCACCTCTGTTGATCCCCAATTTCTCACCTGATGACCCCCCTGCAACTGTGCCTGTCTTAGGTTGTTCCTCCCTTGAGGAATCTTACCCGTCTCTGGCTAACCAGTCATCTTCCGGGGCCATACAGGGAAATGTAGAGTAGCTAAGTGAGAGAGAAGCCTTATTGTTTGAAATGGTTAGCTTTTTACTTCTTTGCATATTTATGCCCTGTGGCTTCTATGCCCAGCATTTGTCTTGAGGTATCTTTACCACTTGGAAGAATTATGATACTCGGTAAATTTGATATGAGGCACGAATTCTATTTAAGGGTTGTAATTAAGAAGGAAGAAGAAAAGCTATAGAAGTAGCAGGCAGAAGAAAACATGGGAAGATTGATTACTTCTTTGACATATCTTCTTGTAGAGTAACTTCAGCATGTATAGGTTTTAAGCTACTACTTAAATTGCGCACACACATTAACATAATAGGAGTATAGTTACATAACCAAAGCATATCTGTAATTACCAGCCATCTCCAGTGAAACAAAGAAAACCAGTTAGGCACCTTAGGCATTTGTGAAAACTTATCTATGATATGGTGAATATTGTCCAACTGAACTTGAACAGTCTGAGAGAAATCAGACAAATTAAAACAACCCATTCCTGGGGAATGTTCACATCCCTTATGTTCTTTTAACAGTAAATAGTCTGTAGTTGTAAGATTTTGGAGTGCTACAACTTGCACTTCTCCTAATTCTTGGTTGAGTTCCAACAGTATAGATCCAGTCAAATTTGTTGTTTTACTGTATGCACAGGCCAGCTTAGATATCTCCTTCATTCCCATGGCAAGTCCAGGAGCTGGTGGGATGAGTGCATCTACAGCTGTAGCAGTGCGTGGATCTTTGTTGGAGTTTTTTGATGATCATCTTCTGGCATGAGTCTTCCAGAGAGTGCTGATGTTGGAAGTTCTTTTTCATATCGTATCTTAGTTCATTTTCGGGGTAGCCCAATTAGGCTTTGATCTTCTGTAAAACACAAACAGACCCTTTGCCTACACTTTTATATGCCCTTTATACCCTTGTGTAGAACTCATTGGAGGTTACCACACAGGAACTGCCCTTTTTTTTTGTTTTGTTTTGTTTTTGGTATCACTAATCTACACTTACATGACGAATATTATGTTTACTAGGCTCTCCCCTATACCAGGTCTCCCCTATAAACCCCTTTACTGCCACTGTCCATCAGCATAGCAAATTGTTGTAGAATCACTACTTGCCTTCTCTGTGTTGTACAGCCCTCCCTTTTCTCCTACCCCCCATGCATGCTAATCTTAATACCCCCTACTTCTCCCCCCACTTTATCCCTCCCTACCCACCCATCCTCCCCAGTCCCTTTCCCTTTGGTACCTGTTAGTCCATTCTTGAGTTCTGTGATTCTGCTGCTGTTTTGTTCTTTCAGTTTTTCCTTTGTTCTTATATTCCACAGATAAGTGAAATCATTTGGCATTTCTCTTTCTCTGCTTGGCTTGTTTCACTGAGCATAATACCATCCAGCTCCATCCATGTTGCTGCAAATGGTTGGATTTGCCCTTTTCTTATGGCTGAGTAGTATTCCATTGTGTATATGTGCCATATCTTCTTTATCCATTCATCTATCGATGGACATTTAGGTTGCTTCCAATTCTTGGCTATTGTAAATACTGCTGCGATAAACATAGGGGTGCACTGATCTTTCTCATACTTGATTGCTGCATTCTTAGGGTAAATTCCTAGGAGTGCAATTCCTGGGTCAAATGGTAAGTCTGTTTTGAGCATTTTGATGTACCTCCATACTGCTTTCCACAATGGTTGAACTAGCTTACATTCCCACCAGCAGTGTAGGAGGGTTCCCCTTTCTCCACAGCCTCGCCAACATTTGTTGTTGTTTGTCTTTTGGATGGCAGCCATCCTTACTGGTGTGAGGTGATACCTCATTGTAGTTTTAATTTGCATTTCTCTGATAATTAGTGATGTGGAGCATCTTTTCATGTGTCTGTTGGCCATCTGTATTTCTTTTTTGGAGAACTGTCTGTTCAGTTCCTCTGCCCATTTTTTAATTGGGTTATTTGTTTTTTGTTTGCTGAGGCGTGTGAGCTCTTTATATATTCTGGACGTCAAGCCTTTATCGGATGTGTCATTTTCAAATATATTCTCCCATACTGTAGGGTTCCTTTTTGTTCTATTGATGGTGTCTTTTGCTGTACAGAAGCTTTTCAGCTTAATATAGTCTCACTTACTCATTTTTGCTGTTGTTTTCCTTGCCCAGGGAGATATGTTCAAGAAGAGGTCACTCATGTTTATGTCTAAGAGGTTTTTGCCTATGTTTTCTCCCAAGAGTTTAATGGTTTCATGACTTACATTCAGGTCTTTGATCCATTTTGAGTTTACTTTTGTATATGGGGTTAGACAATGGTCCAGTTTCATTCTCCTACATGTAGCTGTCCAGTTTTACCAGCACCACCTGTTGAAGAGACTGTCATTTCGCCATTGTATGTCCATGGCTCCTTTATCAAATATTAATTGACCATATATGTCTGGGTTAATCTCTGGATTCTCTAGTCTGTTCCATTGGTCTGTGTGCCAGTACCAAATTGTCTTGTGCCAGTACCAAATTGTCTTGATTACTATGGCTTTATAGTAGAGCTTGAAGTTGGGGAGTGAGATTCCCCCCTACTTTATTCTTCTTTCTCAGGATTGCTTTGGCTATTCGGGGTCTTTGGTGGTTCCATATGAATTTTTGAATTATTTGTTCCAGTTCATTGAAGAATGTTGCTGGTAGTTTCATAGGGATTTCATCAAATCTGTGTATTGCTTTGGGCAGGATGGCCATTTTGACGATATTAATTCTTCCTAGCCACGAGGATGGGATGAGTTTCCATCTGTTAGTGTCCCCTTTAATTTCTCTTAAGAGTGACTTGTAGTTTTCAGAGTATAAGCCTTTCACTTCTTTGCTTAGGTTTATTCCTAGGTATTTTATTTTTTTTGATGCAATTGTGAATGGAGTTGTTTTCCTGATTTCTCTTTCTGTTCTTTCATTGTTAGTATATAGGAAAGCAACAGATTTCTGTGTGTTGATTTTGTATCCTGCAACTTTGCTGTATTCCGATATCAGTTCTAGTAGTTTTGTGGTGGAGTCTTTAGGTTTTTTTATGTATAGTATCATGTCATCTGCAAATAGTGACAGTTTAACTTCTTCTTTACCAATCTGGATTCCTTGTATTTCTTTGTTTTGTCTGATTGCCGTGGCTAGGACCTCCAGTACTATGTTAAATAACAGGGGAGAGAGTGGGCATCCCTGTCTAGTTCCCGATCTCAGAGGAAATGCTTTCAGCTTCTCGCTGTTCAATACAATGTTGGCTGTGGGTTTATCATAGATGGCCTTTATTATGTTGAGGTACTTGCCCTCTATTCCCTTTTTGCTGAGAGTTTTTATCATGAATGGATGTTGAACTTTGTCAAATGCTTTTTCAGCATCTATGGAGATGATCATGTGGTTTTTGTCTTTCTTTTAGTTGATGGGGTGGATGATGTTGATGGACTTTCGAATGTTGTACCATCCTTGCATCCCTGGGATGAATCCCACTTGGTCATGGTGTATGATCCTTTTGATGTATTTTTGAATTCAGTTTGCTAATATTTTGTTGAGTATTTTTGCATCTACGTTCATCAGGGATATTGGTCTGTAGTTTTCTTTTTTGGTGGGGTCTTTGCCTGGTTTTGGTATTAGGGTGATGCTAGCTTCATAGAATGAGTTTGGGAGTATCCCCTCCTCCTCTACTTTTTGGAAAACTTTTAGGAGAATGGGTATTATATCTTCCCTGTATGTCTGATAAAATTCCGAGGTAAATCCATCTGGCCTGGGGGTTTTGTTCTTTGCTAGTTTTTTGATTACTGCTTCAATTTCGTTGCTGGTAATTATTCTGTTTAGATTTTCTGTTTCTTTCTGGGTCAATCTTGGAAGGTTGTATTTTTCTAGGAAGTTGTCCGTTTCTGCTAGGTTTCCCAGCTTGTTAGCATATAGGTTTTCATAGTATTCTCTAATAATTCTTTGTATTTCTGTGGGATCTGTCGTGATTTTTCCTTTCTCATTTCTGATACTGTTGATTTGTGTTGACTCTCTTTTCTTCTTAATAAGTCTGGCTAGAGGCTTATCCATTTTGTTTATTTTCTCGAAGAACCAGCTCTTGGTTTCATTGATTTTTGCTATTGTTTTATTCTTCTCAATTTTATTTATTTCTTCTCTGATCTTTATTATGTCCCTCCTTCTGCTGACCTTAGGTCTCATCTGTTCTTCTTTTTACAGTTTCGATAATTGTGACATTAGACCATTCATTTGGGATTGCTCTTCCTTTTTAAAATATGCTTGGATTGCTATATACTTTCCTCTTAAGACTGCTTTTGCTGTGTCCCACATAAGTTGGGGCTTAGTGTTGTTTTTGTCATTTGTTTCCATATATTGCTGGATCTCCATTTTGATTTGGTCATTGATCCATTGATTATTTAGGAGCGTGTTGTTAAGCCTCCATGTGTTTGTGAGCCTCTTTGCTTTCTTTGTAGAGTTTATTTCTAGTTTCATGCCTTTGTGGTCTGAAAAGTTGGTTGGTAGGATTTCAATCTTTTGGAATTTTCTGAGGCTCTTTTTGTGGTCTAGTATGTGGTCTATTCTGGAGAATGTTCCATGTGCACTTGAGAAGAATGTGTATCCTGTTGCTTTTGGATGTAGAGTTCTGTAGATTTCTATTAGGTCCATCTGCTCTACTGTGTTGTTCAGTGCTTCCGTGTCCTTACTTATTTTCTGCCCGGTGGATCTATCCTTTGGGGTGAGTGGTGTGTTGAAGTCTCCTAGAATGAATGCATTGCAGTCTATATCCCCCTTTAGTTCTGTTAGTATTTGTTTCATATATGCTGGTGCTCCTGTGTTGGGAGCATATATATTTAGAATGGTTATATCCTCTTGTTTGACTGAGCCCTTTATCATTATGTAGTGTCCTTCTTTATCTCTTGTTAGTTTCTTTGTTTTGAAGTCTATTTTGTCTTATATTAGTACTGCAACCCCTGCTTTCTTCTTGCTGTTGTTTGCTTGAAATATGTTTTTCCATCCCTTGACTTTTAGTCTGTACATGTCTTTGGGTTTGAGGTGAGTTTCTTGTAAGCAGCATATAGATGGGTCTTGCTTTTTTATCCATTCTATTACTCTATGTCTTTTGATTGGTGCATTCAGCCCATTAACATTTAGGGTGACTATTGAAAGATATGTACTTATTGCCATTGCAGGCTTTAAATTCGTGGTTACCAAAGGTTCAAGGTTAGCCTCTTTAGTATCTTACTGCCTAACTTAGCTCGGTTATTGAGCTGTTAGATACACTGTCTGGAGATTCTTTTCTTCTCTCCCTTCTTGTTCCTCCTCCTTGATTCTTCATATGTTGGGTGTTTTGTGCTGTGCTCTTTCTAGGAGTGCTCCCATCTAGAGCAGTCCCTGTAAGATGTTCTGTAGAGGTGGTTTTTGGAAAGCAAATTCCCTCAGCTTTTGTTTGTCTGGGAATTGTTTAATCCCACCGTCATATTTGAATGATAGTCGTGCTGGATAGAGTATCCTTGGTTCAAGGCCCTTCTGTTTCATTGTATTAAATATATCACGCCATTCTCTTCTGACCTGTAGGTTTCTGTTGAGAAATCTGATGTTAGCCTGATGGGTTTTCATTTATAAGTGACCTTTTTCTCTCTAGCTGCCTTTAAAACTCTTTCCTTGTCCTTGATCTTTGCCCTTTTAATTATTATGTGTCTTGGTGTTGTCCTCCGTGCATCCTTTCTGTTGGGGGTTCTGTGTATTTCCGTGGTCTGTTCGATTACTTCCTCCCCCAGTGTGGGGAAGTTTTCAGCAATTATTTCTTCTAAGATACTTTCCATCTCTTTTCCTCTCTCTTCTTCTTCTGGGACCCCTATAATACGGATATTGTTCCTTTTAGATTGGTCACACAGTTCTCTTAATATTGTTTCATTCCTGGAGATCCTTTTGTCTCTCTCTCTATGTCAGCTTCTGTGCGTTACTGTTCTCTGATTTCAGTTCCATCAATGGCCTCTTGCATCCTATCCATTCTGCTTATAAACCTTTCCAGAGTTTGTTTCATTTCTGTGATCTCCTTTCTGGCATCTGTGATCTCCCTCCAGACTTCATCCCATTTCTCTTGCATATTTCTCTGCATCTTTGTCAGCATGTTTATGATTCTTATTTTGAATTCTTTTTCAGGAAGACTGGTTAGGTCTGTCTCCTTCTCTGGTGTTGTCTCTGAGATATTTGTCTTCCTGTAGCTTTGCCTTTTCATGGTGATAGGAATAGTTTGCAGAGCTGGGACAGTGACGGCTGGAAGAACTTCCTTTCTTGTTGGTTTGTGGCCCACCTCTCCTGGGAGAACAGCGACCTCTAGTGGCTTCTGCTGCACAGCTGCACGCAGACAGGGTTTCTGCTTCCTGCCCGGCTGCTATGGAGTTAATCTCCGCTGTTGCTGTGGGCGTGGCCTGGCTCGGGCAGCTACTCCAAAGTGGTGGAGTCGCGTTGGAGCAGGAGCTGCTGGGAGGCTATTTATCTCCGTAAGGGGCCTCCCTGCTCCCTGCAGCCCAGGGGTTAGGGTGCCCAGAGATCCCAGGATTCCCTACCTCTGGATTAAGTGTCCTGCCCTGCCCCTTTAAGACTTCCAAAAAGCACCCGCCAAAACAAAACAATGACCACCAAAAAATATATAAATAAAATTTTAAATTAAAAAAAAAAAATTTTTTTTTAATTAAAAAAAAAAGGTGGCCACTCGTTTTTCTTTATTCTCCAGTGCCAGCATCAGGCCTCTGCTCACTGGTCTTGCTGCCCTGTTTCCCTAGTATTGGGGTCCCTATCCCTTTAAGACTTCCAAAAAGCGCTCGCCTTAACAAAGCAGCAAAAAAAAAAAAAAAAATTGGTCGTGCACTTTTCTTTTGTCCTCTTGCGCTCGGCCTCCGGTGCCCGCTCACTGTTCTTGCTGCCCTGTTTTACTAGTATCCAGGGCCCCCTGGGCACGTACTGTGTCTGGGCCCGGATGGCTGGGGCTGGGTGTTCGGCAGTCCTGGGCTCCGTCTCCCTCCCGCTCTGCCTATTCTTCTCCCGCTGGGAGCTGGGGGGAGAGGCGCTTGGCTCCCGCGGGGCCGGGGCTTGTATCTTACCCCCTTCGCCAGGCGCTGGGTTCTCTCAGGTGCGGATGTGGTCTGGATATTGTCCTGTGTCCTCGGTCTTTATTCTAGGAAGGGTTGTCTTTGTTATATTTTCATAGATATATGTGGTTTTGGGAGGAGATTTCCGCTGCTCTACTCACGCCGCCATGTTCTGCCCCTACCTCCAAGCACAGTGTTTTTTAAGTAATTAGTCTTCTGATCACTTTTTCTAGGAAAAAATACCATATATAGCAGATGGATGGATATTCTTTTTGATACACAACATCTATACAACATCCATTCTCCCTTCTTTGGACAATTCTGCCATAATTTTCCTGTAGGAAATTACTGCTCCCCACTCTCATTCCATAAACATCAGGGGGAATTGATACCACCCTTGACTGCAGGAGAAGTCATGGGACACAGGACTGACCAGCCAGAGCATTACAGTCCCCCAGCCATGACAACTGGTCTTAACAGGCACATAGCCCAGTTGGAACCAGAGAGAGGCAGTGAAACTTCAGTGGCCCTTTGGGGAAAAAGGCATACTCTCTTTTCCACCATGCTCGAATCTGAAAAAATGAGGGATTTGAGCCACTAGGAGTCATTCTGAGATTAGTAGAGCTTGATTATGTAGCCAAAATGGAAAAGAATAGCCCAGAAATGGTGAGAAACAGTACCGTGACAATTTTTGTGCCTCTGTCTCTACTCTTTTTTATTATAATGTAACTCAATAAATTCCCTCTTCTGTCCAAGCCAGGTTGAGTTAGAGTTGTTTAGTTTATAAGGAATGGAAAATCTAACTGATGCACCTGTCTAGTTCATTTCTCTTCATTCTGTGCTTTAAACTGGCCACCTAAGTAAGTGGAACAGGTGGCTTTTGATGAAACTGCATCAGGAAGCAACCATTTGCTCCAGAAACATGGCACAGAAACCGCCATGTTGGAGATTCCAAGGCCAGCTGTAGGATCCTTAGAGGCAGAATTTCAAAGACAGATGTGACCTTAAAGAAGACCATGTATTTTAGGGATTACAAGTCCAAAACATGCACAGCCAGAAGTGGAATATGAGTGAGTGAGCGGGTCAGAGGTGAGAACAGAGACAGTACACACAATGAAAACTAGCCAGTGACATGCAACCTTACATAGGGCAATGGAGGCTCAAGATGCAAGATATTATGTGAAATCCTTCTGTCTTTAAATGTTACTAAATAAATTGCCAGGATATTCATTATGCAGATGAGGACAGGGTGGTGGTAAGGTAGCAAACTAAACCCGAAAATGAACAATGTCTTACCTCGGTGCTACCAAATTGCTAGCAAAAGGCAAAGACTAGACTCAAATTCCAGTCTCCTGGTTTGTTCCCCCATGCTGAATGACTAAAGACTACACTTTAATAAGAGTAACCCTTCATACCCAGAGAACAATGCCAGTTTGCATAGCACTCTCATATAAAGTGAAACTGAATCTTATGCTCTAAGAGTTAATGAAAAGACAGAGAGGCAAAAAGGATGATTTCCTCTCCCTTGGAGGAACTCTGGCTCCTTTCCACCTCTTGGAACATGTGCAGAACTACTGTTTAAAAAAAATACAGTAACAGGAATCCAAAGATGGCAGGCTAGGTTTGCACTCAGTTAAAGAAAGTCTTTCCTCCGGGTGCACCTACATTGTTATTTAATTCTCTCTGACCACATCTGCCTGCTGTTTTCAGTCTGCATATTGCCAAGAGAAGATGAATTTATATGTGGAAAGGGCAGAACGGGAATACTAAGCACCAATTTCCAACTCAGGACCCTAGGTTCATGTCTTGTCTCTGCCTCTGGCAAGTTATTCAGTCTCATGGAGTTGTAAAAGATCCAATAAGCTCGTGTGTAAAGTTTTTATTCAAATAAAGCTTTCCAGGACAAATCACTACTAAACACATCTCTCCCTAGAAACCTTATCACAGTTGTCATTTTATGAGCTTCCCTGGGTTAATATTTGATTACTGTCTCTCTCTATAGAAAATGCAGTCCGTGCCCTACCCACATCCCTCCAACCGTATCATTTTAGGGAGCTCAGCCAATATATGTATCTCTGGTCCTAAGAGCTTTTCTTGGAAACCTGAAAGGCTACTGTCCAGCAGGCTGAAGTGCTAAGGAATAAATATCCTCTGCCAGCAGCACTCAACCAATGATCTGGATTCAGCACACAAATGCCCCCAACTCCCTAGCCCCTTTGTGAAGGACAGTCCTGAGGTGTGTATCTGGCATATTTCTCAGTATCCTGTAGGTGTAAGCTCCAGTTGTTCACTGTGGTATCTAGCTTCATAGGACTCCTCCCTTGCCTGTGTCACATCTGCACTCTCTACCTGTTTCCTGTAACTCTCAAATAAGCTACTGGCACTGGAACCCTGTCTCAGGATCTGCTTCTAGGCATCCCAGACTAAGACAGCCTCTTTCCAGGACTGTAAGCCTATGATGACTCTGGATGACATTCAGCCACTGTGTCTGGTAATAGGTGCTCAGTCAATAACTGAGGGAAAAAGTAGGAAACATTTATCACTATTACCATTGTTGGTGTTGTTATTCAGTGTAAAACACACAACCCACCCTTCACTGAGCAGATTCAGCAACATATCTGATTCTTGGACAAAATCAGGTATCCTTGTATTTCACTTAGGGAAAATGAGAAAAGCCTTGGAAATTGATCTCTTTGAGGGAAGGCTACCAGGTTAGAGGTAACATTTGCCCTGTTCTTCCAAGTAGAGTCAGGGCTCCAAAGGCAAAGATGACTCTCTCTAGTGTGAAAGCCTCCAAGGTTGTCAGCTCTGTGACAGACACTTAACAAGATTTCAGACAGCACTGACCTCGGCCAGCACATGGTCTCAAGGAGGTAAAGTAGAATTAAAGCCAAATCAACAAGCCACTCCTATAATTAAGGCTAAAAGTGTGAGAAGTTATAGATACAGTTTGTGGCACAAAGGTTGTGGCACAAAGGACAGGCATGTCCCTTCGGGGAAAAGTACAAGTCAAGTCAGCATGACACCTCCCACTGCTGGCTATGAAGAGATTTTTTTGGTATCATTAACCTACAATTGCATGAGCAACATTGTGTTTACTAAACTCTCCCCATCATCAAGTCCCCCCCCACATACCCCATTATAGTCACTGTCCATCAGTGTAGTAAGATGCTATAGAATCACTACTTCTCTTCTCTGTGTTATACTGCCTTCCCTGTACCCCCCCCTCCACATTATGTCTGCTAATAGTAATGCCCCCTTTTTCCCCTTATCCCTTCCTTCACACCCATCCTCCCCAGTCCCTTTCCCTTTGATAACTCTTAGTCCATTCTTGGGTTCTGTGAATCTGCTGCTGTTTTGTTCCCTCAGTTTTTTCTTTGTTCTTATACTCCACAAATGAGTGAAATCATTTGAAACTTGTCTTTTTCCGCCTGGCTTATTTCACTGAACATAATACACTCTAGCTCTATTCATGTTGTTGCAAATGGTAGGATTTATTTTCTTCTTATGGTTGAATAATATTCCATTGTGTATATGTACCAAATCTTCTTTATCCATTCATCTACTGATGGACACTTAGGTTGCTTCCATTTCTTGCCTATTGTTAATAGTGCTGCAATAAACATAGGGGTGCATATGTCTTTTTCAAACTGGGCTGCTGCATTCTTAGGGTAAATTCCTAGGAGTGGAATTCCTGGGACAAATGGTATTTCTATTTTATTTTTTGAGGTACGTCCATACTGCTTTCCACAATGGTTGAGCTTATTTACATTCCCAGCAGCACTGTAGGTGGGTTCCTCTTTCTCCACAACCTTGCCAACATTTGTTGTTGTTTGTCTTTTGGATGGTGACCATCCTAACTGGTGTGAGGTGATATCTCATTGTGGTTTAATTTGCATTTCTCTGATGATTAGTGATGTGGAGCATCTTTTCATGTGTCTGTTAGCCATCTGAATCTCTTCTTTGGAGAACTGTCTGTTCAGCTCCTCTGACCATTTTTTAATTGGATTATTTGCCTTTTGTTTGTTGAGGTGCATGAGCTCTTTATATATTTTGGATGTCAACCCTTTATCGAATATGTCATTTATGAATATATTCTCCTGTACTGTAGGATGCCTTTTTGTTCTGTTGATGGTGTCCTTTGCTGTACAGAAGCTTTTCAGCTTGATATAGACCCACTTTTTCATTTTGCTTTTGTTTTCCTTCCCCGGGGATATATGTTCATGAAGATGTTGCTCATGTTTATGTCCAAGAGATTTTTGCCTATCTTTTTTTCTAAGAGTCTTATGGTTTCATAATTTACATTCAGGTCTTTGATCCATTTCGAATTTACTTCTGTGTACGGAGTTAGACAATGATCCAGTTTCATTCCCTTGTATGTAGCTGTCCAGTTTAGCCAACGCCAGCTGTTGAAGAGACTGTCATTTCTCCATTGTATGTCCATGGCTCCTTTATCATATATTAATTGACCATACGTGTTTGGGTTAATATCTAGACTCTCTATTCTGTTCCACTGGTCTGTGGCTCTGTTTTTGTGCCAGGACCAAATTGTCTTGATTACTGTGGCTTTGTAGAATAGCTTGAAGTTGGGAAGTGAGATGCCTTCTGCTTTATTTTTCCTTCTTAGGATTGCTTTGTCTATTCAGGGTCTTTTGTGGTTCCACATGAATTTTAGAACTATTTGTTACCATTCGTTGAAGAATGCTGTTGGTATTTTGATAGGAATTGCATTGAATCTGTAGATTGCTTTAGGCAGGATGGACATTTTGACAATATTAATCCTTCTTAGCCAAAAGCATGGGATGAGTTTCCATTTATTAGTGTCCTCTTTAATTTCTCTTAAGAGTGTCTTCTGGTTTTCAGGGTATAGGTCTTTTACTTCTTTGGTTAGGTTTATTCCTAGGTACTTTATTATGTTTGATGCAATTGTGAACAGAATTGTTTTCCTGATTTCTCTTTCTGCTAGTTCATTGTTAGTGTATAGGAATGCCACAGATTTCTGTGTATTAATTTTGTATCCTGCAACCTTGCTGAATTCAGAGATTAGTTCTAATAGTTTTGGAGTGGAGTCTTTAGGGTTTTTTATGTACAATAAATAGTGACAGTTTAACTTACTCTTTACCAATCTGGATGCCTTGTATTTCTGTTTTTTCTGATATCCTTGGCTAAGACTTCCAGTAGTATGTTGAATAGAAGTCCGGAGTGTGGGCATCCTTATCTTGTTCCCAATCTTAGAGGAAAAGCGTTCAGCTTCTTGCTGTTAAGTATGATGTTGACTGTGGGTTTGTCATATATGGCGTTTATTATGTTGAGGTACTTGCCCTTGATACCCATTTTGTTGAGAGTTTTTATCATGAATGCATGTTGAATTTTGTTGAATGCTTTTTCAGCATCAATGAAGATGATCATGTGGTTTTGTCGTTCCTTTTGTTGATGTGGTGGATAATTTTGATGGATTTTCGAATGTTGTACCATCCTTGCATCCCTGACCCACTTGACCATGGTGTATGATCCTGTTGATGTATTTTTGAATTCAGTTTGCTAATATTTTGTTGAGTATTTTTGCATCTATGTTCATCAGAGATATTGGTCTGTAATATTTTTTTGTAGTGTCTTTGCCTGGTTTTGGTATTAGAGTGATGCTGGCTTCATAGAATGAGTTTGGAGGTACTCCTTCCTCTTCTATTTTGTGGAAAAATTTAAGGAGATTGGGTATTATGTCTTCTCTATATGTCTGATAAAATTCAGCGGTGAATCCATCTTGCCTAGGGGTTTTGTTCTTTGGTAGTTTTTTGATTACCAATTCAATTTCATTGCTGGTAACTGGTCTGTTTAGATTTTCTGTTTCTGCCTTGGTCAGTCTTGGAACATTGTATTTTTCTAGGAAGTTGTCCATTTCTTCTAGGTTTTCCAGCTTGTTAGCATACAGATTTTCATAGTATTCTCTAATAATTCTTTGTATTTCTGTGGGGTCCGTCATGATTTTTCCTTTCTCATTTGTGATTCTGTTGATGTGTGTAGATTCTCTTTTTCTCTTAATAAGTCTGGCTAGGGGTTTATCTATTTTTTTATTTTCTCAAAGAACCAGCTCTTGGTTTCACTGATGTTTTTTATTGTTTTATTCTTCTCAATTTTATTTATTTCTTCTGTGATCTTTATTATTTCCCTTCTTCTGCTCACTTTGGGCCTCATTTGTTCTTTTTTTTTCCACTGTCAGTAATTGTGATTTTAGACTACTCATTTGAGGTTGTTCTTCCTTCTTTAAATAGGCCTAGATTACTATATACTTTCTCTTAGAACTGCCTTTGCTGCATCCCACAGAAGTTGGAGCTTTGTGCTGTTGTTGTCATTTGTTTCCATATATTGCTTCATCTCTTTTAATTTGGTTACTGATCCATTAATTATTTAGGAGCATGTTGTTGAGCCTCCATGTGTTTGTGAGCCTTTTTGTTTTCTTTATACAATTTATTTCTAGTTTTATACCTTTGTGATCTGAGAAGTTGGTTGGTAGAATTTCAATCTTTTTGAATTTACTGAGGCTCTGTTTGTGGCCTAGTGTGTGGTCTTTCTGGATAATGTTCCATGTGCACTTGAGAAGAATGTGCATCCTGCTGCTTTGGGTGTAGAGTTGTGTAGATGTCTGTTAGGTCCATCTGTTCTAGTGTGTTGACCTGTGCCTCTGTGTCCTCACTTATTTTCTGTCTGGTGGATCTGTCCTTTGGAGTGAGTGGTGTGTTGAAGTCTCCTAGAATGAATGCATTGCATTCTATTTCCTCCTTTAGTTCTGTTACTATTTGTTTCACATATGTCAGTGCTCCTGTATTATGTGCATATATATTTATAATGGTTATATCCTCTTGTTGGACTGACCACTTTATCATTATGTAATGTCCTTTATCTCTTGTTACTTTGTTTTGTTTTGAAGTCTATTTTGTCTGATACTAGTACTGCAACACCTACTTTTTCTCCCTATTGTTTGCATGAAATATCTTTTTCTATCCCTTCACTTTTAGTCTGTGTATGTCTTTGGGTTTGAGGTGAGTCTCTTGTAAGCAGCATATAGATGGGTCTTGCTTTTTCATCCATTCTATTACTCTGTGTCTTTTGATTGGTGCATTCAGTCCATTTACATGTAGGGTGATTATTGAAAGATATGTACTTATTGCCATTGCAGGCTTTGGATTTGTGGCTACCAAAGTTTCAATGGTAGCTTCTTTACTGTCTAACCGTCTAACTAACTCTCTTATTAAGCAATTATAAACACAGTATGATGATTCTTTATTTCTCTCCCTTCTTATTCTTCCTCCTCCATTCTTTATATGTTAGGTCTTTTATTCTGCACTCTTTTGTGTTACCTATGACTGATTTTTTTGAATACCTGATTTTATTTTTTGCCTTTAGTTAGTATTTGGTTGATCTGCTTTCTTTGCTGTGATTTTATTTTCTCTGGTGCCATCTATTTAGCCTTAGGAGTGCTTCCGTCTATAGCATTCCCTTTAAAATATCCTGTAGGGGTGGTTTGTGGGAGGTAAATTCCCCCAACTTTTGCTTGTCCAGGAATTGTTTAATCCCTCCTTCATATTTAAATGATAATCATGCTGGATACAGTATTCTTGGTTTAAAGCCCTTCTGTTTCATTGCATTAAATGTATCATGCCATTCTCTTCTGGCCTGTAAGGTTTCTGTTAAGAAGTCTGATGATAGTCTGATGGGTTTTCCTTTGTAGGTGATCTTTTTCTCTCCCTGGCTGCCTTAAATACCCTGTCCTTGTCTTTGATCTTTCCCATTTTAATTACTATATATCTTGGTGTTGTCCTCCTTGGGTCCCTTGTGTTGGGAGAGCTGCAGGCTTCCATGGTCTGAGAGACTATTTCCTCCCCCAGCTTGGGGAAGTTTTCAACAATTATTTCTTCAAAGACACTTTCTAACCCTTTTTCTCTCTCTTCTTCTTCTGGTACCCCTATAATGTGAATGTTGTTCCATTTTGATTGGTCACACAGTTCTCTTAATATTCTTTCATTCCTGGAGATCCTTTTATCTCTGTGTGCCTCAGCTTCTGTGTATTCTTGTTCTCTGATTTCTGTTCCATTAACAGTCTCTTGTACCTCATTTAACCTGCTTTTTAGTCCTTCTATTGATTGTTTCATTTCTGTTATTTCCCTCCAGACTTCATCCCTTAGCTCTTGCATATTTCTCTGCAGGTCCATCAGCATGGTTATGACCTTTATTTTGAATTCTTTTTCAGGAATATCTGTTATATCTATCTCCTCCCCAGGCCCTCTCTCTGGGGTTGTCTGATTGATTCTTGTCTGGACCAGATTCTTCTGCCTTTTCACAGTGATAGAGATGGTCATAGGCAGGTGGCGTGTGTGTCAGCTGGGAGAAAAAAGTCCCTTTCTGCTTGCTAGTTGCCTTGACCTTCTCTGCTGCTGTGTCTGTTACCGGCACACAGGGAGCAGTCTCTGGGACAATCTCTCAAGCTTCTGTGTGTGGAGTAGCCTTCAGGATATCCCAGAGCCTTGCAGGGAGTGAGACACGCCAGGTGTGTTCTCCTGTGAGAAAGGCATTCCTTCATGCCCTCTGGGCATTGCTCCAGCTTCCTCTGTCTGTGCTGGGCAGCTACACACCAGCGTCAGCCTCTGGGTCTGTCGCGGTTAGCTGTGCACTGGGAAGAGACTCTGGGTGTTTGCTGTGGGCCAGCTGCTCTCCGGCTGCTCTGCCACTGTAGTGGATCAGCCAGTTTGTTTGCAGCACCAGCTGAGGGGAATGAATGGCAGGCTTCTTATTGCCATGAGGGGCTTCAGGGCTTGGTTACCCACCAGGGTTTTAGGGTGCCTGAAGTTCCTTAGGATTCCCAGCCTGCTGGGCTGAATGTGCCAGGACTATTCCATCCAGCTGTTATGCCCCTGTCCCTTTAAGACTTTCAAAAAGCATCCACTTTTCTTTTTTCCCAGGGGAGCCAGCTGTGGATACCAGCTCACAGTCTCCATCTCGGATTTTACCTTTCCATTTCTCTAATAACCAGTACACCATTCAATGTGTGTCTGTACTTCCAGTACATATTACTAGGGCTGGTTATTTAGCAGTCCTGTGCTTCCACTCCCTCCCCACTCTGATTATTTTCCTCCCGCCAGTGAGCTGGGGTAGAGGGAATGCTCAGGTCCCACCAGGTCAACCCTTTTCATGAGATGCTGAATTCTTGCAGATGTAGATGTAGCCTGGCTGTTGTACTGTATCTTCTGGTCTCTCTTTTAGGCATAGTTGTATTTTCAAAAATATATATCGTTTTGGGAGGAGATTTCCACTTCCCTACTCATGTTGCCATCTTGAGCCTCCGCCTATGAAGAGATTTTAATGAAACATTCTTGGGATTAATCTGTGCCAAAGGCCTGCCTCACCCAGCTCCTGACAGGGGGTAATTTATAGCTTAAAGAGATGTCATCAACTTTAAGAGGTTTCAATCTCACCTTAAAATCACTGACTGCTTACAGGGCCCAGTTTTTTAGTATGGCCCCTACTGCCTGCCCATTTCACCTCATTCAGGAATGGGATTGAAGAACAGAAGAATCAGAAGTCCTCAAGCTTCAGGGCTAGAAAGGATCTTAATAGTCAAGGAATCACAAAATTAAATATCTTTAATAGCCAGCAAGGAGTGTGAATGAATGAAATGGCTGATTGGGTTCTGTCAGGACCTGGAAGGAACCTGTGGGGTTCAAGGGAGCAACCACTTCTGGGTTGCCAAGCAGAGGTTCCCATCCAGTGTGGCCAGGTTTGTTTTCAAGAGAAGCTGTATATTTAGGTTTATAAGGAAAACATTCCCTGTTCTTAAATATTGATAACAAATAGTTTCAAAATAATAAAACCAAATAATAATAATAATTAATAATAATAATAATGGGATCACTACAGGTTAGGCTGATGGTCAGCTGGTACACAGCAGCTCTGCTGTAGGGGTTGTTAAGATAGTGAAATTCTTACATTTAAATTAGTAAGCAGTCATTATTCCAGGCCTTCCAAATGACCCTCACCACAACCCTGACACCTCTGGCCTGCTACAGAACCTGTCAGACTGCTCTATCATCCAGCAACTAAAGGGTTAACACCTAACCACTAGGTCACCTTGAGGATCCTGTTTCAGCACCACAACTAGCATCTGAGTGGCTGGGTCAGCATCTGGACCATACTCCTGAGGTATTTTTAATATCACCTCTGTTCACACCTCAAGTAAAACATATATGCAAGCAACATCAATCCTACAGGACACCAGTTTGAGACTTCTGATTATTCCAGTACCCCTTATTTGATAGCTGGGGAAACAAAGGCTGATGCAGAAGAAGGTATTTAACTGAAATCATGAAGCAAGTCACTGACAGACCCCAGATAGGAAGCCAGGACTCCAAGCTCATAGGCCAGGGCTCTGTCCTCTTTATCAATAAAGCTACTTAAACTGTGGGGTGGGGAGGAGATTGTTAAAAACAGATTTCCCTCTACCCCACCCCTGCCAGAACTCTGGAGTGGGCCCAGGTACAAGTATTTTTTCAAAAGCTCCCTGGATAATTCTGACAACTAGCAGATCTGACAAACATTACATAAATTGTGCCACTTGTACACCAGTAAACTTCAGCCACCCAACTTCAATGGAAGAAATTTTGAAAGGAGGGGGAAATCTCCATGAACATATTATTTAAATAATTCTTATCAGAGTCTCACATAGAAGACATGTATATATATATATATATATATATATATATATTTGGAGGGCAGAACAGTTTTCCCAAGCCCCTTAGAGCTATCTCATTGTCACACTGAAAGGAAGAAAACAAAAGAAGGAAATTTTCAGAGATTGATATTGAGCAGCAGAGGAATGGAGAACATAAGCACCAGCATCAGAACAGGACAGATAAATTTCAGTTTATCTGCTGCTTACTAATGGTACCTCCTCAGACACCTACCTTAAGGTTTCTGGGTCTTACATGCTCCATCTGTCAAATGGGGACAGCAAACCTGCCAGGCAAATTAATTACAGGTTTCAGAGATGAATCAGTCATCCTGGATAAACCTGTCAAGTCTGTCAGTGGACTCCTCAGAGAGAGGAGCCTCATTCAGAGAGCCAGGTGGATGTGCAGCTTCTGCTTTTCCACAGGGTTGGCAATAAAGCCTCATCAGCCTCACCCAGTGTCCAAGCCCAGCCACTGGACAGATGTGCACAATGGGTTACTTAGGCAGGTAGCCAACCCAGGATTCCAAGACAAACAGGCTTCACACTATTTGACCTAAATTTCTAATCTTCCGTTAGAGCTCCAGGATGCAGCACAAGGCCCAGTGACAAGGAGACAAGCTTCTAGAAAGCCCCAAAGCATTCCTCCTCACCAGTTGAAGCAGCACCACTTGGCAGTGGGAATAGATGAATGGTACTCTGTGTGTCTAGGCACCAAAGGACCTGAGATAAAACCCCATGAGTGGTGAGGGGAAGCAGCCAAAAGTTTTTGCATCTGGAGCTTGAAAATGGGCAGGAGAGGGGCTTGGGGTCTGATGGAGACATATAGATGTCAAAATAACTGTGAGCCCCATGCCTCCCACATGCCCAGATTTAGTAAGAACATGGCCCTGTCCATCACCTCTGCCCTGGGATGGCTGAGCTCTCCCATCCAGAAGAAGGAGGTGGGGAAAAGTAAACACTGACCTTTAACCCTGAAATTCCTGCATTTATCTGGGGCAGAATGGAAATAACTAGATTAAGTTTATGCACTAGGCAAAATGGGAAGTTAAATTGAGTTCAGTTATAAAAAGTTATAGTTTCCACACTGATATTTGTGACTGAAAATTCAGAGCCTGTATAATGATAACAAACGTCAATAACAAGTGTCCTGATTTAGGTTCTATAACACTTTACATAATCACAGTTTGGTTCTTACAAATACACATTAAGAATGTGGTAGAGCTTGATTCTGACTGCAGTGATTAGGATCAAGGGAGGCTGTCTGAGGAAGTGATAGATAAGCTGAGACCTGAAGGCAGGGAAGGAGCCACCATGTGAAAATTAGGATTCAAGAGAAGGGAAGGGATGGACAGTCCTGTCAGACAAAACCAGCATATGGAGAAAAGGCCCTCAGAAGGCCTGAGCTTGAGGTGGAAGACAAAGTCAGGGTGGCTGGAACACAATCAGTAAGGAGGAGGTGAGCAGGGTCTGAAGATCAGGCTTAATAGTTCGAATTTATCCTAAGTAAAATGTGAAGCCATAGAAACATTCATTTCGGGTTTTTATTTTGTTTTTATCATTAAAGGATTTAAACAAGGATGGGATGGACTTTTTTACCAAAAAAATATTATATTAACAGTAATTCTCAACAGAAACATTACAGCCAACCCCAGAAGACATTCGGAAACATGTAAGCACATTTTGGCTGTCACAGTGATTTGAGTACACCGCCAGCATTAGGGAGGCCTGGGGGTGCTGAACATCCTGCAGTGTACAGGACGGTCTTCTCAGTGAAGAGTGGCCAGGCCCTCTTGTAGGGCCACCACTCATCTCTGCCAAGACTCACTGGGGATCTGGCAGCCTTCTGGAGGTGAGAGTGAAGGGATAACAGAAGTGATAGTGGGGACATTTGGACAACTGGTGTTGTTGAGATGGGAAAAGATAATGTCAGGAAGAGGACTGGGGTCTCAGTGAAGAGTGAAAAAATAGCAGATTCTGAGCAGACATCATAAATTGGCCACACTATGTTTCTTGTTAAATGGGAAAAAGTTTCAGCATCTTTCTCAATATTGTTCCTAGTAGCCATTAGCAATTATTTCCAGTTAGAATTGAGGTGAACCTAGTTGGCAAATACCTGATTTGGTAGTCATCCAGAGACAGAGCAAAGAGAATTCAAAGGGAAGAAATGGAAAGTAAGTCTGGAAAAGAATGTGTGGCAGTTTGTTACTGAATAACATACTATTCATCCAAACCTTGAATGCCTGAATGAGCTCCTTGAATAAAAAGGACAATAGCTCCTCCCTCTCTTAGAGGATTTTTCCTGGAAGCCCACCAGACTGCCACCTCTCTTCCTCCTCCTACCCCTACCAAAGCCTCTCAGCTGTAATTTGAGTGTTCTCCACAATTAAAAAATAATGCCCCTAAAGATTTGCCTATCATTCAGAAAATTATCTGCCATACATAATTAGGTTAACTTGGCATCTGAAATGTTCACATGTTATTAATGAGAGCAAACATATGGAGCAGGTGTTCCTGATTTGCCGAGAAAGGGTAGTAAGTCATGAGTTCCACACACAAATTCTCACCAGACCTCTCCCAGAAAAGAAAACAGTATATTGGAAAGACTTCAGAGTCCCAGAATGTCAGAAGAGTCCTCACTCAAGACATGTATAACTCTGTGGAAGCACAGAGTTAGCATTCACCCCAGTAGATAACCCTAAACTTGGGCAAATTCAGACACAACACATTTCGGAATCACTAACACTCATTATGTCTCCTCTCTGCCTTTAGATCAACCCAAACCTGTATCCTTGTGAAAAAAGATTGCAGATAGGGCCCTGAAATGAGAAGAACTTGTTTCCATCCATAGGTTGGAAAGAAACATACCAGGTGGGAAATTGGAGATGCTCTTGAGTGGTTTCTTAAGAATGCCAGATTCATTAGAATCTCTAACTAACTGCAACTTTGCAACATCACAAAGGTGCCCACACATCACCACCCTTCCTGGAAGCTTGCTGTTCTTTTCCCTGGGCAATGTGCCACTGTGATGCACGCTTGCAAGTATAAGCACTCTGTGAACACTCAGATGTCAGGGAAAGTGTTTAAAACAAGCCTACCTGAAGCTAAGATATTGAAACTAGGCCAAAAGGGTAGGCTAGGTTACCATGGAGGAGTAAACTGTGTCCTCTCACTGGTTCCCCTGATTAATACACTATGGCAACAGGGTCTCTTTTACAGTAAATCACCTGAGGAGGAGCGCTCACTACAGAGCAGACTTTCTTTTAATTTCTCTTAAAGTTTTCTAATCAAAAAAGCTTCCCTAATTGTGTTCAGTCCATCCTAACAGAAAATGGAAGGGGAACCCATGCTTTAAAGGGCAGTCTTACAGTGATGCTTGACTAGTAGAGCCTAAAGGCTTGATGCTGGTCGTGTGTCTGAACCAAAGCCTAGAGGCAGAAGCCCCGCACTAGAGATGGGCCCAGGGTCCCTCTGGTCACAGACTGGAACCTAACTAAGCATTTCTTTGATTACTGAGGTAAAAGAATGTTATAACTGGGCAAACTGCTCAAGTCACCACATATTTCTGAGTGGTAACATCACATAGCTATCTAGCATTAGATCTGAAACTGACCTCCACCAATCCAGGTTATCCATGCCATTACCCAAGGCTGGCTTGGTAAGGTTACATTAGTCATTTTCCCATCCTAAATATATTTAGAGACTTGAATCTTTCTAGAACCATTATGGGGTTAAAGCAGGCATGTTGATGGTTCTAATTCCCTCAGTTCACTTGAGGTCACCTGAAGCTGTGGTTTCCCAAATGGCAACAGCCTCCTACCTGAAGCCTCTGCACCCCTTCACTGTGGGTGAAGACTTTCCCCAGCAGCGCCAGAGCTTACTCCACCAAATGGGAGTGTAAACTGGAACTGCAGGTGGCAGGACACCAGGGACAACCCTCAAGTAATAGAGATGGAAGTAAGTGAATAAATGCCTCAATTTCCCTGGCCTCTGGTGATCAACTCTAGGTGTATTCCATACAGTTTCTTACAGGGTCTGTGACAAGATGGTTTCCCAAAACTCATTTGTTTACATACTTTTATGGGCTTTTCTCCCTTCCCTGTCTCACTTCTTCCAGTCCCTCACTTGTACTTCCTAGATTCACCTCCCAAATAAGATACCAGCACAAGTCCTTGAGTTACTCTGGTTCTGCAGGAATCCAAACTAAGACAAAGACAAAGGTAGTTTTAATCACTCTCTAGCTTAGTATGCTATATAACATAGTATTTTCATATATATTTTTGGAAATATATATATTTAGAATTATATAGATTTATTTATATGTAAGTATGTACATAAAAGTTTTTAATGAATGAGATCAAATTATGTGATAAACAAAGATACACCATGCAGAGTTCCCTTAAAGAGAGAGCCTTTTGCCCCAGATGCAAGGGGTGCTATCAAGGTCATCCTCCAACTTGCAAGCCCACTCAGAGAATGCTCTTCTGCAAAGTCTGCCTAGCCTCTGAGTGAATCCGAACACCACATTGGGTCATTGCCATTTGGGATAGGAAAGATCATAAAAGGAAAGACTGAGTGAAAGCCACTTAAACTGTTCTCCCATCACTGGCCAAAGCAGTGACTCTAAAACATTAGCATATTCCAGGAATAGGTGAGAAGATAGATGTTTACCACCCTTAAAGATCTTAAGAATGCAGAGGGAATGGTCTCTATTATTATATTAATTTAATTCACTAATCAAGCCTCTGAAGAGAACATCTGGGTCCTGCAGAATCACTATACACTGCTGCAGACTTAACTGGTAGTGATCACATTTGTACTTGGAAATAAACTCATGAAGAAATTTTTCTTTGTAAAGAAAGCAGTAAAACTATTAAAGAGCACAAAAGACTTGAATAAATGGATAGCCACACCATATTCCTTCAAGGAAGATTTAGTATTTCAAAGATAGCAATTCTTCCCATGTTTATCCATATTTTAATAGTCTCAATCAAATACCAAAAGATTTATTTTAGAATTTGAAGACATTATTCTAAAATTAATTTGGAAAAATAAATGAAAAAGAATAATCCAAAATGTTTTAAAAAGAAAAATATTGGTGGGGAGAGGAGTGGCAGGATGATTTTATCATTTCTTTAATTCACTTAACTAAAATAATTCAAATAGAGACACAACAATTTTTAAAAAGTATAAAAATAGAGTGCAGAGTGGGACTTCCAAAATGTCACAGTAAGGATCTCCAAAAATTTGCTCCTCCATTAAAACAATGAAGACACTAAAAAAAACATGGCACAAAACTTTTTCAGGACTCTGGAAAAACCATAGACTTGCAAAAATCTTAGGATCATTTATCAAGAAAAACAGCTGCATGTTTGTAAGGACAGTAAGCTTTCTGGTGCTTTCCTATTCCCATCCCCACCTCAGACCCACAATGGGCTTGAAAACCAGAAGACTCACAACCATGATAGCTGCTAAAACCAGCAGGAGATAATAGGGGTTTGGGGTTTGGAGAGCATCAGAAAGCCCCAACCCCAGCAAACTGTCACTACTTCATCTGTCAGCCCTTGGAAAAGCACTATTCACAGGACTTGTCATTATTTCACCTGGCTCACAAATCCCTCAGTGGGAAAAGTCCTACACCAGGGCATTTGTCAAAAACAGTAAGTGACAATTGTTGAATCTCACAGATGTCTGAAGAAGTGATACTAGTTGGGAAATAAGAGGCTGGCCAAAAAATTTAAAAAGGAGATTGGAGAAAGAGCTATTCCTAGGAGTTTTAAAAAGTAGATCCCCATATTCCTACATATCTAGCAGTCCATTTACATGTGAGTCTCTGGCATGCCCAAGAAAGGCCTGAAGGGCCCAATCTCTCTCAGATGGCTTACTCTGAGGCCCTACACAAGCAGGGAGTGACAGCTAAGGTGGAGATGTAAACTTCCAGAACATTGAAGGCATGTCCCAACTAAGAGAGAGAGAGAGAGAGAGAGAGCCCTTTGGCAAAGTGTACAAGACTTATTAGTTTAAGGCATTTAAGAAAAAGTTTGCCCAATCATTAGCTGACCTCTAAGCTAACCAAACAGAGATGTTGCATACAACATGTAACACAGATTTTACAGAATTAGTTCAGGAAAGTCCCTAGACAACAAAAATGATAAACCCTGGAGAGAGGGAGAGTCTGATTCCCAGAGCTGAAAAGTTATATTATTTTAAAAGTAGAGTTTGCAACAAAAAATTATGAGAGATGCAAAGTAACAGGAAGTATGACACACATACACACAAACACAAGCAGTCAAAAAAACTATTTTTAAGGGAACCCATATATTATAATTCCTAATTTAAATTCAGCTTTTATAAATATTTTCAAAGAACTTAAAGAAGCTAGACCTCCTGAATTAAAAGAAAGTATGTGACTGATGATCACCAGAGAATATTAAAAAAGAAACATAAAATATTAAAAAGAACTGAATAGAAACTGAGGAGATGAAAAAATATAATTATTTTTTAAATCACTAAAAGGACTCAATAGCAAATTTTAGTTGAAAGAAGAATCAGTGAACTTGAAGATACATTAGTTAAAATTATTCAGTCTGAGGAACAGAAAGAAAAAAGAATAATGAAAAATGAACAGAGCTTCAGAAACCTGGGCAACAATATCAAACATATGAACAAAAGCATAATGGGAAGTCACAGAAGGAGAAGAGAGAGAGAGAAGCAGCAAGAATATTTAAAGAAATAATGACGAAAACTTTCCAAATTTGACAAATTATTTCTCTACATAGCTATGAAACTCAGTAAGCTCACAGAAGTCACTCAAAGAATTATACACCTAGACACATTGTACTCAAAATGTCAAAAAACAGAGTATGTAAATCAACCCAAGTAGATCTGGTATTTCAGTGTATAACAGAGGTGAAATTTCAGTTCACTGAAGAAGCCTGGATTGTTCAGTTAACAAAGCTGGGCCACAGATTAGTAGTTCTGAAAAAAATTTTAAATGTATCCTGACTCATTCATTTTTCTAAAATAAACTCCTAATAGATAAAGATTTAAATACAAAAATGAGACCATAAAAGCCTGAGAAAAGGTTCTGGTCCAACATGGCAACACAGGAGCGCCTGAACTCCCCTCCCACAGGCCCACCAAATCTACAGCTGCACATGGAGCGATTCCCTCTGAATCCAGACACTAGCTGAGTGACTCCTGCACATTGGGCAAATAAGAAAATACTGACATCGAAACAGGTAGGAAAGGCTGAGGCACAGTCTTTCCATAAATTCCACTGACAAACAACTGCCAGCTTTTTCCTGAGGAGCAGAGATTTGGGCCAACATCTAGCAACCCAATTTAAAACTTCCACTTTTTAAGGTCCCCAAAACACCTTGCTCTGAAAGCCAATGGGGCTTACATTTCTGAGACCACAAGACCACCAAATAAAGAAACACTTCTTAAGAGGCTCATGAGAAATAGCTGTGGTTCTCTCTCAGGCCTCAGCGCAGAAGTTGCAGGCAGAAACACCCATCTTCCACTCTTTCCCTGAAAATGGCTCATTAGCATACTTTAAAAGCTGCTACTTGAGTGTCTGGTTTCTAATTTAGCACATATACAGGGGCTGACTGGGATCCTCCCCAGAGACCAGGAAGGCCAATGAATGCCATCTGTGCATTCTCTGCCTGGCCTGCTTCAAGTCACTGGTGTCTCTCTGGAAGGAGTGTGTGCACACCTGGCACCCCAGCTTTTGTGGCTGCTGTCTGTTAGGGTCCAGGACTCCGGGGTTTCCCCAGAGAGCAAACCACATGGACACGGAGATGTAAATCCAAGCAAAGTCTTTATTCAGCCAGCTAGCTGGGGCCGACAGCACCTCCCCTGACACGCAGGCCGAGTCCGAGCTGCCGACCCCTAGGCAACTTTAGGTATGGATTATATAGGGTTTTCACAGCCGTTGCACTGAAGCCCGCGCATTTCTACAACCAATAATTTTAAAACACATTCTATATATTCTTTATTTTAACCAATGGAGTTGAAACGAGAACGCCCCGGTTACCTAACCGCTTCCCGTAATCTCTAGCTCACACAAGCGCGTCTACGTGACTTATCATGGGTTATGTCCCGAGGCTACTGCCCACCTCTGGTTATCTAACTTAGGGCAGGCGTGTTAGCTTCAGGCAGTTTCTACGAAAACTGGGTGGCTCTTGCTCTAGGGTTTAGCTAGGTTTTATTAGTTCTTTTTCCTGACTTTTGCTGCTCTTTGCACTTCTTTACACTGTCCAGAGAACACACTCCTTGATCACATGCCTCTAGTGGCCAGTGGGGCTTGCCTTCACTGGTCCCACAGGCCTGAGGCAAAGAAATAAACAGTTCTTAACCAGCTGTTCCCTAGGGCTCAGAGCAGAGCAAACTGACAGAAGTTGTCTTCCAGTCTTCCCCTGAAAGAAATATATTTGCATACTTTAGAAGCTTCTGGCTGAGAGTCTAACTTCTAATCAGCCTGAATCAGGTGCTAACAGAATCACCTCTTTGGGACACAGCAGGTCTTGGCATATCCCCAGTTTCTGGGGCCACTAGGAGCACAGAAGACAGACTGGATAATCACAAAGGTTTGAGAGACAATTGAGACCTTGGGTCAGGCTAAATGATAAGTTTCATCCCCTACACGAGATCTCTCCATCAAGGCTGGGAGAGGTGGCTGTTTTATTGAATGCACAGAAACCAATACAGAGTGTCAAGGAAATTGAAGAAACAGAGGGATATGTTAAAAAAAATAATAATAATAAGGTAAAACTCCAGAAACAGACCTTAATGAAACAGATATAAGTGATTTTCCTGTGCCCAGTCTCACCATTTTTATTTAACATAATACTAAAAGTCCTAGCTAAAGCAATTAGGCAAGAAAAAGGAACAAAAGGAATCCAAATCAGAAAAGGAAGAAGCAAAATTGTCTCTATTTGCAGATGACATGATATTACATAGAGAAAACCCTTCAGATGCCACCAAAAAAACTGTTAGAACTAATAAAGTCAGTAAAGTTGTAGGATACCAAATCAATATACAAAAGTCAGTTGCATTTCTATACACAATTAACAAACTATCAGAAAGAGAAATTAAGAAAATAATCCCATTTACAATTGCACCAAAGTGAATGAAATAGTTATGAATAAATTTAACCATGTAGCTTAAAAATCTGTACACTGAAAACTATGAGAAATTAATGAAAGAAATTGAAGAAGACATAAATAAATGGAAAGATATGCTGTGCTCATAAATTAGAAGAATTGTATTGTTAAAATGTCCATACTAACAAAAGCAATTACAGATTCAGTGCGATCCCTATCAAAATTCCAAAGGCATATTTCATGGAAAAAAAAAAAACCAAAATTCATAAGGAACCACAAAAGACCCAAAATAGCCAAAGCAGCTTCAAGAAAGAAGAACAAAGCTAAAAGTGTCACACAGCCTGATTTCAAGCTATACTACAAAACTATTGTAATCAAAACAGTATTGTATTGACATAAAAACAGATACATAGATCAATGGAAGAGAATAGAGGGCCCAGAAATAAGCCCATGTATATACGATCAATTAATTAGTGACAAAGAAGCCAAGAAAACACAATGGAGAAAAAATAGTCTCTTTAACAAGTGGCATTAAGAAAAATGGATTACCACATGCAAAAGAATTAAACTGGACAATTACTTTACAGCATACACAAAAATCAATTCCAAATGGATTAGAGATTTGAACATAATACCTGAAACCATAAAACTCCTAGAAAAAATTAGAGGGGAAAAGCTCCTTGTCTTGACAATGATTTTTTGGATTAAACAACAAAAGAAAAAATAAAAAGTAGGACTCCATCAAATTAAAAAGCTTCTGCACAGTAAAGAAAGTGATAAGCAAAATTAAAAGACAACATACAGAATTGGAGAAAATATTTGCAAATCACATATCTGATAAAGGGTTAATATGCAAACTATATAAAGAACTCATAAAATCCAATAGCAAAGTAAAAATCCAATTAAAAAATGGGCAGAGAAACTGAATAGCCATTTTTCCAAAGAAGACATACAAATGGCCAACATGTAAATGAAAAGGTGCTCAGCATCACTAAAAGTCATCAGGGAAGTGCAAATCTAAGCCACCTAACACCTGTTAGAATGCTTATCATCAAAAAGACAAGTGTTGGCAAGAGTGTGGAGAAAAGGGAACACTTGTTCTGCCACTATGGAGAACAGTGTGGAGGCAATCCCACTTATGGGCATATATCCAAGGAAAATGAAAACAGGATATCCAAAAGATATCTACATTCCCATGTTTATTGCAGTATTATTCACAGATGTCAATGTATGCAAACAACCTAGGAGTCCTTCAACAGATAAAGGAATGGAATAATATTTAGCCAGAGAAAGAAGGAAATAGTGTCATTTGGGACAACATGGATGGACATTGAGGACCTTACACTAAGTAAAATAAGCATACAGAGAAAGCAAATACTGTACAGTATCACTTATATGCTGAATCTTTAAAAAGTCAAACTCATAGAAACAGAGTAGAAAAGTGGTTGCCAGAGGCTGGGGAGTAGGCGAAATAGAGAGAGGTTGGTAAAAGCATACAGTCTTTCAGCTGTAAGATGAATAAGGTCTGAGGATATAATGTAAAACATGGTGACTATAGCAGAAACAGAGTATTATATAACTGAAATCTGCTAAGAGAGTAGAACTTAAGTGTCCTCACTAAAAAAGAAAAAAAAAAGATAAATATGTGAGGTGATGGACATGTTAATTAACTCGAGAATTCGTTCATGATCTATATATATATATATCAAATCACCATGATGTACACTTTAAATATCTTACTATTTTATGTATCAATTATGCCTCAATAAAGTTGAAAATTTTTTAAAGCACTGGGACAAAGCAGAAGTGAATATATTTATTGGCTTAGAAAAAGATATCAGTTATGTGACATGAAAAATAAAAGTAATGAAGGAAAATACTGACCAACTTGATGTTAAGATTTTTCATTCCTGAGTAGCAGAAACCAAAATTAAACTGAAAAACAAAAGATAAATATAAAATATATGTAACCCCTGAAACACATAGAAGGTAATACACAATTGTGTTTACACATAAAAAAGGAAAGGAATTCACAGAAGAAAGAAAATAAAATAGGCAATTAACATAAAACAATCATGGTAAATATCACTCATATTTAAAGACATAAAATTAAAACAATACAATGTCATTTTCACATATCAGATTATGTCTTACCTTCTTTAAATCTATATCAGAGTAGACGAGGATATGGTAACTAATTATTGTAATTATTTCACAATGTATACATACATTAAATCATCACTTTGTATACCTTAAACTTACACAACGTTATTTGTCAATTATCTCCATAAAGCTGGAAGATTAAAACTTTTTAAAAGATGTGGTAACTAAGAATTGCACTAGATGGAAATCTATTAACATTATTGCAATTCATATCCTTTGCCTCAGCATTCCTATACACAACTACTTTACCCTATAGAAATACTTTTACCAAGTGCAAAAAATATGTCCAATAAGACTATATAACATAATTTTGCAATAGTGAAAAATAGGAAAAACCTAAATGTCCATCAGAAGACTTTGATGAAATTATCTGTGATAGGTGATAATATTTAATACTATGTTAGCTATGTTTAAAACTATATAAACTTTGAATATGTTAATTACAGTGGTTGCATCAAAGACTACAAATATAAAAACATTTCTTTTACTACCTTATTAACTTAATGCCAGACTTCATCTCTGAAGAACACAATATACAAAATATTGCTGAGAGATATAGGGATTGGAAAGCAAGAATTAGAGAATACAGAGTTGGAAGAGCAATTGGAGATAAACTGTTTCTCGATTTTCATTTTTCATGAGGAAAATTGTGACCAAAAGGGAAAAGTAACTCGCCATACAGTGAAACAAGGTGTAAGACCTCAGGTCTTCTGATTATCAGTTTTCTCTTTTGTTCCCCAGAAAACCATCAGCCTCTTGAAGGAGGGTCCTTTTGTCTCTCCCTTTCTTCTTCTCCTCCATAATGCACACAGTGCAGTGCACACAGTAGAGCCTTAATGCCTAGGTTACAAAAAAGAAGAACAAATGGCTAATTTTAAATAACTGGTCTCCACCCAGTCAATCTGTTGGCTGTCAAGATATATGACTTCCCATTACATCGGGTCTGCTCTGGTCATTTTAATGATCAGATCCAATGAATTGCAAGGAATGCATCCCTTTCAACACATTGAGTAGAGTCAAATGGTTAAATGTCTTCAGGCCAAAGAGCTCCCCAAATCATAATGTAAATTTCATAAGGGGTCTTAGGAAGACTTTACATATAATTTGCTGAACCTTAAGGCCAGCATTTGAATTATTTGCTATCAAGAACTGTCTGTTACATGCTGAATGTAAAGCATTACCCTGGAATTCAGAAATTTTATCCTCAATCCTGCACCTTCATAGTGCAACAAGACCCAAACTAGATATTTTGATCATCTTGATGGCATTTTTCTCTCTGCTTCTTCCAGAAACAAATCCTGCGACAAAGATTCAAGAGTAAGAAATTTATTTGGAAGGTGATCCCAGGAAACGTAAGTAGGAGAATAGAAAAGTGAGATAGAGCAAGAAGTAACTAATAACAGGTGAGTTACTGAGCTAATTACCATTGTGGGCAATTAGAGCATTATCCTTCTGGGGAACTTGGAGAGCCAGTGTAGACCACCCTCAGTTATCTCACTGAGGGAAAACGGGACCGGGGCAATTATATACCAACTCAAGCCAGCCTTCTACTGTGAGCTTTTTTCTTGGGGGGCATTATTTCACTCATCACATCTTCCAAAGTGCAAGAAGAGTAAACTCTGACCCCCAGAGAAATCCTTCAGGCAGCAGGAAATCTGTACTATAATGTTATGACTCGAGGGAATATGGGTGGACCACAGACAATATCTCCCTCCCACTTACATTTTGTCAGCAAGGGAACAGTTAAATTTTTTCTAATAGGAGGACTGAGTGAGAAATAATTTAAATTTTGGGATAGGGATTTAAAGAACTTTAGCTCAAGTTCCCACCACATGCCTGTATTTGTTGCCCCAAAGGGCCCACCTACCCATTCATTGATTTTCCCAGATAGCTCAGTGCAAAGAGAGACTTAAAAACTGTTTCAGGTTAATCAGAAGTAAAATATTTTGCCATAACAAAATCACTGTGGATGGAAGTTGGAGCTACTCCATGAATGAAAGTGTGTGCCCAAGCTCAGAGCTGCCAATATATGCTTTATTGGTGCTGAGAAGAGGTAATTGAAGCAGAGCAGTTCCGCAGTAATGGTTGGTAAATGGGCTTTAGCAGCTATAGCAGGAACCTAATTATCACTAGGGGACTCTCTCTAGGCATGCTCCATGAAAGAGACCATCTGTGGCCATTTGTGATTTGCACCCAGTGCTGGGCCGACTCCACAAACAGGGTCATGGTGCCACTTCTGAGTTTCTCCACTCCTCTTGGACCTCCATCCCTCCCCTGCATTGCTCTCTCCCTCATCACCACTCAGCCATGGGGCAGTCATGGACAATCTCATTTCTCAAGGTAGGCCCATGGTCTCTGCATCTTATCTTGGTCTGGGAGAGCTGTTGCAGGAAAATGGGGCCTTGGAGGAAGGGGAGGAGTGCCTGGAAGTTTCAAGTTAAGAGCAAAGAGGAAATGAAAAAATCATGAACCAAATCATTGGTTCATGACTTGCCTTATGATGTCAACTTTGGTTCAAGTGAAGGAGATGGAGGGAGAGGAAGGCTAACAGGGTGCTGTTATTGCTCTGAGAGGGTAGGTGGGCAATTTGGGCTTACAAGGCCACTAGGAGGGATGTTCCTTGGCTGACTGATTAGCCACCATCTCCCATTAAGCTGTTCTGTGTTGAGAGGCTCCCTTTTGGACAGTGGTCATGCACTTCATTGGAAAGAAAATCTTGGTGGAGAGGAGGAGACAGGCATGTTCCCCACTGACTGCTCAGGCAGGGGCAAATCTGTGCTGCAAAGTCCCTGCACAGGTGGCATTCTTTCTGCTGTCTGTGCCCTGTGCACCTCATAAAAATAGGAGTCAGAGAAGGTTGGGTGGGCAGTTCCTGGCATTTTATGGAAGAACCCTTCCTTTCCCCACCAAGTGACATTTTCACAATATGCAGAGGTAATTTGGAGATGACTGTGGTGGGGGCAGTGGGGGCAGTGGGGATGGGGTGGGGGTGGGGTAAAAACAAGGAAACATGAAACTCTGTTCTTTAAAAGAGAAAAAAAGCCACAAATCCTATGTGCCAGGGCACCAGCAACCCCTGCTTCTGGGGACAGAAAGCAGCTTTTGTCCAAGTCCTTGCAAAGGTAAATTAGCATTCCTTTAAACAGAGCCTTTCTGTTTATAGAGTCCAGGAGCCCTGCAGGCCTAACTCCCCAAAATGTGCCACTGGCCACTCCACAAATCTCAGCAGAGCCCCTTCATTTCCTGCCCTTCCAAGGATCATGTTAGAGGCCTTATATAAGTGAACCTTGGCCAGCCAAACTCGCAAGTGTCCCTGCTGTTCTCCTTTCTGATCAATGAGGCTTCAGTCAAAGTGAACTGTTTATGGTCCCTTGTAATTAACGTGCATGTTCTTGCTGTTTTCTCTGATGTGTGGAGGTGGAGCTCTTTGAGACTACTCAGTTCATTTGCCTCCTCCCCACAAAGCCATTCCAGACCCTTACTTGTGCTTTTATCATGCTTCTTTGTTCCTCTGGTGCACTGGTAAGCAGCCTCTGCTTGGCATTATACCTATTAAGGCACATACAGGCCTCATCCATCAGGAGCTGGGGATCCCAGGTGCAGAGGTCATGCTGTCAACCATGTGTATCACGTGTATTATGCATATGTGTATACACATGCACACACACATATATGCATAAGCACCCAATGAGTTCTTGTTGAATGAACAGGTATGTGAATAAACATTTGCCTGAGCTTTCTAGGACATAACATTCTTTATCTTCACTAAAATTTGAAATATGATCCTAAAGGATGAATAGCACTTGTTGAGCACCTACTATATTCCAGACACTATGGTATATAATTTATGCAGCTTTTCTCATCTGAAGACATAGCACTCTCTCATTCTGATACTTAATTACACTTGGTCAGTGTGAAGCACAGCCACAGTGTCGTTTGGCTGCACTAGCCTGTGGATAAGAATGAAGGTACCAGTTACATTTAAATTCATGCCACCAGCTAATGTGATGAACATGGGCTTCCGGAAACATGAGGCCTTCTGATATCACCTCCAGGCATATCTAAGAGTCCCCCTAAAAACAGTCTCATGATCCCCAAACCTGGCACAGTTACATCAGCATAGGCTTGTCTTCCTGTCTGCCCACAGCTAGATGCTCATCAGTGCGTGTGCAAAGTACATTGCTCCCTAACATCCCAAAGTCACCAGACATGCTGGGACCTGTGCCTCATGGGGAGAATTCTGCTTCTAATCTATGCCACTGTCCAGGATGTGTGGACACATGCAGAGCAGCTTTGAGGCCCAGTCATAAAGACTTTTGCCACACCATTTCTCTGGCCTCTGGTCCTTACCCCTGTAGCCATGGTATGTGCAACTGGCCAGGAGCTGTCCTACTGTATGGGATGCAGCTCCTCACTTATCCTTGTCAGCCTGTTCCAACACCAATGACAATCTCCATCCAGCCTCCCAGTTATGAAACAAAATCCCCTATGCATTCAAAACATGCAGTGGACACCAGAGGTTGGGGGGAGGGGCATGTGAGCAACCCTAGCAGCTTGAACCCTGACCCACATGCCAACTTACCCTGCCAAACAACCATCTTTAGTAAGTCCTATTATATTTGCCAAGCTCTGGGCTATGTGCTTTACATTCACTACCTCATGTTAACTCTTGCCTCAATTCTATAAAGGTATCTATTATTGCCTTCCATCTGCAGATTAGAAAACCAACTATAAGAGGTTAAAGTGCCCAAGGTGTCAAACTAGTGTCAGGGCTGGACTCTGAATCCAGACCTATCTTACTTCAAAGCTGTCCTTTTAATAATATGATATACTACTTATTATGTCAGCCTTTTTCCCCTAATTACTCTGTTTCTCCCTAGAAGTTTAGATATTTATATTTCTCTTATTCATAGGCTTATTCCTGGGCTGAACAGAAACTTCCTGAAGTTAAAATCCTGATGTAATCCTGAATTACTACTGGAAATTACTTTCCCCAGAAGCCTATTACTTCTCTCCAGAGCTCCCTATTTCCTTCCTTTAAGCAGGAAATATACATGAAACAAGACCTTAAATTAGCCCTCACTATTAGCACCTACAACCTGTAATAATTATCTTCAGAGATGTCATCTTGAATCCCCTGGGTAGCATGGATATTACGGGCTATTAGAAACTGTTCTGAAAGCTGGCTGTCAGTCTGATTCATGTCAGGCCAATTACTTAAACTAAAATTAAAATTTGTCAAGGATAGTTTGATGATGAGTCTTGACAGCTAAAGAGAGCCCTTAACGAGCTCCGCAGCATTTTTTGGCAGAAGCAACAGTAGTTTCATCTCAAGGTGAAGGTCTGGTTATTAGTGAAAGTACCAGAGATCAAAGGGACACATTTCCCTGATTTGGACAGACTCCCTGTAACTACTGCCACTGGAATCCACCCACTGGGAAGTGTTAGTTCTCTTCTATGGCACATGGGGGTCCTCAGTAAAGACCAGAGTAGAAAACATGGACCCAATGGCCATGGATTTTAGTTTGGTTGGTATACCAAATCTGGTAGTTGCCTACCTATTTCCCTCATTTTAACAGAAACCTAGTTTTGTTGGAGCAGCAATAGGATCTGCATAACACAGTCTTTTGCCCAAGCTCCTTTTAGAAAGCCACTCATGTGACAATTATGGTTAATGAGACCTAAAAGGAAGTCTGCTTCAAAGTTTCTGGGAAAACTTTCTTTTCTAATAAAAGGAAATGGATATGGTTCTCATTTTCTTTACTTTCTTTTCCCTTCCTGCTTGTAGTAAGCTTGGAATTTATGGAAATACATCTGTTAACTCAAAAATATGAGGTGATAAGCTCAAGGATGAAATCCAACCTGCTAAGAATGGAAGAACCGAACTGTATGAGCCCAGATCCTTCAAGGCACCTGAATTGTTGCACAATCCCTGGGCTGGTCACCTCCAAATTAAGTTGCTGTAGTTAGGTTTTTCTGTAGCTTGCTACAGAAAGCATTCTCAGTAGGCACAGTTAGAGAGAGAAGCAGAGAAGGATACATAATTATGCCAGCTCAGCAGGGAAATTGAACAATGTGGTCAGTAATCCTATCTAAAGACCACTGAAGTCTGTGGCTCACTATGGAAAGCAGATAAAATCAGTGTAGACTATGACAACCCTCTTCGCATGTACCTCTTATAGCAATATCCACTCATTTAGTTATTCTCATGGAGTATCTGCTCTGCTTATGTGTTAGACATTAGCTATGTGATACTATAAACATATAAATATGATTATTTCATAGCTGTTTAAAAACATGAATATCTGTAGATTCAACATTCCAAAGTATGCATTGTCCCGCTCTAGTCACCTGAGCCGTGTGTGCCCTCTCCACCTAAACCCCTGAGAAGGTTCTTCTCTGCTGCATGGAAATTACCCGTGTGTGTGCTCATCATTGTATTGAGTACAAGAGTAGAGCATTCCAGAATAGGAGAGCATCCTGATAGTGCCTACCAAAGTCACTATGTACTGAAGCAATAAGGGCCACTGTTCTAATTGCATATTGCTTAGCTTCATCTTAACTTTCCTGGCTGACTTTTATATAATAAATGTGTTTCTAAAAATTTATATTAAATTGATTCATGTTTTACATATGCTTTGAGGGTTTACTCTTTTTGCTACTGAAATCAATCCCAAGTCTAAACTTTCCTGAAAAGTGAATAATCTTTCCCTTATTGATCTGATTTTTGAAACCAGATAATTGGGTATGAAATTTTTATGCAAAGAATATATGAAATGGTGTCAATAAAGTATTATGCAAAGTTCACCTATGAGGAATTCTGTATCTGTGTGACCATTAGACATGTGTGCCTAATAACCTTCAGCCTTCTTCATCTCAGCTGATGAGAATTCAGCCTTCTAGATATTCAGGCAAAAAAAAGGTGGCATCTTTCTTGACACATGCAATCCTCTAAGCAATACTGTTGTATTTACTTCCAAAATATATCTGGGATCTGATCCCTTCTCACTACCTCCTCTGCCACCACCCTGGTCATCTCTAATGTAATTACTGCAACAGACTCATCCCAGATCTCTCTTCTCCCATCCTCACCTTCACACAGTCTATTTTCCACACAGTGATCTAAGTGATACTTTCAGGATACAAGTCAACCAGGTAACTCCTGTGCCCAGAGCCTTTCACTCCCATCTCAGAGTAAACACCAAAGTTCTCCCAATGGCCAAGGCCCTATATGATCAGGCCATGTCATTCCTTGCCTGCTGTTCTACCATGCTCAGTGGGCTCCATCAGCACTGGCCCCCCAGCTGCTCCTCACCCATGCTCCGCCTCCTTACAGTCTGTGTACTGAATGTTTTCTCCATCTGGAGTGCTTTTCTCCCAGATGTCTTTGGGGCTGAACTCTTCTCCTCCTTCACCTCTTTGCTGGCATGTCATCTTCTGGGCCTAGGGATGGGTGGGGCCAGGATGTGGAGAGGGGGGTTGGTTGGGAGGGGCTCAAGTAGTCTCCAGTCCCCTCTTTTGAACCAAAATAGCTTCATTTCTGTGCGCTTTATATATTGGAGTTCCACATAAGATTTAATGTGAACAAAGGATTCCCCTGCCTTAGCAGAGAGCTTTTAAAACCACCAGACTGGAGAGGACAAAAGCAATGGTTAGGAGATTTGTTAGACATAATTGCTGTAATTTGGGTGAGCACTGATAGGGGAGGGACTAGGATGGTAGTGATGTGGAAAGAAACTGATGGACATGAGAAAGGTGTCTGAGGGCAAATTCACCAAACCTGTTCACTGATTGGCTGCAGGGCATGCAAAGGAGTCAAGGATGCTCCCAGGTTTCTGAACCAAGTGCTAGATATGCAGTGATCATTTACAGAGAAAGGTTGAGATGTCTTAGATGGGAAGTTCAGTTTTATTGAGTTTGAGGTATTTGGGACATTCATAATGAAACTACCAAAAGCTGGGGTAAGGTTATGTAGGACTGGAGATGCAGGAGTCATTATTATAAGTAATAATAGTTGCCATTTGTTGAGGTCTGGTTGTTTCCCAGGCATTCATCTCATAGGGTCATTGTAAGGACTCTATAAACAGAGCATATTTGTTCAAGTTGTGTCTCTGTTCCTCCCATTCACTTGAGTTAGTGAAAAGTAGAATGTTTATGAGGAAAGAGAGGTGCCTTGCAGGACCAGTGGGCTAGGCAGCTGTAGCCTCTTGGAAGAACTGGAACCCACACTTGAACACCCTCAAGACTATTCTCCCACCTCTTGTCTATCCTCCTCTCTAAAGGTCAGCTTCACAGCAGCAGAACAGCTTACCCTGGGCTTAGTTCCTGCAGTGGAATGTGTCCACCAACAACTCCCCAGCTTGATGTATGCCAGCACTCTTTCTCAGTGCCAAGTGCAAATTGCCAGGGAAGTGATTTGATTGGCGCAGGTTGGGGAGGTGCATATCTCTGAACCAATTACCTGTAGCCAGGGGCAGGGACACAGAGAGAAACCATGTGTTTGGAAGGAAGACCAAGTAACATTTCCCAGAAAAGGGGTGGAGACTGGTTAGTTCCCAGAAAAGATAAACAGCTGGACAAACCAAAAGGCATCTCCTATAGGAAGCTGTCATTATCCCACTTTACAGATGAGCAACTGTAGAAGGTACACAAGTGAATGAAATGCCCCAGGGCAAATCATAAACAAAAGTAGAAAGAAATCAAGGAGACTTCTGTTCAGGTCCCATTTTCATGGGGTAATTGGAAGAAGAGAAAATGGAGAAGGAACCTATAATAAATCCTATGTTGATAAACTTGTATCCGATCAGCCTATCCAGGAGAATGTCTACACAGGTCCAGTTCATGGTGGGGGCTGCCTGGGTCTCTCTGCCCAGTGGGGCTCCCTGGCCACTGGGCTATATGCTGCCCTCACAGGCAAAGCCAGAAACACCAGGGTTAACCAATGAGAGATGAAGGTAAATACTTTGGCTTCCTCAGCTTTCTGGGGAACAATTCTAGGGTGTGTTCTACAAAGTTATCAAAGTCCCCAGTGGGATGGGTTCCAGTTGCCCACAGTGGTACCCTGATCATAACACAACTTTCTGTCTTTTCTTCCTTGTCTCACTCTCCCATTGTACATCCTTGGAAACTACCTGCACCCAGATCATTCTTTCTGGGTCGGCCACTGAGGAAACTCAAACTAAGACAGAGAACAGGAGGGAGTTTCAAGGACTGTGCATGCACAGGAACCAGAGAAAAGCTCACAGGAGATGCCGGAGAACTGAGGCCAGAGGCCAAGACCTTCTGCCTCCAGAGGATGCCTACATCTCAGACTTGGCCCCGTAGCAGATCAACACCTTGGCATCCACTAACTACAGCCATCCATCTCCTACCGTGACATGAAGGGAGCCTTTTAATTATTCTCCAGATTAGTCAATAGATCAAATGTACAAATGAGCAGCCCACTCCTTCCTTATTATTACTGCTGCTGCTCCACTCCTGCCTGTAATATCTGGCCCACATCCAGGGCTTTGTTTCATTTTGAAAAAAAAAAAAAAAAAAAAACAGAAGAAACAACCTGATTTTTTCTGATGTAAAGAAATAAAGCACTCCACTAAGCTATTTTTATTTCCTGGCTGACAGCCCTTTTATAATCTCCAGTGATTAAGAAATTAATTGGGGTCTTGAAAATACAATTTTCCATAGGTGATTATTATAAACCATTGGGTTGCCTTGCAGAGAGTGGACCATTTCCAATCTCAGGCTAGGAAAATTCAATGCATTTTTTGCATTCTCCCTAAGACATTATTTGCCAATTACCTTTGAAATGCTTCCCTGGCAGCTCTCCAAAACAAGCCCTGTCCTTGCTAACAGGATACATGGGGGAGTTCTAGCCACACCATTTAGAGAGCTTTTTATGCACAGTTCCCCCTAACACAAACACTACTTAAAGGATTGGAGAGCAGGTACTTGGGCTAATAATGATTCCCTGATACCACAGATGAATAATTACCAGCTCTTCTTTGAATAAGGAGGGATAGGAGAAGATGGTAAAGGGCAGAAGTACCTGGAAGAAGAAAGAGAGAAAACAGGACTATTCCTCTTCCATTCAAAGAGCATTAAGTCAGAAATTCTCTCTCCCTCCATCTCCCTTTCCCCCAACCCTGTCTCTCTCTCTTTCTCCGATTATCTCTATTTCTCTGATAAGGTTTCCAGCTTCTCTCCAATGCAATAAATTGACTGAGCCCACAAAACTTGAAGAAAAGCCTGTATTAAGTCCTGCCAAATATTGTTGGGAGTCAAGATTCGCACATATTAAGTGTATGTGTGAATAAGGGTACCACATAACAGAATCGTAATGTAACTCCAGGGGGTAAATCCCAGGGCAAAATACCTTTGAAACCGAAATCAGTCAAAGGGAGAAATCAAGTGGGAGAAGCAGTCCACTTCTGCTTTCCCATGGCTCTCTCAACCGGACTGCAAAAGAGGCCCCCACCCAGCCTCTCCTGTTCAGAGAAGCCCTTGCTCCCCCTTGTAATTACCTATTAATATGGAGATGAACTACTCTCCACCCCTTGGAAACGCCTATTGTGTGGAGATACACTAAAGCCAGGCAAGAGATTCTGGAAATATTGCAATTTTACCCACACGTAATCAAGTACAAAATGAACAATATGAGTAGGAAGTATTTCAGAAAAAGGAGATAAATAAGAGGATGATAATAATGTTTGGAGACACCTAGTCATGGGAGCACACTGAGCACTCCTCCCACCCCACCCAGGTGGCAACAGCTTGCTCACTGCCTCACCTGTTCGGTCCCTTTTTGGGTAATGCTCTTATGTAGAAAGTTTCTGCTTATGTTAAGCTGAACACTGGATCCCAGAAGCTCTAGTTCTCTTTCCTTCTGCAGCCTCAGAAATACTAAGTTTATTTCTTCTTCCCTATATAAATGGAGGTAGTTCCCATGAACTTTCAAATCTTTTTTTCTGTGTGAGTTGTAATTCCCTAACAATAAAGAAAGATTTGTTTTCATGAGCTAATTAAACTTACTCTACACCCAATATTTTAAAGGCAATTTCACATGAGAGAAGCAAGGCATTATTTAGGATTTAAACTTGACAAAACCAAGCCCAATTTAAAAGAATTGAAAGCAGAGATTCAAATACATTTTTGTATTTCAATGTTCATAGACACACTATTCACAATAGCCAAAATATGGAAACAAACCAAATGTCCATGATGGATGAATAAATAAACAAATGAGGGTTATACATACAATGGAATATATATTTTTTTATTTTTTATTAAGGTATGATTGATATACACTCTTATGAAGGTTTAACATGAAAAAATAATGTGGTCACTACATTTACCCATATTATCAAGTCCCTAGCCATACCCCAGTGCAGTCACTGTCCATCAGTGCAACAAGTTGTCAGAGATCCACTATATCCCTTCTCTGTGATACACTGTTCTCCCTGTGATCCCACACACAATGTGTACTAAACATAATACCCCTCAGTCCCCTTCTCCCTCCTTCCCCACCCACCCTCCCACACCCCTCCCCTTTGGTAACCACTAGTCACTTCTTGGACTCTCTGATTCTGCTGCCATTTTGTTCCTTCAGTTTTGCTTTATTGTTATACTCCACAAATGAGTGAAATCATTTGGCATTTGTCTTTCTCCACCTGGCTTATTTCACTGAGCATAATGTCCTCCAGCTCCATCCATGTTGTTGCAAATTGTAGGATTTGTTTCTTTCTGATGGCTGAATAGTATTCCATTGTATATATTTACCATGGCTTCTTTATCCATTCATCTACAGATGGACACTTAGGTTGCTTCCATACCATAGCTATTGTAAAAAGTGCTATGATGAACATAGGGGTGCACATGTGTTTTTGAATCTGAGAAGTTGTATTCTTTGGGTATATTCCAAGGAGAGGGATTCCTGGATTTCTATTTTTAGTTTCTTGAGGAACCTCCATATTGCTTTCCACAATGGTTGAACTAGCTTACATTCCCACCAGCAGTGTAGGAGGATTCCCCTTTCTCCGCATCCTCACCAGCATTTGCTGTTCTTAGTCTTTTCGATGCTGGCCATCCTTACTGGTGTGAGGTGATATCTCATTGTGGTTTTAATTTGCATTTCCCTGATGATTATTGATGTGGAGCATCTTTTCATGTATCTGTTAGCCATCCAAATTTCCTCTTTGGAGAACCATCTCTTCATATCCTCTGCCCATTTGTTAATCAGGTTATTTTCTCTTTGGGTGCTGAGGTGTGTAAGTTCTTTATATATTTTGGATGTCAACCCCTTGTCAGATATGTAATTTACAAATATATTCTCCCATACTGTAGGGTGCCTTTTTGTTTTGTTGATGATGTCCTTTGCCATACAGAAACTTTTTAGTTTCATGTAGTCCCATGAGTTAATTTTTGCTTTTGTTTCCCTTTCTTGAGGAGATGCATTCCAGAAGAAGTTGCTCATGCTTGTATTCAGGAGATGTTTGCCTATGTTGTCTTCTAAGAGTTTTATGGTTTCATGACTTACATTCAAGTCTTTAATCCATTTCGAGTTTACTTTTGTGTATGGGGTTAAACAATAATCCAGTTTCATTCTCCTGCATGTAGCTGTCCAGTTTTGCCAACACCAGCTGTTGAAAAGGCTGTCATTTCCCCATTGTATGTCCATGGCTCCTTTATCATATTGTGGTATCAACCATAATTGACCATATATGGTTGGGTTTATATCAGGGCTCTCTAGTCTGTTCCATTGGTCTATGGGTCTGTTCTTGTGCCAGTACCAAATTTTCTTGATTACTGTGGCTTTGTAGTAGAGCTTGGAGTTGGGGAGCATAATTCACCCTGATTTATTCTTCCTTCTCAGGATTGCTTTGGCTATTTGAGGTCTTCTGTGGTTGCATATGAATTTTGGAACAATTTGCTCTAGTTCGTTGAAGAATGCTGTTGGTATTTTAATAGGAATTGCACTGAATCTATAGATTGCTTTAGGCAGAATGGCCATTTTGACAATATTAATTATTCCTATCCATGACCACAGGATGTGTTTCCATTTATTGTTATCTTATTTAATTTCTCTCATGAGTGTCTTGTAGTTTTCAGAGTACAGGTTTTTCACTTCCTTGGTTAGGTTTATTCCTAGGTATTTTATTCTTTTTGATGTGATTGTGAAGAGAATTGTTTTCCTGATTTCTCTCTCTGCTAGTTCATTGTTAGTGTATAGGAATGACACAGATTTCTGTGTATTAATTTTGTATCCTGCAACTTTGCTGAATTCAGATATTAGATCTAGTAGTTTTGGAGTGGAGTCTTTAGGGTTTTTTATGTACAGTATCATGTCATCCACAAACAAGGACAGTTTAACTTCTTCCTTGCCAGTCTGGATGCCTTTTATTTCTTTGTGTTGTCTGATTCCCATGTCTAGGACCTCCAGTACTATGTTGAACAGAAGTGGGGAGAGTGGGCATCCTTGTCTTGTTCCCGATCTTAAAGGAAAAGTTTTCAGCTTCTCGCTGTTAAGTATAATGTTGGCTGTGGGTTTGTCATATGTGGCCTTTATTATGTTGAGCTACTTGCCCTCTATACACATTTTGTTGAGAGTTTTTATCATGAATGGATGTTGAGTTTTGTCAAATGCTTTTTCAGCATCTATGGAGATGATTATGTGGTTTTTGTCCTTTTTGTTGATGTGGTGAATGATGTTGATGGATTTTCGAATGTTGTACCATCCTTGCATCCCGGGCATAAATCCAAGTTGATCATGATGGAAGATCTTTTTGATGTATTTTTGAATTCAGTTTGCTAGTATTTTGTTCAGTATTTTTGCATCTATGTTCACCATGGATATTGGTCTGTAATTTTCTTTTTTTGTGGTGTCTTTCCCTGGTTTTGGTATTAGAGTGATGCTGGCCTCATAGAATGAGTTTTGATGTATTCCCTCCTCTTCTATTTTTTGGAAAACTTTAAGGAGAATGGGTATTAGGACTTCACTAAATGTTTGATAAAATTCAGTGATGAAGCCATCTGGTTCAGGGATTTTGTTCTTATGTAGGTTTTTGATTACCAATTCAATTTCATTGCTGGCAATTGTTCTGCTCATATTTGCTGTTTCTTCCTTGGTCAGCCTTGAAAGCTTGTATTTTTCTAGAAAGTTATCCATTTCTTCTAGGTTATCCAGTTTGTTAGCATATAATTTTTCATTGTATTCTCTAATAATTCTTTGTATTTCTGTGGTGTCCATAGTGATTTTTCCTTTCTCATTTTTGATTCTGTTTATGTGTGTAGACTCTCTTTTTTTCCTGATAAGTCTGGCTAGGGGTTTATCTATTTTGTTTATTTTATTGAAGAACCAGCTCTTGCTTTCATTGATTTTTATCTATTGTTTTATTCTTCTCAATTTTATTTATTTTTACTCTAATCTTTATTATGTCCCACCTTCTACTGACTTTGGGTCTCATTTGTTGTTCTTTTTCTAGTTTCATTAACTGTGCATTTAGACTGCTTATATGAGATTGTTCTTCTTTCTTGAGTTAGGCCTGTATTGCAATATACTTTCCTCTTAGCACAGCCTTGGCTGCGTCCCACAGATTTTGCAGTGTTGAATTATTGTTGTCATTTGTCTCCATATATTGCTTGATCTCTGTTTTTATTTGGTCATTGATCCACTAGTTATTTAGGAGCATGTTGTGAAGCCTCCATGTGTGGGATTTTTCATTTTCTATGCATAATTTATTTGTACTTTCATAGCTTTGTGATCTGAGAAACTGGTTGGTACAATTTCAATATTTTTGAATTTACCGAGGCTCTTTTTGTGGCCTAGTATATGATCTATTCTTGAAAATGTTCCATGTGTACTTGAGAATAATGTGTATTCTGTTGTTTTTGTGTGTAGAGTTCTGTAGATGTCTGTTGGTCCATCTGTTCTATTGTGTTGTTCAGTGCCTTTGTCTCCTTACTTATCTTCTGTCTGGTTGATCTGTCCTTCAGAGTGAATGGAGTGTTGAAGTCTCCTAGAATGAATGCATTGCATTCTATTTCCCCTTTTAATTCTGTTAGTATTTGTTTCACATATGTGGGTGCTCCTGTGTTGGGAGCATAGATATTTATAATGGTTATATGTTCTTGTTCGATTGACCCCTTTATCATTATGTAATGTCCTTCTTTGTCTTTTCTTACTTTCTGTGTTTTGAAGTCTATTTTGTCTGATACAAGTACTGCAACTCCTGCTTTTTTCTCTCTGTTATTTGCAGGAAATATCTTTTTCCATCCCTTCACTTTTAGTCTGTGTATGTCTTTGGGTTTAAAGTGAGTCTCTTGCAGGCAGCATATAGATGGGTCTTGTTTTTTTATCCATTCAGTGACTCTATGTCTTTTGATTGGTGCATTCAGTTGATTTAGATTTAGGGTGATTATTGATAGGTATGTACTTATTGCCATTGCAGGCTTTAGATTCGTGGTTACCAAAGGTTCAAGGTTAATTTCCTTACTATCTAAGAGTCTATCTTAACTCACTTAATATGCTGTTACAAACACAATCTAAAGGTTCTTTTCTTTTTCTCCTCCTTTTTTTTCCTCCTCCATTCTTTATATATAAGGTATCATATTCTGTATTCTTTGTCTATCCCTTGATTGACTTTGGGAAAGTTAATTTAATTATGCATTTGCTTAGTAATTAGCTGTTCTACTTTCTTTACTGTGGCTTTTGTTTCCTCTGGTGACAGCTCTTAAACCTTAGGAACACTTCCATCTATAGCAGTCCCTCCAAAATACACTGTAGAGATGGTTTGTGGGAGGTAAATTCTTTCAGCTTTTGCTAATCTGGAAATTGTTTAATCCCTCCTTCAAATTTAAATGATAATCTTGCCAGATAAAGTAATCTTGGTTCCAGGTCCTTCTGCTTCATTGCATTAAACACATCATGCCACTCCCTTCTGGCCTGTAAGGTTTCTGCTGAGAAGTCTGATGTTAGCCTGATGGGCTTGCCTTTGTATGTGATCTTACTTCTCTCTCTGGCTGCTTTTAATACTCTGTCCTTATCCTTGATCTTTGCCAATTTTGTTACTATATGTCTTGGTGTTGTCTTCCTTGGGTCCCTTGTGTTGTAAGATCTGTGGATCTCCATGGCCTGAGAGACTATCTCCTTCCCCAGACTGGGGAAGTTTTCAGCAATTACCTCTTCAAAGACACTTTCTATCCCTTTCTCTTTCTCTTCTTCTTCTGGTATCCCTATAATGCAAATATTGTTCCATTTGGGTTGGTCACACACTTCTCTCAATATTCTTTCATTCTTAGAGATCCTTTTTTCTCTCTGTGCCTTAGCTTCTTTGTATTCCTCTTCTCTAGTTTCTATTTCATTTATTGTCTCCTCCACTGTATCCAACCTGCTTTTAATACCTCCATCGTGTTCTTTAGCGATTGGATCTCTGTTCTGAATTCATTCCTGAGTTCTTGGATATCTTTCCATACCTCCATTAGCATATTGATGATTTTTATTTTGAACTCCCTTTCAGCAAGAGTTGTAAGGTCCATATCATTTAAATCTTTCTCCGGAGTTATATTAATTTTAGTCTGGATCAGTTTCCTTTGGCATTTCATATTTGTATATGGTGCCCTCTAGTGTCCAGAAGCTCTACTCTGGAGCTGCTCAGCCCCTGAAGCAATATCGGGGGTTGCAGGGGAGCAGTATTGGTGCCTGGGGGGAGGAAAGAGCCATCCCCTGCTTCCCGGCTGCTGTGTCTGTCCCCACTGCCTTAACCAGTGGGCCGAGCACACAGGTATAAGCTTTTATCCCAGAGCAGCCTGACATAGATCCCTGCTTTCCACAAGTGGCTGCAATCTCAGTCTCTCCAGGAATTCTGTCTGTATTAGCTTTCCAATCTGGTAATCATGCGAGTTTCATGAAAGCACCATGAAATGTAGGTTTGAGCTCCCAGAACAGATCTCCAGAGCTAGGTTTTCAGCAGTCCCAGGCCTCCACTCCCTACCTGCTCCATTTCTCTTCCTCCCGCCAGTGAGCTGGGGTGGGGGAGGGTCTTGGGTTCCGTGGAGCCACGGCTTTGGTACATTACCCTGTTCCGTGAGGTCTGCTCTTTTCTCCAGGTATATGTGGTCTGGCACTGTCCTCTTTCCTGTTGCTGTCTCAGGATTAGTTGCGCCAACTATATTTTCTAACTGTATACAGTTTTAGGAGGAAGCCTCTGTCTCTCCTCTCATGCCGCCATCTTTAATCCAATCTGAACAATGGAATATAATTCAGCATTAAAAGGAAGGAAATTGTGACACATGTTACAACACTGATGACCTTGAAGACATAGGGCTAACTGAAATATTGTCACACAAAAGAACAAATACTGTACAACTTCACCTACATGAGATTTCTAGAAGAGTCAAATTCATAGAGACAGACAGTAGAACAGTGGCTACCAAGTGCTGGAGGAGAGGCAAATGGGGAGTTACTGTTGAAAAGGGACATAGTTTCAGTTGAGATAAAGGAAGAAGTTCTAGAGATGGATGGTGGTGATAATTACACAACAATGCAAGTATACTTAATGCCATAGAACTGTGCCCTTAAAAAATGGAAAGATAAATAAAATGATAAATTCTATGTTATGAATTTTTTACTACAATAAAAAATAAAACAAGCGCAATGTCTGCACACTGGAATCCTCTTGGCTCTCTCAATCTATTTCCTGAATTGACTCTAGTTTGTTCAGACTAGACCAGACAAAATATGTATAGAGATCCCCAGGTCTTTTGCTGCAGCAAATTCCCAGAGTGCTTATCTCACAGCTCTCCATATTTTCAACTATGTTCCCTGCTGCACCTAGGGTTACAGTCTCATGAGTCATGCCCACCATGGTGGCGTGCCTCCTTCAGCCCATGTTGCTGATAAAAACAGAGACTGTGGCCTGGGCCAGAGATGACAGCCCATAGGCAGGTGGCTGGAAAGCTGAGAACCAGTTCTTATACAAGGATGTTGGAGTAATGGGATGTTAGAGCAGAACTGAAATTAGCATATTACAGATAAAGCCAGAGAAAGGAAGGGGTTTGCCCCAGGTCACAGAGAAAATAGATTATTTTAATCAACACTCAGGAGTGTGTTGATCTTGATATCACTGTTGATAGGCCTGGCACTGCCCTCCCCATCTGGTGCAACCTGAGCTGAGTACAGAAAGCTGTGCTCCATGAGTGTTTGTTGTCTGAGTCTGTGTGGTTACAAGATACCAGATAGAAACAAATGATCTATTCCTTAGTAACCTGACCACCTTTAAAACTAGTCTGACAAGATTCTCCTGCCCCATTTAGAAGCTTACACTCCAGACCAGCCACATCAGTCAGCAACAGATTACCAGATGTGGTAGGTGTCTGCCAGTACAATGCAAATGCAATGCAAGTCAATTGCCAAATGAAGTTAGGAACTCCTCCATCTCCTGCAAGATTTGTAAGGTCAATGACAATAATAAGGGAGACTTCCTTGAGTCCCACTTAAATCACTGACAAATGAGGATAAGACAGAGTGAAGGGAAATATGCAGAAGGAAAGACCACAAAGTGATGATGTGACCAGATATAAGCTTCAGAAGAGAAAGAGATTTTCAGAAGGCCTTGGGAAAACTCTTCAAACTTTTCAGCAGAGCTGACCTTGGTAGGATGTTTACTGTAGTTAATTAGTTGGTTAGTTAAAATTTCAAAACAATTGTTCTTTGCACATGATTGTAACTAAAACAAAGACTGTGTAAATGTAAATTAAATTAAACTGCCTTTTAATTTTTAATTTTATTTCTCAAGAAAAGTTTCAAGCAAATATTCTTGTTATATTGGTGTGGAATGTTGACCCCACATTAAATAGGTTTCCTTTGAGAGGGCTTTTTCCAGTGCCCCCAGCCTGATAGCATAAGACCTCTGGTGTGAGCATATGTCCAGGCATCTTCTTGTGTGCAGCCCTGATGCAGGAGATCACCTGCCTCTTAGAAACACACTGGTAAATGTGGGCTGAGATACCAGCTACAGGTTGAACAAATTGGCAAATGGGGATTTGTCCACACGATTCTCAGCCATCATCCCAGAATAGTATTTTGCATTATGTTTTCAGGAATGAAGAATATATTTTCAAGGAGTATTTTCCCTCCTTCCTGATGCCCCTTATAACAATCATGCTTTACATTTGTACCTTGTGCTTTCAGCTTTGGTGAAGAGCTTTCGTACCACTACCTGTTTTTAACTTCATGACAACCACCTTGTAAGAATTTAGAGCAGGAGTTACCAGGCCTCTCCAAGAAACTGAAGTCAAGAAAAGCTCTGTCCAACAGGCCCTGACTTCTACCTTGGAGGCCCCTGCTTCCCATACTGAGCACCTGGTCCCTGACCCTCTGGTCCTGCACTGAAATCTGCTCTGACTCTCTCCCAGGTCACCTTGTATTCTCTGCCTTCTGGCCTTCACAGCCTATCCCATAGTGTGATGTGCAGCATCCCATTTGCCCATTAGGATGGGGCAAAGAAAGCCTGAACACACAAGAATTCTGCCTGTAGTGAACAAGAGGATATTGGGATTCAGCGCTGTACTCAGGGTTCAAATTCCAGCCTTACTCTGCACTAATTGTTTGATTTCAGAGGGCAGGTTATTGAACCATTCTGAGGTACAGCTGCATTTAAATTGAAAATAATTCTTTTTTGAAGTGTATATCTTACTTAGTGCCAGAACAGGTCTAAGGATTCAAATCTCTGCTCTTTCTTGAATTATATAAGAGTGTTTGAGGGGCAAATGAGCTCATGGAAATCTTCTAAAGTATGACTCTACAAAATATAATTATGAATCATTATCCAAAAATGAACCTAATTTTTGCCAAAATAACCAACTCTTCTTTAGGTGAAAATATATTTAAGACCCTGTCATTTAAATAATAATAATTAAAATTTAATGGAAAGAAAAATTCCTTAGTCTCACCACCCCAACAAACACATACTTTTCTTTGAGTGTTATACTTCAGTCCCTGTTAATAAGCTAATCTGTCTTTGTATAATTGTATCTACATTTATGAATTATGTTATATCATCCATTACCAAAAATGAAGGAAAGGCAAATATATAACTAGTCAATTCTCCTTTTACACAGCCTATGCCCAGCCTCTTCCCAGAGGCAGAGACTAAAATGGCCTTGGAGTTGATGTCATGTAAAATGAAGGTACAGAGAAAGACCTGGGTGACCCATCAAACCTCTAATGTGGTCCAATAGCACATTCTGAAACTACAGAAATGTTCCATATCTGTACTTACCAATATTAGCCACTAGCCATATGTGGCTATAGGGCACTTGAAATGTGATTAATGCAGTGGGGAACTGGACATTTAATTTTATTCACTTTAACTTAATTTTAAATAGCCACATGTGGTTAGTGGCTAGTATATTTCTACAGCAAGGAATTCTTAGGCTGAACAGAGAGCTGGCTGAATTTCAACAACAAATACTAGCATGAACCAGGCTCCCACTCAGTGCCAAGGCCCTCAAGGCTCAGGATTCTGTCCCTAACTAAGCATACTGGTCCTCTGTCACTTTTTGGCTCCTTCATGTCCATTCCCCTCCTAAAAGCATCCCAATTTCTTTTGGTAACTTACTCTTATACACAGTTTATGTGAGGTAGTCTGGTCTCCCACTAGAAAGTGTTAGAAGGGCACAACTAAGAAGTGGGCATGTGATCCATGAACATCTAATCAGATGGCTCCTCCTAGAACCTGGGGTATTTAGAGTCCAGGATGATGAGCCATCCATCGCAGTGGCAACAGCTGATCAGACACTGGTGGCCATGTGACAAGGACTATAACATCTGCCCTTAGGGCATCTCTAACTCCCTCAGTCCTGTTCATTCCCAGAACTAGGACTTCAAACTCCATGGTGGTGCACATAAAACCCTTTCTGCATAAATTAGTCAGACACTGTTGTTTGCAAATTAGAGGTCCTGACAGGTCATAAAATGAGCTAACAGTGGGTCTGAGAGTCCTCCCTGTGTATCCTGAACCCAGAATGTGTTCCAGGTACACCTTCATTTCCTTTATTCCCTCAATATGGTCCAGTCACACAGAAACTAATATCATGGCTATTTATGTTTGCAACCTGAAGCACATCAAAAGCAAACAGTGCCAGAGATTTTGCCCCATTTCTGTGATGGGGCTGTCAACTTCTAATCTTAGCATACCCACTGTCTGTCTCAGGACATTGTATATATGGATGGATGTGTTAATGTAGAACCAGACAAAGAAACCCATCATGACCTCTGAAAGGTTCTCATTTGGACACACCCCCACCCACGGCACTGGCCAACAAACATCTTATCTAAGCAAAGGAACTCTATATTAGAGGCTGAAGGGAGCTCTTAAAAAGCTTTATGTCTACTCAAATGCTCAAAGTATCAGCCAGAACCAAAGTATTAGACTCAAAGTATCCCTTCAAAGGACTCAAGCAATAACAGGGTCAGAACATTCCCAGGAATCCGCTTAACTCATTTCATTAGTATGACATAACCCAGCAAAGCAAGCAGCTTTGCCTTTGATATTCTGACACTTTGAAGACAAGGGCTGATTATCAACAGTACAAACATGAAATGGCACTATGGGGAAACTTTTAAACATATTTACCTAATTAGTCCATTATAAAATGCAATGTAATTTTTTGCTTTATCTCGTCATTATTTTTATGAGAATCTTTAATAAATGACAGACTTAGAGGGAAAAGAAAGAGGCATATTGTGCTCCATATGCTTCCCAAATGGCCCCCACCATCCTTGAATTTAACAAGGTGTACATGAAGCACCCCAGAGCTGGGGAAAGGCTTCCCCAAGCAATTTACATGCTCATGAAGATGATGTATAGGTCCTAACCACTACTGCTCCATTCTGAAATAGATTTGGATTAATGAGCCTGAGGTAGCAGTAAGGAAAATTATGTTTCACTCTCAGATGTGTCTTTGACTAGCAAAATGACTTACTTCACTTAACCACCTAGCCACTTGAGCCTCAGATGAATCTTCAGTTATACAATGGGAATGAGAATACTCACCAAGTCTCTTCGTAGGCATACAGAATCATGACAAGCCCATGAAATAATGGATATGAAAGTGTTTACTATAGTAATCACTGATATGTTTTGAGGGTTTACTACATGAGAGACATCCTCAGCATGATTTCTCAACTGCACAATTAAAATGATCAAAAACTTTCATTCATTGTAGGGGCCAGCCTACAGCCGAGGCTGAGTCCCACTATGGCTGAACACCGCCCTTCCACTCTAGTTGACCAATGCCCTAAGGTGGCGCACGCTTCCTGGGCGCCACCCTGCCTGGTTTGGTGGCATTAGCATAAGGAAGTTGCTCCTATAGGCTTGCATGATCTTGATCACCATAGGCCAGCTTCCTTTATATAAGGCATAAGCAGGAAAGAGAAGCACTCACTCACTCACTCACTCTCTCAGTCTCTCACTCATTCTCTTTCAATCTCTGTCTCTCTCTCCTCTCATTCGCTCCCCCCGGCTGTTGCTTCTTCTCACTCACCTTCTCCCGGCCTTCCGAGCAACAATAAACAACTGAAGTGAACCAGGTCTGTGTACGTATTGCTGTCGTCACCGCCACAAGGGGCGAACGCGGTATCTGGTGCCGAAACCCGGGAGTTTTTCTCCAACCACCCAGAGGAGAAACTGACGGACGCGGACGCCATAGAGCTTCTTACCCTGAAGCAGTACCTGTGGACCCCGTTCAGAAGGATTGCTCGGGAAGGCGCCTCAGATGAGAAGGGTGAGTGGACCAACGAGCAAAGCAAATGTAGGAGTAGGAAAGGAGATAGCAAGCGGCTGTGGTGGGGATTTCTGTTTTGTCTGTCCGTCATAGTGATCTTTGTTGTACTGTTTTGTTTTGTCAAAAATGTTATGAAAAGTTAGGGCGCCAGTGAAAGTTCGCGGGATAGCGACGAAGCCAGGAAAGTTCGCGGGATAGCGACGAAGCCAGGAAAGTTCGCGGGATAGCGACGAATGCAGGTTAGCGATAGGAGTACCCTTTACCCATAAACTTAGAAGTAGCCTTTTATCCTTTAATCGCTAACATGGGATCTGAAGAGTCTAGAATTAGAGTAGAAGAGCCTTTGAGAGCACTCCTGAGGGCCAACGGAACCTCATTAAAAACAAAAACCGCAAGGGCTTTCCTCCACACAGTGGAGAAGCATGCTCCGTGGTTCCTAGATGCAGGAAGAATCACTACCCCCATGTGGGAAAAGTTAGGCAAGGATCTGCGCAACGCAGATCGCAGGGAGCCGCTCCCAGCTGGGACGCTCCTCATATGGGGGCTGGTTAAGAGCTGCCTAAAGGAGAATAAACCTACTTGTAGAGAAGCCATAAGGGACGGAGAGGAGATTCTTGAGGAAGTGAAAGAGGAAAGAGCCTCTACGAGAGCATCTGAAAGAGGATCTACACAGGGGGGGTCCTCTGATGAGGAAGAGGACCAAGAATTATCAGGAGAAGAGTTAGAGGCTAGGGCTGCTCAGAGAGGACATCGGCCCACATTGTGCTCCTCACTGAGCCGACTGAGAATAAGCAGAGAGGAAGGAGAGACTAGCTCAGCCCCTCTCCCCAATAAGAGCAGTAAGGTAGAAGAGATTGTGCCAACAGCCCCAAATTATCCATTTTGCTCTCCAACCTATAGAGCAGAGCCACCCCTTTACCAGAGTTACTCATGTTGTGGTGGCCAGGGGTGCCAATAACAATTGGGCAAGAATAGATGGAGGGAATGGCTAACCATGGAGGGGAATGCAGCCTTCCCAGTAATAGAAGATCCAAACACCCAGCAAAGATACCATCAAGCCCTAGATTTTAAGCTTGTTAAAAGCCTAAAGGAAGCTGCCATCACCTATGGAGTGCAAGCAGCGTTCACTGTGGCCATAGTGGAGTCATTAGCCACTCAGAATCTAACACCAGATGATTGGGCTAATGTAGCCAGAGCACGCCTTACTGGAGGTCAGTACCTGCTATTCAAAACTGCGTGGGCAGAGCTTTCTCAAGACACTGCCCGGCGCAACGCTGCCGCAGGGAACAATCAGTGGAACCTAGAGATGCTAATGGGCACAGGACCTTACCTAGAACAGCATAATCAGATAAATTACCCTCCTGCTGTGTATATGCAAATAGCTACAGCAGCTGTCAAGGCCTGGAAAACACTCCAGGGCATTGGTGATTTACAGGGTCAATTATCTAAAGTACTCCAAGGACCAAATGAGCCTTATGCAGACTTCTTGGCAAGGTTGATGCAAACTGCAGGCCGTATATTTGGAGATGTTGACACAGCAATGCCCCTAGTAAAACAGTTGGCCTATGAGCAAGCAAATAAATGGTGTAAAGAGGCTATCAGGCCTTGGAAAAATAAAGATTTAAATGTGTACCTCAAAGTTTGCAGGGACATCAATGACACATTAGTGCAAGAGCAAATTGCCGCAGGGCATCTTCAAAGTTCTACTTCCCCATTTAATACACCCATATTTGTCATAAGAAAGAAGTCAGGAAAATGGAGATTGCTGCATGATTTAAGAGCTGTAAATAATCAGATGATTCTCATGGGATCAGTGCAATTAGGTTTACCATTGCCTATGGCCCTGCCAAAAGGTTGGAAATCAATTGTAATAGATATCAAAGATTGTTTCTTTTCCATCCCTCTTCATTCTGAGGACTGTAAAAAGTTTGCCTTCACTGTACCAGCCATCAACCCATGATTGCCCAGATGAGCGGTATGAGTGGAAAGTGTTGCCACAAGGCATGGCAAATAGCCCTACTATGTGCCAGTTGTATGTGCATGAGGCCCTGGCAGAAGTTAGAAAAAAGTTCCCTGATGTAATTATCTATCATTATATGGATGATATTCTCTTATGTCATGAAAAGAATAGTAAAGTAGAAGAAGCCCTCTGCTTCTTGCAAGCACACTTTAAGATATGGGGCCTGGAACTAGCACCAGAGAAAATACAGGCAACTTGCACCAAACAGTATTTAGGAATTAAATTGGAAGATACTATTGCTAGGCCATTAAAAATAACCATAAGAACAGATCAATTAAAAACCCTTAATGATTTTCAAAAACTCCTTGGAGATATAAATTGGGTAAGGCCATTCCTAAAGCTTACAGATGAAGAGCTCAGTCCATTATATGAGACACTGAAGGGCGATTCTGATTTATCATCTCCGCGCTGTCTCAGTAAGCAAGCCAAGGATGCCTTGAGCCTAGTCCAATCCCGCTTGCAGCTTGCCCAGGTAGATAGAATAGACTATGGCAAATTGCTATTCCTTATAGTGATACCCAGTAATAATAGCCCAACAGGGGTACTTTGGCAGGAAGGGCCAATTCTCTGGGTATATCTGGCCCACTCTCCAGGAAAAACATTAAAATGGTATTCTCAGAGTATAGCTGATTTGATCATCAAGGGAATCAGGACAGCTATAAAAACATTTGGGATTCCCCCAAACATAATAATAACGCCTTATACTGCTGAGCAGATTGAATGTCTTACTGCATGCTGTGATGCATGGGCTGTTGCTTACACCATCACCAATGCTTCCTTTGACAACCACTACCCCAAACATCCTTGGCTACAGTTCTGCCTCTCTAATCCCGTCATCTTTCCTAAAAACACGAGATGTAATCCCATACCCAAAGCTAAGGTGGTGTTCACTGATGGGTCAAAGAATGGCATCGGGACTGTGGTCACTGGTGACCAATCTTGGACATTCAGTTTTCCAGCCACTTCAGCCCAACAAACAGAGCTGTTGGCTGTAGCACAAGCCTTTACACTTTTCTCACAGGAACCTTTTAACCTTTTAGCAGATAGTCAGTATGTAGTGACTGCTGTGTCCATCTTAGAGAATGTAAGTTATATTAGCCAGTCTTCCCCCATTGCCAACATTTTTAGAAAGCTACAACAACTAATATGGACTCGATCAGAACCTTTCTTTATTGGACATGTAAGAGCCCACACTTCCCTCCCAGGACCCATTGCTGAGGGAAACAGACGTGCCGATGCCCTGACCCGTGAGTTTAACATCTTAGCTCTATTTGACCCTGTAGAACAAGCTGCTCAATTTCACAAACAATTCCATGTCAATGCACATACCCTTCACCTAAAATATAATATTACTAGAGACCAAGCAAGAGCCATAGTAGTCAGTTGCAAATGGTGTGTCACACTCCTACCCTCCATCTCAGAAGGAGTTAATCCAAAGGGGCTACTCCCCAATCACATTTGGCAAATGGTTGTTACCCATATTCCAGAATTCGGTAAGATGAAATATGTCCATGTGTCTGTAGACACCTGCTCAGGCATCATTTTTGCCTCTTGCCATACAGGAGAAAAATCTAGGGATGTCATATCTCACTGCCTCCAGGCATTTTTGGCCTGGGGAAAGCCCAAACATTTAAAAACTGACAATGGGCCAGCATATACATCCCAATCGCTCCTCAGCTTTTTAAAAACAATGGATATCACCCACACCGCGGGCATTCCCTATAACCCTCAAGGGCATGGCGTGGTAGAGCGCGCCAACCTGACCCTTAAAAATGCTCTCTATAAACAAAAAGGGGGAATAGGGGCAGACTTCAGATCCCCCAGAGACAAACTTAACATCATATTGTTCATTTTAAATTTTTTAACATTGGACAAAGATGGCCACAGTGCAGCAGAGCGGCATAATCGCCGTTCCAGGCCTAAAGACATGCCCGCAGTTATGTGGAAAGATGTATTGGAAGGATCATGGAAAGGCCCGGATCCAGTGTTAATCTGGAACCGAGGCTCTGTTTGTGTTTTCCCACAGGACCGAAACAATCCCATCTGGGTGCCTGAACGCCTGACACGGAGAGTGGCAAGACCAGAACCGGAAGTGCGAGATGCCGATGCCACTGATGCTGATCCTGCTACTGATCCTTCAGCAGGCAATAGCGGAACCCAGAGAACTATGGGGTCTGGTGAAGGCTTGGCCTATTCCACTCCCGGTGACTGAAACTGCACATACCTTTCCTGCCTTTTTCTCTACCTATAGTACACTTAATCTCCCATATCTGCCTTTTGACAGCTCTATGTGTTACTGGCATTCCTTTCATAACCTCTCTAAAGCTGCCAATCTGTCCAGGGAATTAGGCAAGATGTTATCCACCAATTGGTCCAGTGAGTTTGATGTGCTCACCACTCAGCTATGGCAAGAAAAATTGAATGTTAGTCCCCAAAAGTTAGAGGCGCTGTCTGTAGCTCAGTTTGCTGAAGCCGTGCTAAATGCCACCAAAGCCTGGTCAGGCATGGGTGTCAGGCATGGGTGTTCTGTTCCATGCAACGGCAACATCGGAAAGTGCGGATGGCTCTGGTGCAGGCCATGGCAGCTATAGAAGAAGGCATCTCCCCTAGGGTGTAGCACAATATGTTGGACCAGTAGTCAAAGACGGGTAAGATCAGGAGGTACGCATACCAACCTAAGACAGGGCGCAGACCTTAGCTGTCTGTTGCCTTATGACGGGTAAGGATGCTGCGCCTCCCTGACAACCTAAGACAGGCATGGTCCCCGAGCCTCATTGTGCTAAAAAACAAAAAAGGGGGAGATGTAGGGGCCGGCCTACGGCCGAGGCTGAGTCCCACTATGGCTGAACACTGCCCTTCCACTCTAGTTGACCAATGCCCTAAGGTGGCGCACGCTTCCTGGGCGCCACCCTGCCTGGTTTGGTGGCATTAGCATAAGGAAGTTGCTCCTATAGGCTTGCATGATCTTGATCACCATAGGCCAGCTTCCTTTATATAAGGCATAAGCAGGAAAGAGAAGCACTCACTCACTCACTCACTCTCTCAGTCTCTCACTCATTCTCTCTCAATCTCTGTCTCTCTCTCCTCTCATTCTTCCTCTCATTCACTCCCCCCAGCTGTTGCTTCTTCTCACTCACCTTCTCCCGGCCTTCCGAGCAACAATAAACAACTGAAGTGAACCAGGTCTGTGTATGTATCGCTGTCGTCACCGCCACAAGGGGCGAACGCGGTAATTCATTCTGGTTTGAATTTCAGAGACAACTTCCTGAAAGGAACATCCTTAGAGAGGTCTTCCCTGGCACCCACAAAATGGGCATCTGCTACTTTCTAATAGCATCTGTTCTTCCTTGTCTTAGCCATTAAAATATGTATTGTCGTAACTTGTGTTAAGGATATGACTTGTTATATTCTTGTTTCCCTGTAAGACTATAAATTCCATAAAGGCACAGACCAGGTCTGTTCAACTTACCCAATTTCTTAACGTGAAGGCTGCCACATAAATAGTGCTCAATTAACACTGGACTAGTGACTGCCTGACTTTTGGGAGAGATTATTTTCTGGAGGCACATGCCACTACAGATGGGCCATCTATATTTAAGAAGAGAACTGCAAAACAAAAACTTCCTAAACTACTGCATTTCCTTCCTGGCACTCCATACAACATGGACAGAGCCATAAAGAAAACTCACTCTAATGACTGAAGACTCACTAGTGGGAGAATCAAATTCAAGCTTTAAAGTTATGTTAATTATCTTATTTACTACTAACACATCTCACTATATTGCAACATATTAGTCATAGAATTAACACTAGGTATGAACAGCCTAGCATTTTCCTTCCTTCACTCACTCAACACAGAGTAATCAGGTACCTAGTAGGTAGCAGGTGCCATGTTGGTCCCTGGAGAATATTTATAGAAGGAATGACTAAACCTTATTCTTAGAGTTCTGAACAATAACCTGAGGACAAATTTTACATACCACATACAACCTTCTCCCCACCCCATTTCACTCTTGAGAACCCCATAAGAGCACTAAGTTTAACATTGCTCTGTAGAAAGCATACAACTATCTGAACGGCACTCTGCTCTGGCCCCAGGAACTTGCACCCTTGGGTTTGGCCCTGCCTGCAGCACTAGCTCTAAGGGAGCTGCCTGATCAAGTCAGCTTCCTTTCTTGGTCACTGTTTCCTCAGCCAACAATGAGGAACTATACTTTATCTAAGGCTCTTCCAGCCTATGGTCAATGGCTCTCCCTATGACCCCTACACTAAGCACTGCCAGTTTGCAGCAATATAAGAAATCCTGATCTCCTACAAATGGACAAGATGAGAAGCATCAGAACCCTCTCAGGGCTGTTAACACTGGTTACCTGAGGGGAGGAGAAGGATTAACAAAACAATACTACTAGTATTATTAGTGTCATCACCATAGAAAAAAGATTATGCCAACTGAGAAGTACACATGGCACAGTCTTAAATAAAAGTGTAGAGTATAAAATTATGTCAATTCCAATACTACAAAAGAGTAAACATTATGAATAGGTGTATTAGCCAGATATGACCTAGTTACAAGGAGAAGAAACCAATCAGGCCAATTTAAACAGAAAAAATGTTTAATAAGAGAACTGGGAAATTCACTGACATGTTCAGGGACTTGAAGAACTAAGATTGGAGGCAACCTAAACATTGCCTGAACCACACCAAAGAATGGCCTTGCGACTCCCCTGACCCTTAACACACGACATCATTGCCACCATTGCTGCTGTTGCTGCCCCTGGGAGCCCCTTCTGCTAAAACTGCCAGAGCTCCCACTGAGAAGAGGCCCCTAGGTCTGTCCTGTGCACACACAGGAGTCTCCAACCTGACAGAGCGCAAGGTGTGTGGCTGTGGCCAAACTGCAAGGGAGGCAGGAAAGGCAGAAGCTGGTGTGTTCAGTTTCCACAGTGGCATGCAAGCCTTGCTTCATAAGGCTGGGGGGAGCCCAGACAGTGGAAGGGGCTTCAGATGCTAGGTGGCCAATGAGAATAACCAGTCTGGATTGTGTAGGCTTATGGAGAAAGACAGGAGGATCACAGACAATGGCAGCATTTATTTTATTAATTCATGGGACTAGGGGAAATTTTTGCTTTATATTCATGTTGTTGTTATTCTAATGTTTTTGTAAAACCACTTTTTTAGGTAGCTTAAAATTAGAGAAAAAGAATAAGAAAATAAAAATGACCAAAAGACAAGATGTGTGTTCCTTGTGGCTGAAGCCCAGCTCCTGGCACATGGCAGGGGCCGTCAGAAATGCAGGCTGAATGTCCAGTGCAGGCATCATACTCTGAGGGCCAGAAAGGCTAAGAAACATCACCTCCTCAAAACCTTCTGTTCGAGCCTGGTAACAGAGTTGTAGAAACTGCAACAAAGAGTCAGAAAGGGCAGGGGATTGGGGAAACATGGCAAATATTTTTTCCATGCTCTCAAATACCAGAGAGTTCACTGAAGTGGATAATTTCCTGTATTTCATCATTAAAATAGCAGTGAACTAGCCCAGGAGACATGTGGTAGCTCACTCTGTATGCTCTGAGTGGCTTTTCCTAGAGTGGGCAGCTGCCTCCTGGAAACAAACGCCAGCTCCACTGCCCTGGGTCACCATTCTTGGGACTCAGGGGACAAACTCCATTAATTCTCTCCCTGCTTTGCATGGACAAACAGAGCTTCTGGTCAGCCTCCTTTGAATTCCAGCAAGTTCACTGCCTCTGTGGTCTCTGAAGACAGCACTGCTTCTTCCAGCTGCTGCCTCATTTGGAAATGGTCTCTAGAATCATCTGAAGGAAAGCACTGCATTAAGCATGCACACAGCAAGGTTTAGTCCTAAACTCAGCTAGAACGTGTATTTGAGAAAATATTTATTATTTAGAGCATAGATAGAGCTTTGGCATCTACTAGGTGCCAGGCACTTTTATAGACACATAAGAGTTAGTTGTGAATAAGAAAGACTAGAAACTTGGTGAAGCAATGGCTTTGTCTAACTTATTTTAAGATCAGTGCAGAATAGGCAGAGCTGAGGAAGCAAATGGAAGGGGGCCAGCAGCAGAGAAGGGAGAGGCTGGACAGAATTGTGAGGACAGGATGATTTTGTTCAGCCCCCTCGACCACCCGAGCTGCTTTTCTAAAGAGCATACGACCTCTTTCTACATTCCAGGACATCATATTCTCCGATCCTGCTCCACTGCTTCCTGCATCAGCCAAGCTAGGGCAGCACGCTGACTCCAGATGGAAGAGCTGACAAGAGCCCCCCACCTGGGTTTCTGAGAGTAGCTCAGAAGAGCAGAAGTGAGATTCTGCAGGGCCTTGAGGGTTTCCAGGCCAGCCATCGATCTCCTCACCACCTCTAGAGTCCTCTAGGGCTGAGCAAAATCCATGTTTCATTAACACAAAGATTATTCACAGCTCCCTAATGCTTTCTGTAGCAAGGAGGGCCTCATGTTAAATCATGGAAAATGTAAGGACAGAGCCTATGGCTGCTGCCAAGCCAGTCTTAAGTAAGCAACCAATGTTGGGGCAGGGGGAGGCAGATTAAGGTTGTTGGTGACAGCCAGGGTCTCTTCTCTCTTAACCATGATGCCTGAAGTCCAGCTGTTGCAGCTACAGTTATCACTGGAGAGGCTGCAACATGGAAACATTTGTGAGCACCAACTTAGCCTGGTCACAAAAGAAAGAGGATTGGCCTAGGAGCCCAAGACCTGGGTTCCATCCCTGGTGATCTCGCCAGCTAATTGTGACCTGGACCTCTCTGGACCTTCATTTCCTCATCTATAAACAAAGGAAGGGGTGATCATAAAGGCCTGCAAAATTAAATGCCTTTGGGACAAGACAAGTGTATACTGGCAAATCTGACCTTTGTAACTGGCTAAATGGAGAATGTGACCCCACCTGAAGGCATATGAATTCTACTTTCCGTTTTCAAAGACAAATAAAATGTTTCTGTGGGTGAAATTCAGCTGGCAGTCACCAGTTTCTATTTCCTAGACTCAAGCTTTCCACCTCTGATGCTGCTTTCTATGGGAATTCTCCTCAAAAAGCAATCTTTTTAATACTGATCTGGTCTTTACTGATGCAGACAGAGGCCTCCCACACTGTCATGGAAAGTTCCTATGGAGGGAGGAGGAGGCAGGCTGAGTGTCTAGATTTATGGGGCCTGGTATTTGGGCAAATAAACTCTAAACAGGCCCCACGATTGCCAAAGCAACATTCCCAACTTATATTATCTTAAGAAAAGTGAGGGACTCACTTAGGGAACTCAAAGGGGGAGCTTGGATTACATAGAAAGAATGAGCCATGTGGAATTTGCCCTGTCCTCTCCAAACCCTAACTCAGAAAGGACCCTCTCTTGGATAATTCAGGGTAATGTCTTAGGTCAAGTTGTAGATCCTTTCCTCCAGCCATGTGTTTATTCTGAAGTCCACCTGACCCTTTCCTAAGTTCTTCTGCTGTGGTACAGAAGCCTCTTTAATCTGAGGCAGACCGGCCAGTCAGGAGGACTGACTGAGCAAGAAATTACAGGCTCTCCATTCACCCTGGGTGGGGGTTGGGTGTTCCTGCACACTCTGCCCCTAGCATCCCGCCATGGATTACGAAGTGGAATCATCCTGGCTGTCAGGAAGGGCTGCTGAAGTACACATGTAGTACTACATGCACATGTACACCACCAGGGAAAAACTGTAAGAAGGAGGTTTACCCCCATGGGTCAGTGGGAGGCACTCAGAAACGGGAAAGGAGGGACTGTGTGCTGTAATATAGGGAGAAAGGGGACTGTTTTCCTAAAAGAAAGACAACATGTTGAGGGAGCTACAGAGAGGAAACTCATTGATGGAAGTGTCCAGAGAGAACAAAAGACTGAGATCTCACAGTGTACCACAAAAGACCTTGGAACTTCCAGGCTTTGGTCTGAGTTTGATGGACCAGCTGGTCTAGTCATTGGCCTCTCCAGCCTCTCCCTTCTTATGTTTTACTGAGCCAGGAACAGAAGACTGATAATAGGGACCCCTTGACATATTTCCCTCCTTCCCATGCTCCCAAGCCAACCTGGAACTCAAACCCCAGGCAGGTCTGCTACTTTTTCATACAGATGATGTCACCTCCCCTCCACTCAAACACAGAGCACCAGACTCCTGGGCCAATGCAAAAGAAATCAAGCTGGAGGTAGCAGGACAGGAAGCTGCTCCCCTGGTTCATGTGGGCTCTGCCTCAGGCAACTGAATCAGGGCAAAGAAGAACTCTGCCATTTCCCCCACGGCATGTTTGCCTTTTTTCTTGGAGGAAGAAATTTCCTAGGAGTTGCTGCATCTCCATCACCACCACTGCTCCACATCCATGCAGTTCATAAGGGCTCCACCCCAAGTTCCGAAGAGGAGCTTGGCCATCTGCTAATTGAATCCCCCTTAGGTCTAGGGACTGGCTCAAGGAAGGGTGTATGACCCAATGATCCAGCCACTGAATCCCAGCTGTTGTGCAGTAGCAACTGGGGCAAGAGACAGTCTTCCTTTTCCCTCTGGGACTAAGAGCAAAATGGTGGTGCTAAGACTAGAAAGTGTCTTCTGGCTGCCAAGAATCCCTCCACCTCACCCTAGAAACAGAATTCAACACCCAGAAGACATAGACCAAGACTGGGTGGTCCAGGTTCTTGAGTAACTTCAGTAAGTTACCTCCCAGCTTTCAGATCTGGAGAGTGAGAATGCTGTGAATTCATTCTTTCATTCATTCAAAGCATTCATTCACACACCACACATACACTAATATAATACATGCACACATATACATACACACACAGCACACACACCATACATACACACATACACACCACACACATACATGCACACATATGCATATGTGCACACACACCATATACATATAGATAGGTGCATGTACATATACCACATGCCTGTACATAGACACATTTGTACACATATACATATGAAAACATGCATATGCACATACACACACATGTCTACTGTGGCTACAATACTGGGAAACTGAAATTTCACATTTTACTTATAAATATAAGCTTCCTCAAAAATAAAAAAGAAACACAAATACCTAATACTAAGAATTTAAAGCAGCATGTTGTGGCTTCTCATGGCAGAAGAAGGAACCATTAATCTGATGAGGAGAGCCAGGAAATGAAATGTAAAAGGGTAGATTAACAGCCCCTTTAAAAAATCAGACAGTTCACTTCCCGAAAGGGAGAAGGAAACCTGAAATCTGAGCTTGTGCAGGCCTAAACGCTCAGTAAAGCTTTGTTGTCTCAAGTGACTTTTAGTTGTTTGTGTTGTAGCTGTTGCCCCCACCCCCAACTATAGTGTTTTCTGGGGGCGCAAATGGTCAGGGTTGACTCGAGTGCTATCTGTAACATACACAGTCTCAGTCCTTTACTGTTCCATAACACTGAATTTTCTTTCCTGTGGAGAGGCTGGTACAGTTGAGGTTCTATAGCTGGTGGCTGATTGTGACAATAGAGGAGAGAGAAAGAAGAATGGGGGAGAGGGGCAAGGGAGGGCTCCACTGCTCAGAAATAGACCTGTGGGGTAATCTGAAGGCATGGGTCCTGGAAGTGTGAAGGGATGATTGGTGAGATGGTTAGTGTCACAGGTTTTGTGTCCCCTCAAAAAAGGTATGTTGAACCTTAGAGTGTGGCCTCATTTGGAAATATGGTCATTGTAGATATAATCAGTTAAGATGAGGTCACACTGGAATAGGGTGGCCCCCATTCCAGTATGAATGGTATCCTTATAAGATGGCCATGTGAAGTCAGACACAGGGATGATATGATAACAAGAGCAAAGACGAGTTACACAGCTGTGAGCCAAGCATCACCAAAGATCCTAGCAGACTGGAGCTAGGAAGCATCGTGGAAGGGTTCCCACAGGTTTCAGAGGGAGCATGGCCCTGCCAACACATGGCTTTCAGACTTCAAGCCTCTAGACTGTGACACAACCAACTTCTGATGTTTGAAGCCGTTCTGTTTGTGGTACTATGTTGCGGAGCCCTAGCAAACTAACACAATAAGGTGATCTTTTCACCCGCGACAAACTCTTAGCTCCACCTCCTAGGCCCTGCCTCCACACTCACACCCCCATCCCACCCACCACTGCTCCAGCATGACTGGCCACAAGGAAAGTGAGAAATGGTGCAAGTGAGTGAGGTAAAGTCAGGCTGATCCTCTCACCTGCCATGCAGTGGTCTCCCAGGGAGGACACTGCAGTGAGCCTCAAAAGAGCCCCACTCCAATCTAGCTGGATGGTCCACACTGCAGGAGGGCAGGCTCACAATCCCCGTGCCTGCTGTTGCCTGCAAGCCAGAGCAATGCTCTGAAAGGCTTGCAGAACTTGGAGGGGACAGGAACTGGAAAGCTGCATTTGGCTTTGAACAGAATTGGACACCCAGTGCCCCAGGGCCCCTCACCACATGCCCAACTTGCAAATGAACAGATCAGGGAGGCTTCCTAAATCCCAAATGACTGGGGGTCCTGGAGCAGGGAAGCCCCAGCTGGATGATCCTGCAGCAGGCATGAGGGGGAGGAAGATTCTAAGGCTCATCCTCTGAGATGCCCCAATTCTCCTACCAATTTGCAGCTTTCCATGCCTTAGTGTTCCTACAAAGGCACTGAAATACTGGTATTCTCTGAACTAAAGGCAATTTTAAATCATATCCCCAGGCCCCTGGGAGATCAGAATTCAATTCCATGTGGTTGATCATCACTATTATCACCACCTGTCCTACACCTGCACTGCTCCAGAGATAACCTGGCAGTAAGTGCCACAATTCTGGCACCAGTTTATACACTCACACTCAGAGAACAAACACAAACCCTGACACTCATGGTGTCTACCAAATGTGGACATTTATCCACAGACTCATACCTAGAAACACTCAGCACCACAAACATTTATACACACAGTGACACACTCTCCAACATATAGAGCCACACACCTTCACCAAGATACCTACAGGCACAATTATACACACTCAGAACAAACTCACAGAAACAAACACTTATGGAGACATACATGCAACTTACACATCTACTCAGACACTTAGACTCAAAGGAAGAGTAACTACAGAAGATAAAAGATGTGATGAAATTATGCTGTGAGACATGAAATCCAACGCTCTTGACTTTGACTCCTCATGCAGTGCTCTTTCTGCCTTCAGAGAATGTGGGTCACTGGCTGGTAGGGACAGACGTCCTCAGTATCATAGTCTCGGTATTACAGGACAGCTGGGTTCCTGGGTCTGCCCCATCCTCCTGGCCTTTGTACATCATTGTGGAATCCATAGGGTTTCATGTATCCTCTATATACATGACATGTTATGTATTTAATTCTTGTCCTGCATACTGTACTGACTTTGTCAAGATGCCCTAAATGTGTGTCTTCAGCTTCCTTTTTTCAATAAACTATAAAACTTCAGCAGTGAGAGCTATTTTTCACATGTAACTGGGTGTCCTATATTTCTATTTGTTAAATCTGGCACTTACTTTACTTGAGGCACAGTTTTCATTTCGTTGAACCTTCAAAACAACCCTAAGAGATAATTGCAACTATTCTCGTTTTACCAATGAAAAAGTGGGCATAGAGTGAAGAACCTGCCCCAGACCATGAATGCAGAATACTGAGGTCAGGCTCCATGAGCACACAACCCTAACCAGGAGACCACACTGCCTCCCAAGGGGTGGGTGCTCAATCCAGCAGCAGTGAATAAAGGAGCAGAAATTTTGAAACTGGATAAAAAGCAAGGACCAGTTCTCCTGGCTCTGACTTAAATCCCTCTGCAGACCCTGGAGCTCCTGAAGCAGCTCTTAGGTGCTGGGAAAGGTGAGCTGGCCAGATGATGGGGTAAGAATGGGGCTCAGGTGTGAAGCCCACTGAAGAGAGTGGAGCAGGGGCAGGAAATGGTGAGAAAGTGTTAACCAGCAAATTGTGGGGCTACAGATGATCACTGGGGACAGAAGGAAAATAACAATAGATTCCTGGAGTCAGAACAACCTGGGTTGTGGGACACCCTCCCCAACAGGGCTGACTTCTTCGTGAGGCACAGTAGACAGTGCCCAGGGCCCATGCAACTTTCAGAGGCCTACAAGGATATTTTAGTTTTCCTTTAAAATTAGATGGAAGAAAATGAATATATAATAGTGAATCCAGCCTGGATTGTACACATCTTTATGTGAACTCCGTCGTCAAGTATTATATGTAATATTTATGGAGGAAGGGCCCCATGAAGATGAAAGTGTCTCAGGCCCACAAAAGTTGTAATGGTAATGCAGCCCTGCCCCTCGGTGGAGAGCACGAACAAGCCCTCACACACAGCCAGTGCTGGGTAGACCTGGTGTCTGGAGTGTGGGGTAATCACTCATTATTTTCTGCACTCTTAAAGGAACACTCTAGTGCTCACTTGTGCTCCCCTAGAGCTCCCAAGTCCCCCATCCAGATCCTCTCCAAGCAGGAGCCACTGAAGCAAACCAGGCTTCTCTCCACAGTGCGCTGCTGTAGTGGGAAGTGGCCAAAGCTGGAGGGAGGAGGGGAGGGGAGGAGAGGCAGGGGAGACAATGCACATGCTGGCAGAGGGGCAAAGGTTGCGCTGGGGCATAGAAGTTCTGAAGATGGGATGGCTTATCCCAGTCAGCAAGACACACTGAGCTGGAGCAGCCTAGCCCTGCCAGGACCCCTGCCCTTCCACAAACACCCAGGGTTACTGATGGGCTGGAAAGAAGGGAAAGTCAGCTCAGGAACAATACACACACATGTATACACACACAACATGCATGTACACACATAGACACACATTCACATAGACACACATACACCATACATGTATGTACATGTGGGCATGCCTACAACATACACATATGCATGCAGCATACCGGTACAACAAACATGAATAGAGACACAGCATACACATGTAGATATGCAACATACACATACACAGACACACAATATGCACATAGACACACAATAAACACAACATGCATTTGTACACAGACACACAACATACAGAGACAACATATATGCACATACATATACAACACATACATAGGCACACAAAATGCACACATAACATCCACATATACACATAACATATGCACAACATACATGTACACAGGCTCAAACATATGTGCATGACATGCATACAACATACATATAGGCACATACATACACAGTGACACACAAAACACATACACATAGGCATACCCATTTACACACATGCATATACCACACAAATACCCACAGATTTACACAAATACTCAGATTGACACATACATGTACACACATAAATAACACAGAGGAAAGGATTGAAAATAATTACACATAGAAATAACTGAAAACTTAAAACAAGAGTGTCTACTCAGGAATGGCAAATTGTATTCTTTAGACTAAAAGTTAAAGAAATTAATAATGGAAAGTCAGAGCATAAAAGGCACCCAGAGCTTATCTACTCTAGTGCTCTCATTTTTCAGACAAGAAAATGAGACCTGGAAAGGAGAAAGGGTCGGTCTGAGGTCAGCCCTTGTCAGCGGAAGGTGCAGTTCTTAAAGGTGAAACTGCTGGTCATCAAAGGAGAGAGGTTTTCTCAGAGACAGTGAACACAGAAAATATATATATTCCACCACACAGAGTGAAGATCCTGGGCAAGATTACTCAAAGTATGTAAGGGCCGCCTCCCTGACCCTCTCACAGACCTCAGTTCACTTATAAAGAATACACCCAAGCTGTAAGGAAGGAATCTTCCCCAAAATGCAAGGGAACATCTGAAAGGAGACAATTAGCTCTCATCCAAGGCTCCAAATAAAAGATAACAATTCTATTTCAAATTCATAGACTTCTGGAGGGAAGGCAATTGCAACATTCAGAAAAGACATATAGCATGCCTGGTGATCTCTCCACCTGTTTACTTGTGGGAACAGGATGCCCCTTTCCTGATATAATTTAAAGGACACCAAGAGGGCCCCCACGATTTCCCCTGACCTCCCACTATCAATGTTACTCATTTGGATACAGAATTACTCACGTCCTTCTTGGAAACGATTCTCTCCATATATCCTCCTTTAAAATGTGAATGTTTCTAAGGAGAAACCCCTGCACTGCTGGGCAGTGTCTTTCACAGGAAGTACAGTTACATACAGGGGATCAGAGTGGGGAAGGGGCCTAACCCCCAAACCTGCATTTTAGGAATGATTGATGAAGCTCAGGATGTTTACCCCATGAGAAATCTCACATGAACAAAACCTAAAAGTAGCATTTTTCAACCAAAAAAAAAAAGATTCTCCTGTGCAGGAAGGGGTTATGCAAACTCACCCAGAGAAGAACTCCCAATCCAAAGCATAACTTGTGATTAATGGATCAATCTTCTGGCAGTTACAAGAAGCGCATTTCAGGTCAGAGGAAGGAAGAACTTGTTAATAGCTGATGGGTAGAGTTGACCAGAGGAGAAACATACTGAATTTGCTTACACTCTGGAATTAGAATTTAAAAGTATTTATTAGTGGGTTGGTGAAGATTTCATTAGGTGATGAAGTGGGCTTAGGAATGGTCCATGTGTACAAACTAAAAATGGAGTCTTCCAAGTTTCCAAGAATGTTTGGAAGTCCATTCATGGTGAATGTGCTCAGTGAAGGTGAGGTGTGCGGAAGGGAAGTCTATATTCCTGCCACTTCAACTACATCTCTGAAGTTCAACCAAGGGAAGCAAAGGATTAATAACCAAGTATAAATGGTCGCTCTCCTGGTTTTTCCATGCTAATGCTGATGACACGTAATAAAGAAATCCAGATACAAATGAAGTCAACAGTAATTATATAACACAGTCCTGAGAATTCCAACCTAGAGCAGGGATTGGGGTTAGGTCTAGGAGATTGGAGAGAACAAAGAATAAAATCCCCTAGGAAGTGTTTGACAGTGAGTTTGGGAGTCCCTTTGCTCAAATGAAAGTGTTTATGAATCTATATTTCCACATCTGTCCCCACTGAAACATGGAATCAGGATAGAGGAATTGACAACATCAAATTCTGCAGAATAGACTGTCATAGAAAGTTAAGCCATTACTAGATAATCTTTTGGCAAGGATATTGGCCAGAGAAAATAGCAATTATAACTAACAGTTATTAAGCACTAAATACTTTACATCAATCCTTTCAGGTGGGAACTTTCATGATTCAGTCCTGCAGATAAGAATATCCCAGCTTATAAGCAGTGGAGTCAGTAAGCAAAACCAAGGAGTCTAACCCAGAGCCTGGATTCTTCTCTACTCTACTGTTTATTGAGCTCTCATGTTGGTGCCTAACATTTTAGAGGACTAAGCTTTCTGACAGTGTTTGAGCCAGAGTTGAGACTCTAAAAGGCCAGGAAGACTAGACAGACCTCATGGAGCCCACTGTGAGCTCTGGGCTGATGCCCCCAGGCATGCTCCCCCAGCATGTTCCTGGATTCACTCAGACTCAGAAGCCCTGTGGGAGTGACCTAAACCAAGTCATGATTGGCTGTCATAAGTATGCAGACACAACTAAGAGTTAAGGCAGGTCAGTTTAAGGGAAGACAAAGGATCTGGCAGAGAAGATGGAATCTATCCACGTGGTGGGACAGAGCAGGGGGCCAGAGGAAGGTAAAGGCTGTGCTGAGTCATTGTCTAACTCCGTCCTCATTGCCTGGCCCAATTGCTTTGAAATAGAGGGCTGTTGGACAAAGATCTGTCAATTAGAGCTACGGGACTGACTTTTAAGAGACAGACATGAGAGTCAAGATGATGGAGAAGCCATCAAAGAAGGAGGCAGTAGTCAATGGGCAGGGGTGAGAGTGGTTTGGAAGAGAGTTGGCACTTGCCAGACAGCCACTCACCACAGGCAGCAGTCATAAGGACAAGAGTGAGTCTGTGACAGGAAACATCAGGACAGCCATAATTAAATGGGTAGACACTGCCCCCTCCCAGGACTTCTGTTGGGCACCTCTGGGGAAGAGGCCCTGGGCTGCCAGCTGGTGAAGAAAGGGATAGCTGAGAGCTCTTGTAGTAAAGAGCTCTGTAAAGCTCTTGTTTACCCTAGCATTTGTTGTCAGGGAAGCCTGAGACACCTTTAATCTTCCCAAACCCTGTAAGCAAGTACAGTTTACAGTCCCAAATAATAAATGAAGAAATTGAGGCTCACAAAGGATAAATAAATGCTTGAAATCACATAGCCACTAAATGGCAGGACCAGGAATAAAACACCAGCTGATCTCTCTCTAAACATCATATGCTTCCTGAGAAGTTGAGCTGGATGACCTCTCAGGGACCTTCCACCTGAGTACACATTCCAGAAAGTCATCAAGACCATAGTATAATGATAATGATGACAATAATAGAAAAATCCTTATGAAAGCTTCACAACAGATATGCGAGTATTTGAGGTACTACAATTATTAATATTGCTGTTTTATAGATGAAAATAAGTACAGTAGACATTATTAATATTCACTATATCCAACTCTTCTCTACTTTCTGGTCCCTAAAGAATTACAATTCTCTCACCCCTTGAATTTAGGCACTGCTGTGTGGCTGGTTTTGACCACTGGAAGATGAGCAGAACTGCCTAGCGTCTCATACAGGCAAAAACCATTAACTGTAGGTGTTGGTCCCCCAGGCCCTCCCTCTTCTGGAGCAGTAGTTTCTATTAGTACGAGTCCTTGATGATTTTGTGAAGCAGTCCCACATCCCCACCCCAGACCTACACTGGACTTGCAGCATGCTTGAAAATAAACTTCCATTGTTTAAATGGCAATTTGGGGTTCTCTTTTCTGCTCTCTCCTTGACTGATACACTGAGACCTAGAAAGCCACTTGCTGAAACCCACCCAGCTATTAAGAAGTGGTGCTGGGATTGGAAGACTCAGAATTAAGAGTTTCATCAGGTTCTTGCCTCCTGATTCAGCAGTACATGTCTGATGGGGCAGCAATGTGAAGGCAAAGGAAAGCGTTCCCAAGGGAGAGGATGAAGCAAGTATACCAGCTCCAGGTCAGCGGGGGACAAAGAGTAATGGTGCCAAGTGGGGCAATGTGGGGTGTGCACCAGGAGACAAGGATGGCTGCAGTGGCAATGCCGCTGCTCTGACTAGGTCAGTAGGAGACTGACACAACACAGGCTCCCAGAGAACATGAGTCAGGTAAGAGTGACTTTTAGCAATGCACCAAAACCACTTACCAAAGCTGGAACAGTGACTCCATCTCCACTGCACGACCCAGCAATGAACCTGGGACAAGCTGTCCTCCTAAGACAGGCTCATGTGGTCACTTCCAAAGATAACTTACACCATACAATCTGCTTGAAGGGTTAGGTGTAGATGGGAGGCAAGGGAAAAGCAGCTTTTCCAAGAGACCATAATGGCAAATGTCTTGCTGCCTCCTGCTCCTTGTCCTCACAGCCACGTGCTTTCTAAAGGCACTGGCTCTTGGCCCACAGTGAAGGCCAGAGCCAGGTTGTTGACAGGGAGGCCTTGGGAGGATACAGGGAAAAGGGAAGGAGGACATCAGAAATAGAAAAGCTCCATATTGGGCTTCTTATTTTCAACAGGGCCATCTCCAGCATGTGCTAGTAGCATGAAATCATGAGTTCTGACATCACTGCACATGTGCTGATCATCACCACCTCATGATATAATGGCTTTGCCATTCACAGAGCTATCTGGAGGGTTCTCTTGTTGATGCCTCCCAGTAATTCAGTGACATCTACCAGCTGGACAGTGGTGTATCCCCACTTTATAGATGAGGAAACAAACTCAGAGCTTCGGGGCTGACCTGCAGCTGGTTAATAACAGCCACAGCCACATCCAGTGTCTGGATCCAGTGCTCTAACATCCCCCCTCCCCCCACCCAACACCTGCCCCTCTACCCAGCAGTCACTGCTTGACCCTCAGAAAGAAAATCTCAGGCAGAGCTTAGACCAGTAACAACTGCTATTGGCACCTGCCATTCCTGTATCCAGGAATATTCAGGAATGAGTCACACATGGGGTTTAGAGTGCAAAATCCTATGAACAAGGGAGCAGGGGGACTTCAAAGTTACCCCATGGGGAGGGGAGATCACCCAGTCATCACCATGCTGCATTCCTTGTGCCTCCTCTGCAGGTCTGCTGTCTGACACTCAGGTGTCATTGAGTCTACTTGATGGAAGTAAAAAATGCAAAAGAGAACTGGTAGGAAGCTTCTGCAAACATACAACTGGCCAGCCTGAGGACCTCTATGAACAAAGGCTATGGCAGAAAATAGTTCCATTCTGTGATCCTTTACAAGGCACAACCAAGGCCTTCAGGGAGCCCTGCAGAAACAAGACAGAGGCAGGTGCCCAGGCTCCTCAAAGCCAGCTCCTCCCCATCATCACTGCCTCAGTGAAACCTTTGTCATACTCTCCATGGCCAGGAAAACTCCACATCTGAGGGCTTTCAAAACGTCCCTTCAGGACCCTGGGATGAGCAACTCACTTGTAAATACTGAAGCATTATCCCAGAGATAACACCCTGGGATAAATATTCAGATAAACAAACTGAATCAAAGAGTCCTTCTGGGGAGGAAAGAGTGCTTCCAAACATCACCTCACCTGGCTGTTCTCAAGTCCTGGTCCTCCAAAGAGACTTCCTGCATTTTCCAGGCATAAGGAGCCCCTCCTGAGCTTTCCTTCTGTAAATGTTTATGTTTTGGCCAAGACATTTGGCCTGCTGGATGCTCCTCCTTCTGTATTTGGCTTTATGCATTTGTGGATGTTCCCAGTTTCACATAGCAGGTAGGGTGAGGAACTATGTCCTAGAACCTAGCAAGCACAAAATGAATTCTAAATAAATTGAAATGGTATCCCTTGGTAAACTGACCATGTGCTTTATGTACCATACTAACCTATTTCCTGGGACTCCATTCCTAAATGCCTGCACCCCTTAAGGTACAGCTGCAGGTGACTAGAAAGCAAGGATTCCAAGCTCTGATAAGCTCCCTCCAATGAGTCATCATGACTGCTCTTGCCTAGCTAGCTGTGTGCAAATAGCATACCAGCTCCAGCCTTCACTCCTTCATAGATATGTGCTCTCTCTCAATTTTCTTGAAAAAACATTATCTATCTTAATCTATATTTCACTTTTCTTTTTACAGAGATACATACCAGAAATGTTTTCATTTGTTCCCTAGTTCTGCCATAACAAAACCACCACACAAGCATAATAGCAAATATCCCACAACACTCATAGTTTCAGTGACCAATGGGCAGATGGAAGCGGTGGGCAGCGGGATAAACTGTTGAGCACGTGGTCTTTCAAAGGAGCAGCCATGCCTCAGATTTCATTACCATTCAGAAACATGGGCCCAGTGAGGTCAGACCTTTAGACATTTTTTTAGCAGCTAGAAATCCAGATTTTTATGTAAAATCTTCCTATCTTAAATGTTAAGCATTTTTGTTTAAAAAAAGTAGGGTCTGAACTGTGTGCATTCAAACAAAACTCCATCTGAGCACCAGATCTGGTTTCCTATAAATGCCAGGGTCCAACTCTGCAACAAAATAGTGGGTCCTCTGTGCCCTCCTTTAGCCTCTGTGATGGGGACTATGAGTACAAGAAGTCCTAGTGTGGCCCCTTCATGCCAACTGTGAAATTAAAGGGTAAAGGATTACATCTGACAAGCACTGAGTTTTCAGCTGCAAACACCAACACTTTGTCAAAATCCACTGGTTTCTTCTCCATTCCTCCATCAGTCTCCCTAATGATGAAAATAATTAACACATTTATATAAAAGCACAGAAACAAAAGGGAGCTTTAATTTATCCATCTATTTCAGGGTCACACCTGTTATCGATATATGACAAGTTAATGGGTCTTAATTTAAAAAGCAGCAGTAAAGCAATTTAGGAAACTGAGGGATTATTATGAGTCCTAGCTGTGACAGCATGTTTTGTGCACCATGGATGATAACAGATTTGCTTTCCATGGTGTCTCAGATCCATCATCCTGAAACTACCTGCTCTTGGTTGAAGTGGGACATGTTCTTGTCTGCAAAACGTGCCTGGTTTGGGTGGCTGCTCCCAGAATGACAGCAACATGGGAACCAGGCAAGAGTATGAGAACTAAACAGGGTAAGACAGTATTAGCAGGCCTGATTGTGGGACAAAGGTCATGACCCTGGAAGCATTCATGAGCCAAAGTTCAAGAGAGAATTCACATAAGGGCCAACCCATCTCTCATGTCCCTCCCCCAAACCAGTAAACTTCTGAGCACTGGGTATTCTATTTCAGAAGTATTTCGCAAATCCAGACCCTCTATGTCACTATTTTCTGGCCCTCACCATCTCTTCCCTAGAATGGTGTAGAAGATACTTCATAACTAGTACCTCTGCTTCACCTTGTCTGTGGCCATTTGGATTATGGCCCTCCTTCCTAAAATAACCTTTAATTGCTCCAATTTCCAAAGCAGAAATTAAAACTTGACCATCTGACAAACATGTTTACTTTGGCTCACTGTTTATCATAATGTGTGTTATTTTATGTGTAATTGGGAATTTTTGCATAAAAATGTGGATTACCTGTAAGACAGGGTTTGTATTTCCAGGTGGAAAAATTGAGATGGAATTACTCTATGTAGACAGCATGTATGGCTCATGTCTTACCAATGGGTTTCAGCCCCAGGCAAGTTCACTATGGATTCAGTGAGACTGAGGAATGACAACAGAACTTTCTTGGGGTAAAAAGGTTTATTATTACCCGGCTTGTTCTCTCGGCGATAGGTTGAGCAATAGAATTAAGTCTGCATCCAACAGTCTGCAGATCTGTAATCCTCCTTTTGTCTCTGCCTTTACCCAGAGCACTGGGCAGAGCTCTTTATATAGTGACTCAGTCAATAATAGCTTATTGCCTATGGGTGTGGAAGCAGTAGCCTAGCAGCAGGCCAGTTACATCATCAAGTAGTTTAGGGTCAGGAGAGGATTCTGGCCATAGGAATTTCCATTTTCCCCACAGCTCACCAAGTGGCCATAGTCCTCACCACTCTTATTACCACTTAGAATTACCATTTATGCTAGCTGCCTAGACCTATGGCATTGGAATTTGCAAGCCAGGGCAACTAGGAGGCCTGAGGTTGGAAAAACAGAATACAAGAACCCAGAACACAGAAGTGTGTGTGTGTGTGTGTGTGTGTGTATGTGGTAATGGTGGAGGTGGTGGGGGGTGGGGGGGGTGGGGGGAGGGAGTTGCTAACAAAATGTTCACCTATTTCTTGCTAAGAAGGAAAATTATCTCAGGATGTGAGGATTTGGTGCTCACCACTGAGCACAGGTGAGTGGTATATCCAGAGAAAGAGCAAAGGTCATGTGACAATGATGTGGGCTCAGAGACCTCAGTGCTCTGCATTTTATCACAAGAAATCAAGCCTTCCTACACAAGAAAGAAGCACAGTCTCTCAGAACTGGGACATCTTTAAACTTGAACTAAACAGCATCAGTTCAGGGTGGCCCCTTGGAAGTCCATGAAAGCCAGAAAAGAGGGACAAGGAGAAAGACAGCATCCTGTACTTTCCCTGCTGTGCTCTTGAGTATTAAAATGTCTGTGTGTGAAGCTCTTTGAAATGTCTGAATCAGAGTGAATTCACAATCCAAGTTTCTACCTTCTTGTTAAATACTTTTAGCCCAACTCGTATTTTGAGATTCAGGGACACATGTAACATAAATTCTGGACTCGGGAAACATTTGGTCCCCAGCTAATGGGAAGCCACAGTGGGATTTCCCAGACTGACTGTAACAACCCCACACTCAGGTGAGCTGGCCAGCAGCCTTTGTACTGCTGTTTTCCATTCCTCTGCCCTGCCCAGCCACTAGGTGTCTGACTAGGTTCCTGTGGCCCATTTGGCCCTTTGTATATAGCTCATTTTGGCTCTATGTGAAACAAAAGGAGAGTAAAATTGGGGCCCAAATAAAATGGAGCTGTGCAGGATGCTAGCCAAGAAATACCCTAAGATCCTTGAGGTGTTTCTCACCTTTATTTGCCTCTTAGGACTCAGATTTGCCAAGGCTCAGAGCAAGAGCCCAGGAGTTATTATAACACAGAATAGCTGTGAATCTGGCCTGTGTCAGAGTGAGAAAAAGCCCTTTACACATGATTTCCTCAGGTCAGCCCAGCCCCCAGGCCCCTCCACCTGCTCAGAATCCCTCAGCTAGCCGGCAAAACATTAGAGCAAGTGGAAATAGAAATTTGTCCAAAATCAAAAACCATTTTACACAATAGCAAGACACATTCTGGGTGGAAATCACTGCTACAAAAACTGTGTCCTTTCTCCAGCCTTAATCCATGGCCACAAATATTGTCTCAATTCAGATTCTGTTCAGTTTTTAATCAATAAGTTTCTCTACTCAAATACTTTGCACTTAGGAGACATGGTCTGTGGCAGCAATGATTCAAACTTGTCTTTTAACGTTGACAATAACCATCTTCTACACTTTCCTTTCCAGTCACTAATTTGATATCTTCACTAAAAGAAATGCCAATAATTTGAGGGTTTTCAGAGTAAAGTGCCATGAGCTCCTCTAGATAGAGAGGAAGTGAGGTGTCACTGTTGTTATTGTGAGCTGATAGGAAAAACACTCATGCACCAGAGACCTGGAATCAGTCACTGTCTGCTCAAAGCACAGAAAGAGCAGGTGTTCGTTATAATTGCTTCTAGACTTCCTGCCATGGTCAGTTGAAAGTCAAACCTGTAAATGCTGTATGACTACAATAAAATTGGAGTACACAGACATTTTTGCATCACTGCCTGGTGAAAATATACTGACTGGGGTGGGATGAAATGGATGCAAATGCCTAAGGAGGGGACGCTGCTAGAATAGCAATGAACAAACTGCCTGTCTTTGCTGCCTTTTCTTTTCTTCCTTTTTTTTTCTTCCAGGACCAAAAGGGATAACAGCTCTGTGAGGAAAAGGATTTGTCTATTTCCAGAAGCAGCTTTTTCTTTAATCATTCTGAGAGCAAGTCAATAAGAGCAATTTTTTTTAAACCTGGGTCTTCACTAAAGATATTTCTTGAGATTCTACATGGCAGTTCTATGCTTTCAAGTTCCCTTTGGCATCTAGCCATGGATCCATATAATAGTCACCCCTCAATTCCCAAAGAGGGATTTGAACTCAGACAGATTCTCTTTTTTTTTCCAGGGATGCAGGATGTAGCTCAAACAAACTTGATCTTTACTTACAGATCCTACAGAAGTCCCAAGGTGAAAATGATACAGAATGGCTGCCAAATCGCAACCATAGTCTGATACTGGGTAAAAAAGGGATAGAAGAAGTAATATTTATTGGATGCTGACCATGTGTCAGGCACAGCTCTAGGCCTTTGCAAATAATAATTCATGTACTTCTCTCAACCACCCTATTGTGGACCCTATTCCTAGCTTCAGTTTACAGATGAGAAATCTATGGCATAGAAAAGTCATATGGTGGGGAAGTGAAAAGGCAGAGATTTGAACTCAGATGACCTGGCTGCCAAGTCGATGCTCTTGGTCACAATGCTGCACAGCCCACGGCTGCCAGGCAGGAGACAAAGGGAGAAGCAGATCGGGGGTAAGACAGTATGGAGTTGTGGAGACTGGGGCAAACTGGCATGGGCATTTTCTGACTTAAAGGAAGCAGTCTCTCCTCAGATTCAGAGTGGAACACAGACATAGGATTTTTTCTTACCAAGACACACTGGAAATCTGGATGTTATGTGAAACCCCCAACTTACAAATATTGGCAGCTAATTCAAAATGTTTCAAACATTGTATGAGCTAAACTAAGACAGCTGAAGGAAGGCTGCTCTGTGAGCCACTATTTTATCACCATCACCACAGGTCAAAAGCCTGGCTCTGGGGCATTTTCCAGAAGGTGTCCTATGGCTCCCACCTCTGTGGGCACATTCACAGGGAAGTCCCAAGCACTGATGCAGCTTCCAGGGGTCCCCTCTTACACAGCTCTAAACATGTCATCCAGTGCCTAGCACACAGTAGATGTTTGGGGGAGTGAAAGAAAAAAAAATGAGCTTAATGGCCTTAGTGCCACAGCTTAAGGAAACCTAGTGTTAGAAATTTAAGTAAGTAAATAAATAGAAACAGGACTGTGGAGACAACACGGTTTGACAGTCAGGAGACCTGGGCCTCTCAGTCCTTACATAAACTTGGATGTGACTTCGAGCACACAGTCAAGGCCCTTCTCCACCCTAAGTGTGCCCTTGAATCACAGAGCAGATGCATTCAGATGCACACAAGGAGAGGACTTTTATCATTCCAAAGGACTCCCCACAGGTCCCTTTAAATAGTGAGCCTGCCTCAGCTGTGTTTGTTTCCCAGCTGGGCACTTAAGCCCCAAGGATCTGCAGCCTCTCAGGGTCCTTGGTGTCAGTCAGGAGAGCGAAATCACAGCTACTCCTCGGGAGTCACTGGGGCAGGAAGGACTGTGCTGAGGTACGAAGGGCAGGTCCAAGGGACCAGAAATACTCACAGAGTGGAACCAGAGGGCTCAGCCACCACAGCCACTTCTTTCTGAGGGCTGCTGTGAGATTTTATTTCAGGTGCAGTATGTTTCAAGCAAACACCAAGAGAAGATTCAAATCAGTGCATACGTTTTGTATTTCTGCATCACTGAAGTACACAAGCTCCCAGAGGTCACTTGGCTCAACATGGAGGAGATCATTTCAGTGGCTTCCACCAAAGCCCCCATGCCCCTCAGGCCAAGCCCATGTGATTTCCTGTCCCCCAGGGCACCTTCCCAACCAACCTGGTCCAGAATGGCCTCCCTCCTCTAAATAGGCATGAATGGACACCCATCATACTCAGGATGACACCTCATAGTTCAGAGCTCTCTTGTCTTCGGGTTGGATTCTGTGTATCAAACATTTGCCTAGAAAGCAGCCACACAAATTATGTGTGTGACCCAGAGGGAGTAGAGAAGTGGCCCCTCTACTCAAGGCCCACCTCTGCCCTGGGACCTATCTGAGGCCAGGCTCCCTAAAAGCAAGATTGTGTACCAGGAATTTATTATGGACACGCTCCCAGGAGAACCAGGAAAGGAGTGGGGCCTAAGAACAAAGGGGAAGAAACCAAGCAAGTGGGTGATTTCAGGAGGAGTGCTGCTCTCCTCCTGAGCCTGCAGTCTGACTCTGGAGTGCAGTTTACAGCTTACAGTTTGTCCTGATCTGAATTAAAGCATCTGAAGTTTCATATCCCAACATAAGTGGCACTGCTGTAGGCCGGGTAGGTACGTGCACTCCCAGGAACATCACTTCCAACACTCTGTACTTGAGTGCATGTGCCAAAAGTGGGTCACTGAAGAGAGACACAGGTTGTGGCCATTAGAAGTGGAAGAATGCAGGTGCTAAAAATTAGTCAAAGGCACTTTGTAGAAAAATTAAAATTCAGATCACTCAGTGTATTAATATGGTATTATCTAGACCAGCGTTTACTCCCACCCACTGCAGGACCACATTTACAGGGTCTGTTTCCTGCAACCACGGTATATGCTCCAAGTAGCCAGAAATCAGGTCTTTTATTTTCCTTGTGGCTCCACCAAGTACTAATAGAAGCAGAATAGAGAGGCCTCTCGTTGTATTTTTTAATAAATACTTATGCAGCATTTATGATATGCCAGACACTGTTCTAAGTGTTTTCAAGCATTAATTCATTTAACCTCTTGATGCCTCAATTTTTTCATAAGTAAAATCAAGCTAATAACAGCAACTTCACAGGCTTCATGGGAAGCTAAAGAGCCCATGTCAGGTAACAGAGCCCCTCTGCCAGGATTTGAACCCAGGCAGTTTGGATCCTGAATCCATACCCTTAAACATGCCACCATTAAAATGAGTGAAGGTTTATAGAACCAGACAGATCCAGTTTAAAGCCCCAGTTTACATCAATAAAACTGCATATCATCACTGAGCTTAGGCTTTGCTATCTTTAAAATGGAGATTAAAAAAAATAAAACCTAATACCCACATCTGTATAAGACATGCCCAGCAGGTGCCTAGGACATGATAGATACCTCATAAATGTCAGCTATACTTATAAAAATTGCTTAGTAAAATGGCGGCTTGATAATCTTCAATACAACACATTGTCTCTCCCAAGTAACTCTCAGTGGCAGATATGTAGAAAATATAAAATTCCAGATCACCCAGTGTATTAATACAGCATTATCTAGACCAGAGGTTACACCCCAGGGGGCACTTGGCAAAGTTGGGAGCTATTTTGGGCTGCTATTTTGGGTAGGGGGTCCTCCTGGCTTCCAGTAGGTAGAGGCCAGGGAGGCTGCTAAACGTCCTATGGTGCACAGGATGGTACCTCAATGAAGAATGACCCCGGACGTAAATGCCCGTAGTCCAACCCCTGGTCTTTGTAGATGCCAAAACCTAGGCACATAACAGTAAGTGGCTCACGGTGGTTGCGAAGCCCAATTCCAAGCCCAGTACTCCACACAAAACTCCCTCAGCAATCACAGAATTGGGCAGTAATACCTGTTTGGAGGCCCTATAATTTTTTGCAAGGATCATGTAAGGCACTCCAAGTAAAAGCCATTCCACGAATGTAGCATGCACACAAATGTCAGCGTTTATTATCCAGGCTTTTAAAAAATATGTGAATAGATCTTGTATTAGGTCAATTAATTTTCCAGCAACTACATCTGAAGCTTCAGGTGGCACTACCTCTATACAAAAATGAAAAGGTCTCCCCCATGGTATGAGAAGCATTGGAAAATACCATTCCTGGATTACCTACCACTCAGCTAATCCCCAAGTGACTAATAAGGTGCCTGACTGTGTTTCCCTCCCAACTGACAGATGCTAGACTGTAAATTCAGCCACATCACATCATTTATACCTGTGGAGTAATAGAGTATAGCGCACAATAAAATGCGCACCTGTCTCACTGCTGCCACTACACAGCAAACAAGATTCCCTGATTCTCACCACTTCCTGCCATTCCAAGGGTGCCCAGGATTACACACAGCACTTTGCCTCAAGCCTCTGAAAATTGCATCCAAACATTGCAATGCAGCGTGAGGCTGATGGCTGTGGAGAAATGCCCCTGCCTGGCTCCATTCCTGCTGCAGGTCCAGGCAGATCTCCCCACTGAGACAATCAACTCACCCCCTCACACCCTGAAAAGGACAAAATGAGAAGATTTGAGAGGCTTCCTGTCAAGTGTACCTCTTAGTTTAGCTGCCTCCCCAGAGTGACAAGATGCGTGCAGCTGACAAGGAAGCAGCCGCAGTCCTGTGTCCTGTTCCCCAAACCCTCACTGTCTGGCACTAGCCAGAGGTCTTTCCCCTTGTTATAATTACTGACGTGCCTGCTGTTCCACCACCTGCCCCAACCACTTTGTCTAAATACCAGGGACATAATCACATCTTACTGGCAGCCCCCTCTTCACCAAAGAGCTACTGAACAGATAATCCATCACTGCTTGTTACATCAGCAGCAGGCTTCAGACCTACTGAAAGGACCAGAACCCTCCCCTGTCCCTGCCAGCAGAGCAGCCTTTTGTGTGATGCATGTACAGACACACACAAACACACACATTCTGCACATTTTTGCCTTCAATATTGTAGTTAGAGCGTATTTTTACAATAATGTAATTAGAGTGTAACAAAAGATGAATGGGGGTAAGGACCTTTCAATCCCTCACTTTTCCCATAACAACCGACCATAAACTATTCTATATTTTCTTTCCAAATAATAATGATAAAAGCAGCTGTTAGTGCTTCCATATTCAAGGCACATTATAAAGATGATATCTATATGACACATCTCTGAGAAAGGCTCCCTTAATAACCCCCTTTTACTATGGAGATGCAGAGAGGTTAAGTAATGGGGCCAAGATCACACAGTGGAGGGGAGATTAGATTTGAACCCAGGTCATTTGGACACATATGGGCTCATATATTTTGATTATGGAATTGTTATAAGTTTGGTTACTAATAACAGGGCAGAACAATTTAAAAGCATGTGACTTGTAGTTTTAATACTAGTTTACTTCCAAAAAGAATCTTTTGACTCTAGAAAGCCCTGTATCTATATTAATGATAGCAGTATATTAAATTATGAGCTAAGCCAGGTATAAAATTTTTAAATAACTTATGAAATCTAAACTTTCATTTTCCTCATAGTTACTAATGGCTGAATTCAGACTTGAATGGAAGCAAGGTTGCCACATAATTCACAAAGGACTTGGACCAAACCCATTTAAATTAAAGGGAAGGCAGATGTGTTATCCCTTCCAGGAGTAAAGTCAAGCAGCTTCTCTCTTCCTCACTGGGGAGAGTATTGAACATAATTGTTTAAGCATGAAAAAAAATGATTCTGGGAAAGAATTTAGTGGAAAGGACCTTCGGTTTGAACACGTGCACATGTAGCCCCCCCACCAAGATGACAGGTTGTCCCAGTTCCCTGGAACTTCATCAAGGTAGTCTAATCTCTGAATCTGTGATAGCCTTGGGGACAGTGTCAGGGAAGCAGTGACCAAAAGACCAGGACCTCTTACTGAAAATCCACAAATGTCCTCTAAAGGGTGGTCTCCAGTGCCAAAGGCAAGCCATACTATGGTCTATAGGGTGTCCCTCCACAAAGTGAACAGTCTACCTATTCAGATGGGAACATCAAAGTCTGCCATTAAAAGAAACACAAGGGGGGATAGTTCTCATTGAAAACACCTAGACTCACCACAGGAGTCATTAAGTCGGTATTTTTCCTGACTGTGAAGGTTCAGTGATCCTCCAGTAAGAGCAATTCTTTTCCTACAATAAAACTACACAGAGTACTGTGCAAAGAGGATTTGGGGCTCCATCAGCTCCTCTCAAAAACCCTATGATGATATTATAAGTCAAGAGAGCCTAGGCTATTCCACAGTAACAAACTAACCCTGAAATCTGGTGCCTTAAAAATCTGAAAATTGATTTCTTGGTAATACAAATTATGGTGCTGACCAGTTTTGTAGGACAGCCATCCTCCAGGCAGTGACTCAGTGATCCAGGCTCCTTCACGCTTGTGCCACCACCGTTTCAAAAGTTGTCTTCCAGGTCAACATGGCAGAGGAATAGAGAACTGGAGAGTGCAGATCAGTTCTTAAGAGCTTTGGTATTTCTGCTTATAGCCCATTGGTCGGAACTAATCCAACACCACTCTCCCAATTGCAAGAAGGCTGGGAAATGAAGCAAGCACATAGGAAATACCTTCACCGTGTGCAACCAGCTTCAAAGAGCTCTTCCCACCAATCCAAAACTTAAGTTCATAAACTAGTACTGATTTTTAGAGAATTTTACATGATATTTAATTTGGCATGTTACATTAATGTGGCTATATTTTTCCTAATCACATTATGTCATTTTCTATAATCTTGTTACTCTAACATCAAATTTAAGATAAGAAATATATTTAAGCACCATATCCATAAGCAATAAGATCATGAAGTCTATTTGGGCACTATTACTTAAAAAAAGAAAAAAAGTATCTAATTATTTCAGCAGGGAAAGTTTGCCATAAATTCATAGCCTAGCATTTAATTGTTTTTTTTTTCTTTTTTTCCATTGGTGAATTATTTTCAGCTTATGATAATTTCAAAATAAATATTTTTCAAAGCCTCAGGGCACTCATTGTATAATGATCATTTGAAAGATTTCTTGGTTATAGGGTTCTCAAAAGAATAAAAAGACTGTCCACAGCACCAGTTATTTCTATATTAAAAAGATGAAATTGCTCATTAAGTGGTACAAGCCAATTTCTTTCATCAGCTTAACTACCCATTTTAGCAAAGATTCAATCTCTGAACTAAGCAAATGGTTATACATTTCAAAGTCAATAACTATACTCTATTTCCTTTAATATGAACATCTTACACATTTAAAAATGTTGTCAACCTCTTCACTGTGCCTTTTCCTGAGGAGATTGAAGACAGAGCTTTACTGTGCAGTTTGCATTTTTGTTTTTTTAAAGCACAATACATTTGTGTGTTTTGGCTAAGATCCTGCTAGTCATGACATGCACATTTTTTTAAAAACCAGGTGTTTGGGAAAGTATAGTGAGACTGAATAGTTCATTTAACAAAAAAAATATAAAGTGCTCATATTTCTGTTTGTTTGTAATTTCCCTAGGGAGAATTGTTTCTTTCTATAATAAAACCAAAAGTCCAAGGTAATAAACAATGTTCCATCTATGGGGGTTTGTGGCCAATCTGAGCATAGAAAAGCCAAAGACTTTCCTCTTGTTTCCTTTTTCTAACCAAACTCTTGGACCTGGAGGCTGGAAGGAAGGAGAAATGAGGGGCTGGTGAGCCGGTGAAAAGAGGTGACCTTGCAGATCATTTCAAATTCTATAATGAATGCAAAAAGTAATCAGAATGAGATAGTTGGAGATTCAATTCTTTAGAAAGAGACTCAAATTCATTTGTCCCTTAAAGGAGCCAAAGGAAAAAATCCATTATTAATTTAGGCAATTAGAGAACTTTGGAAGCAATATCCAGTATGTTTAAAAAAGACCTGTCCCAAGAGTACAGCCCACAGCCTAGGAAAACTTAATTTTTATAGCATTTAGAATGAAGAAAGGTCATTTCTTGGATGTGCCCGACAGAAGATTGTGATTTTAAACTGGTCATTTTTATGAGAAGTGGGGTTTTCATAAAAGGGAGTAAGTGCCTGAGTTAGTTTGAAATGAAATTAGGGTGCATGTTCTGCCCATGATGGCATTTCCAAATGAATCCTTGTTCCCAGTACTGCTTCCTGCTCTGCTGCACCTCCAACCCCCACTGGTAATTCCAAAGCCTCTGCTTTTGCTGCCTTCTTGATGACATTAAACATTTACCTCTTTCTTACATTGGAAGGCATCAGTTCATGAGCTGCCCGATCCATGGGCCATTTCCCTTCTGTGAGTGATAAACAGAGAATGCCACTGAAGGACCCTTCCCAGAAACAGGGCAGAGATGGGGCAGCAAGCTAAGGAGGGGTTCCTCCTGGAACAAGCCCGCTGTGTGGAGTTGTGGGGGACCTTTGATGAGTCTTATTCCTTCTGCAATCCAGCAGACACATCTAAGAGATCATGTCAGGAGTTTTATACCTCCTGTACCACAGTGTCCAGAGGGTAATTCTCAGCCTTATCAGAACACTGGTATCCTCAGAGAGCTTTTTAAAAAGTGTCTCTCACCTGAGGGGATTGCCCCGGGCAAGTTCACTCTGGGTTCAGTGAGACTGAATAACTATGGAACATTAGGGACAAAGGGTTTTTTTTTATAACAAGCTTTATTCTCAGAGTAGCAGGTGAGTGCTGGAATCATGTCTGCTTCTGGGGCAGTCTGCGTACTACAAGTGGCAGAGCAATGGGAGGAGCTCTTCACATAGTAACACCAACAACAATGGCTCATTGACTAAGGCTGTGTAAGCATCAGCCTAGCAGTAGGCCAATTACATCATCAAGTAATTTAGGGTCAGGTGAGCATCCTGACCATAGGACCTTGCATTTTCCCCACACTTGTCTCCCCGAGGATTCTTACCTTACAATCTACATGCCCTCAATCTTCTGCAATGGTCCCTGTGTGAGAAAGCTGGAGCACTGTAACTAGATTTCACAACTGCCACAGAGGATAACAACAACATAGAGAAAACAAAAAAAGTGCCAATAATCCTCAAGCCTGAGGAGATCAATTGCCACTTAGTGGTCATTCCAGCTGTATTCAAACCAGTTCTACTCAGTTGAGTTCATGACTTGCAGTTCCCACGGGAGAAATTAATCCTCCGAGATGGTCCCTGTGCAAGAAAGCTGGAATCTTTAACAACAAAAATTATGATAATAATAGTCATCCTCAAGCCTGAGGAGACTGACTGCCACCAAGTGGCTATTCCAGGTGCATTCAAACCAATTCCAGTTCACAATTTGCACTTTCCATGGGAGGCCAGTAGCAGTACTGGTAGGGAACTCTGAGCACACCCAGCAAGTAGCAGTTTTTGCTGGGGTGTGTGCTTAATCCACACAGACATTAGAGGAGATTAACCTTAAGGGTGTTAAGACACATATTTTAATGACACTAACATAGGCAAATGCTGTCCATCAGGTAGGTAGGATGCATGCAAGAGAGTGGTCCTGTGATAGGACTGTGGCAGGAAGGGGGTCCCATCCAGGTCTTGTACACCATACATTTACCCCTCTCCCTGTGAGGATTACTGAGGGGTCTATGCACAGTGCCACTGGAGGCACATGCACTGGCCATAATGATAAAACATAACTCCCCAATAAGATGCTCTTACCTTCCGGTCATTTAGGGTACACTACCATGATCTTTAGGGGCCACTCTGACATTACTCCAGGAATACACAGGAGGCCAGCCTCCAGGCCTTGTCCCCAAGATGCCAGGAGGGCCAGCCATCACTGGTCCACTGAAGAGTCTCTGGGGCTTATTGCAGTCATTGCTGGTAGCAAGATATTATTCTGGTGGCCAAACCCCAGCTTCAGTGACTCCTTGGTTTATACTTGCAGTTGTATAGGGGAGGCAGCAATGTGTGTTACCATGTCTATAGGGCTCAATGCCCCTTTCCAGGGCTTCTCATTCAAGTGCCATAGCGCTGTCCATAAGCGGACTTAACATCCCAGTAGCCTGTTGGTATCTGACTTCAGGCCAGATTTTAACACACCATTTTACCTCTCTATCATGCCTGCCCCAGTAGGGTTATATGGTACATGAAACCTCCACTTTATCCCTAGTCATTGCACCCATTCTTGTAACGGTCCAGTAAAGTGGGTGTCTTGATCTCTCTCAATTACCTCCAGTTAGCCATAGGCTGCAAGGAGATGCTCTAGACCTCTTCTGGTCATTTGCTGGTCTACACAACATGCAGGAAAAGCAACCAGAAGTCAAGTACCTGTGTTCACACAAGTCATGGCATATTGATACCCTTCTGACATGGGCAGAGGCCCAGTGTAGTTTATCTGTCACCTGACAAGGGATATTGGCCCCTTAGCTATCATCCCAAGATGCTGGGGGACTTGATGTAAGTCCCTTTTAGAGCATACAATGCATCCCTGCTGCGCTCTGCTGACTTCTTCAAAGGTCAAAGGCAGGACCCACCAATGTGCTACAGCCCACATTGTCTTCTGCCCCTCATGCAACAAATGCTGATGTAACCATTGGGCTACATTAGAGGCAGGCTTTCCTTCTAGCCAGTGTACCTGGGCCAATTCATCTGCTTCATCGTTTCCTGGGAATGCCAGTGACAAATGACCTGTCACATGATATACTATAACTGTTTTAGTCTGACCACAGGCCCATAAGTCTTGCCACACTCTTGCCCCCAAAGTGGTAAGTGACCAACCAACCAATTGGTACCATGTCAGTAGCCACAGAGTCAAGCCTCAATAGATGGCCCAGCTGTTAGTGCAGACAACCATAGAGGAGGGCTCCTGGGTGATCACCAGCCACACTGCCAGGAACTCTGCCCATTGACTGCTCTTCCCCTCACCGTCTTCCATCCATATTGTCTCAGTCTTAGGATGAAAGCCTCGGCCCTCCATTTCAGGGACTGCACCCTGCTGGAGCCAACTGTGCACCATGCATCTATGGGTATAAGGGTTCTTCCCTCCCAATAAGGGCTCTCACTACTAATGGCTCTAAAGCAAATTCTCCCTGCCTTTCACTGGTATATGTCACTGGCCCCAATAAGTGTTGGAGCTCTTCACTCAAGGGGCTAGTAGAGAGGGCACTATGCTGCTGTAGGTATGCACCCCACTTGGCCAGTGTAGGATCTGTGCCACACCACTCCCTGGCTTTTGGGTCCAGTCTTGAACCCACCCCACAATGGAATAGGTGGTTATTACCTTTATCGGGGCTGTTCCAGTGATGGGCCCCATAGCCAGCAGGGCATGATACACGGCAGCCAGTTGCTTCTGTGTTAAGAAGCAACTTAACAGTTAAGAAGTTTCTGTGTTTGGGTTGGTTGGTCACAAACCCCTTTGGGAGCAAGAATTGTGGCAAGACTTATGGGCCGCTGGTTAGACTAAAATAGTTACAGTATTTCATGTGACAAAGTTGTGACCAGAATCCAATAGGTTGGCCAGTTCATCAAGCTGCTGCCAGAGTCCCCAGCCATAACTGTCTTCGGTCACATAAACACCCGTCTTATAAGGGCCTTGATGGGTCTATCACATTCAATGCCTACATGGCCTTGACTGCCCATTTTGCAATGGCAAAAGCAAATGCACATGTCTCATCCCAGTCCTACCTGACACCTTTTCATACCAAATGGTAAAGGGGCTTCAGAATTTGTGCCAAGTGCAGGATAAACACTCCCCAGTAGCCTAAAAGACCCAAAAACTTATAATAATGCCACAGTTACAGGAATAAGGAAGCCTGGACATTATCTATAACTGCTTCTGGTATAACTTTGGTCTTACCTGACCAGACAACCCCCAGGAATTTGACTGACAAACCAGGTCCCTGAACCTTGGTGCTGTTCACAGTCCATCCTTTCTCCTGTAAATGTTGCAGCAGTCTAGGTGCTGCACCTTCTAGATATGAAAGAAAATCAGACGTGAGCATGACATCATCAATATAATGGTACAGCTGCACCGTTGGCAGTTTCTCCCATGCTGCCAAGTCCTGAGCTACAGGTTTATGCAGACGGTGGGACTGTGGAAGTATTCCTGTGAAAGGACAGTGAGAGTCCATTGCCATCCTTCCCACATGGAGGCAAACTGTTGCTGACTTTCCTGTTCTATGTCAATGGAAAAGAGGCATTAGCAAGATCTACAACATAATGATACATCTGTATTTTGTGACTGAGGGTGTCTGTAAGGCCTGCAATAGAGGGGATGGCAGCATGCAGAGGGGGTGTGACTTTATTCCATTCTCTGTAATCCACAGTCATATGCCAGGAGTCACCTGGACTTTTTTACCGGTCACACTGGGGAATTAAGAGGTCGATGAGTGGTGTTTATAATACTTTCTCCAGTTCCTGGAGGGTTTCTCCAATTACTTTATGCCCTCCAGGCAATTTGTATTGTTTGGTATTAGTCACCTGCCGAGGCATAGGCAAAGCTATGGGAGGATGCTTAGCACGTCCCCTCAGAACTGTCTTCCCACACATACCCTCAGTCTGAACTCACCTGCAGTGGTCTGCAATCAAAGGCCCTGCAGGATACCTATCCCCAAAATATATTTGGGGATGGGAGAGATGTACATAGTATACTCCTTTAGGGGTAGATGCCCTATCTCCAATGGGATTTGGTTTTGTTTCACTCTGATAGCCTCACCCCTATATCCATCTATAACAGCAGTAGTACTGAGAAACTGCTCAGGGTTGCCATAGATCAGTAAACATTCATCTCCTGTGTCTGCCAGAGCTAGGACATGTTGCACATTCACTGGGGATCAGTGAGTTGATGTTTTAACATGTGATCACCAGTCCCCACACAGTCCTCCAAGATGGAGTCCTTGACCCTCCCCTCAGTCAAACCATATTGCCCAATCATTTGCCTGCGTGGGTTCAGGCAAGGTTGGCTTACTCTCCAGCAGGAAGTCTTGCAGGTACACAGTCCAGGCCTTTGGCTCTGTCTCTGGCCTCTGCTTCTTGGTCCTCAGCAGCTGAAACTGCTGCTCTGGCTGCAGTTGTTGCCACAGTTCCAGCAAGATTCTATTGGGCTTACCATCAATTTCTGTCTGCTCATGCCCCTATTAAATCAACCCACATCTGGGTCCTTGTGACCTTGACAGGGCCCTTCAGACACTTCTCCTCAGTAGCAGACAGTACTTCCTTCTGTGCCAGCATCACTTCCTCCTCCCCAAAATCTGCCACAGTACAGGTAACCACATTTATGGGCTGCCTTATGTGAGGGGCAGAAATGCCAACTAAGGGCCCAAAGAGGGATGAGGGAGCTGTTTGCAGCACTGTATCCCTCATCTCTGTCATAAACAGCTCCTCGTCCAGGTCTTAATTTACTGGGTTATAAATGGAATTTTTCATGCCTAACTCCAGTAATACCTGTTGGAGCTCAGTGTACCATCTGTCATCTAGCAGGAGATGATAAGCCACCCTGATTGGGCCACACAGTGTGAAGTGTGGCCAATACCCATTGGAGAAGTGAATGATTCCCTGGTGTGTATTCTACAGTTGCTACTGCAAGATAAGGTGAGTTTTCAGGGAAGCCAGATTTCCCATCTCTGACCCAGACAGAATGATCCCATCCACCCCTGCATCCCAAAGTTGTAGCAGGAGCCAGGGTGATATGGACATCAAGCGTTTCTGCTGAAACCAGGAGCCCAAATCCACCAGCTCTGCCTGTGTATAGGGGCAGAGCATAGAGTGCTCCACGACCTGCGGAGGGGGCTGCACCTCTCCTGGAGGAACCCGCAGTCACTGCATCTTTATTTTCTTGACTACAACCGGGTGGGATTTCAACAGAGGAGAGGTTGGAGCCTCCAGCAACACCTCTACCTCCTTGTTCTCCCCTGGCCCCTCCACCGTTTCCAGGGCTGATGGCAGCTCTCTTGTTCCACAGAGTGCCTCCTCTGCTACGTCCTTTACCTTCTCCACAGTGCCTTTCAGCGATAGTACCTCAGTCTTCAACAGCTCTCTTACCTTCTCCTCAACACCTCACAGCTGTTGTTCTCATGCTGCCTCTTCTGTGCTTCCAGCAGGAGTACATCCTTCTCCTTCATGGCCTTTGCCTCTTCCACAGTGCCTCACAGTAACACCATCTCATTCTTCAAAAATCTTTTATTTCCTCCATAGCACCTTGCAGCCTGCATTCTTGTACTGTCTTTTCTCATGTTACCATTACATCCTTTACCAACTCCAACACATCTCACAGTGATGCCATCTCAATCATCAATGAATTTTTTCTTCCTTCATGACCTTTGCCTCTTCTTGTACTTCTTGCATGAGTGTGTCTTCTCCTTTATAGCCCTTCTTAACACTATGAGGAATAGCACACCCACCTTGAGGGCACTCTTTTTCTTTAAGGCTTCCCTATTTTGCAGAGGGCCCCTTCTACTGCCTCAGGTGTCACCTCTACCTCCCCCCAGGCATGGGGAGGGGCCAAATCCTCTAGGAGGCAAGCTACCTCAGACCACATGACCAGTGGGGGATACACGAGTGTCTCCCCATCCACAGGAGCAGCCTGTTGAAGCACCCCTCCCATGAGGGCAACTTGTTCCATTTTTTTCAGTCTGCAGTGAATCCTGCTGACTACAGCAATAGCTTGCCTGAGGGGGATTGCCCCTGGGCAAGTTGATTCAGTAATACCAAATAACAACAAGGGAATGTTAGGGGTAGAAGGGTTATACGAAGCTTTATTCTCACAGTGGCAGATTGAATGCTGGCATCACGTCTGCTTCTGGAGTGTTCACAATCCATCTCCATCTCTGTCTCCAGAAAGAGCACTGGACAGAGCTCTTTATATAATAACATGAACAATAATGGCTCATTGCCAACAGGTGTGTAAGCATTAACCTAGCAGTAGGCCAATCACACTGTCAAGTAGTTTAGGGTCAGGTCAGGACCCTGGCCATGGGAACTTCCACTTTCCCTTCAGATGTCAGGATCCATGCCCATGGAGTCTGACTTCATTGGCCTGCCCTTAGAAACTTCTGGGGAGTTTTTAAAGTAACCCAGGTGATTCTACTTCTTGGCCAGGGCTGAGTGGTTCTCAACCAGTGTTACTTTCTGAGAAGGAAAATCAGCAGAGAGCTACAGGGAAGGCCTTCTGCAGGAGCTTGGCAAGGTGAACCTGCAGGATGAGCAGGTCTGCAAACTGTGTTAGGATAAACACCAAGTCCTTGAGAGCCATGGTGTAACTCTGGGGAACAGAAAATACCAGGGCAAAATGCCTTTGATTGGATTAACACATAGTCTACAGGCACACACCTGATCATCTACATTTGCTCTCTTACAACACTAAACTATGTTTTCTACCTTTATCTTGTATCTACCTACCACTTCAGCATTTTATTAAAAATAATAATAATAAAGAGAGAAATGTGGTATCCACATATAAATCAAGTATAAAAACCAAATGAGTATTCATATTTGAACTGACTGTTTAGAGTTCATAATGCATGAGCAAAACCGAAAGTTTCTGTGATGACTCCCCTTGTACTGTTCACTATGTAACTTATTCATTATGTAAGAATTTGTTCTACATGTAAGAACTTGTTTGTTATGCCTCAGAAGATTGGAGACTGACGAAAATTAGGCTTGGGGTGGATTAATGATTGTGCATTGAGCATTGACTCCCCTATACAGAATTTTATTGTCGTTAACAACCATTTGATCAATAAATATGAGAGATGCCCTCACAAAAAAAAAAAAAAAAAAAAAAAAAAAGGACAGACTTCCAATGGTAAAATAAATAAGTAACCAGGATGCAATGTATAGCATAAGGAATATAGTCAAGATATTCTAACAGCTTGGTAGGGTGATAGCTGGAACGTAGAATTATGTATATAAATGTTCTACCACTGTGTTGTACACTTGAAACTAATGTAATGTAATACTGTGCGTCAACTACCCTTCAATAAAAAATAATTATTAAAAAAAAAAAAAAAACATACTTAGCTTGCAGTTGTTTGGCTAGATGAAAAAGCACATCCTATAATCATTAATAGATGCTTGTCTTTCTGCTTGCTGTAACTTAATAAAAGCACAGGGGAGTGCTGACTTGGTGTTTAGTCTCCAGAGAAAGTCTAAGCCCTCTGTTTAAAACGCCAAAAAAAAAAAAAAATGCCTTTGAAACCAAAACCAGTCAAAGGGAGAAATAAAGTTTAAATCCTATTTATTGCTTACAAGGAGTCGTCCCACATCTCTCTCCTCTCTTCTGCTGTGGCAGAAGCAAGCAAATCCTCCCCCCAACCTCTTGGGACCAGATAAGCCTTCCCTCACCCATGTAATTACTCATTGATATGGAGATGGACTACTTCTCTCCACCCCTTGGAAACACCTGTTAATATGAAGATGCACTAAAGCTAGGTGAGAGATTCTGAAAATATTGCAATTTTACCCACACATGGGAAGAAGGGTATAGCACAGAGCAACATAGCTAGCTCTTTGTTGACATATTGCTGGTGTTAAAATAAAAGTTTATTTAACACCAGCATTCAAGTGGTGTGGAGAAAGTGAAGATTCCTATGGCCAGGATTCTCACCTGACCCTGGTTGGCTTGCTCACTACACATGTGTGGGCAATACATTGTTATTGACTCTGTATCAAGAGCTCCACCCAGTGCTCTGAGCTGCAAGGCTGCAGGAGAGCAGAGGCTGACCAAAGACAGAGGACAGAGACTGAGATGGCTGTGGGGGCACAGAGACCCAGAGGCAGAGACCAGCTTGCTGCAAGCAGACTTGCTCTGAGTGGAAGGGATTCTAGCGATTGACCTGCCACCGTGGGAATAAAGTTGGGTATAAACCCATTCACCCCATGAATGTTCCATTGACATTTTTTTGGTCTCATTAAATCCATAGTGAACTTGTCTGGGGCTGAAACCCACTGGCAAGACAGGTGGGAACATCAGAAGCTCAGGAGAAAATGCCACCTGGAAACTGAGACTTCTCTGGTCAAGCTTATTAAGCCTCCCATGAAATAACACATCTCCATTTGGGGAGCAGTCATTTGCTTTAATTCATAGCCTACTGCTACAATCCTGTTTCATTCCCCCCTAACCCATGTCCTCCTTCCCTACCACAATATGTCATTCCAGAGTGCCACGCTTCACTTAAAAATAAATACCTTCTGTCTCTATCCTGGCACAGTTTCAGCTTATTTAGCATGATAACATGTCACCTGCTTCCCTAAACCACCTAACATGGGCATGGCATGATGGTATTGGTAATTTGGTCAAATGAGAAACAGTCTGCCATCAGCACAACCATAATGACATTTGCTGTCAGTAGATATTATTGTGTGCTCTTTCTCTTCTTGTTCCTGGAAAATAAACACAGAAAAATACTGCAAGATTTCCAACCCCTATGCCTTCCAAAGAGTCAAAATGTTTGAAAACATCACTTGCCTTTAACTGCCCTATTCAATAGGCAAACAATGATTAGGTGCCAACCATGTGAGAAGAAGCACACTTGGTATAACTAGAAAATTAGCAGTAGCCATTGCCAACAAGGGGCTTACAGCATGATGGAGAGACCAGATTTCAGAGCATGGCAAATTATATAACAGTTCACAGGAGGAACAAAAATAAAACTCACAAGGCAGGGTGTGGCCAATCACCATTTCATCCAGCCATCCACATGTGAAGGAAAAGCTTCACTGGAGTTAACTGGGAGAAGTTACCACTGCTTTCAATCAGGTCCACAATTCCTGTTTCATCTGATACAGACCAAGAATTTTCAGAAAGAGCTTGCTAAGTCCTTGGATCATTTCATAACATGAACAGGTGACATTCTCTTTGGTTGAAAGGGAATATCAAAGGGAGGTTCTGCAGGCTTTTGTACAACTTGCCATCCAGGAACTATGCCTGTTTGTTCTTAGAAGGACTTAGCCTTTTAGGGAACAGCACAATATGGCATGGCTGTGTAGACCCCAGATCCAGAAATACTAGCTGGAGCTACAGACCTGTTTCCTCCCACTCACTTATTTGTTCACTGTGTCAGCCCTTCAACAAATAATTACTTAGCTGTTACTCACCTAGGACAGGATAAAATCAACACATAGGATGAGAGTTTGGGCTTTAAGGACTACTAATCATTAATAGCAGAGGTTTATACAAGGGATATGGGAGCACAGAGGTGTCTTAAGGATGTGTCACACAGATGAGAGGTGGAATTTCAGAGCTGGGCACACCTTTGTCTTTTCTAGAGAGCCTTGAGGCCCCTAACCCCTGAACCAGGGTTTCATCTGCAAAGCTTCCCCGGAGTAAGCCCTGCCTTGGGCTCCATGCCTGACTGCCTCCACCAGGGCAGATCCAGGCTCAGTCTCAACTCAAAGGTCTGAGAATTAATAGGGCAAAGCCCAGGGATAGCAGGTCACTCAGCCTGCTTGTCTTCCCTAATGCTTCTTCCCCACTCTGGGTTTATCCATTCATTCATTCATTCCTATGAATGCTACACAGTACAGTGCTTCAGACCTTTACATGCCTGAATACTCACTGGGTACTTAATGACTTTTCCACTCTTTCAGCAAAAAAGACAGGCATAAACAGTGTTACTCAGGTTAAGTCCCACATTCTCAAAAAGGTAAATTTCACATTACGACCACAAACAGAATATGTAATGCTTACAAAATTCTAATGAGAAGTCTCTTCTGAAATGGTACTGGCTCTCTGCTGAATGTTACCACTGAGGAATGGAGAGGAACTAGATGGAGAAGCTACAGGAACAGACCCAGGACCAACAGTCCAAGCTGATCCTGAGGGGGTGGAAGAGGGTCTTAAAAAAAATCACTCTTCACTCCCCACTCTTCTCCTTTCCTAATACTTAGCTTCCTTAAGGAGCAGTAAGAGGCCTAGAGGAACAAAATCAGACAATGAATGAGGACCACAAGGAGACAGTCTTAAACCCCAAAGCTATAAAGACTTTATAATATAAGGTACTGATCTCTTTGTCTCTAGAGGCATGCAAGCAGATAACAATAAACAGGTGATAAATCGATATAAGATATTGAATAAAGAGAAAGACTTTAAGGTAGAGAAAGAAAACAATATTGCCAAGGCATTAATTACATGTCAGACACTTTGCATGGCCCTTATGCAGTGTTCCACAACAATGCTAAAGGAGATAGTATAGCTTGCATTTTGCCTATGAAGCACTATAGCTCAAGGAGTTTAAATAACATTCCAAAGCAGCGAACTGGTTGGTGGGTGTGATTCTAAAGCCCATTCTCTTTCCATTACACATATTGCCTCCTTAGAGGATCAGAACAGTGGACTAGGTTCATTGTTCATTTAACTTACTGCACTGGTGCTGGGATGCAAGTATGAATATGAGCCTGGATCTATGGGTGGAATTCTAAGGTAGCCTCAGTGCCTACTGAACTAATTGCAGAGATGTGGGACCCATGAGACCATCCTTCTGCTCCTGCCTCTCCTCCCTAGCCTGCCACCTCCCTGGGTTGCCTCCATCAGCATGGGGTCACCCAAAGGACAGGCTCTGGCTTTTCTCACCAATTTACCTCTCCCAGAAGCAGTATTTCGTAGAGGGCATCCCTCAGAACAGCAGGATAAACTCTTTGGATTAAGAGGGTTCTCTGGTCCCAGGCATTCAGGAAACCTGCAGGATACATTCATCTTTAGAGGACTACAGAGATTGTAGAGTACTGTAGTAGGATCTGCTCTTGCTAAGGCTGCTGCTTCATCACCACCTTAGGTCCTGAGAGGGCTTTGCTAGTCTCTTTAGAACAAGGGCTTTCAATATCTTTGGACCTTGGCCCACAGTAAAAAATGCATTTTGCATTGCAACTCCATATAAATAATACATACATACACACTACTGTAGCCAAAGTTTAATAAAACAATACTTCCCTTTACTATGTGGGATGCACTCTGTTTCTTTTCTATTTTCTTTTAATGTTGGGTCATGACCCTCTAAATCAATTTCATGGCTCCACAGTTTGAAAAACACTAACCTAGAATACAAACTAGCCCGACTCTGAATCAGAAGGTCAAGGAAGAGTTCATGAAACCAGGAATCAGGCTGCTGAGGCTCCACTCCCTGCTTCACTGCTTCCTGGCTGCATGACCTAGGCCAGTGACTTCTCTCCCTGAGCTAATGTGAAGACTTAATTTAATCAGTCCATACTGACACAGACTAGAGACACAGGAAACAGGTGGCACTGAATTCAGTCGTCAAGGAGAATTTAACAAAGTGGTTGTCTGCAGGGATGTGTGTAGGGTAAAGGCAAGGGCAAGCACAGGGAGTGTACATGGAGACAGAGCCATAGGAGGGGCTGCCTCATAGCATACAACCACTGCCAACTGTGGCCCTGCAGGGAGGAAACCACGGCAATCAGTTCTCCAACCCTGCTCCTTCCTCCTTCCAATTTCCTACTGGTGCTTCCCTTTGGCCAAAGCCAACAAAAAGCTGGGCAGGAAAACACTGATGAAATCCTTAAGGTAAGCTTCCTGGGAACAGCAGAGAGAAGAGCAGAAAGTGGATTAGGAGAGGCAAATGGAGAATATCCATCAATGCCATTCATGCCAAATAGAGAGAAACAATCATGTGGGCTCTGCCACCCCTTCTGGTTGCCATATGCAGTTCCAAGGTATGGGTGAGGTTCTCACTCCTATAGCACTTGAAGTTTTGCCACCCATTCTGACTTGCTGCTCAGCTGCATCTGCTTCTGGAGTGGAAGAGCCTTGGGCCTGGTCCTGCAAGGGATGAACATGAATTAGGCTCATTCCTAGCTTCAGGAGAAGAAAAGGCCATGGCATAAAGGACCATTACATTAAACATGAGGTGGAGGGTGCCAAAAGTGTTGGCCAAGTGCTATGGGGGAAAGGAGAAAGAAAAAGAGGAGATCCTGGCATCTGGGAAAGGGTCTGACATTTAGCACTAGACCATGTTGTTCTTTTGGATGTGAACAATCTCACAGAACACCAGTGTTGGACAAGGTCACTCTGAGGTAATAAAATTAGACAAAAACAAGGTGATTGCATAACTTACATAACACCTAACATCCCCTTCTCTTGGCAAAGAGTGAGAGTAACTGCTGCTTCTTTACTAATCACAGCTTTTTCCTAGCTCTAGTCTGCCCTCCCTATTGATAAGAATTATTAAGATGCCCAATTATTCCTGCTTTCTGACAGCACCCAATCCAGAACACCCACTTCCTTATATTCTCCCTGAAGTTGCCAACCAAAGGCCAAATTCTAATATGGTTTTTCCTAACATGATCTTGCTGTGGTACCCCACCATTCCCCACAGTAGGCATTCTCCCACACTGAACTGAGAAGAAAAGAAACCCAACCTGTGGATGTGCTCCTGGTGGCCTGTGACTGAAGAACACTGCCACTTAAGGAGAAGAAATGAATTTCATAGCAAAGGGCCAGAGCAGGTCCATGGAGAGTTCGGGTCTGGGCTTAGGCAGAGACATTGGTCCTGCACTTCTGGGCAGTGGAGGATCCCAGCAAAACCCCAGAGGATGAAGGTGCCAGGCCTGTCTCTGCACAGGAGGAAGGGCCTTGGCCAGACCACCATGAAGAGAATGAGGACTGTGGGGAGTAGGCTTTACTCCTGGATGGGACATGACAAAAGATGCACTTTAAAGAAAAATTCATCTAGGAGGCTGAAGAAAGGAGTGAATTGGTGTGTCAGGGACCATGCCTACACCTGCAGACAGTTTGGAACCCTCCTCTCTGTCATTCCCTGCAAACTCAACCCATTTCTTTTTTCAGGGAAAGTGAAGGAATTCAAGCAGCTTCAGTTCTTAGATTTGTCTGTTGGTCCCAAAATGGGAGCTGCAAATCTCCTTGCCCTTGGCTAAAATTTACTTAAAGAAAAGCATTTGAGAGCACATGAGATCACTACATTAAGAAACATTACACATACAGATGTCTGAAGAGGAAATTAATCCAGAGTTTGTGGATTTAAATTCTTCTTAAATCATACAAGTGTATTTTTAATTAATGGAAAAGAATTCAGTAGAATGCATTTGGTTTCACAAGGGGAAAATGTGTGGGGCAGAGAACATTTGTTCAAATCTATTTTCTTGGTACTCCCTCCAAAGGAACTTGAATATCAAGGAAAAACTAAATGCAAGCTAAGTGTGAGTAATAACTGATTTCTAGTTCATAATGTTTTATTTAACAATATCTAGTTCATTTGCTGTTTGGGAGAAAAACTTTTAATTCCAATAGGTACCTAATCAGCCCTCAGCAGGCACACTCTGAATACGCTAATTAGCACCTATGAGAAGAGGCTCAAACTCAAACTCCAAGAAGCTAAATAATAATTTGAGAATTTGTCATGCTTCAAAGTAAAGCCCTTCCCTGTCCCAGGTTGACAGGGATGTCTGTTGGATTTTATGAATGTTGAATGTTGCATATAATTATGTTAGATAATCACAACTCACCCAAATCCTGTACCTGATAATGAATGTGCTGTGGCAAGCTCTATTCCACATCTTCACGTGGAATTATTCAGCAACTAGACTTTATTTCACTTCTGTTTGGGCCCATAAACATACATATTTATCAAAACCCTTTACAGGCTTAGATCAAATCTAGCCTGGAACACTAGGGCAGGTTGCTCTGAGTAAGTGAGAGGTATGGATGAGGGACCAGGTAAAGTCTGAAAGGACACCCAAGGCAACAGAGACAATAGGTGTGAAGACCCTAAGAAGAATTTGATGTGTTCAAAGAGACACTATCAGAAGGCCAGAGGCTGGGACAGACTGAGCAAGGGAGTGGCAAGGGATGGGGTGGGAAGGCAGGAAGGCCTGACAAGGAAGCTTAACTGGGGACCAAAGACCCCAATCAAGGGGTCCATGGACGGAATCCAGTACGTTTGTGAACCTGGATGGAAAAATTTCTCTCATGTCCACTAACCCCTAACTAAAATTTAGCATTTCCTTAATAGTAATACCTGTGATTCTGTCATCAGTACACACCACAGATGTTTCCATGTCACATCACAGTTGCTATAGATATCAAACTGTATTGTTAATACTCATCATTACTTTGAACTATGGTGATATATCTATCAGACCCATTGCTACATATCTTATTCTGTAACATATTAATAGAAAAGCATATCTGTTAGTACATTACATTTTAATATGTCAGTAATCATATTTCAAAATAATTGGTTTTCCTTGTAAATCTTGTGTGTGTATTTCATGCATTTAAAAACATCTTCCAGAGAGGGAGTCAAGGCTATGGATTCCATGAATCACAACAAAGTTAAGAACACCTGGTCGGTCTAGCCAAAGCTCCCTCAAGAAGTCTGCAATCCAGAAAGGAAGGCAGAATGAGCTGAATTATGAACAAGGCAGTCCCAGGGGCTCTGAGAAGACAGAAGAGGCAACCCTTGTCCCACCTGGGAGGATCATCAGTCATGTCCACCAGGGTGGCCAGAAGCAGTCTTCTCTGAACTGATTCTACCCCTGCAACAGCCAAAGGCAGGCCCAGTGGAGAAAAGGCCATCAAGCCAGTTGCTGTCCCAACTGCTGCAGCCCAGCTGCTTCCCTCCAGGAAGAGCAAGGGCAGCCCTCCTTGCCCCTCCTCTTGCTGCATCTCATCACCATGGAGAGCAGCAGCCAGGGCAGAATGCAAACAAATGGAAGACAGTTCTGTCTCCCTGTCATTCATTTATATTTTCCCTCTCTGTTGTTCACATATTCTCTCTGATTCCTGCTGTCTCTTCCCTTTGATTTTTCTTCTCTGCTCCCCTTTTGTGCCTCTCTCCCCTTCATCTTCCTCTTGTGTCAATTCACTTCTGCCTTATGGCCCTGCATATATTCCGTTACCTTTTACTTCAAACCTGTCCCAGAACCCTGGAACATTGGGAACAAGATGGAAGCACACAAACTTGCTAGTTAAGGCTTCTCTCTGTCCTGTTTTAAGGTGGAAAAGTAGGCTCAGAAAGAAGAGAAGCCATGCCCAGAGCCTCAAGTCATATTGAGCACATTTCTATCCCCAGTCCCATACTTCTGCCCCAGTGTCCAAGAGGGGCTATTAGGGGCCAGAAGCCAATGAAAGGGTCTCACAGCATGGCCTCAGTGGGAGAACCTGAAAGGCCTTCTCCCTGCCCCCATTGGGTAGTGTGCATGGGAGGAGTTGAGCACTCTCTTCTTCATTCAGACTCCCTGCCTTGCCCACAGAGGAGCTGTTTCTCAAGCAGAAAAGCAGCCAAGTGGATCCAAAAGCAGTTGACCTCCCAAAGGATGGGATACATTCTCTCCCCAAACAATGAAAATGAACATTCTCTCTGCTCCAATTACCTCTGCCACCAGCTCCAGGGAATGGAACCCCAACATCAGGGGAATACTGGAGCAGAAATGATGGAGCATAATGCCAGCTTGCTGAGCATGGCAAAGACCTTGCAGCCTCTCACCTTCCAGAAAAGACAGTGATGGGGGTAAGGGAGAGGGGGAAATGAGGTGACACTAATTTCTGTTGAATTACTGTGGATGCGAAGGACCGAGGCAGTGGGGTGGCCTCTTGGGATGAAGCTGAAGCCTCCCCTGCTCCACTTCTTCTCCCTCCTCTGTGCTTCGTAAGCATTTTCACACACCAGTGTTAGCTTCACAGCACTATCCAGTAATTTCCAGCTTCCTTCATGATGAATTGCTTCAGCATGAAACCTTATAAGGAATAGGTATTCGGTGAATTTTAGTTGAGGTTAAGTGAAATCGAGTGAGTTTTAACACAAATGCAAACAGTTGTTCAAAAATTTCTAGGCTTCAAGAGTAAAGGAAAAGAGTGGCATAATTCATATGACATAAGAAAGCAAATCTCTAAACTGCTTTCTTGCTCTCTCCAACACTGGAGGGACAAAGGATTTGAAATGCTTCCTCATTGTTGGCTACCAAAAGGTGGGCTGAGAAGGATGGGCCAATCTTTAGTAGATCATATAAATGTTATGACAATATAATGATTTGTAATGAAATGGCCATACAAATGAGTCTGTGGCCAAGGAGAGGAGTGGGAGGCACAGAGCCCTGCTAAATGAGGTAGAGATTGGGAGGGGAGCCCAAGGAGAAGGGGCCCTGAAAACAGAATTGGGGAGTGGTAGGGGAGTGCAGGGTAACTGAGTGAGGTGACTGGGCAGCTGCAGAATTCTGCTGGCACCCTTGCAATAGAACCCCTGTCTCTCCAAAGCCATCAGAAAAAGAGCGCATGTTTGAGGTGAGGTACTATCAATGTGAAGCAGGTGAATGCCCACAGAAGAATCTGCCTGAGCCATGGCTGGAGTCACGTGAGGCCGAGAGGATGTGAGGTGGGCATGAGAGGTGACCACCAACCACAGAATACATGAATGATAAGTTAAATGACTGGAACATTGCCCTGGCTCTCTGCATCTCTTTCCACTGTTCAGACTGAAAGAGACAGAGTTCTCCAAGAGAGGCCAGAGTCTGTGACCCCCAGGTGTGGCTGAGGGGCACACAGCAGGCTGCTCTGACTCGCTATCTAGGTCTAGGTACCTGCCGCAGGGGTGCCTTCAAACTGGGTGGTGGCTGGATCAGGACACCTGGCCACTTATTTCTCCCAGAGGATGCCATCTGACATCTGCAAATGCCACTCAGAGTCTCCTCCCCCACATTTCAGAAACAAATTTCCAAGGATAAAAGCACCATAGCCATCTTGCTGCAGACTTGGCAAATACCTTGTTTCATTTGCAAATGAGTCTCACCACCCCTTGATATCACAGGGCAAGATTTCCTGACCATTTCCTCAGTTCTTGGGGCTCCACACCATACAGCAATCCTTTAGAGCCACCTAAAATTCTGAAGCTGGTTCTAGTCTCTTCTCTCACTGTGGAAGAATCAATACAAGCTGCTGTGTTGTGAGAAGCAGGCATCTAGTGGAGCCCTGCACATTCCCTGGTGTGGGTAAAATCGCAGTTTTTCCAGAATCTCTCGCCGGGCTTTAATGCATCTCCATATCAATAGGTGTGTCCAAGGGGTGGAGAGAAGTAGTCCATCTCCATATTAATAGGCATATCTGAACCGGAGAGGTTGGGTGAGGTCCCTTTTTGCAGCCATGTCACAAGAGTCAAGGGCAAGCAGAAATGGATGACTACTTGTAAGCAATAATTGGTTTTCTCCCACTTTATTTCTCCCTTTGACTGACTTCGGTTTCAAAGGTAATTTGCTCTGGGCTGGGAAAATATATACCCCAGAGTTACACCTGGCTCTCAGTTCTCCCACCTGAAGAAACAGCCATGAACATGCCAATAGTCTTACAGATTTGTTTAGTGGATATTCTGAAAAAATGTTTGTCAGAGATCTTGGGAAAGACCATAAAGCTAACCACAGATTAGGAAGTGACGGTAGGATAAGGATGACAAGGACGACAGAGATGATGGTTTGTTACTCACAACTCGCCACTTCTTAGAAGAATGGGCCATGAGAAGGCACCTTCGTCTTGCTGAGCACAGTGATGACTGGGTGTATTAGTTGCTTGGGGTACTAATGGCTTAAAAAACAGAAATGTATTCTCTCACAGCTCCAAGGCTAAAAGTATGAGATAAGAAGTTATCACTTGGCTTCTTCTGAGACCTCTCTGCTTGGTTTGCTGGTGGCTGACTTCTCCCTGGGTCTTCCCATGGCCTTCCCTCTGTGCATGTCTGCATCCTAATCCCATCTTCTCATAAAGACACCAGTCGTATTGGATTAAGGCCTCATTTTATCCTACTCTCCCCTTCAAAGGGCCTGTCTCCAAATACAGTCACAGTCTCTGGTATTGTGGTTAAGACTTCATGTGGATTTTGAAGGGACACAATTCAGCCTATAACAGTGAGGATGTGAGGGGTGAAAGCTGATGGAAGATGGAGTAATGGTACCAAGTTCAAATATCTGCCAAGGACAGGAAGATAGAAAAAAGGAGATGGGCAGGCAGGGTGGGGAACATGCCCCTGAAGAGCTCATGTCCCATTTAGAAGAGAGAGAGTCACCTCAGCCTTAGAAAATGCTGTCATAAAAGAATCTGACCTACTATGGCCAGTTTTTCTGATTTTTAAAAAGAAACCAGAAGTCTGTTTTCTCATGTGAACTCTCCTGATTTTTAAATATGGACAATGAATTCAAATGTTTTTAAAACAGTGTACAAAGTGTATGTTTACACCCGAGGAGGAGATCTGGCACCACACCACCACTGTGCAAGCTCTAAGTCTGCAAAAGTCTCTGCAGGGGACCCAGGGTCCTATACTCACAGTTCAGACACAGACGCAGCTCCTTCTTGGGAAAGTGCCACCCAGGTTCAGACAGTTTTTTTAATGAGCTGGAAAAAAAAGGAATAAAAACCATTACAATCACTCTAAGAAAGCATTTCTAATTCATGGATCATTTACTATTGATTATCGAAACAAATGCTATTGTGCATGCCCTATGGCTGGTTTTAAAACCTCTGTATCTTTGGAGTTTTTAATTTATTTGGAACGTCTATAATAAGCAGCACATGACAATTACTTCCTTCAGTACTCCTTGTAATCAAGATAAATTATCCTGTTATTGCTGTAAATGGGATGTGAAAATCTATAGAGTTCTCCTGAGGGGTATAAACTCCACATTATGTTCACTGCATTTGAATTTTGCAGCAAAATCATTTTGGGGTCAATCAAAAATACATTCCCCAAACTTTTATTGCCATCTATCCTGAGCCACCTCCAGAAATAATTAGCAAACAATACTGATGAGGAACTATTTAGCCCAATGCTGGGCTGCATTACTATTATTTACACCTTATAAAAGCACTTGATGCTCTCAGACCTATATCTTATTATAAATGTATTTACATATTATACATATTTATGTACAATTCCTTTTCCCTATTGCCAAACAATCTCTTATGAAAATGCAAAGTACAATTAATCATATGTGAGATTTTTGTAAATGCAATAAACTGAATTTGCATTATTTCCCCTTCTCTCTTTTCTACCTCTTATTTTCCACCAAGTGCTTGTCTTCTTAGCGAGTTTTTCTGTAGCCACCTTCTCTTCTGCCAGAGAAGGTGCTGCCCTGAGCACCTTCATGCTGTGGCCTTCTTCTGTTCTTGCAGTCACGAGCTTTCTTCAATCAGTGGGCATTACACAGCCTTCCTTCCTGGGAATGCCCTCAAATACAGAACCCTTCTGGCAATCATGGAGCTATTTTATGCATCTAAACTCTCTTTCTTGTTTTGCTATTTATTTTATTGTCCTTTTATTCAGCATTTTCATTTTAAAACTCCTCTACAGCAAGACAAGTAATTAGGTCCCTCTCTCAACCATACCTTCTCAAGTCATTTTTTCCCAGCCTCAATTCCCCTGCCTCAGCTGCTTAAATGACAGACAGAGACAAAGAAAAGAGGGAGGAGAGGAGGAAGCGAAGAGAAGAGGAACTAACCTCAAATATATATCCAGCATATTCACAGTGATTATTACAGGGTGGGAGGATTATGGGTGAGTTATTTTATTCTCTTCTTTGTGTTTTTCAGGATTTTACAAGTCGCCTAAAATGAACATATACACTTTATTCTATTTTCCTTAGAAAGCAGAGCCTGTAGCAAGGCTGACACACTAAAGCTTTATTGGAGGTGCAATTCCAGAGAAGAATGAGGAGGACAGACTCAGGCAGGGAAAAAGAAGAAGCAAATACTAGGTGGTGCAATTCCAAGCTGCCACAGCTCCATAAGAAAACACAGCTGATTTCAGTCACTTACGGACTCTTCTGAGGGACCACATGGAGCTGGCTGCATCTCAATACAGGCACCGGGGTAGGAAAGGGTGATTCTCTCTGCCTCTACTGGTCACAGACTGCCCTGATTCCCACACTTGCAGTTCATGTTACCAAGCTCCTCCTGCAGCCACTGGAAAAGCTAGTGCCTCAGTGGACCTGGTCCAGCCAGTACACAGATGTGGCTGTTCTTCCTGTCACTTGGTGCCATGCGTGGGGGCTCCTGGCCTGCAAAACTGGTGATGGCAACAGAGGTAGCAGCCAGGGCTTTGTGACACACAAGAACCTGACCTGTTTCTAGGGCTGCTGTCACTGGGAAGTGGGATAAGAGGCCAAGTCCTGTTGATCGAATTTTCCTATATCTAAGAAAAAGACTGGAAACATTTCTTTTAAAATATTCAATTTAATTTAAAAGTCTCTATCTTTTTAGTCTTTGCCTGCACAAGGCTCTTTCCAACATCATCCCATCCCAGATCCAAATTGTACTGTAAGACAAAATTCACAAATGGCAAAGTCTACAGAGGTCAGGCTTGTAACATCAGCCAAGAAACAAAGCCCAAAAAGGGCTCAGGCATGGCAAGCAGAGAAGACACACCCACAAGTCATAAGTGCTTAGCTTAGCCTAGGGTTGTCACACCTGCTGATTTTTTTCCAACAAACTTTACAAGTTGAAAGTCAACAGTTCTCTGCAAAACATGTGAGCGGGCCATAGATATTCTTCAAGTTGTCCACCAATGTGTGTGTTCTTAAAGACTATGTCAAACAAAAGCTTCATTTCCCCACCTTTGCATTGCCTCGTAATGATAATAGCTCATACTTACTGAGCATGTTCCATGTGCAAGATGCTGTGAAGTGTATGTGGATTTCCTTATTTGATTCACAGAGCTTCAGAGAGGTCCTGCATATGGGAGAAAGACCAGATGGAGATGGACCCTGCTGCCTGCCTTGGAGAATGTTCCCTAGACACAATTTAGCCCTTCTGTTCTGATTTCCTTGGGGCTTTACTAAAAACTGGTCTTGGGTTCTGAGGAACCCAAAGGGGACTCCCCAATAGCTTCTGCTCTCCAGCTCCCACCTCACCACCCACAGCCCTCTGTTATGAAAACTGAGCTCACTGAAGGAAGGAAATGTGTTTTAAGTAGCAGTGTATCACCAGGGCTAATTTCAATCAATAAAGGAAGAAACAGTCAGGAACTTTTCTTTGCTCTTGAAGCCCTTTGAAAGGCTGATGAAAGCTATTGGTCTTCCCCTCAATGTAGGTATGTATTAAACCAAATGCTCAATCTGATTTCAGAGTTCCCATGCTACCTGAATCTCATCTATGAGCTTAGGTTAAAAAACCCTGAGCCAATCACCTGTTTCCTCTTTTTAAGTTAGTGATTTCTATCCCACAGACTTATCTCAGATCACGTTATGAGTTGGTGGCAAACCAATGACTCCTGATTTTTATAGTTTTATTTTTGGTTTATAGTTTACAAGAAATAAAAATCAACTCAATGGGCTAGCCTCAGAAAGGGAGAAGAGACACAAAATTTAATTATAGGATGACGAAAATGTTCTGGAGATGGATAGTAGTGATGGCTGTATAACAATGTGAATGTAATGTCACTGATTTATACACTTAAAAATGGTTAAAATGGTAAGTTTCATGTTATGTATATTTTATTACAATTAAAAAGGCAAAACTTTCTATTCAAAAAAGGAAGAGTGCATTTTAAGGGCATGAGAGTACATCAAGGAACCCTCTGGCAGCCAGGCCTCAGGAAGGAACCAGAACCTTGTATTTGTCTCTCATCTCTGCTCCACTTTGTGACTTCAACCCTGCTCTGTTCTTCCACCTTATTGCCCTTTCCACACCTGCCACGTTTTATTCTTCTGGCAAGAGACAATTCTAGACTGAGTGGCCATACTCAGACTCAGATGCAAATTCCTTGAAGGATCTGATTGTCCCAACTAATAATCTCTGGCCAAAAAGGTAGGGTCACATAATAGAATCATGGCAACCAGAGGAGGCATGCACCACCGGAAGGATGGAGAGGGAAACAGTGTGGGTGAACATCACAGAAGTGAAGCAATTACAAGCAACAAATGGGATGTACACAGAGTAACACAGCTGATTTTATTGAGTAGAAAGGGAAAAAACAAAATGATATCTAGATCAGAGCTTCTCCAACTTGAATATGCAGGCAAATCACCAGAGTCTTGTCAAAGGGCAGAGTCTGTTTCAACAGGGGTGGAACAGGGCCTGAGATTCTGTGTTTCTAACAACTTCCAGGGATGCTGCTGATCTAAGGACCATACTTTGGGCAGCCAGACCCCAAAGCACAAGCTCAGTTGTGAAATTAAAAACACATGCCAAAAGAAATCTGCCTGTTCCACAAGGAAATAAACACTCTCCAGAATATGTATCACATACAAACTGAGTACCTAGGGACTATGAGAGGCTAGGGTGTGGAAGTAGAAGGAGAAACAGGGAAAAAGAAATGTACAAATGAGAGAAGCTCCTTGTTCAGCCAATGGGGAGAGCATGCCGAGGACTGAGTATGATTAACCCAACTCTCTGTACCTACTGTCTAAAGAAGGAGTAGGAGGAGGATGGGGAAGAAGAGAGGAGGAAGAGAGGGAGAGAAGTTGGGAAGTGGCAGCCACAAGGCCCTTGGCCACTTACCTTGGGGTGGGGTCTCAGTGAAGGGAGCTTGCCAAGGGCTGAACAGACACCCCAAACAAGGCTTCTCCCAGCAGTCTGCCTCACCATTTACCATGAAGCATGCCAGCTATGGTGGCTTGGCAGGTTTACTGGGCTTTCTGTGCAAGCTTTCTGCTCTGTACCTCTTCAGGGCCACTTGAAATGACAGCCTAGTTTTCACCTATAAGAAGAGGGCTAGTGAGGGTAATAATTAAAATCCACTGCCCCTCCACTTCCCAGATGACGACGTTCAGTGTCTTTCCAGGACATGGGAACAACATCTGCTTAGATTTATCCTAACAATTGGATTTGCATACACAATGACAAAAAAAATCCAGTCAACATCAGTAATCAAGGAGGCTGTAAGCAAATATATCAACCTTTTCCCCTAGGATTTTCTAATAAAGAAAAGGCTGAGGGCCAATAGCCAGTAATGTGGCAGAGCTACAGTCAGGCCAAAGCAAGGGGAAAGAATCCCACAGCACATCTCAGAATGCCACAGAGCATGTCGCTGGACAGTAATATGGTGATCAATTCCTCCTGTCCCCAAATCGCATTCTCTCCAATATATTAGAGAGACCAAAATACAAATTTGTCTCCAAGACAAGAAGAATTGTAAATATGATATCGCCTACACGTAGCATGATGCCAAAATGGGGTCCCATATTCTGTTTTCTTCCAAAACTCTATTACATCCCTGTGTTTTCTTTACTTTCACCTTATTATCTGGTGAGTGGGAAAAATGGCATTTCAAACAAATCATTCAATCTAAGGAGCAATTTTTCAGCTCATGGCATCTCTTTGAAGTTGAAACATGAGCCTATATTTTGAAATGCTCACAACCCACCAATTAATTCAGGAGAGAAATGATCCAGTATACTGTTACCAAACTCAGCAACCTAGGTTTCTGTGTTAATCACCTTATGGGCACTTACTGAGTACCTGCTGCATCCTTATGTACACTGTGACTGGCAGGAAAAAAGTACATATTTTTGTACATATTTTGGGATTTGTCTAGTAGGTACCCACTATCTAAAGAGATAGGACCAACATACACAAAATGAATTCAAGCAATGAATACTCCTATACATCCACTTCTTGCTTCATGCTTAGGCATTGCTCAATCAGAGATGCAAACACTATCACCAAGACACTTCTGCCCCATGGAGATAAACTTCCTAAGCATGAAGCTCTCAGAGAAGAAAGCAGGGCCAAGAAAAAGAAGAAGAAAAGAGAAACACTGGCAGATCCTGGCTGGGATCTGCACTTCTGGAATGTTGTAATACTAGAGAAGAGGAAAGAACCTGTCTCTCTTCACATCTATGTCAGTCCCCCAAGCAAATTCTGATTTGTTCTCCCTGGGTCACTTGCCCTTTCTCCCCAAATAAGTCACTGAGCTGGACTATGGGACACTGATTGATTAGTGAATGCTGTATCCACCCCAAAAAGGGCAAAGAGAGCTACCTCATTGACAGAACCATGAAAATCACATGGAGTGACAGCGTGTGAGGGCTACTAAAGAAAAATCTGCTGGGTGTACAAATAAGTAATGATGTGATTGAGACTGCAATGACACTGAAAATTGGACATCACTGTGAGTCTAAGTAAATTAGGTGAAAGAGGAGTGCTTCCAAAAGTGGTAAAATTAAATGACAATAAATCTCATTTGGGGTCTACTCTATTGCAAGCATGTACCAGGCCTTTTATTATACATTATGGAAACTCAAAATTCAGGACTTACATGAGCTGCATAACCCTTCCCTGTCCACCTTTGTCTCTTGCCATCTAACCCCTCTTCTCATCACTGAGTTTATTTCTGTTTCTATTATTTATTATATTTACCTCAGAGCCCTTACACTTGCTTTTCCTCCTGCTAGGAATTCCCTTCCTAGCTTGTCTTTTGGTTAATTCTAATTATCCTTCAATTTTCATCTTAAATGCCACTTCCTTAGGGAAGCCATTTCTGTCCTCAATGAAGCAGGTTTCCCATCATCCTCTTCTCAGATTCTCAGATGGCACTGAGCCCCTGGGGACAGAGAATGATCGCCACTCTATCCCCATTGCACAGCCCAAATGCACAGCAGGAATTTGATAAATATTTCATTCACTCATTTAGCAAATGCTTGCTGAGCCCTGACTTTCTGGGCACCATCAGTGTTTAAAATACTTCAGTGACCAAAACAGACAAGATTCTCTGCTCTCAAGAAACTTAAATATTTTTCAAAATCAATAAAAGAGTACACTGAACATAGACTCAGAAGTTGAGTAGCTAAGCAGAAAGAGCTGGGAGAGCATTCTAAGGTGGAGGGAAGAAAAGTTGATGGCCCAGGGGAAAGACAAGAATTAGCAAGATCCTCTCCTGGTGACCCTGTCATGAGCCCAACTTTGGTTTCCTGAAGTCCACCAGACTGCAAAGAGTATCTCAACTCCCTCATGGCACAACTTGGCCTGAGGTGCATGATGTGCCATGGCTTCCTATCCATCCTTCTCAGAACACAAGGTGCGCAACAAGGACCCTGTGAATAATGCTCTGGAAAAGTCAAGTGCCATCTGCCTGCTGAATCACACTTGACTTTTTGCTAAAATCAAGACAATTACAAGATTGTTCCTGATCCTCTTAAGTATGATTTGATGGCCCTTAAACCAAATTAAATGTAGGAAGGATCAGGGAAGGGGAAAAATGAGATAGGCTCCACTGAGTTCACATGAGGATTTCACTTCTCAAGAGGTAATGTCATAGTCCTTATAAGCTTCACGGAATAAAAGACCAGCTTAACTGAGTGGGAATTCACTTGTTTTTCAAGGAAACTGTAATTCATGGCCATTTACATCCTTAAAACCTTCACTTTTAAAAAATAGTAAACATTCAGTTAAGGTACCCTTTTGGCACCCACCCTCAAGACTATTCCCTTCTCTCCATTTCAGAAATAACTACTGTTATCAATGTGCTGTATATTCTGTCCATACTTTTTCTATACATTTACACATATATGTTATTTCATTTCTTCTTTGTTTTGTTTTATATGTCATTTCATGTTATACTTTCATTTATTTGTTGTACATGTACATTCCTGTCATACAACTTTTTTGTCAGCACTGTAGCTTAAAAGTCTTTCCACAGCAATACACATAAATGACTTACTCTTATTAACTTGGGCATAGCATTTCACAGTAATTTTATGCCATTCTTTATCTAATATATTTAGTAATTCCACAATAATTAACATTTAACTTGTTTCAAATTTTTCACCATTATAAACAATGCTTTGATGAATAGCCTTGTTCATACTTCCTACCCAAGGCACCAGTGAGTGTTTTCCTAGAATGGATGTCTACAAGTGAAATTGACAAGTCATAGGACTTGCATTATTTTAATGGATAAAATACTACCAAATTCCCCTCCAAAGTGACCGAATTACTCTCCCACAGCAGTGTATGTATGTGCTTATCCCTCCTGCCAATGTTGATAGGGCTATCCTCTTTCTCCAAACTTATTTGATATTTTTCTGCCACCTCCCTCCTTGCCACTGCTAAGGAATCTTCCAGGAGTGTGACCTGTCTTTTCAATAACTGTCTCTCTTCCTTAATGGCATCCCATAAGTTATTGCCCAGCTCCTCCAAGTTATGCTGAAGTGCGTCTCTCTCCTGCCTAAGTCCCTCTCTCTCCTCGTTAACCCTCTCAATAATCCTCTTTTTCTCCTGGATAACATTTTCCACTATCTTGATGAAAAGGGACCCTACAATGCCAGCCACTACATGGCCACTAAGGGCCTCTAAGCAGCCTTCTATCTCACGGAGGGCTAATTATGCAGCTTCCTATGTGTCCACCCTTCCCCAGTTCTGAAGAAGGCCCCACCCCTCTAGGAGGTACTTTACCATAGACTAATTCCCCACTAGGGGTTCCCAAATTGGAAGTCCCACAGATGGGGGGAAAATAAGAGGTGAAGCTGCACCCTGTGCTGCTGCATCCACTGGGACCTCCCCACCATCCACAGGACGGGTTTCAGGCATCTCCCCATTATCTCTAGGGGCAGCCCTCCCATTATGACAGATTTTGGGTTCAGAGGTCCTGCCGACTCCCACCAGGTGTAACTCCAGGGAGAGGAAATCCCAGGGCAAAATACCTCTAAAACCGAAATCAGTCAAAGGGAGAGATAAAGTTCAAAACTCGTTTATTGCTTACAAAGTGCCGTCTGGGGCATCTCTCTCCTGCTCCAGCAGAAGCAAGCAAACCTCCCCCCAACCTCTCAGGTTCAGATAAGCCCTCAGTAGCCCCTCAGGGTAATTATTCATTGATATGGAGATGAACTACTTCTATCCACCCCTCAAGAACACCTGTTGATATGCAGCTGTACTAAAGCCAGGTAAGATATTCTGGAAATATTAAAATTTTACCCACAACTGGGTACTTAAGATGAAAGAAAATTGGACTTTGCAAACCAAGATAAAGCAAACTAAACAGAGTCAGGATTTAGTTCCTCCTCCAGGCCACAGATGAAGTCTTGACTCATGTATCACTCATATGCTTTGCAGGAACCAGATGGGTCACCTCCTGACAACAAGCTCATAGATCCCAGACTGGATGTACCCAGAAGGCTGATAGCTAAAATTCCTGATATAATCTCCTATCACTTCACCACTGACAACAAGAAGAATAAGCACACACCTTCACAATGCTTTCCCATAATTTTGCCTTTAAAAAGCCTTGCTTATAAGTCAATGGAGAATTCTGGACCTTGGGCATTAGCCAACCTTTTTTCTTCCTCAGGCCCTACAAGAAGTGGCCACTTTCTTTCACACAGCCTGATGTCAGTGTTTGGTTTTGCTGCATGTCATGCAAGTAGATCCAGGTTGTTTGGTTCAGTTAACAAAATTTGTACAATTAATTGTCCTAAAAATCACCTCACAAATGATCAGTAGTTGTTTCCAACACACATATGCTCAGGGTCCCTCTACATCCAAATAGTCCTGTGGATAAAATTGCACTGTTATTTGTTCAAATCTGTGGTATATGTCTTCTGCTTTTTGTAAACAAGAAACCATAATGAGAGCCAGACAATTTACTCACAGTCAGCTTATGAAAGAGGGTTTACTGATGGATGCTCCTGTGTGGAAATACCCCTCTGCCCAGACGCAGAAGGTGTAGTCACACAGCCCACAGGCATCCCTGTTGAAGGGTGTTCTATTTGGACCAGGGCTTGAAATCTCCCCTCCATGGGTGTGCTGGGTTTATAATGACTCTCCTCTAGTCCCTGGACTTACAAGCCTCACCCAAGGACTCAGGCCCCCACTTCTCTGTTTTCTGCATTTCAGAGTAAGAATTATTCTGCCTCTGGCTGTGAAGTCTGATTACTTATCTAGGGGTGGCTGCTGTCACCCTGCCCCCCACCAACAGGGTTCCCAAACATCTCTTCAGTCTTAATCCCTTTCTCATCCAAGGTGGCAAGAAAAAGTTGTAGGGAACCACTCTCTCTTTTCTCCTCTCTCTCTGCCTCCCCTTCCCACCTCTCTCCTCTCCCTGCATCTTGCTCTCTCTCTCTCCCTCCTCTCTCTCCACTGTGTCTCAAACCCCTTCCCAGAAGGAGGCACCTGCGGGATGGTTCTCAAAATGTCAGGTTATTCCTCTCAGGTCTTCCTGCATAATTCATTCTTCTACACACCCACCCCTCTACATATAATGAATCCTGCTGACCATGGAAAGGATGGAAACTCTCCTACTATTGGCTTTTTCTGTCTGTCCAGACTTCTATTTTAAACATCTGAAACACTAGATTCTCAGAGGGGCATTGCTCCCTTTCCCTCCTGAATATCAGTGTCCTTCACTGGGCAGTCTCTGACATCAGAACCCAGGAGCCAAAAGCACCAGGCAAATGCTGCCCTATACAAACTCCCACCTCTTACTCTCTCAAATCTCAGAAACTGAACAGCTTCAGATAAGGTGCTGGCTTTTTCTCTCTGAACTGGCTATCCAAATTCTCACTATCTAAACATAGGAACTCAAGAGATTTGGGTAGCAGGAGACAAAAGTTGTACTACAGCCAAAATGTCTGTCAACACACCTCCACCGTGACTTCCTCTCAGTAGTTCAATAGGATCAAATTCTCACAGAGTGTTTCCTAAAGACAATTCTGGGCAGTGCCAGCACCACAGAGGCACAGGTTATGGTCCAGTAACTGTGGAAATGCTTCAGACACCACCTTTCTAATAGTTCTATAAGGCACAGCGGCCAAGCCAGGTTTAACAAATTTGGTCAGTGTCTTTGCTGTAAGACTTTTCAGTGCTAAATACATTTGACCATGTACCTTTTGTTCACATACATATTAACGTCCATGTAACTTGTGTCCTTCAAACCACACACAAAATGGAAATACAGGTTTGGGTTATTTAACTAGCCATTGTCCTAAGACAAGCCTGTGTTAACCACTAACTTGTAAGATACCCTAGTACAAACTCAAAGAAAGGCACCCTTCCTCAAGATACATTTTGTCTCTATCTATTAGAAAATTGTGGTAATAATGCAGATTTTGTTAGACCAAGGCTCCTTTCAGATGTGAGATGGAACTTCCCTGCCATCTAGTGGAAATTGGTCAAATGAAAATGCCAATCTGCAGTCTGAATGGAGTCCCTTGGATGCCCAGCCTGTGTGGAAAGTCTGCATGTGCCAGCCTGTCTACCCCCTAACGGACCCCAACTCACCAGTCTGAAGAGAGGCCCAGGGAACTGAATTTTCAAGAAGCTCCCTTGGTAATTCTGACATACAGCTCTGGTTAAGAAAAAACTTCATCAGTGATATTTTGCCCACAAAGGAGGATGTGCATGAAAAGAGAGAGTGTGGAGGCCATTCTGATGCTTTCAGGCATGTGACACATGCAGTAATAGAATGAGTTTCCAGAATCTGTCAGCCTGGAGAGAAAAAAGTCTTTAAAAAAATAGATTTTTTTAAATGCTTAGACAAACAGTTTTTGTAGGGCAGGGGGAGTGTTAGGTTTTAGGGTCCTATTGCTAAGCTCTGATGTACATTAAAAGAAAAGTATTCCTACTGATTCTGTTGAACAAAGATTCACAGGAAAAAACCATGATTTTGGACTAGTGTGGCACTGTGCTACTTAGTAACGTGACCCAGTGCACTTGGTACAGTTGTCTCATGGGGAGAAGGTCCTGGTTCTGCACCTAGTAGTTGGGGTAAATGACAGATCCTCTGCTAGCCCCAGTCTCCACTCTGTGTAATGAAACGCATTCCAGACCACCCACCTCAAAGAAGTGCTTGGAGATAAATACAATACTGAGGGTGAGAGTGCATTATAAACTCTAAAGCACTATAGAGGCACACCTGATTTGTGCTGCTTGAAGATGCAAATAAGCCAAATAAGCCAGGGCTGATTGAAGATGACAAGGTCACCTTGGTATACAACCGTGTAAAGCTCCTTTCCTTGTAGGCAAGTTGATTTAGTGAGCCTTGTTTCCTGAGACTGTGGAGAGAAAGGTCCTTTTTTTCCTCCTGCCAGAGTCATCTGTCTAAAACATAAATCCGGCCATGTTACTCCAGCTCCTTCTCACCTGTCAGATCTCAGATTAAATGTCAGCTTCCCGGAGAGCCCTTCCTGACCACCTCCCTGTGCAGGAGTGGGCCCCCTCCATGGCTCCGCCTCGATCAGTCACTGCACAATAGCAGTATGATTCCTTGGTGACACTGACCACTGTGTCAAATTGCCTTATTGTTTCTGTTTTTCTCTGTCTACCCTCAAGAGAATGGAAGTGCCCTGAAGGAAAGTAAGGATGTGTTTATGGTATTGACTACTTGCTGTAGCAGAGACACTCATATGAATTGTTGAATGAATGAAATGTCTGTCCTCCTGTAGAAGGCCCCTGTTAGTCCACAGTGTCCCCTTTCTATGAAAATCGATCCCCATCTACCCACAGGGTTGGGTCTCTGAAAGCCACATTTGAATATGACTGACCAGGATCAAGGGCTGAGCTCTGTCCAGTTAGCTCAGTCTGTGGCTTCAGCAGAAAACAGCTATGTCAGGAGTTACAGAGAGCCCATGTGCATCCATGCACCTGCCTAATGGAGAAAGCCAGTCTGTCCAGGAGAGAGAGAGAAACTAGAAGTCCATGAGGGTTCAAGAAAGTATCCTATTTCCGAACCCTGACTCCAGGTTCTCATGAGTCCTGACTGTCCATGGTTCCATGAGAGCTACAGGTTCATGGGCTCCTTCCAGTAAATTCCTTTGTTTGTTTTAGCCAAATTAAAGTGAAGCTCTGTTACTTTAACCACATGCACCTACACTAAGCCAGGCCTTCCACCAAATGAGAGGCCTCTGCCTACAGGGGCTGTTCCCACTCATTCCTGAATCCCAGGGCCTGGCATAGTGATAGGCTGGAGTACACTCTCAGAAAACATCTGTGAATTAATGGAGTTTGTCTCTTCATGGCACAAAAGTCAGCTTTTCATTTTCCACTTATACCATTCCACAATGTTCCCACATAACTGTATAGGTCAGAGGTCACGAACTGATTACCCACTTGTTGAATCAGCCCACAGACTTATTTTGCTTTGTTTTAATTCTGCTTTGACTACTACTAAAAAGTTCTGTTTTCCAGTTTGGCAAAGAAGGAAGGAAAAAAGGGAGGACATGAGGAAGGGGCTAAGAGCCAACATTTAAATATGGAGATATTTCACATAAGAATCCAAATTGCGAGCTTTTCTGAAAAAATCTAAATATTTGACAGCACTAAATTCTAAAAGCCCTTTCTACTACATCTTATTTCTGATGGTCCAGGGAGAAGCAATCTGTTCTTTCATTTGAAGCAGGCAACAAAATTCAAGGTCCAACAGTCCCAAAGGGAAATGAATAAGATCAAAAAGCCTTTTTCTCTCTCTCTCATTATTTGTCTCTCAACAAGAAAAACCTGCTCCCTTCCAGAGGCAGCCACCACAAGGTTGTAAAACGGAGGCTCAGCTGTGGGCTGGCAGCAGCCCCACAAGAAACGTCTCTGAGTTTGGACAGTCGCAGCCACAGCTTCTGCTGACAGGAGTCACCCCTGAAGCTAATCTGCATAGACTTGGTCTTGTGCACTCAAGAAATCTGCTAAGACAATGTTGTCAAAAGCAAGCTCGTTAAATTTTTACTGTGCTCTGCTGCACCGCCCTCACTTACCGGGGCACTCTTTCCTATCAGAGACTTCAGGTTTCTGCCTGGAAGGTTGGTACTCACCCCCCAGGGAAGCAGCCAGGCCCATTAGACACAGAAGAAAAGGGCACTGGCCTGCCCAGGGTAAGGGCATCAGTCACCTTTCACTGAAGCACATTTCCCACTATGCACTATTTTCCCTTTTCCATGGTATCAGTTGCCCATGGTCAACAGTGATTCAAAAATAGTAAATGGAAAATTCAGAAATAAACAATTCATAAGTTTCAAACTGTGCTATGTCCTGAGTGGTGTGATGAAATTTTGCACCATCCTACTCTTCCCTGCCCAGGATGTGAGTCACCCTCTGCCCAGCAGATCCATACTCTGTACACCAAGCATGGTAGCCTCTTGGTTATCAGATAAACTGTTGCGGAATCACAGTGCTTGTATTCAAGTAACCTTTATTTTACTTAAGAAAAGACCCAAAGTGAAAGAGCAGTAAAGCTAGAAGCCATAAACACTTCTTTAAGTGAATAAGTGAAAGTTCTATACTTAATAAAGACAAAAAATTGTATGCTGGGGAGACAAATATGACAATTAAATATCACATCATGGAAATAACGCATTTGCAGAGCAGTTTGCTTGCCCTGTAAGATGATTTTCTTAATTCTGACCAAAATTAATCTAATTCCTTCTCTGTGTTTTAGAAACCACCAGAGAAAAGCATGACTCAGTAAGTTTCCCTCCTGCTGCCTCCTCAGGCCCAAAAGAGGTTCAGGCTGGATTGATCCTCCTGAAGGAGACACATTAAAAATGGGAGAAGTGGACCTTTAATTCTGGGTCAGCTGTTCTGATCTTTGCCAGGATCCACTTAGGACATGACAAGTTCAAATCCTGCAGTTTCCAAGGCAAACACCCCCTACCCCCACTGCAGGCCTTTCTAGCTCACCCACCCATTCTGCCCTTCTTTTGTGGCAGGAAGGCAGGTCTTACAGTGTGGTTAATTTTGGTGATTTATCATCGGAATATTCTTTATTTGTGTGCTAATTTTTACACTTCACTGTCACTTCAAAGAAGTGCACCAGATGTTCTGACGAGTGCTTGATATTTTCCTTATAGAGACGCTCAGTTCTGTAATTCGCTGGAGGATCTGCTTCTATACCAGAATTCCAGCCCTGACATAAGTCTCCACCTCTTCCAGCCCCTGACATCTCATCAGGAAGTCTATCACTCAAGTTTCATGAGAGCAAACGAACAGTCCTGTGGCTCCCATAAATAGGGGTCTTGATTACTGGGCCTAGCTCCCAGATACAGGTCCCAAATCCCTACAATTCTATTCAGTTCAGCAGCCATGTTAAGCTCCTTCTTACGCCCAGTGCTGGGCAAAGTGCTAAGGACAGGAAGACAGGAAAGCTCTATCTGTGCTCACAGGAAACTCACAGAAAGGTGAGAAGATGGAAAAGCAAAGGAATGATTGCCATTTAGTGCAATGTGTGTGTGAATAACATTCTCCAGGAGGACACAATAGGATTTGGTTACCAATTAGATGTGGAGGGTGAGGAAGACTCCTAGACCTCTGGCTTGAAAGAAGAGTAGGATGGTAGAACAACAGAAATGGGAAATAAAAAACAAGGAGACTTTTGTGGGGGGATGGTGTGGGAGGGTTGGGGGTGGAGATCAGCTTAATAGGCCCATTCATTTTCACACTCAGCTGATGCCCTCCATGTGCTGGGACTACAAGAGGAAACCACATGAAGTATTTGTCTTCATGGAGCTGCACTCCATTAGAAAAAGACAGGAAATAGACAAGGACACTAATAAATAAATTGTTCTCACTAACTCTGAGATAACTTTGGTTTGGTTGTCTTTGTGGCAAAATAATGAGTTGGGGAAGAAAATGATACAGTGGTATATGATGGGAGTTCTCAACCATGGCTTTACACTAGAATCATCTGAGAAGGTTTTTGAAAGTATGCTAATGTCTAGTAATTTATTAAATGCAATACCAAAAACACAATTAAAGAAAAATTGATAGATTGGACATCATCAAAATTTTTTCACTTAGAAAGACTCCATTAAGAAAGTAGAGACAACTCACAAAAAGGAAGAAAACGTTTGCAAGTCATATATCTAATAAGGGACTTTATCCAGAATATATGAAGAACTCTTACATCTCAGTAATATGAAGACAAATTTTTTAAAAAGCAAAGTATCAGAGTAGACATTTCTCCAAAGAAGATATAAAAATAAACAATAAGAGGAGGGGCAGAAGATGGGGGCGTGAGTAGAGCAGCGGAAATCTCCTCCCAAAACAACATATATATATATGAAAATATAACAAAGACAACCCTTCCTAGAATAAAGACCAGAGGACACAGGACAATATCCAGACCACATCCGCACCTGAGAGAACCCAGCGCCTCGCGAAGGGGGTAAGATACAAGCCCCGGCCCCGTGGGAGCCGAGCTCCCATCCCCCCAGCTCCCGGCGGGAGAAGAATAGGCAGAGCGGGAGGGAGATGGAGCACAGGGCTGCCGAACACCCAGCCCCAGCCATCCGGGCAAGAGCCCAGACACAGTACGTGCCCAGGGGGCCCTGGATACTAGGAAAACAGGGCAGCAAGAACAGTGAGCGGGCACCGGAGGCCGGGCACCAGAGGACATAAGAAAAGCGCGCGACCAACTTTTTTTTTTTTTTTTCTGCTTTGTTTTGGCGAGTGCTTTTTGGAAGTCTTAAAGGGATAGGGACCCCAATACTAGGGAAACAGGGCAGCAAGAACAGTGAGCGGGCACCAGTGGCCTGGCACAGGAGGACACCAGAAAAGCGAGTGCCCATTTTTTCTTTTTTTTTTTTTTCTGCTGTTTTGTTTTCGCAAGTGCTTTTTGGTAGTCTTAAAGGGACACGGACCCCAATACTAGGGAAACAGGGCAGCAAGACCGGTGAGCAGAGGCCTGAGGCTGGCACCGGAGAATAAAGAAAAATGAGTGGCCACCTTTTTTTTTTAATTTAAAAATTATTTTCCTTTTTTTTTTTTTTTTTGGTAGTCGTTGTTTTGTTTTGGCGGGTGCTTTTTGGAAATCTTAAAGGGGCAGGGCGGGACACTTAATCCAGAGGTACGGAATCGGGGGATCTCTGGGCACCCTATCCCCTGGGCTGCAGGGAGCAGGGAGGCCCCTTACAAAGATAAATAGCCTCCCAGCAGCTCCTGCTCCAACGCGACTCCACCACTTTGGAGTAGCTGCCTGAGCCAGGCCACGCCCACAGCAACAGCGGAGATTAACTCCATAGCAGCCGGGCAGGAAGCAGAAACCCTGTCTGCCCGCAGCTGCCCAGCACAAGCCACTAGAGGTCGCTGTTCTCCCAGGAGAGGAGGGCCACAAATGAAGAAGAAAGGAAGTTCTTCCAGCCGTCACTTGTCCCAGCTCGGCAAACTATTCCTATCACCATGAAAAGGCAAAGCTACAGGCAGACAAAGATCACAGAGACAACACCAGACAAGGAGACAGACCTAACCAGTCTTCCTGAAAAAGAATTCAAAATAAGAATCATAAACATGCTGACAGAGATGCAGAGAAATACACAAGAGAAATGGGATGAAGTCCAGAGGGAGATCACAGATGCCAGAAAGGAGATCACAGAAATGAAACAAACTCTGGAAGGATTTATAAGCAGAATGGATAGGATGTAAGAAGTCATTGATGGAATTGAAATCAGAGAACAGGAACGCATAGAAGCTGACATAGAGAGAGACAAAAGGATCTCCAGGAATGAAACAATATTAAGAGAACTGTGTGACCAATCCAAAAGGAACAATATCCATATTATAGGGGTCCCAGAAGAAGAAGAGAGAGGAAAAGAGATGGAAAGTATCTTAGAAGAAATAATTGCTGAAAACTTCCCCACACTGGGGGAGGAAATAATCAAACAGACCACGGAAATACACAGAACCCCCAACAGAAAGGATCCAAGGAGGACAACACCAAGACACATAATAATTAAAATGGCAAAGATCAAGGACAAGGAAAGAGTTTTAAAGGCAGCTAGAGAGAAAAAGGTCACCTATAAAGAAAAACCCATCAGGCTAACATCAGATTTCTCAACAGAAACCCTACAGGCCAGAAGAGAATGGCATGATATATTTAATACAATGAAACAGAAGGGCCTTGAACCAAGGATACTCTATCCAGCACGACTATCATTCAAATATGATGGTGGGATTAAACAATTCCCAGAGAAACAAAAGCTGAGGGAATTTGCTTCCACAAACCACCTCTACAGAACATCTTACAGGGACTGCTCTAGATGGGAGCACTCCTAGAAAGAGCACAGCACAAAACACCCAACATATGAAGAATCGAGGAGGAGGAACAAGAAGGGAGAGAAGAAAAGAATCTCCAGACAGTGTATATAACAGCTCAATAAGCGAGCAAAGTTAGGCAGTAAGATACTAAAGAGGCTAACCTTGAACCTTTGGTAACCACGAATTTAAAGCCTGCAATGGCAATAAGTACATATCTTTCAATAGTCACCCTAAATGTTAATGGGCTGAATGCACCAATCAAAAGACATAGAGTAACAGAATGGATAAAAAAGCAAGACCCATCTATATGCTGCTTACAAGAAACTCACCTCAAACCCAAAGACATGTACAGACTAAAAGTCAAGGGATGGAAAAACATATTTCAAGCAAACAACAGCGAGAAGAAAGCAGGGGTTGCAGTACTAATATCAGACAAAATAGACTTCAAAACAAAGAAAGTAACAAGAGATAAAGAAGGACACTACATAATGATAAAGGGCTCAGTCAAACAAGAGGATATAACCATTCTAAATATATATGCACCCAACACAGGAGCACCAGCATATGTGAAACAAATACTAACAGAACTAAAGGGGAATATAGACTGCAATGCATTCATTCTAGGAGACTTCAACACACCACTCACCCCAAAGGATAGATCCACCGGGCAGAAAATAAGTAAGGACACAGAAGCACTGAACAACACAGTAGAGCAGATGGACCTAATAGACATCTATAGAACTCTACATCCAAAAGCAACAGGATATACATTCTTCTCAAGTGCACATGGAACATTCTTCAGAATAGACCACATACTAGGCCACAAAAAGAGCCTCAGAAAATTCCAAAAGATTGAAATCCTACCAACCAACTTCTCAGACCACAAAGGCATAAAACTATAAATAAACTGTACAAAGAAAGTAAAGAGGCTCACAAACATATGAGGCTTAACAACACACTCCTAAATAATAAATGGATCAATGACCAAATTAAAATGGAAATCCAGCAATATATGGAAACAAATGACAACAACAACACTAAGCCCCAACTTCTGTGGGACACAGCAAAAGCAGTCTTAACAGGAAAGTATATAGCAATCCAAGCATATTTTAAAAAGGAAGAGCAATCCCAAATGAATGGTCTAATGTCACAATTATCGAAATTGGAAAAAGAAGAACAGATGAGGCCTAAGGTCAGCAGAAGGAGGGACATAATAAAGGTCAGAGAAGAAATAAATGAAATTGAGAAGAATAAAACAATAGCAAAAATCAATGAAACCAAGAGCTGGTTTTTCGAGAAAATAAACAAAATAGATAAGCCTCTAGCCAGACTTATTTAGAACAAAAGAGAGTCAACGCAAATCAACAGTATCAGAAATAAGAAATGAAAAATCACGACGGACCCCACAGAAATACAAAGAATTATTAGAGAATACTATGAAAACCTATAGGCTAACAAGCTTGGAAACCTAGGAGAAATGGACAACTTCCTAGAAAAATACAACCTTCCAAGATTGACCCAGAAAGAAACAGAAAATCTAAACAGACCAATTACCAGCAACGAAATTGAAGGAGTAATAAAAAAACTACCAAAGAACAAAACCCCCGGGCCAGATGGATTTACCTCAGAATTCTATCAGATATACAGGGAAGACATAATAACCATTCTCCTTAAAGTTTTCCAAAAAATAAAGGAGGAGGGGATACTCCCAAACTCATTCTATGAAGCTAACATCACCCTAATACCTAAACCAGGCAAAGACCCCACCAAAAAAGAAAACTACAGACCAATATCCCTGATGAACGTAGATGCAAAAATACTCAACAAAATATTAGCAAACCGAATTCAAAAATACATCAAAAGGATCATACACCATGACTAAGTGGGATTCATTACAGGGATGCAAGGATGGTACAACATTCGAAAGTCCATCAACATCATCCACCACATCAACAAAAAGAAAGACAAAAACCACATGATCATCTCCATAGATGCTGAAAAACATTTGACAAAGTTCAACATCCATTCATGATAAAAACTCTCAGCAAAATGGGGATAGAGGGCAAGTACCTCAACATAATAAAGGCCATCTATGATAAACCCACAGCCAACATTATATTGAACAGCGAGAAGCTGAAAGCATTTCCTCTGAGATCGGGAACTAGACAGGGATGCCCACTCTCCCCACTGTTATTTAACATAGTACTGGAGGTCCTAGCCATGGCAATCAGACAAAACAAAGAAATACAAGGAATCCAGATTGGTAAAGAAGAAGTTAAACTGTCACTATTTGCAGATGACATGATACTGTACATAAAAAACCCTAAAGACTCCACCCCAAAACTACTAGAACTGATATCGGAACACAGCAAAGTTGCAGGATACAAAATCAACCCACAGAAATCTGTGGCTTTCCTATACACTAACAATGAACCAACAGAAAGAGCAATCAGGAAAACAACTCCATTCACAATTGCATCAAAAATAATAAAATACCTAGGAATAAACCTAACCAAAGAAGTGAAAGACGTATACTCTGAAAACTACAAGTCACTCTTAAGAGAAATTAAAGGGGACACTAACAGATGGAAACTCATCCCATGCTCGTGGCTAGGAAGAATTAATATCATCAAAATGGCCATCCTTCCCAAAGCAATATACAGATTTGATGCAATCCCTATGAAACTACCAGCAACTTCTTCAATGAACTGGAACAAATAATTCAAAAATGCATATGGAAACACCAAAGACCCCAAATAGCCAAAGCAATCCTGAGAAAGAAGAATAAAGTAGGGGGGATCTCACTCCCCAACTTCAAGCTCTACTATAAAGCCATAGTAATCAAGACAATTTGGTACTGGCACAAGAGCAGAGCCAAAGACCAATGGAACAGACTAGAGAATCCAGACATTAACCCAGACATATATGGTCAATTAATATTTGATAAAAGAGCCATGGACATACAATGGCGAAATGACAGTCTCTTCAACAGATGGAGCTGGCAAAACTGGACAGCTACATGTAGGAGAATGAAACTGGACCATTGTCTAACCCCATATACAAAAGTAAACTCCAAATGGATCGAAGACCTGAATGTAAGTCATGAAACCATTAAACTCTTGGAAGAAAACATAGGCAAAAACCTCTTAGACATAAACATGAGTGACCTCTTCTTGAACATATCTCCCCGGGCAAGGAAAACAACAGCAAAAAGGAGTAAGTGGAACTATATTAAGCTGAAAAGCTTCTGTACAGCAAAAGACACCATCAATAGAACAAAAAGGAGCCCTACAGTATGGGAGAATATATTTGAAAATGACACATCCGATAAAGGCTTGACGTCCAGAATATATAAAGAGCTCACACGCCTCAGCAAACAAAAAACAAATAACCCAATTAAAAAATGGGCAGAGGAACTGAACAGACAGTTCTCCAAAAAAGAAATACAGATGGCCAACAGACACATGAAAAGATGCTCCACATCACTAATTATCAGAGAAATGCAAATTAAAACTACAATGAGGTATCACCTCACACCAGTAAGGATGGCTGCCATCCAAAAGACAAACAACAACAAATGTTGGCGAGGCTGTGGAGAAAGGGGAACCCTCCTACACTGCTGGTGGAAATGTAAGCTAGTTCAACCATTGTGGAAAGCAGTATGGAGGTACATCAAAATGCTCAAAACAGACTTACCATTTGACCCAGGAATTGCACTCCTAGGAATTTACCCTAAGAATGCAGCAATCAAGTATGAGAAAGATCAGTGCACCCCTATGTTTATCACAGCACTATTTACAATAGCCAAGAATTGGAAGCAACCTAAATGTCCATCGATAGATGAATGGATAAAGAATATGTGGTACATATACACAATGGAATACTACTCAGCCATGAGAAAAGGGCAAATCCAACCATTTGCAGCAACATGGATGGAGCTGGAGGGTATTATGCTCAGTGAAACAAGCCAAGCAGAGAAAGAGAAATACCAAATGATTTCGCTTATCTGTGGAATATAAGAACAAAGGAAAAACTGAAGGAACAAAACAGCAGCAGAATCACAGAACTCAAGAATGAACTAAGATTTACCAAAGGGAAAGGGACTGGGGAGGATGGGTGGGTAGGGAGGGATAAGGGGGGGAGAAGTAGGGGGTATTAAGATTAGCATGCATGGGGGGGTAGGAGAAAAGGGAGGGCTGTGCAACACAGAGAGGGCAAGTGGTGATTCTACAACATTTTGCTATGCTGATGGACAGTGACTGTAAAGGCGTTTATAGGGGAGACCTGGTATAGGGGAGAGCCTAGTAAACATAATATTCATCATGTAAGTGTAGATTAGTGATACCAAAAACAAAACAAAACAAAACAAAACAGAATAAAAGGGCAGTTCCTGTGTGGTAACCTCCAACGAGTTCTACACAAGGGTATAAAGGGCATATAAAAGTGTAGGCAAAGGGTCTCTTTGTGTTTATACAGAGGATCAAAGCCTAATTGGGCTACCCCGAAAATGAACTAAGATACGATATGAAAAAGAACTTCCAACATCAGCACTCTCTGGAAGACTCATGCCAGAAGATGATCATCAAAAATCTCCAACAAAGTTCCACGCACTGCTACAGCTGTAGATGCACTCATCCCACCAGTTCCTGGACTTGCCATGGCAATGAAGGAGATATCTAAGCTGGCCTGTGCATACAGTAAAACAACAAATTTGACTGGATCTATACTGTTGGAACTCAACCAAGAATTAGGAGAAGTGCAAATTGTTGCGCTCCAAAATCTTACAACTACAGACTATTTACTGTTAAAAGAATATAAGGGATGTGAACATTCCCCAGGAATGGGTTGTTTTAATTTGTCTGATTTCTCTCAGACTGTTCAAGTTCAGTTGGACAATATCCACCATATCATAGATAAGTTTTCACAAATGCCTAAGGTGCCTAACTGGTTTTCTTGGTTTCACTGCAGATGGCTGGTAATTACAGATATGCTTTGGTTATGTAACTATACTCCTATTATGTTAATGTGTGTGTGCAATTTAAGTAGTAGCTTAAAACCTATACATGCTGAAGTTACTCTACAAGAAGATATGTCAAAGAAGTAATCAATCTTCCCATGTTTTCTTCCGCCTGCTACTTCTATAGCTTTTCTTCTTCCTTCCTATTTACAACCCTTAAATAGAAATCATGCCTCATATCAAATTTACCGAGTATCATAATTCTTCCAAGTGGTAAAGATACCTCAAGACAAATGCTGGGCATAGAAGCTACAGGGCATAAATATGCAAAGAAATAAAAAGCTAACCATTTCAAACAATAAGGCTTCTCTCTCACTTACCAACTCTACATTTCCCTGTATGGCCCCGGAAGATGACTGGTTAGCCAGAGACGGGTAAGATTCCTCAAGGGAGGAACAACCTAAGACAGGCACAGTCGCAGGGGGGTCATCAGGTGAGAAATTGGGGATCAACAGAGGTGAGGCTTAGAACCTCACCCCCCCGTTCTGAGAGAAATCTTCTGCATACGTGGATGTTTTATTGCCCTTGTCTAGCTTGGATTAACACATAGTCTACAGGCACACACCTGATCATCTACATTTGCTCTCTTACAACACTAAACTATGTTTTCTACCTTTATCTTGTATCTACCTACCACCTCAGCATTTTATTAAAAATAATAATAATAAAGAGAGAAATGTGGTATCCACATATAAATCAAGTATAAAAACCAAATGAGTATTCATATTTGAACTGGCTGTTTATAGTTCATAAGGCATGAGCAAAACCGAAAGTTTCTGTGATGACTGCCCTTGTACTGTTCACTATGTAACTTATTCATTATGTAAGAATTTGTTCTCCATGTAAGAACTTGTTTGTTTTGCCTCAGAAGATTGGAGACTGACGAAAATTAGGCTTGGGGTGGATTAGTGATTGTGCATTGATCATTGACTCCCCTATACAGAATTTTATTGTTGTTAACAACCATTTGATCAATAAATATGAGAGATGCCCTCACAAAAAAAAAAAAAAAAGGACAGACTTCCAATGGTAAAATAAATAAGTAACCGGGATGTAATGTATAGCATAAGGAATATAGTCAAGACATTGTAACAGCTTGGTAGGGTGATAGCTGGAACCTAGAATTATGTATATAAATGTTTTATCACTGTGTGGTACACCTGAAACTAATGTAATGTAATACCGTGCATCAACTACCCTTCAATAAAAAATAATTATCTACAAAAAATAAAAAAATTAAAAAAAAAAAACAATAAGCACAAGAAAAAATGATCACCATCATTAGTCATTAGAGAAATGCATACCAAAATAGGAAACCACTTCATACTCACTAAAATTGCTATAATCAAAAAGATAGACAATAACAAGTGTTGACAATGGTGTGCAGAAATTGGAAGTCTCATGAATTGCTGGTAAGACTATAAAATGGCCTAGCTGCTTAGGAAAACAGTTTGGCAATTCCTCAATATGTTAAATATAAAGTTAACAAATGACCCAGAAATTCCATTTCTAGGTGTATATTCAAGAGAAATAAAATGATATATCCACACAAAGACTTGTACAATGAATGATGAACAGATAAACATAACATGGTATATCCATATGTTAGATAGAATATAAAGGAACAAAGTATTGATACATGCTACAACACAGATGAACCTAGAGAACATGCTAAGTGAAAGAAGTCAGTCACTAAGGACCACATACTGTATGACTATATTTATATGAAATGTCAAAAATTGATCTGTAAAGAGAGAAAGTAGATCAGTATTTTCCTAGGGCTAGAATGGGTGTGGGTGGGTATGGGGAGTTAATAGTTAAGAAATTTATTGAGATGATAAAAATGTTCTAAAACTAGATATGGTGATGCTTATACAATTCTGTAAACAACAAAAATCAGTGAATTACACACTTTAAATGAGTGAATTCTATGGCATGTAAATTATATCACAATAAATCTGTTAAATAATTAAAAAATAAAAAGGTGTATAAGTTGAACTATGTATGTGCATACATGTGTGTATTAGTGCCTAGGCCAATGGTTCCCAAACTTGGCTGCACGTTGGAATCACCTGGGAATTCCACGTCACATACCAGATTGGTGAAATCAGAATGTCTGTCAGGGGCAGGAGTCCCAGGTATTTGTAAAGTGCAGCCACTGTCCCAGGCCCACACCCACAAAGATTCTAACCAGTGGGTTAGAGAGGAGTTTGGGAGCTGGTCATCATATGGCTCCCAGGTGATTCTGATGGGCAGTGCCTGAGAAACACTGATGAAGGGATGTTGAGACTGACACTACTGTACTCCTTCCACCACTTCCCCTCAGAGAGCATCCATGCAATGTGGGAACTAAGTTCAGCATAAGGGGGGCCTGATTGTTTTAAAGGTCATCCCATTCTCTGAACAATGATTGGATCAAGGGTGGACATGTGACATCCTAGAAGAGTGTTGCCAAAGACTTTGGGGAAAGTTTTCTTCTTGCTTGTAAGACAGAAGGAGAAGCTGGCTTCTCTCTCCTGTTAAATGTGACTGAAAGAGAATGCAGCACAGTTGTCACCGATGGAAGAACCAGTCTTGGAATGAAGCTGACACTGTGGATTTGGAAAGTTGGAGGAAATCTGGGTCTTTGATGCCATGATCAAACTTCTGGGTCAGCCAACCCTGAAACCCTCACTGCCTCTGGGCTTCCTGGTCTGTGAGCCAATAGATTTCTTTCTTTCTTCAGCCAGTTTGAGTTAAGTTTTCCCTTACTGCCCTAAACTAACTAGTCAGTCATTGATGGTATCTCTGAAGGAGTGAAATATTAGAACCAACTGACGCAAAGGAACAAATAATGCAAAGGATTCAGCCCTGTGAAAATCTGATAGAAGGGATTTGAGAACAGGGAACAGCATGCACAAACACAGTGATACAGGAATAGGCTTGGTGTGGTCGAAGAACAGGAAAAAAGGCCACAGTGAGCAATTTCATGAAGAGCTGGTCTATCACATAACAGAAGTTGATTCTGAACAGGGAAATATTTGGCACATTGAAAGATTAAAGGAAGCTCAAGGAAATCCACCAACTTTATTGTAGTGCATGCTAGCTGACATAAAAGAAAGTGAAGAAAGTCTAAAAAATAGTCCTTTTATTGGGATGCAAACAATCCTATTGGAAGGAAGAGCAATGTCTTGAAGTTACAAGGCAGATTCCCAGCTTTGATACTATTTGACTGTCAGTGTACTCCAGTGGTATGATGCTCCAGTTTTTAAATCAACAACAGGCAGATAGACAGACCTCCAGACCTCAGGGAACAAAATTTAAAAAAAGAACAAGCAAGGAGAGAGGTATGGCGGGATGGGGGTGGGCTGTGTGTGTGTGTGTGTGTGTGTGTGTGAGTAAACAGTTGATGATTTTGCTAAGCCAAAGATGGCAAGGGAGAATTCAGAATTCTCATAGACCAGAAAGAACATTAAAATTAAAAGTCTTTATTCTCTGACAGCATTCCTAAGCGGCAAAGTTAAAGCTCATGCCTGCATTCTTAAGTGTTTTCCCTTCATCTGAAAAGCATCAAGAAGAGAGAGTGTATGGTCTTTAAAAATTAAAAAAAAAATTAAAGGTCATTCCTCAAAATAGCCTTGAATATTTCATAGCTTTAAGGTTAGGGAGCAGTCTCAAAGGAGAGCATCACACCATCTGTCTCTTCACTTTCAGCTTGGGCTTCTCAGGGGGTAGAATGTATTAAATAAACAGCAAAGAAGCCAGGTGACAGAGCAGTTTAGAGGCTCTTGCATTTTTGGGGAGGTCTCATGTGCTCTGGAATAAAAATTGGAAAGGTGCTCCCTGGGCAGTCCCCTGAGTGTGGAGCAGGGAGGGTAATAACTGTGGAGCCAGTCAGGACTCCTGGGCCCTCTGTGTCCCCAAGAAACTAAAATGGGAGCTTAACAGAGACACTGAATCTCTCTGAAATCAGTTTCCGTGTTCATAGAATTGAGATGAAGCTGCCCCTGTTTCCTCCCAGGGACACAAAGGAATTCATGGCATGGAGGGGTCTTGAATATGTGGAAAGCTGCACTGATGTCAGGGGCTGTGTTAAAATAGGGTAGAGAGACTGAAAAGAAGAGGTGCCTGTTCTGGGAGAGACGGTTTCTTCCCCAGTGCTAACAAGAGATGTAGTAATGTCTCAGTCTATCCATCTCCTTTATGGAAATCCTCCAACCTAAACGAGATGCTTTCTGTGAGTAATAATTAGGAAGAGTACTAAGAGTTCCAGTATCAGCCAAGGTTCGGCAGCAGTCCTGGTTGTTTTAGCCTGAGTCAACAGCCATCCTCTCATGTCATGAGATAGTGCCTTTGCTCAGGTGAGTGGCATGCTTGGGTCTCACTGACTGCCTCAGCAAAGGGTGTTGGGCCCCTCAGTCATTACCACTTCACGCACCTGCAAGTTCCCTCGAAGGTTTCCTTGTAATTTCTGCTGAAAATAAAATAGTATTTTAACCTCCACAGCCCACATTGTGTCCTCTCTTTGGCATGTTCACTGAAAGACCCAGCAAGAAATGGAAATTGCCTGTAATGCTCTCTCGCTGGCTCAGGCAGGGGTGGGGCCAGCCGTGCACTGCCAGTAGGAGTGCAGTGTTGATCAGAAGCAAGCTTCTTGACTGACATTATCTCCTCCTGGACAGAAACCAATTTCAGCAAGAACTTTGTAATTTGGAACCCAAGGATATAAGATGTATTCAGGGAATTATTTTCCCTCTATAAATTACAGTTTTGTCATTTAAGAGGTTTAATATCACTGAAAGGGCCTGCTTCTTTTTTTTTTCATTCTAAAAACTGCCATATTGATGCTCTCAAGAACAGAGGCTTAGAAGTGAGAATAATGGCCTGTATTTTAGACAAACAAATCCATTGTTCTCTACAGAGAGCCAGAAGAATTGTGCCAGACAACAAATATTTATTTATTTAGCAAGCTCTTGAGTGTTTAGGCAGAGTGGCAGACCCAAATGCCTGGCACATAGTAGGTGTTCAATAAATATTTGAAAGAAGAAGGGAGAGAAGGAGAGAAGGAGGGAGTGGTGAGGGAGAAAAGGAATGCCTGAACAAAAACTCTAAGGCAGAAATTCCAAGACTTTGAAGATGGTCTTTTCCAAACACCAGCACACCTAGCAACACAAAGTATTTTAGTAAAAGTTTTCCCTGGATGCACTGGGGGCAAAGGCAATCACCTTGGAGGTCAGAGACAGAGGTAGCAGATGAGCAGATGTCTAGAATGAGGAGAATCAGTTCAGAGGCCCCGCTTTTCAGTCAGACAGAATCAGGCTGAATCTCGCTCCTTTTCTCACCATGTGTGACAACAGGCAAAATACTTCATCTCTCTGAGCCTCAGTTTCCCCAAGTAAAAAACAAGGATTATTCCCATTTTGGAAGATTCTGGTACTTCACTCAAGAGTTATTCCTAACTTCCTTCTCCCTTGTCTTTCTCAACTTGAAGTAAAAACTCAATACTCCATTCCCTAGCCTCCTTGCCATTTAGAGGCTAGGTGTGGCCTGAGAGGTAGTCAGCCGTGGGTTTATGGGAAAGCTATTGCCTTCTTGATAAAGGAAAGGTTCTCTCTAGAAGTGAGCCTTCCTGAGGACAGAGGATACACCTTCTTGTCCCATGGAGCCCCATGAGATCCCAGCTTGCCAAGCCCAGGGCTAGGAGTGTAGTTGGTCTTAGTGGAAGACTCAAGCTGACAGAAAGCAAGGCCTGAGCTGCGTTGGACTGTACATTTGTGCAACTCTGGGGGGGAAATTTCCCAGCCTGGGGCAAGTTACCTTTGAAAACAAAATCAGTCAAAGGGACAAATAAAGTGGGAGAAACCCGTTTATTGCTTATAAGCAGTCGTCTGTTTCTGCTCCCAGTGTCTCTCTTGATCTGGCTACAAAAAGGGGCCCCACCCAACCTCTCCAGTCCAGATATGCCCTCGCTCCCCCATGTAATCACCTATTGATAGGGAGATGCACTAAGCCCAGGAGAGAGATTCTGGAAATGGTGCAATTTTACCCACAATTCGTTGCAGTCACCTCTAACTACAAAGGCCAAAAAGTAATTCTGGGGTGCAGGGTGTGGGGGGGTTGTTGAGGTTGTCAGGGCAAGCTATAAGAAAATGATCATTGACAAAGTAAAAGATAATGAGAGTGAAGGGAATTTAATTAGCAAGTTTGTGAAGAGGGGAAATAAAACAATTTGCCCAGCACTCTACCACAGCATAACAATGTGTTTAAGAAAAATTGATTGGATCTATTTATTGGGTTTTTGTTTTTAATTTCAAATTCAGCCACTCTCTCAAGGATCTGTGGGCACGTGCTCATGATGAAAAATACATTACATTATTCTTAGCTGCCATAAAACATCCTGGTGTAATTACATGTGTCTTCCTCCAACAGACTGCTGGCTCCCTTGGCTCTGCGCTTAGCAGGCTTCCCTCCAGGATAAATGAAGCCACAAGTGTGGACCATTTCTCCTCTGGAGCCCCTGCCAGGACAGGGGTTATTACTCCACCCCCAGCTGGCATGTCTCATCCAGAGCTTCACAGACAGATCTCCCACCTCCCTGAGAATGACTCCTATCTTGAGCTGAACTGTGAGCTAAGACTTTAAAACCCAAGAAATGAGAGCACTTCATAGATGGACAAAAGAAAAGTGTTTTTGACAGATATTGTCCAGATTGATAAAGTGTAATATAAATTCGAAGTTTTTAATTAGCACTGAGTGTTCATTCTGGTCCCCAAAGATTAGCAAATGCTTAAATAGTAAGTATCAGCATAACATTCCCCTGCAGCAGCCTTTACAGCTAAACATGTGTATTATATTCCAAAAAAACTCATCATTAAGAAGGGGTAATATGCAAAGAAAGCACAGCACAAAGACTTCTGTTAGTCTTCCTGATAAATTCTAGTAAATAATGCCCAGGTGTAGAGCAAAGGCTTTCAACTGAGAGAAGATTGGTCAGCCTTCTGATAGCCCTGGTTCCCAGCAACCTTGCCAATGTCTCCACTTTGACGCTGCACCACTGTGCAGAAATGCATGTTGTGCTTGTGCATAATCCTGTTACATTTCATTGTGGAACTTTCATAATAGCCCATTTATCAAATTATTCTTTAGAAAATTGGAGTGGTGTAGATCAAACCCACTGAGGGCCTCCATGACATTTTTAAGCCCCAATGTCAGCACTGCCCAAATATAAGCTAGATTATCAAGTACTTTTCAAGAACACTTTAATGCCTTCCTCCTATAAACTCTGACAGTCTGACAATTAAGATTAAAATGACCAGCAAGCAATTCTCCCAGCAATCCAACTGGGATTCACAGTTGGCACAGGACATTGTACTGCCTGAAGCAGACGTCTGTGAGGGCTCACTCATGGCCCCATGGCATCTAGAATTTCCATGCCCACTGGCCCAAATACCAAGGGTCACACTATGTTCCTTTTCTGAGGGTTCCCTCTTGCTGCTAGAGTGTGTTCTGCGCATATATGTGGTAGGCCAGAAAGACTGGCAAATTGTTTCCTAGGATCAACTTTCAACCAACTGACATAGCTGATGGACATACACCCCAGCTCCCTCACCCACCCTGCAGGATGGATGAGGTGCAAGTCCCACACTGTCTCCTAGAGTACCCAACAAGACTGAATTCCAGTTACCCACAGTGGAAACATAACCATCCACCCTTGTTGTCTGACTTCCCATCCCTGACTCCCTTCCACACTGCCCTATCACACTTCCTGGGTTCCTCTGCAAAATAAAGTGCTTGCACTCAAATCCTTGCCTTGGGGCTCTCTTCTGGGGGAACTCAGACTAAGGCACCTCCATTCTTACTGAGGCTTCACATGCAGTGCACATCTCCCAGGCTGGTGAGGGAACCCTCCAATGCCATCTGCTTTCCCAGAGACTCTGGTCCAGCTGTGGTCATTATGAATGTCTATAATCTCATATTAGACATGAAATCAAAAGTTAGATGATGCCTTCACACCACAAAACTGTAGTTGCCCCATCCAGTTTCTGGGAGTTTGCTGCAAGGGGCACAGTATGAACAGTATGAGTGGAGGGGGGAAGGGTAACATGTTTTCTGGCTGGCTGTCTCTTTCTACAAGCAGCTTCCTCTGGCTGCTGTTCCTCTTGTCATCCTCTGTTGGCTTAAAGAGAAAATCAGGGGACAAGATCTTGAAATCACAGAGCTGTGATCTGTGATGGAATCATAAAGCTCCCATGGGTCCCATGTATGAGAATAAAGGAAACTTGCATCTTTGGTGGTAACAGGTACACCAGCGCCTGGGAGAGGCCTCCCCAGTAAATTCAGTGTCCATAATTCTCCTTGTAAGAAGATAAACAGCATTCTTATTTTGTGAATTTGAATTCATTATTTTCTAGTTGAGAATGCTACATCAATCAACTGAACATTCATTGACTCGCCATTATATCTAGCCCTGTGCTTAGGTTGGGGACACCAGAGTAATCATAGTCACTGCCCTTGCAATAGCATGTAGGAGCAGACACACAAATAGATAATACGGCATGAAATGACGTGCACTAGGGTGATTTAAAAAATGCACCCTAAAAGAATGGAATCTTGTCTTTGTGATGACATGGATGGGCAGAGAGGCATTATGCTAAATGAAATAAGTCAAATAACTACAAATGATTTCACTTATATGTGGAATATAAAAAACAAAGTAGAAGCAAACTCATAGATACAGAGAACAATCTGGTGGTTGCCAGAGGGGTAGGGGTGGGGGATGGGCAAGGCAGGGGTACGGGGTTAAAAGATACAAACTTCCAGAGAGACGCTCAAGATGGCAGTGTGAGTAGGGCGGCGGAAATCTCCCAAAACCATATATAGATTGAAAATACAGTAAATACAACTATTTCTAAAAGAGAGACCAGAAGATACAGTACCAACAGCCAGGCTACATCTACATCTGTGAGAACTCAACATCTCCAAAAAGGGTAAGATACAGGACCGAGCACTCCCCGAACCACAGCTCACCAGTGAGAGGAAACAAATCAGAGTAGGGAGGGAGTGGAAGCACAGGACTGCTAAATAACCAGCCCTAGTAATCTGCACCTGGAGCACAGACACACATTGCATGGTGTATAAGATAATAGAGAAATGGAAAAGTAAAACCAGAGATGGAGAATGCGAGCGGATCCCCACAGCCGGCTCCCCTGGGAAAAAGAAAAGCGGCTGCTTTAAATGTCTTAAGGGGACAAGAGTTTAATAGGTGAACAAAATTGTCCCAGCATACTAAGCCCAGCAGGCTGGGAATCTTAAGGAACTTCAGGAGCCCTAATCCCCTGAGTGGCAACACAGCTCTGAAGCCCCTCACAGTGATAAGCAGCTGGCCATTCATCCCCCCCTCCCAGCACTGCAAGAAAACAGGCTGACCCACCACTGCTGTGGACAAGACGGGGAGCAGCCCACCCACAGCAACCACACAGAGTCTTCTCCCACTGCAAAGCTAACGGAGCCAGACACAGAGGCTGATGTCAGCATGCAGCTGCCCGGCACAGGCATAGGAAGCTGGTGCAAAGCCCAGAAGGCATGAAGGGGCATTGTTCTCACAGGAGAACTCACGCCACATGCCTGCAACCCTGCCAGTGTCCTAGGACATCCAGAGGGCGACGCTGCCCATGGCAGCTCAGGGAATTAACCCAGAGACTGCTCCCTGTGTGCAGGAAACCGCCACAGGCAGCTGAGAAGGCAAGGCAACCAGAAAGCAGGAAGGGACTTTGCTCTCCCAACTGACACATGCATCACTTGCAGGCGATCACTTCCATCACCAGGAAAAGGCAGAAGAACCTGGTCCAGTTCAGAATCACTCAAACAATGCGAGAGAGAGGGCCTGGCGAGATAGATATAAACAGTCTTCCTGAAAAAGAATTCAAAATAAAATTTATAACCAGGCTGATGGAGCTAAAGAGAAATAAGCAAGAGCTAAAGGATGAAGTCCAGAGGGAGATTACAGAAATGAAATAATCAATGGCAGGACTTAAGAGCAGACTGGATGTGGTGCAGGAGACTGTTAATGGAATAGAAATCAGAGAACAGGAATACAGAGAAGCTGAGGTAGAGAGAGATAAAAGGATCTCTAGGAATTAAAGAATATTAAGAGAATTATGTGATCAATCCAAATGGAACAATATTCACATTATAGGGGAACAAGAAGAAGAAGAGAGAGACAAAGGGATAGAAAGTGTCTTTGAAGAAATAATTGCTGAAAACTTTCCCAAACTGGGGGAGGAAATAGTCTCTCACACTATGGAAGCCCACAGATCTCCCAACACAGGGAACCCAAGGAGGACAACACCAAGACATATAATAATTAAAATGCCAAAGATCAAATACATGGACAGGGTATTAAAGGCAGCAGAGAAAAAACATCACATACAAAGGAAAACCCATCAGGCTATCATCAGACTTCTCAACAGAAACCTTACAGGCAAAAAGAGAATGGCATGATATATTTAATGCAATGAAACAGAAGGGCCTTCAACCAAGAATACTATATCCAGCAAGATTATCATTTAAATTTGAAGGAGGAATTAAACAATTTCCAGATAAAAAAAAGCTGAGGGAATTTACCTCCCACAAACCACCTCCACAGGGTATTTTAAAGAGACTGCTCTAGATGGAAGTATTCCTAATGCTAAATAGGTGCCACCAGAGAAAATAAAATCACAGCAAAGAAAGAAGACCAACCAAATACTAACTAAAGGCAGAAAATAAAATCAGATACCCAAAAAAGTAGTCAAGGGAAACACAAAAGAGTACAGAATAAAACATCTGACATAGAAAGAGTGGCAGAGGAAGAAAAAGAAGGGAGAGAATTAAATAATCATCAGACTGTGTTTATAATAGCTCAGTAAGTTAGTTAAGTTGGTTAGATAGTAGAGCAGCTACCCTTGAACCATAGGTAACCATGAATCCAAAGCCTGCAATGGCAATAAGTACATATCCATCAATAATCACCCTAAATGTAAATGGACTGAATGCACCAATCAAAAGACACAGAGTAATAGAATGGATAAAAAAGCAAGAACCATCTATATGCTGCCTACAAGAGACTCACCTCAAATGCAAAGATATACACAAACTAAAAGTCAAGGGATGGAAAATACATTTCATGCAACTAACAAGGAGAAAAAAGCATGTGTTGCACTACTTGTATCAGATAAAATAGACTTCAAAACAAAGAAAGTAACAAGAGATAAAGAAGGACATTACAAAATGATAAAGGGGTCAGTCCAACAAGAGGATATAACTATAAATATCTATGCATCCAACACAGGAGCACTGACATATGTGAAACAAATACTAAAAGAACTAAAGGAGGAAATAGAATGCAATGCATTCATTTTAGGAGACTTCAACACACCACTCACTCCAAAGGACAGATCAACTGGACAGAAAATAAGTAAGGACACAGATACAATGAACAACACACTACAACAGATGGACCTAACAGACATCTAGAGAACTCTCCACCCAAAAGCAGCAGGATACAGATTCTTCTCAAGTGAACATGGAATATTTCCAGAATGGACCACATTCTAGGCCAAAAAGGCCTCAGTAAATTCAAAAAGATTGAAATTCTACCAACCAACTTCTCAGATCATAAAGGTTTAAAATTAGAAATAAATTGTACAAAGAAAACAAAAAGGCTCACAAACACATGGAGGCTTAACAACATGCTCCTAAATAACCAATGGATCAGTGACCAAATTAAAACAGAGATTAAGCAATATCTGGAGACAAATGAAAACAGCAGCACAAAGCCCCAACTTCTGTGGGTTGCAGCGAAGGCAGTTCTATGAAGAAAGTATATAGCAATCCAGGCCTATTTAAAGAAGGAAGAACAATCCCAAGTGAATAGTCTAAAGTCACAATTATTGAAACTGGAAAAAGAAGAACAAATGAAGCCCAAAGTGAGCAGAAGGAGGGACATAATAAAGATCAGAGAAGAAATAAATAAAATTGAGAAGAATAAAACAATAGAAAAAGTCAATAAAACCAAGAACTAGTTCTTTGAGAAAATAAACAAAACAGATAAACCTCTAGCCAGACTTATTAAGAGAAAAAGAGAATCTACACAAATAAACAGAATCAGAAAGTGAGGAAGGAAAAATCATGATGGACACCACAGAAATACAAAGAATTATTAGAGAATACTATGAAAATATATATGCTAACTAACTGGATAACCTAGAAGAAATGGACAACTTTCTAGAAAAATACAACTTCACAAGACTGACCAAGGAAGAAACAGAAAATTTAAACAGACTGATTACCAGCAATGAAATTGATTTGGTAATCAAAATACTACCCAAGAACAAAACCTCCAGACCAGATGGATTTACTGCTAAATGTTATCAGACATTTGAAGAAGACATAATACCCATTCTCCTTAAAATTTTCCAAAAAATAGAAGAGGAGGGTATACTTCCAAACTCATTCCATGAAGTTAGCATCACTCTAATACCAAAACCAGGCAAAGACACCACAAAAAAAGAAAATTCCAGACCAATATCCCTGATGAACAAAGATGTAAAAATACTCAACAAAATATTAGCAAACCGAATTCAAAATACATCAAAAAGATTATCCATCATGGTCAAATGAGATTCATCTCAGGGGTGCAAGGATGGTACAACATTCAAAAATCCATCAACATCATACACCAAAACAAAAAGAAGGACAAAACCACATGATCATCTCCATAGATGCTGAAAAAGCATTCGACAAAATTCAACATCCATTCATGATCAAAACTCTCAACAAAATGGGTATAGAGGGCAAGTACTTCAACATAATAAAGACCATATATGAACAACCCACAGCCAACATCATACCTAAGAGCAAGAAGGTGAAAGCTTTTCACCTAAGATTGGGAACAAGACAGGGATACCCACTCTCCCCACTTTTATTCAACTTTGTACTGGAGGTCCTAGCCATGGCAATCAGACAGAACAAAGAAATACAAGGAATCCAGATCGGTAAGGAAGAATTCAAACCGTCACTATTTGCAGATGACAGGTATTATACATAAAAAAACATAAAGAATACACTCCAAAACTACTAGAACTAATATCTGAATTCAGCAAAGTTAGCAGGATACAAAATTAATACACAGAAATCTGTTACTTTCCTATACAGTAACGATGAACTAGCAGAAAGAGAAATCAAGAAAACAATTCCATTCACAATTGCCTCGAAAAGAATAAAATACCTAGGAACAAACCTAACCAAGGAAGTAAAAGACCTATACCCTGCAAACTACAAGACACTTTTAAGAGAAATTAAAGAGGACACTAACAAATGGAAATTCATCCCATGCTCTTGGGTAGGAAGAATTAATATTTTGAAAATGGCCATCCTGGCTAAAGCAATATACAGATTCAGTGCAATTCCTATCAAAGTACCAACAGCATTCTTCAATGAACTGGAACAAATAGTTCTAAAATTCATATGGAACCACAAAAGGCTCCAAATAGCCAAAGAAATCTTGAGAAGGAAGAATAAAGTGGGGGGCATCTTGCTTCCCAACTTCAAGATCTACTACAAAGCCACAGTAATCAAGACAATTTGGTTCTGGCACAAGAACAGACCCACAGAACAGTGGAACAGAATAGAGAGTCCAGACATTAACCAAAACATATATGGTCAATTAATATATGATAAAGGAGGCATGCATACACAATGGGGAAATGAGAGCTCCTTCAACAGCTGATGTTGCAAAACTGGACAGCTACATGTAAGAGAATGAAACTGGATCATTGTCTAACCCCATAAACAAAAGTAATTTCGAAATGCATCAAAGACCTGAATGTAAGTCATGAAATCATAAAACTCTTAGGAAAAAACATTGGCAAAAATCTATTGGACATAAACATGAGCAACTTCTTCATGAACATATCTCCCCGGGCAAGGAAAACAAAAGCAAAAATGAACAAGTGGGACTATATCAAGCTGAAAACCTTCTGCACAGCAAAGGACACCACCAATAGAACAAAAAGGCATCCTACAGTATGGGAGAATATATTCATAAATAACAGATCCAATAAAGTGTTCACAGCCAAAATATATAAAGAGCTCACCCACCTCAACAAACAAAAAGCAAATAATCCAATTAAAAAATGTGCACAGGATCTGAACAGGCACTTCTATAAAGAAGAAATTCAGATGGCTGAAAGACACATGAAAAGATGCTCCACATCACTAGTCATCAGAGAAATGCAAATTAAAACTAAAAATGAGATATCACCTCATTAAGGATCACCACCATACAAAAGACAAACAACAGCAAATGTTGGCAAGGTTGTGGAGAAAGGGGAACCCTCCTGCACTGCAGGTGGTTATGTAAATTAGTTTAACCATTGTGGAAAGCAGTATGGAGGTTCCTCAAAAAACTCAAAATAGAAATACCATTTGACCCAGGAATTCCACTCCTAGAATTTACCCTAAGAATGCAGCCACCCAGTTTGAAAAAGACATATGACATATGCACAGCACTATTTACAATAGCCAAGAAATGGAAGCAACCTAAATGTCCATCAGTAGATGAATGATAAAGATTTGGTACACATACACAATGGAATATTATTCAGCCATAAGAAGAAAATAAATCCTACCATTTGCAACAACATGGATGGATCTAGAGGGCATTATGCTCAGGGAAATAAGCCAGAAAGAGAAAAACAAGTATCGAATGATTTCACTCATCTGTGGAGTATAAGAACAATGAAAAAAACTGAAGGAGCAAAACAGCAGCAGACTCACAGAACCCAAGAATGGACTAGCAGTTACCAAAGGGAAAGGGACAGGGGAGGATGGGTGGGAAGGGGGAGTGGGGGAGAAAGTGGGCACCATGATTAGCATGTATAATGGGGGTGGGGGGCCACAAGGAGGGCTGTATAACACAGAGAAGACAAGTAATGATTCTACAGCATCTTACTACACTAATGGACAGTGACTGTAATGGGGTATGTGGGGGGAACTTGGTGATGGGGGGAGTCTAGTAAACATAATGTTCCTCATGCAATTGTAGATTAATGATACCAAAAGAAAAAAAAGTTGTTTCATTTGCATCTTTTCAAAAGGTCTGCGAACATGTTTTTGGCCTAGGTTTATACTGAAAAAACCTTTAACTTTAATATTTACAACATTACATGATGTGATGGAACCCGAATTATTTCAGCTATCTGAACCTAATTCTGCACATCCATTTTGTTTCTTCAACACACAAACACATGCATGCACATAAATACATATAGAAACATGCATACACAAGTGCTTGTGCTGCACATGTATGCACAAAAAGCCATTCATATGCTTTCACACATATATACATACACACAGGCAAACACATAAACATGTAGTCACACTTCAGACTCTTCCTGCACAAGCTGATCCAATAAATGCAAAGGGAGTGGAAGGAATAAGCATTCAGCTATGCCACCACCATATTTGTATCTTCACTATTTAATTCTAAGTCTTCATCTACCTCCCTTACTATTCTTCTGACATTGTACTTTTGGAGACTCCACTTTGATGTATACACAAACTTCTGGGATAAAAGGAAGCTTAAGGTAACCCAAAGCATGAAATGTCTCCCACAATAGCCAGGCCAGAAAGTTCAGACTCTCTTGAATGCCTCCAGTAGCAGGGAACTCACTTCCTCCTGAAGTCATCTGATTCATTTTCTCACATTTCCTCACTCAAGCTAGCCAGGTAGCTAATGTTCTAGTCTTGGCCCTGCTCCTACCCACTGGGTGACCTTGGACACATCAGTTCCAGTCCTGGGCCTCATGTTTCTCATGAGGAAATTGGAGGAAATGATCCTCCCAATCAAGACATTTTGATAATTCAGAAATGTTCAAATATTCTTTCTTACTTTGAGCCAAAAATCTCCTTCCCTACAGTGACTACCCCTGGTCCAAGATCTGCCCTCTGGGGTTACAGTTTCATCCTCATGCCAGAGAGTGGAGAGCTTCACCTTCTTCCCTGGGCTAGACTCTCCCTGTCTGTGCAGGGGTCTGTCCTGGTTACCTCTTGTGCGCACCTCACATCCACATGCCCCAGCTATTAATCCAACTATTGCTACAACCGGCTTTGTGAAGGTACAGCCTGGCCGCTTCTTAGCTCAGCTGCACTGTATTCCTCCCACGTTCTGCCAGAAGTAGTTCACCTCTGACATCCCATTGTGGGTCTTACAGGAGCCTGTACAGGCTCTCTGGAGAGGGTGATTAACCATCAGTGTTTTTCTAGGATTGACTGATTTTCCCAGGATGCAGCATTTTTTAAAAATCGGGACATTTCCAGGCAAATTGGGACAAGTTGGTTACCTTATCCTGAACTCAGGAGGGACTTAATACCCAGGAGCAACCCTCAACATTGTGGGACTCAAGGAACAGGTGGTTGATGCTCCCCTTCTGTGGCCCTGGGCAGACCTTCCAGGGTGCACACCACATGCACGGTTACTCAAAATGTAGCGGGAGGCTTAAACCCCAGTTGCCCACAGTGATGATTAATTTGAGAATCCCTTAATTTGAGAAGGCTTTTCTTCTTCCCTGTCTTGCTCTCCTTAATCCCCACACTCTTGTTTCTTGGGATCACTTCCCACAATAAACAACCAATGCACAAGAGCCCTCGTCTTGGGCTCCACTTTGGGAAGGGACTGCAGGCTCCAGCAGGTACCTAGGAATTTTGGCTAATGAAAATGTCAGTTGCCCTCTTTAGTTACTGGACTTCTGGTTCTAAGGTCCAAATAGCATTCTACTAGGGTAGAGATCACCAAAAATGTTCTTGATTTCTCTACAGTTTCTTAGTATTCTTCTTTGCACACAGACTCAGCCAGGTGACTGTGGCAAATCACTTTTCTAGTTGTTGGTTCATTTCCTCAAAAGATAGGATTTGGGGGCTGTGCCTGAGAACCACACAGGGGATCTTATCTCTGATCAAAATCAAATCAAAACACCTCCTGTGGAGACATAGCAGGCATTTTATTTCCTGACAATCTCTCTCCCATCTGAATTCAATTTTGACAAATGAAATTCAAGTAGATATAGGTGAAAGAACTGAGACCTGAAAATAACCTGACTTGCATTCCTCAGTTAAAAAAAAATTAAGAAAAAAAATTACCAATAGAAAAATAAGAGAAACTCACTGAATTCTTACACATATTCTGAATCAAATCAAGCTTACAAGAAAACAGGGTAATTGAGTATTTCTCAATGATCAATTGTTACAGTTTCTGCGGCACTTTACATATCTCATCCTGTTTAATTCCTTAGAACAGCCTAAAGAGTTGCCCATTTTATGATTGGAGAAATCGAGGCTCAGAAAGATTAAGTCACTTGACCAAGATCACACCACCAGCAATTTGCAGAGCTGAGGTTCAAACCCAGGCAGCCCAGTTCCAAAGTCTTATTCCTAGAACTCTAGAGAGGCAGAGATCAGACAGCCTCACATCACTCTTTATGGTGCCCTACCACCAGCCTTCCTGCACTTTCAACCTGTATCATTTCTCAGGTCCCATCCTCTGCCAGGAATTCCCTTCCCACCCACCACCTCCAGCTCCACCTAGAGAAATCCTGCCAGTTCTTCTAGGCCTAGACCATATCTCACCTGCTAAAGCCTTTCTAAGCTACCTGCTGGATGGCATTGCACCTTCCACTGCATTTCCACACTTTTCGTATATTCTCTGTAAAGTGCTTACTATGCACCAGGCCCTTTCACTAAACATTTTACATACATTATCTATATATCTCTATCTCAACTTACTATTATTTCCCCTATTTCATAGCTGAGAAAAACAAAGTATAGAAAGGAGAACTATGATGGGGCCACTCTCTCACTCCCACAACTCCAGGCTAGATAAAGTAGTTTCCAAAGTGACCAAGGATGCCAGTGCAATGGGTCAAGGGTAATGGGCCCAGGAGGCTTTAAGATCAGCCCTCTTCACCAGAGTTCCTCCCTAACCATGTAGCACTGAGACTTTGCCCCTGGATCTTCTTCCTGTGGCTCCCAGCCTCAACCTTCACCCAACAGATATGTATTGAGTGCTCACTACATTCCAGAGACTGTTTCAGATGCTAGGAAGCTTACCTCCTATTGGAAGGTAGACATGGCAATAGGTATAAAAGTACATAGAAACACATTACTAGCTTCCTCTCTGCTTAAGAAAATTATACAGAACCTAATAAGGGGCATCTGACTCTTTCCACAATTGACTAGGACCCAGATCATTTTATAATTCCATAAAATGGTTGACGTTCAGTAAGTTATTTTCTGTCCAATAGAACAATGACCCAAAGGTTAGAATTTTATTGCCCTACAGGACATTAACCAGTTTTAATCTAATTTAGCAATCTTATCTTAGCATTTTTTTTCCCAATGGAACTGACTATAAAATCCCCCTTTCTCGTATTCCTCTTTTGAACTACCCTTGTCATTAATAAGGTAAATAAAATGATGACACATGCATAATAAATAACTATGCAAGAATTATGTTTTCAACAGTTTTAGGACTATACTCTGACAATTATATTCATAAAATTAAAATGGCATATGTGATCATGAGTGAATGAGGGCTCCTCGCATTCTCATATAGAGCCAGTATGCAAAAATGACAGTGAGTCATTCCAAATGGAGGAAACAGCTGATCAAAGGACCTAAAGAGGAAAAGGAGTTGACTTATAGAGAGGTGTACTGGTCAATGTGTAATTGCTGGCTGGCTGGGAGTTGGGGGAGCATGAGGGAGAGATTCCTGATTTGCAGCTTTTGCCACTTGCCACAGAGTGAACACTCCCTCCATTTTGAGCTACTAACACAGGGTCACTGAACACATAATTGAGAGTCAACACACACAAGGAGCCAGATAAGCTGGTTCCAGCACACCACTAGGCAAATTCAGAAAAAGAACCAAGGCCAGAAAGGCAGGTGAGGATAAAATGGAAGTTCCTATGGCCAGGATCCTCACCTGACCCTAAACTACTTAACGATGTAACTGGCCTGCTGCTAGGCTACTGCTTCCACACCCACAGGCAATAAGCTATTATTGACTGAGTCACTATATAAAGTACTCTGTCTAGTGCTGTCGGTGAAGGCAAAGACGGAAGTGGATTGCAGCCCTGCAGACTGCTGGATGCAGATGTGATTCTAGTGTTCAACCTACTGCAAGGAGAATAAAACCGGGTATAAACCCTTTCATCTCAAGAAGGTTCTTTTTTCATATTTAGGTTTCACTGAATCCATAGTGAACTTTCCCAGGGCTGAAACCCTCAGGCAAGACAGAAGGGAACACAAATTAGAGAGTTTTAGGACATGAGGTCAAAGGGGGCATGGGGCAGATCTTTGGAGGAGATCTTGAAAGTAGTTAGGTTGTATTCTAATTATAACTGGAAGCCATTTAGAGGATTTTAAACCCAGGAATGACTCTCCCTCTTCCTTTCTATCTTCTTGATGTTTCTCTTGAGAGAAAGAGAGGGGAGAATAAGGAGGAACATAATTCCTTTCCTGGTTTTATGCATTAGCAATAAACATGCCCTAGTGTCTCACCTCCTACCTCCTGAGGCTTATCAACAAATCCCATGCTGTATAATTTTCTCTATTTTCTCTCAGTAGCAAGCACCCATTTTTTTTGAAAGTGGATAAGTAAATTCATTCTTTTAAGATGATACAGAACGGGAACTGTTGAGTAAAATTATTTAAAAATGTGTTGTGCTGTTTCAAACTGTTAGAAATAAATGGTCACAGGCAGTTTAATGCATTTTAAAGAGCAATTTCTATCAGGAACAGCTGGTGGCTGCTTGGCTATTGGAGCTCCTGGAAGAGAAAGACAGCTGCCATTGTGTTCTAACTGACCTGCCACTGGAAAGGGAACTTAGTCCACTCAGACCCAGAGCTGGAGGCACACACTGGGAAAGGGAGACGTGTTGCAAAAGTGGTTGGGGAGCCTGTTTGCCTCAATCATTCATCCCATTTGATCTGGAGGCTTATCGGCTCAAGAACTGGGGGGCGTAGGAGCAGCCATACCTTCTCTTTTGAGTTTCACTCGAAATTGGGATCTAGACATGTAGCCATAGAAAATTCCCTTTTCTAGGTGCCTTATACTTCCTTCCTTGGACTATAAGCTCCTCAAGGAAAGGAACCACAAACATTCATTTCTGTATCTTCTACCATGCTCACTGAGTGTCTGGTAAATAATAGGTGTTCTTAAATACCCATTCACTAGAAAGCAAATTTTATTAGATGGTCCTTACGTGCCAGCACTAGATTAATTGTCAGGGACAATTAATATACAGAGACAAACAATATACAACACAATTATCAAAGGAACAGAAAAGAGAGTGAGAGCAAGAGTGAGAGAAAGACAAAGAGACAGAACTAAAGGGAGGAATTATACCCTGAGAGTTCTTCAAAAGGTTGACATGGCTGACAGTGTTGGGGGAAAAATTTTCCCCTACCCTCCAAGGTTCTTTTGACTGCTGTAAGAATTAAATTGATATGAGAAAGATTAATAGGAAAAAACTAAGTTTAATGATGTATGCATATGTGGGGGCTCCATAATAATATGAGGCCCACAGGCAGTTAGGCAGTTGTGGTTTGTATGCCATTCAGAGCTAAGGAGAAGGGGGAAGGGGTTTAGGACTTCAGAGGGAAAAATGACAATTCACAGGAAAATGAAAATGAGTAAATGTTTGTAAACAAACATTTGCTAGGCCACACAGAAACAATGAGACATAGGAATTTTAACAGACTTTGCTAAGTTCCTCCCTATTTACCTCCCTATAACTTAGGTAATATTATATTGTAGTTACCTACAGAGATAGCTCCCTTCTTGGAACAGAGTATCTACATTTGTTTAGGCAGTTAGAGGAAAGGTCAAAGTTTCTTCCTGAGCCTTCTGTTTCTTAAAAATAATCAGCCTAAAGAATCTATACCAAAAGAGAAACATTTTGGATGGGAAATTTTACTCCCCTACAGTGGCATCTCAAAAAGACAAATGACCAAAGAAAGGGAGCCAAAGATAGACATATAGAAAGAGTAAGGACTAAAACATAATATTAATTAAAAGGTTATGGGACTCTCTTGTCCCCTCCTGGCGTGAGTCGGGAGCTCTGTCATTTCACTTTATCTCTAAATAAAAGCCTGTACCTTGCTCTCCTAAAAAAAAAAAAAAATGGTTATGGCCATGGTAAAGGAATAGTTATGACTGTCCTGAAATTCTTTCCAGGATAACTTCATCTTAGCTGTGCTTAATGGTATAGAAACTTAACAGCCTAAATCTTGGGTAGGAACAATCCCAGGATGACTTTCTGATGAGCTTCCTGGTCTTGTTTGCACATCTTGGGCAGCACCAGTATGGCCATCAACCTGTACAGAACCTGACGACCCCAAATGCCACCATGCCCCCATGTGATACAGAGTCGGGGTATATGAGATGAGGACTAAATGGAATCCTTGTCCAAGTGTGTTTCTTAGTGGGTCCACATGGGGTCATTGCCCTTGTTGCTGAATTTATCATCAGAATGGCTGCAGAACCAGTGTCTGCACACAGCACAAACAGTGGCTGCAGAGCCCTTGGATTGGCTCCTTGACTTGTGGAATAAAAACTATTCTGGTAAGAAAGACCAAATAGAATCCCCTGAGATTGCCCTTTATCCCCCACTCTTAACCAAAAGAATAAATCAAAAACAAACTGTCACATCCTGAAGAGAAGAGTAGAGATTAGTGCCACTCAAAAGACTTCGAGGATACAGGAGTAGTGGTTTCCATTTAACTCCCAAGTCTGATTCCTGCAAAAACAAGCTGGGTCACAGCAGGTGACAGCAAACTACTACAAATTTAACCAAATAATAGTCCTAGTAAAAGCTATGCTGGATGTGGTGTCTTTACTAGAGCATGTTAATACACAAGATATGTATAATGCAGCTACTGGTTTGACAAATGTGTTTTTTCAACACTCGTCATTAAGGAGGCTCAGAAGCAGTTAGCATTCTTATGAGATGGACACCAGTATACATCCAGTCTTAACACAGGCAAGGCTATGCTAATCCTGCTTTCTGTTACAACATAGTCTGAAGGGACATTCCAAAGATAGACACATTGGCCCACTATATTGATGACATCATGTTATTTGGACCTAATGAGCAAGAAGGGCAAATATCCTAGATTCCTCATTAAGATATATTAAGATCTAGAAGGTAGGAGATAAAACTCACAGAAATTCAAGAGCCTACAATTTTGAAGTTGTTTTTGGTCCAATTGTCTGGGATATTCTAGAATATCACCTCAAAAGTAAAGGACATGTTATTGAACCTTGAACCTCCTACCGTTAAGAACAAAGAACAATAATTGGAGATCTCTTCAGGTTTTGGAATGACCTAAACCATGCTTATAAATACTACTTAGAACCATTTATTGGATAATAGGGAAGTCAACTGGTTTTAAGTGGGCCCAGAGTAAGAAATGGTTCTGCAGAAGGTTTAGACTGTGGTATAAGCAGTCCTACTTGGACCATATTACCTGGTAGAATCCATGGTACTCAAGGTATCTGTGATAGGAAAAGATGCCAGGTACAGTAAAATAGTTGCAGACCCTTGTAGCTCTAGAGCAAGGTGTGCAATACACAGCAGAGAACCAGTAATTACTTAAAAAGAGCTCTTAGAATGCAACTGGGTCCTGGTAGAGACTGAGTATCTGACAGTGGACATCAGTGACTTTCCAACCAAAACTTCCCATTGTCTGCTGGACTTCCAGGTTCACTGAGTCATAAGTCAAGTGGGCCCGCATCAATTCATCATGGTTGGGTAAGGGCTTGGAAAGAGAAAGATTGGAAGAGCAGGGATAAAGAGCACTTGAGAAGAGATCTGTAGATAAACATATGAGAGTGGGTACAGAGCACAATTGTAAGCTAACACCCACAGAAAGCACCCACTGCAGAAGAGACACCAAAGAAACAAATAAGATAATTCAGTCAGTAGGTTTCAGTCATCCTCCAGCCTTCCCTACACTGGTGTTTGTGCAATGGGCTCATGAGCAGAATAGCAGTGGAATATCCATCCACTGTGGCAGAAATGGAGGCTATGCATGACCCAACAGCATGGCATCTCTCTCCCCAAGGCTGATCTAGCTACATCACTGATTAACGTCTAACTGCCAGCTGCAGAAACTAACACTAACCAGTAACTTGGAGACAAGTTGGTTACACTGAACCTCTCCTACCTGGGAAGAGATAGTGATTCATTGTGACAAGAAATGACATATATTATGGATATTGGTTTGCCTTTCCTGTCCACAGGGCCTCAACCAATACTGCATATCCAGGGGCTTCTAGAGCATATGATCTACTGACATGGGATTCCATATAACACCACCTAAAACCAAAAAAAAACACTGTTTAGTAAAGATGGTGCAGTGGTGGGCACTTGACCATGGCATCCACTGGTCCTGCCATTTGCCACACCACCCAGAATCACCATCCATTGCTGGGTGATAGGACAATGGAATGGCCTCTTGAAGGTACAGCTGAAGAATTGGCTTAGAGATGACATTCTGCAAAGAGCATGTCATCCTTTAAAATGTGATATACACTTTAAATCAATGGCTGTTCTATGATGCCCTGTCCCCAGGAGGTAGGGCACATGGGCCAGGAAATGAAGTAGGAGTGGCACTATTCAACATCACTTGTGGTGTTTGTACTTTGGGCTGTACGTGCAACTTTGGGCTGTAGGTTAAGAGGCTATATTCCCTATACGGAAAAAGCTTGTACCAAAGGGACACAGTTGGAGTCCCACTAAAATTAAATCTGTGGCTACCACCTGGTTACTTTGGGTTCCTCTTGCCAAGAGACCATACATCACAGAAGCAGTTACTATGATAGCAGTCATGATTAACCCTGTGCATCCTGAGGCAGACGGACTCCTGCTACATAATCCTGGCATGGAGGAATATCTTTGGCATCCAGATGATATATTGGGTCATCTCTTATTACTCTCATACCTGTTTTTAACTGTAAATGTGCAAGCACAGCAACCATGGTCTACTAAAGGCACAGAAACCACTTCCCAGAGCCCTAAGGAATAAAGTTCTGAGGTACTTTCCTTCCAGACCCTGCCAGGAAAGTTACTACAACCAGCAGAAGTGCCAGTCTTGCCATAAACTAGGGGAATTTCGAAAATATGGGGAAGAGGTGAATTATGAGATCAGTCATGGCCTCAGTAACTCCAACAGGGGAGCTTTTGTCCCACCAGTCCCCTCTTGTGAGTCTCCACAGAAATGACCAACCAGAATCCTGGAGACACTGTGTCCCAAGGAGAGAACTTAAAAAGATACATATTCAAGTAATTCTGATTTCCAAGGATTAAGATAAAAATCCCCAAAACTTTTATAAAAATAAAAATACAGGTTACCTTAAGTGGGATACAAATCTGACTGACCACAGACTGCTCATTAACAATATGAGATCCTGGAAATCATGACACCATACCTGGAAAGTTTCTAGAGGAAATTATTTTAAACCTAGAATTAAATATCCAATATCAAGTGTAAGGTTAAAAATTAAACATATTAAAGCTCATAAAATTCATCACTAATACACTAACTCAAAAAAATATAACTTGAGGGTATTCTATAATAAAGCTAATCATGTAATGTAAACCCTTTGGATGCAATAAACAGTGGTGTTCTAGCTAGTTACTACTGCTTCGTAACAAGGCACCCCAAATTCAGAGCCATAAGCAACCATGCTCAGGAATTCTATGGGTCAGGAATTTGGATAAGACTCAGCAAAGAGAGCTTGTCTCTGCACCTCAATGTTTGGGGGGTCTCCACAGAGACACAAAGGCAGGAGGTGACTCAAAGATAAGAACTGGAATCATCTGGAGACATCTTCTCTCAAATATATGATGGATGATACTACTAGCTGTGGGCTGGGACCTCAGTAGGGACATCAGCCAAAACATCGACTTGCGGACTCTGTGTGGTCTCTCCATGCAGGTTGGTTTGTTTTCAAGAGTGAACCTCCCAAGACAGTATTTCAGAAAGGGACCATCTTTCTGTGCTCTGGGCTGGAAGTCACATACCATTACTTCCACTATCCTCTTGCCAGGACATTCACAAAGGTATAGCCAGGTTCAGGGAGAAGATGTGGGTCTAACTATATGAAGAGCAAAGTGGATGGGAGACTTAGCTATTTTTGGAAAATACAGTCTGTCACACCAGTGAGCAAGAAAATTAATAACTTCCAAATCTAAGTAACTGACAGTGACATTCTGTGAGGCATACTGCATTTGAGAAGAATGGAAATTTTTAGAGCATGAGCATAATGTGGAAAAAATGAATAAAATATAGGACTAAAACTCCAGTTTATTTTAAAATAATGTTGGTGTTAGGGATGGAGGCAGGAGAGAGAGCATAAATGTATGTTAAACTTTTTATTCATTTGAGGTGGTTAAAGGCAGAAATTAATTCTGGACATTGAAATAAGACTATGTTCACATGTATTAGTTAAGTGAATAAAAGTCTTGTAAAATATTATGTCATTTTAAAAACTCTAAGACCAACCATTAGATTAGAAATAAGATGTAATTTCAAACCACTTAAAGAATAAAAGTAACAAAAAACAGAAAATGAGGCCATTGTAAGTTGGAAACAAAATAAGATACTAGTAATAGTCCAAATGCATCATTAATCAAAAAATGTGAATTAAATACATTTAAAGACATATTTCAAGGAGATATTTCTGAATGGGAATATTTAAAATCCATTTCTATGTTACTTACCAAAAAGTATGCCTAAATTTTTTTAAAACAGAGAGAAAAGTTGAAAATTAAAGGAGATAGATATAGATATACCTGGCAAATTCTAACAAAAAGCAAGCAGGAATAGTAATAGTAATAGCAGTTAAAATAGAGTTCAAGGTGAAAAACATCAAACAGGAAGGAGACAGATATTTTATATGATAAAAATTACAATTTCCCAAGAAAGTGTAATAGTCACAAACCTTTATGACCAGAGCAGCATAAAGATCATATTTATAAAGTCAAACCCCTTGGAAATATGAAAGAAATTGGCAAACCACAATCTTGATAAGAGATTTAAAAACCTCTCTAAGAAATTAAGATACCAAGCAGAAAAAAAAGATTAGGTCATGAAAGATTTAAATAAGACAAGTAGTCAAATATCTCTCCTCTACTTTTTATATTAATTATCTGCCTCTAACTCAATTAACTATATAGTTGTATTGCTAATATTTGGGTTCCTCTTGCCAAGAGACCATACATCACAGAAGCAGACCCATTATTTTCATGTAAAGAGACCCATTATTTTCACATACCTATGGAACATTTTTTAATTGGCTTTTTATTAGACCAAAGGAAATAAATCACCAATTTCCAAAAGGCAAAAAAATCATACAGGCCACATTCCCTGAAATGGTCCAATAAAACTAGATATCTCAAACACCTCTTTTAGAAATTAAAGCTCTTCTAAATAAATCTTGGTTTAAAGTGAGTATCAAAACTGACATTATAAACTAATTAGAAATAATGACAGCAAAAGCACTAAAGATAGAAATCTATAAGATCTGGCCAAAGACATATTCAGTGACAGTTTTTATTATTATTTCATTTATTAGTACATAAGACCAAAAATAGGGCAAGGGTTCAACTCAAGAAGGTACAAGCAAATAAATAAATCTAAAGAAAGACAATGTAGTTAATAAAAATAAAAGCAGAAACTAACGTATCATAAATCATAAAATTACTTTAAAAGAGTAATAAAGAATAACCAGGTGTGTTTTAATGTAGGAATGCAAGAATATGGCAACATCAAGAAATTTATCAATGCAATACACTACATTAAAAAGGGGAAGCCATGTAGTCACCTCAAAAGATAAAAAGTATTCTGATTCCTTTTTAAAAAATATTTTACTGCCTGTGAAAGTATTTAAACTTCCTTAATTTGAGAAAGGGTAGCTTCCAAAACTTACACTAAATTATAGAGTTAAAGTGGAAACATTAGAAATATTCCTATTAAGCCAGGCACAAGATGAATACTGCCTTGAACATCTAACATTATTCTAGAGAACCTAGAAAACACAAGAAAGTGAAAACAAGAAATGACCATTCATATTTGAAAGGAAGAGATGAAACATTTTAATTTAGATGACAATGATTGCCTATATAAAAAGTCCAAATTAATCAGCTAAAAATTATCAGAATCTATAAGAGTTCAGCAAAGTGGCCAAATAAAAGGACAACATTCCAAAACCACAGGGTTTCCTGTACACCAACAATAATCAATTAGTAAAGGATGAGTGTTGGTGGTTTATGGTTTTCAAGGAATTGGTCCATTTCTTCTAAGCTGAAGTTAAAACTGTAACATTATCCTTTTAACAACTAAAGGATCTGTAGGGATATCTCCTGTTTCATTCTTGATATTGGTGATTTGTGTCTTTTCTCTTTTTATCTTTATCAGTCTTGCTAGAAGCTGGTCAATTTTATTAATTTTTTTTAAAGAATCAGCTTTTCACCTCTTCGATTTTCTCTATTGTTTACCTGTTTTCAATTTCATGAGTTTCTGCTCTTTATCATTTCTTTTTGCTTGCTTTCGGTCTATTTTGCACTTCCTTTTCTAGATTCTTGAGGTAGAAACTTGGATGGCTCTAAAACATCTAAAATTACAGCTCTCATACAGTGTGACCTTCTGGAAGGAAAGCTCTGCCCTGGGGCTATAAATGTGGCATTTGTCAGCATGTATGATATTGAAAGCTGTGGGATGAGATAAGATGATGAAATACAATTGCGCAGACAGGGCCCAGAACACAGCTGCAATATTTTGAAGTCTGGAGAAGTAGAAGATCCTGCAGAGGAGACAGAGGGATGCCCAGTGGGTAGGAGGAGAATCAGTTGAGAATGGTGTCAAGGGAGCAGCACTTTCAACATGAGAAAATGGCCTACTGTTAAATGCTGTCAAGAGATCAGATAAGATGAAATCCAAAATGTGCATTGGAGGCAGCAACATGGGAGTAACTGGGGACCTTGACAAGTGTAGTGCTGCAGAGAGAGGCCAGATTGAAAAGGAGGATGCGATGGGAGAGTGGTGCTCAGCAGAGAGTGGCATCACATTTTTAGAGAAGAAAAATCTCTCTCATATGAATAAGGCATTTGAAGTGTTTAACAGTGTCTGGCTCATAATAGGAGCTTGCTAATACATTGCTTTTCCTCACTTCCTCACCTTTCATTCTTTGATTAAAAATGTTGTTGTAGAAAGAGAATCCTGGACTCCAGTGCAGCTTCTTTTAACAATATTTCTGTCAGAAAAGCAGGTATAACTTACTGTTTTTGGAACAAGTAACTTACTTGTTTGGATTAACCCCTTTTCTAGAAAGGGAGTCAGCCAATACAGTGGTTAAAGTCACAGTTTCTAGAGTCAGATTGTTATAAATTAAATCCCAGTTTCACCCTCTATGAGCTGTGTGGCTATAAGAATATTGCATAAACTTTTGAGCCTGTTTCCTCCACACTAATTGTTAATTAGAACAGTACCTGCCTCATCAGTGAACATAATGAATGCCTGGCACCTATATTCACTACCAGTTCAGTTCCAGAATTTCCCTATGCTGTTTTTTTCAGAGAAGGGTCCTTTTACAATAAAAGAGCTTACACCTCTCTAGCAGAATGTGGATGCTCTCAGTGTGTGGATGCAGGGGCTGGAAGCTTGCTTGGATAGCAAGGTCTGTCACAGGACTGACAATGCCAAGTCTACTTTGCCTTCAAAGTACCAGAGACACCTCAACTGGCAGCTCCCCAGCTGCCTGGAGCACAAGCATCTCCTCTAGTTTTTACTCTCCTCCAAGGACACCAGGAGTTTAGGCTTAGGCTACCAAGGGCTCATGAGAAGGAGACATTCTTACTTTTTAGGTTATTTTTCTCTTCCCAGCCTCCAGCATGTGGTAAAAAACCATAATGATTGCTGCTTAGATGAATGACTTCACCAGGGGAAGAGCAACCAAGCACCAAAGTCCTCATGCCACCCACCAGACCCAGCATCACCATGATTAACATGGCAATTCCCAGCCAAGGAGCCGGACTGCTCTGCCTACCAGACACCCTGACTGGGTGACTTATGGCTTTACATTTTTTCATTGGACTCTGTGGATAAACTGAGAGTTCCTGTGTCCAGAATTCTCACCTGGCCCTGGTTGACTGGCTCACTGCACACCTGTGGGCAATACTTGGCTGTTGAGTCTATATAAAGAGCTCCACCCAGTGCTATGGGTGTGACATGGTGGCAGAGCTGCAAGTCTGCAGGAGAGCAGAGCAGAGGCTGGAGTGTTGGCAGGGCCGAGGACAGAGGCCCAGAGGACGGCTGTGCAGACAGAGGGGCCCAGAGGCAGAGACCAGCTTGCTGCATGCAGACTCACTCTGAGTGAATGGGATCCTAGTGACTGATCTGCCACCTGGAAATAAAGTTTGGGTATAACCCTTTCATCACAAGAACGTTTTGCTGTCAATTTCTTTGGTCACATTGAATCCATAGCGAACTTGCCTGGGGCTGAAACCTATTGGCAAGACAGCCTCTCCAGTACCATCTGATAAATCAACATACAAGTCATTAAATGGTTCATTATCTCAGTAATGTGATTCATTATTTGTGCCAAGAAATGCAAGAGATATCAGGAAACTTAGAAATATCCCATTTGAAGCCATGAGTGCCCATCCACAGAACAGATTAACTGGATGAGAGAAAGCAGTTGGACACAGAGGTCAAAGAGAAGGCTCAGCAGGTGGTGGTCTTCCCTCCAGCAGTTCTTGACCTCCTGTTAGAAAACTAAGATTCTCACTAGGCAGGCTCCATGACTTGCCATACTTCTCTCTTTCACACACTCAGAGGAAATTAGGCTGATTGCGAGAGCCTGTGATAGAATTAACAACCAAACACACTCAGCTAGATCTCTTCTGTAGGAAGAGCATCAAGTCCAAGTGCTTTAGTGGAAGGAGCCATCCCTGTCCTACCATGTGGTATGAAATATTCTAGGTACACCTCTTGAAATCACAACACTTCAGTTTCATCGTTTGTCATACAAGAAAGTGATTCTCCATGCTTTCCGACTTCTTCCTAGTTTTTAGATTCTATGATTCTAGTGTGTTGCAGAAGGAAAGGGGAAGGGAGATTTCAGAGCTTGCTTACAGCTCAGGCTCAAATACATCTGGTGAGTAGAATTAGACAAGAGACCTCTCTCCACCAGATCTTTATCTACCATTTTGCATGACAGTCAGGGTCTTCCCTGCGTAGTTTATGTTGGTTGACTCAGTGATAACTATTTTCATGGAAAGAAATTTAAAAATCCAAACAAAACTGGTTTAAGCAAAAAAGGCATTTATTTGTTCATGTATTGAGACTTTCAAATGTTTGTTTTGGTTCTACCCTGACACCAAGAACTGGAGTAAAGAATCTATAGTCATTGAACTTAATTCTAGTTGTGGAAGTAGACAATAAACAAAAAATATATAAATATATAGCACAATGTCAGATAATGGTAAGTACAATGAAGACAAACAAAATAGAGTAAGTGGACAGAAGATGTTCTTTTGGGCAGAATAATGATAGAAAGTCTTTTAAATGAAATTAATAGCTGTGACAATTTTGATAAAGAAGCACATAACAGGAAGACTATGGGACCATCAGAGAAGATCACCTCTCAGGAAGCATTGGTACTGGATGGCAGTGTGATTGAGCAGGATGGAGAGGACTTGAGTTAGGCTTTTGTGAAGGATGGAATGTCCCAGCATGGCCTGCCCTGTGAAGAAACCCAGAAGGTATCTGACACTTGGCTGGAAATCTTGGGAGGACTGCTGTGATGAGATCAAATGTCCCTGTAGCCAAGAGCCCAGCATCTGCCAAGGATTCACATTGAATCCCCCTTCAGACCTCTCTGGCCCCATATGTTCAGCTTCCTGTTCCTGGTAACCTCCCTCACAAATTTCAGCCACTTTCCAACAGTCTATAACTCTGGCCTCTGCCTCCTCAGCTGAGATCAGTGCATTTACTTGGTCCCACCTTGCTGTACTGCAACATGAAAGGGTCCTCAGAGAGAAGGCTGGGGAAATCTTTGGGCTCATCTTGTTGTGTTTCCCTTCTCTCAATGACCGCAGTTCTGTACTGTAAGTTGTTCAAACACCGAAAATAGTTGTTCTATATATTTTGTACAATTTTTTAATAGTTTTTGGTGGGAGGGCAAGTTATTACTGGTTACTCTATCATGGCCAGAAGTGCAGGTCCCTTGGGTACTTTAACCCTTAACCCTTATATCCTAATTAGATATTCAGCAACATAAAGAGCAGGCCTGCTTCATGTATTCCAACCAACCTTAGGGAAAGGACAAACTCTGATTCAAATGCCATGTTGAAAGCAACATCTTGCCTACTTAAAACTCCAACGAAAACTATAAAAAATAAGATAGTAAAACCTGGAGACCACCAATACGATACTGGGTGTATTGGTCAATATCCTCTAGAGAAACATAACTATAAAACTATTATAAATATACATGTGTATGTGTATGGCTTCACTGATGAATTCTACCAAACATTCAAAGAAGATTTGATACCAACCATTCTTAAACTCTACCACTTTTCTTTTTGTAACTGATTTCCAGTTTCATACCATTGTTGTCAAAGAAGATGCTTGATATGATTTCAATCTTGAATTTATTGAGACTTTTTGTGGCCTAAGATGTGATCTATCCTAGAGATTGTTTCGTGAACATTGTGTATTCAGCTGTTTTTAGATGAAATGTTCTATTTATGTCTATTAAGTCCATCTCATCTAATATGTCATGTAAGGTTGAGTTTCCTTACTTATTTTATTTCTGGTTTATCTATCCATTGATGTATATGGGATGTTAAAGGTTAAAGTCCCTACTATCATTGTATTGATATCAATTTAGGTCTGTTAATATTTGCTTTATATATTTTGGTGCTCCTATATTGGGTGCATATGTATTTATAAATGCTTTATCTTCTTTTTGGATTGGTCCTTTTGTCATTATGAACTCTGCTTCATTGTCTTTTACTAGAGTCTTTGTTTTAAAACTAATTTTTTCTGAGTATAGCTACACAAGATTTCCTTTCACTCCCATTTGCATGGAGTATCTTTCTCTATCCCTTAGCTTTCAGTCTGTGTGAGTCTCTTGTAGGCAGCATATAGAAGGGCCTTGTTTTTTATTCACTCAGCTATTGTCTTTTGATTGGAGAGTTTAGTCCATTTACATTTAACATAATTCTTGATTTTTGTTGTCTTCTACTTTCCTAATTTCTCTCTGTTCCTTTTTTCTTCTTCTGTTTCTCTCCTCCTTTGTGGTTTGTTGGGTTTCTTTAGCATTATGTTTAGAAACTTTGTAATTTTCTTTTTTGTATGTGCTATGAGTTTTTGCTTTGTGGTTACTGTGAGGTTATAGCATCCTTTGCATATAACTGTCTTTTAAGCTGATAGCAATTTAATTTGACACATTCTAAAACCTTATTTTAAATTCCTTCTCCTGTTTTATATTTTTCATGTCACATTTTACATCTTTTTATTTTATTCATCCCTTACCTAATTATTATAGTTTAACTTCACTACTTGTGTCTTTTAACCTACATACTTGATTTATAAGTAACATATAACTTCTACTATATATTTACATTTTCTAGTGGGATTTTTACTTTTGTATTTTTTGTTATTAATTAATGCCATTTCTTTTCAGCTTAAAGAAGTCCCTTTAACATTCTTATAAGGCTGGTTTAGTGGTGATAAACTTTAGCTCTTGCTTATTTGGAAAACTCTTGATCTCTCCTTTAACTCTGGTAGATAAACTTTCTGGTTAGAGTATTTGGGTTGGAAGTTTTTTCCATTCAGCACTTTGAAAATGTCATGCCACTCTTTTTTGACCTATAAAGTTTCTGCTGATAAATCTGCTAATAGCTCTATGGGGTTTTCATTGTACATAAGAAGGTGCTTTTCTTTTCATGCTTTTAATATTCTCTTTATCTTTCACTTTTTCCATTTAATTAGAATATATCTTGGTGTGAATCTCTTTGGGTTCTTTTTATTTAGAACTCTCTATGATTCCTGGGCCTAGATGTCTGTTTCCTTCCCCAGATTAGGGAAGTTTTAAGCCATTATCTATTCAAATAAGTTTTCTGGACCTTTCCCTCTCTATTCTCCCTCTCAGACCCCTATAATGTGAATATCATTCCACTTGATGTTGTTACAAATATCCTTTAAAGAATATCCCTCTTTTTAAATTAGTTTTTTTTTCTTTTCTGGGTGAGTTCTTTGCTTTGTCTTCCAGGTCACTGACTCATTCTACTGCTTCATTCAGTCCATTGTTGAACCCCTTTAGTATATTTTTCAGTTCAGTTATTATTTCCTTCATATCTGTAGCATCTGTTTGGAACTTTCTTAAATTTTATATCTCTTTGTTGAAGATCCCTCTGATTTCAGTAAGCATCTTTATGACTGTTACTTTGGACTCTTTGTCAGATAGATTGCTTATCTACATTTCATCTATATCTTTTCTTGAGGTTTTTTATGTTTTTTGGGGGTAAGGGGACATATTCCCCTGTCTCCTCACTTTTCCTGACTCTCTGGGTTGTTCCTGACTCTCTCAGGCTGTCTCTGAAGCAGCTGTCTCTCCCAGTCTTGCAGGAGTGATCACTTGAAGACTCAAGGTGTGTTCCAGTCTGTTATGGTGAGTTCCCTGGAGATGGTACCCTTCCAAGTTCTGTCTCTCCAATTGTCTCAGTCCCTTGGGACCCAGAAATGCAAAATCCCACCCAGCAGTGCCAGGATGACCCTTCTAGTGGTGAGTGCATACCTTCTGGGGTTGGCAGTGGAAAAGCACTCAACTGGGGCAAGTCCACATGCCAGGTCTGATGGGTGGGGCCCATGCTGGACAAGCTCCAAGCCAGGTCTGGCAGGGTGGGGCTGCAGGGGAATACTGGAAGGGTCAAATGGCTCTAGCAAGAAGGAATAATATTGCCAAAAATAGTACCCACCAGCACCAGGCTAGCAAGGAAAAATAGTTTAAAAATGGCACCCACCAGTGCCTCTGTCCCCAGTTAACAGACCCCCTTCCCCTCCAGTATTTTCCCTAAGACTAGTCAGTGAATCTCCGTCACACATGCCCCAGATGCTTCTCAAGCTACTCCCTTTGTGTTGGGACTCTTAATGAGTGAATCTGTGTGCAATCCCTTCAAAACAGAATCTCAGTTTCCTATAGCTCTCTAGCTTTCCTGGACATTAGTACCAAATTAGTTTTCAAGGCCAGTCATTTTGGAAGCTTGCCTTTCTGGTGCAAGTCCCATTAACTGGGGAGCCCAATGTGAGGCTAAAACCTCTCACTCTTCAAATAGGGGCTATGTGATTATGATATCCCTTCTTCTTGGAGTGGCCTCACTGGGGTAGGGGTCTTGGCAAGACAACTTCTCTACCCCACCCTCTCATCTTGATGTGGCCTTTTGTGTGTGTGTGTCTGTGTGTGTGCTGTGTTCTGCTAGTCTTCAGGTCTTTTTCAAAGATAATTTTCCTATCTGTAATTGTCATTTTGATTGACACCAAACTTTGAAAACTAAAGACAAAGAAAAAATCCTGAAAGCACCAGAGAATAGTGATGCATCACTTAAAAGGGGAAAACCAATACAAGTGACAGTGAATTTCTCATCCAAAACTATTAAGGTGAAATTAAAGAACTGTCACTGAGAATTCTATATCCAGGAAAAATATCCTTCAGAAATAAAGATGAACATGAAAAGATGCTCAACATTATTAGTCACTATGGAAATGCAGCAAGCATAAATGAAAGAAGAGCAACAGAAATTCAAAATACCAGAAAACATAGACTGATTGTCCTCTTGAGTTCTATTCATGGTGAAAAATAAAATTTACAATATTTAATAATGGAATTTTCAAAGTATGATATATATGAAATAGGGATCTTCATCTATGAAATAGGGATAAAATTTACTTAACTTGGAGCAGTAGGTCCTAGTGCAGAGGCAAATCTCTTCCTGAGTTTCCCCCAACTTCTTTTCCTGCTCCTGAACATGATGAGATCATTGCCTAATTTACTTGCCCCAGAATGTGTAAATAAATTAAGTCAGTGGAGAGAGATCGAGTCCCACCTTTAGTGTAATTATCTTTGATGGTGCAAATGGAGAGGTAGGTGCTAGTCCCCTGATGAGATATGTAGGCAACTTTCCAATTTTGTAATGGAGAATTTTTCCTTCACATTGGAGCTTAAGACCATTTGATTTAACTAATCCTGAAATATATGTCTTGGCTATTTTGGAATATCTTGTACATTAAGACCCCTATAATTTTCAGAATCTACTTCCACTAAACTCACAAAATATTATTTAGCACAAATAAAACTAACTCAATTTATGGCCTCCAAAACAAAACAAAACAAAATATAAGAAACATAGGAAAACTACAACATGCAAAGGGTGGAAGAAACCTATATAGTAGTAAGATTTCTACATTCCACATGAAATGGTAAAATATTGATTCTACATGGATTGTGGAAAGTTAAATATGTATATCATAACTCCTATAGCTACCACATAAAAAGTCGTATAATGAGATAGAATAAAAATCACAATAGATAAAATAGAATAAAAATCGTTCAAATAAATTAAAAGAAGGCAGGAAAGGGGGGAAACACAGGGATGATAAATGAAGATAACACATAGAAACAATAGTAACATGACAGACCTAAATTCAAACATACCAAGAATTACATCAAAGATAAACAGTCCAAACGTGTAAAAGAAAAGACAGAGATAGAATACATTAAAAAAATATATGGACAGAAGGATCATATGGTAAACCACAAAACAAGTCTTAATAAATTTAAGAGGATTGAAATCATATCAAGCATCTTTTCTAACCACAATGGTATGAAACTAGAAATTAATTACACAAGGAAAACTGGAAAAAAATCACAAAGACATGGAGATTAAAAAACATGATATTGAACATTTTTTAAACTACATGCTATTGGCCAATGGATCACAGAAGAAATAAAAAGAAAAAGCAAAAAAAGTACTTTGAGAAAAATGAAAATGGATATGTTATGCACCAAAATTTATGGAATACAGCAAAAAAAAAACAGTTCTAAGAGGGAAGTTGACAGTGATAAAGGCATACTTCCAAAAAAGTTCTCAAATAAAGAACTTTACACCTCAAGGAATGAGAAAAAGGACAACAAACAAAGGTCAAAGTTATAGAAAGAAGGGAATAACAAAGATCAGAGAGGAAATAAATGAGAGACGAAAAAGCAATAGAAAAGATTAATGAAATAGAGCTAGTTCTTTGAAAAGATAATCAAACTGACAAATCTTTATCTAGACTAACCAAGAAGAAAAGAGAGCACTCACATAAGTAAAATGAGAAAATGACAGAGGAGAGGTCACAACTGAAACCACAGAAATATAAAGGATCATAAAAAACTATTACAAACAATTATGTGCCTACAAATTGGAAAATTTAGAAGAAATATAAAAATTCCTAGAAACAACCAACCTACCAAGACTGACTCATGAATAAGTTGAAAATCTAAATAGACCAATTACTAGTAAGGAAGATGAGGCAATAATTAAAAACCTCCCAACAAACAAAATTTCATAACCAGATGGCTTCACTGGTGAATTCTATCAAACATTCAAAAAGTATTTAATACCAACCCTTCTCAAACCCTTCCAAAAAAACAAAAGAGGAAAAGATTCTTCCAAAATCATTTTATGAGGCCAGTATTAACCCTGATATCCAAAACCAGGCAACGATAGCACAAGAAAAGAAAATTACAGACCAATATCCTTGATGAACCTAGATGCAAAAATCTCCAACAAAATACTAGCAAACCAAATTCAACAATCCATTAAAAGGATTAAATGTGACTTATTCCAGGGATGCAAATATGGTTCAAGAATGTGATACACCATTAACAAAAGGAAGGATAAAAATCGTATAGTTATCTCAGTAGATACACAAAGGAATTTGACAAAAGTCAATATCTATTTATGATAAAAATTCAACAAAATGGGTATACAGGGAATGTACCTCATTATAATAAATGTTATATATGACAAACCTACAACTAACATCATCCTCAATGGTGAAAACTGAAGGCATTTCCTCTAAGATCAGGAACAAGATGAGGTTGTTCACTCTTACCACTTTTATTTAACAATTAGAGAAGAAAAATAAAAACCGTCCAGAATAGAAAGAAAGAAGTAAAATTGTCACTATTTGCAGATGACATACCTTATAGAGAAACTCTAAAGATGCCACCAAAAAACTGTTAGAACTAATAAATGAACTCAGTAATGTTTTGGGATACAAAGTTAATCTACACAAATGAGCAACAATTCTATACACTAGTAACAAAGTACTGAAAGAGAAATTAAGAAAACAAGCCCATTTACAATTTCTTCAAAAAGAATAAAATAGCTAGAAACAAATTTAACCATGGAGCTGAATGATATGTACCCTGAAATCTATAAGATATTGATGAAATTGAAGAATATACAAATAAACAGAAAGATATTTTGTGCTCATGAACTAGAAGAATTAATATTGTTAAAATGGCTATACTAACCCAAAAAACCTAGATTAAATACAATCTCTATCGAAATTCTAAAGGCATTTTTTTACATAAATAGAACAAACAATCCTAAAATTTGTATGGAACCACAAAAGATTCCCAAACAGCCAAAGTACTGTTAAGAAAGAACAAAACTGCATCATCCTCCCTGATTCCAACCTATATTACAAAGCTACTATAAATAGAAATATGGCATTGGCACAAAAACAGAGATATAGATCAATGGGACAGGACAGAGAAGCCAGAAATAAACCTACACATGTATGATCAATTAATTTATGACAAAGTAGACAAGAACATGAAGTGTGGAAAAGACGGTCTCTTCAATAAATGGTATGGGGAAATTGGACAGCTACATGCAAAAGAATGAATCTGGATCATTACCTTACACCAAACACAAAAATTAACTCAAAATGGATTAAAGACCTGAAATCATAAAATTTCAAAAGAAAATATAGGTGGCAGGATAAAAGATGATGGTGTGAGAGGTGAGACAGAGGCTTCCTCCTAAAACTGCATATAATACAAAAATGTAATTAATATGACTAATCCTGAAAAAGCAACAGGAAAGAGGGCTGTGCCAAACTGCATCCACCTGGAGAAAAGAATAAACCTCACGGAAGAGAGTAACATGCCAAAGCCATGGCTCAGCTGGACCTAAGCCCTTCCCCAGTGCTAGCTCACTGGTGGGAGGAAGAGAAACAGAGTGGAGAGGGAGTGGAGCCCTGGGACTGCTGACTATCAACTTTGGAGATCTGCTCTGGGAGCACAAACCTACATTTCATGGTGCTTGCATGGTACTCTCATGAGTAGGGGGTTGGAAAACTAAGACAGGTAGAATATCTGGATAGACTGAGATTCCAGCCACTTGTGGAAAGCAGGAATTCATAACTTGATGCTCGAGGACAAAAGAAAGGTGGGGAGTCTGAGAGACTTCCTAACAGCAACAGGGTTGCTAAAGGGGCAAGAATTGCACAGAGCTTACTGCTCAGGAGAAAGGACAGAAAATTGTCCAAAATTTTAGACCAAATTTTAGTCCAAAAATGTTGTAGACAAAATTGTCTGGGTGCACTCTGACCAGCAGGTTGGGAACTTTCTCGATAATCAGGCGCTCCAGCTCCCTGGATGGCTATGCAGCTTGAAGGACCCCCTTCATGATACGCAGCCTAGTGGGCCTTTCTCCCAACAAGCCATACCTGGCTCACAAACTGGCAAAATCTACCCAGGGAATAGGCCAACAAGAGGGAAGCCCCGACTACAGCAACTACAAATGCAAAGAATAGAGGCTTATACCTGTGTGCTCAGCCCACTGGTTCTGGCAGTGGAGGAAGGCATAGCAGCCAGGAAGCAGGAAACAGCTCTTTCCATCCCCAAGGCACCAATACCACACCCATGTGACCCTGGACATTGCTTCAGGGGCTGAGCAGCTCCAGAGAGTAGACCTTCAAGGCACTAGAGGTTTCCATATAAAAATATGAACCACCAAAGAAACCTGATTCAAAGTAAAATTATGAATACAACACCTGAGAAAGATTCGAATAAAAATGATCTCATGAATCTTCCTAAAAGATAGTTCAAAATAAAAATCATTAACATACTTATGGAGGTACAGAAAAATATTCGAGAAGTCAGCTATGAATTCTGATCAGAGATATGATCATTGAAGAGCACAATGGAGGGTATTAAAAGCAGACTAGATATGGTGGAGGAGATGATAAATGAAATAGAAATTAGAGAAGATGAATACAAAGAAGCTGAGGCACAGAGAGATAAAGCAATCTCCAAGAATAAAAAATATTGAGAAAACTGTGTGACCAATCCAAACAGAACAATATTTGCATTATAGGGGTACCAGAAGAAGAAGAGAGAGAAAAAGGGAAATAAAGTGTCTTTGAGGAGATAATTACTGAAATCTTCCCCAACCTGGGGTAGGAGATAGTCTCACAGGCCATGCAGGGGCACACACCTCCTAACACAAGGGACCCAAGGAAGACAACACCAAGATGTACAGTAATTAAAATGGCAGAGATCAAGGATAAGGACAGACTATTAAAAGCAGGCAGAGGCAGAAATAAGGTCACATACAAAGGAAAGCCCATCAGGCTGCCATCAGACTTCAAGAAAAAATGCTACAGGCCAGAGGGAGTGGCATGATATATTTAATGCAATGAAGCTGAAGGGCCTCAAACCAAGAATACTACATCTGGCAAGATTATCATTTAAGTTTGAAGGAAGGATTAAAAAATTTCCAGAGAAGCAAAAGCTGAGATAATGTACCTCCTACAACCTGTCTCTACAGTGTATTCTGGAGGGACTGCTATTGAGGGAAGTGTTCCTAACGTTTAATAGCTGTCACCAGAAGTAATAAAACCACAGTACAGAAAGGAGAACAGTTAATTATTAAGCAAGTGCAAAATTTAAATCAACTAACACAAAGTCACTCAAGGGATAGACAAAGAGTACAGAATATGATACCTAATATATAAAGAATGGATGAAGAAGAAAGAGGAGAAAAAAAGCTTTAGATTGTGTATGTAATAGCTTACTAAATGAGTTAAGTTAGACTCTTAAAACAATAAGGAAGTTAACCTTGAACCTTTGGTAACTTGGATCTAAAGCCTGCAATAGCAATAAGTATATACCTATCGATAATCACCCTGAATGTAAATGGTCTGAATGCACCAATCAAAAGATATAGAGTCACTGAATGGATAAAAAAAAAAGACCTGTCTATATGCTGCCTACAAGAGACTCACTTCAAGATCTGTTCACACAAATATCTCCCTGATTTTTGCTCTTTTAACTTAACAAATTCCTAAAGGTCTTACATCATATAAGCCTTCTCTTACCTAGTTTGGGTCCACACTCAGTCTCCCTCCCAGGGCATGCTGGAATCTGATTATGGCTACTGACTGAGTGGCAGTGCTAGTGGAGTATGGAACATTGGCTTCGTTCTGCGAGGGCACGCACTCAGGCCAGGAAGTAACAGTTCCTTTAAGCAGGGTTGGGAGAACTACTCTGCAGATGTGGGAGGCCAGTGGGAAGCACTCATAGTGGTTTGGGGATTTAGGATACTCCTTAAAGTGTTCTAGGTATTTCCATTCAAATTGCTACAATTGCACTCTTTCCAGGTCACTGCCTTTACTCACATCAAACACCTGGCAGGGCTACGAATCCAAATGATATTACTAGCAAGTAAACTTGGATTTGATCAGATTCAAAGTCTGAGTTAGATTTTTGGATGTTTTATTCCTACTGTTATAAAAGAGAAAATGTTTTAAAATCATGTTATTGAAAATCTTTTATTTTAATCTGTGCCTCAAGGTGAAAGCTTAGCATATGAAGTTTTTGTTCTCAACATTTTAAGTTCTGCACTGCCATCAGGAGCGGCCATTCAACTTCAACTTAATCAGCTATTTCAGCCCTGCCTAGTTTGAACTACTGGGTTCCTATATCAGATTATGGACATAAGGTTCCATGCATTTTCTATCCTTGCTACTCAGAGTATGGGCAGCAAACCAGCAGCATGGACACACTCCAGGAGCTGGTTAGAAATTCAGTCTAACTAATATCTAAAACCTTCAGACTTATCTACACCCAAGAACTGCTCAAGAACATTCTATGTTAAATAGGTAAAGGGAATAAATAGGCACAAAATCTCAATCATAATATAAATTAGTCATGGAGTTGAAAGTACAGCATACAGAATGTAATCAATGGTTCTGTAATATCTTTCTATGTTGACAGTAACTGCACTAGTTGGGGAGAATATTTAATAATGCATAGAACTTCAAATCATTATGTTGTATACTTGAAACCAATATAATATTGTATATCAACTATACTTCCATAAAAAAAAATTTTTAATGTTAAAAAAAAGAGACTCACTTCAAACTCAGAGATATACACAGACTAAAAGTGAAGGGATGGAAAAAGGAATTTCACACAACTAATTGGGAGAAAAAAGCAGGAGTTGCAGTACTTGTATCAGATAAAATACATGCCAATTGCCAAAACAAAGAAAGACACAAGAGACAAAGAAGGACATTACATAATGATAAAGAGGTCAATCCAACAAGAAGATATAAACATTATAAATATCTATGTGCCCAACACAGGAGAAACTACATATGTGAAACAAAACTAACAGAATTAATAGGGAAAATAGAATGCAATGCATTCATTCTAGGAGACTTCAAAACTCCAGTCAGTCTGAATGACAGACCCACCAGACAGAATATAAGTAAGGAGACAGAGGCACTGAACAACACATTAGAACAGATGGACCTAACAGACATCTACAGAACTCTCCACCCAAAACCAGCAGAATACACATTATTCTCAAGTGCACATGGAACATTTTCAAGAATAGATAATATACTAGACCACAAAAAGAGCCTTGGTAAATTTAAAACAATTGAATTGGACCAAACTGTTTCTCATACCACAAAGGTATGAAACTAGAAATAAATTATGCAAAGAAAATGAATAACCCCACAAACACATGGAGGCTTCACAATGTAATCCTAAATAACCAATGGATCAATGAACAAACAAAAACAGAGATCAAGCAATATGAGACAAATGGCAACAATAATTCAACACCGCAAAATCTGTGGGACGCTGCACAGGCCATTCTAAGAGAAAGGATATCACAATACAAGCCAACCTCAGGAAAGAACAATCCCATATGAGCAGTCTAAACTCACACTTAATGAAACCAGAAAAATAAGAACAAATGAAGCCCAACGTGAGTAGGAGGGGGGACATAATAAAGATAAGAGCAGACATAAATAAAAGTGAGAAGAACAAAACAATAGAATCAATGAAAGAAAGAGCTGGTTCTTCAAGGAAATGAACAAAATAGATAAACCCTTAGCCAGACTTATCAAGAAAAAAGAGAGACTACACATATAAACAGAATCAGAAATGAGAAAGGAAAAATCACTATGGATGCCACAGAAATACAAAGAATTATTAGAGAATACTATGAAAAATTATATGCCAAAAAACTGGATAACTTAGAAGAAATGGAAAACTTTCTAGAAAAATACAACCTCCCAAGGCTGACCCAGAAAGAAACAGAAAATCTGAACAGATCAGTTACCAGCAACAAAATTGAACTGGTAATCAAAAACCTACATAAGGTTAACAACCATTTGATCAATAAATATGAGAGATGCCCTCACAAAAAAAAAAAGGGACAGACTTCCAATGGTAAAATAAATAAGTAACCGGGATGTAATGTATAGCATAAGGAATATAGTCAAGATATTGTAACAGCTTGGTAGGGTGATAGCTGGAACCTAGAATTATGTATATAAATGTTTTATCACTGTGTTGTACACTTGAAACTAATGTAATGTAATACTGTGCATCAACTACCCTTCAATAAAAAATAATTGTCTAAAAAAAAAAAAAACCTACCTAAGAAAAAAGCCCCTAGAGCAGATGACCTCACTGCTGAATTTTATCAAACATTTAGTGAAGACCTAATAACCATCCTCCTAAAAGTTTTCCAAAGAGTAGAAGAAGAGGGAACACTTCCAAAGTCATTCTACAAGGCCAGCATCACTCTAATACCAAAACCAGGCAAAGACATCACAAGAAAAGAAGATTACAGACCAACATCCTTGATGAACATGGATGCTAAAATACTCAGCAAAATATTAGCAAACCGAATTCAAAAACAAATAAAAAAAAAATCCATCATGATGAAGTAGGATTTATTCCAGCAATGAAAGGATGGTACAACATTTGAAAATCCATCAACATCATCCACTACATCTACAAAAAGCATAAAAACCACACATCATCTCCACAGACGCTGAAAAAGCATTTGACAAAATTCAACATCCACTCATGATAAAAACTCTCAACAAAATGGATATAGAGGGAAAGTACCTCAACATAATAAAGGCCATATATGACAAACCCACAGCCAACATTACACTTAACAGTGAGAAGCTGAAAGCTTTGCCTTTAAGATTGGGAAGAAGACAAGGATGCCCACTCACCCCACTTATATTCAACATAGTACTGGAGGTCATTGCCATGGCAATCAGACAACATAAAGAAATAAAAGGCATCCAGATTAGCAAGGAGGAAGTTGAACTGTCCCTGTTTGCAGATGACATGATATTGAACATTAAAAACCCTAAAGAATCCACTCCAAAACTACTAGATCTAATATCTGAATTCAGCAAAGTTGCAGATACAAAATTAGTACACAGAAATCTGTTGCATTCCTATACACTAACAGTGGACTAGCAGAAAGAGAAATCAGGAAAACAATTCCATTCACAGTTGCATCAAAAAGAATGAAATACCTAGGAATAAGCCTAACGAAGGAACTGAAAGACCTGTACTATAAAAACTGCAACACACTCTGAGAGAAATTAAAGAAGATACCAATAAATGAAAGCACATCCTGTGCTCATGGATAGGAAGAATTAATATTGTCAAAATGGCCATCCTGCCTTAAGCAATCTACAGATTCAATGCAATTCCTATCAAAATACCAACAGCATTCTTCAATGAACTAGAGCAAATCATTCTAAACTTCATATGAAACCACAAAAGACCTGGAATAGCCAAAGCAATCCTGAGAAGGAAGAATAAAATGGGGGATTATGCTCCCCAACTTCAAGCTCTACTACAAAGCCACAGTAATTACGATAATTTGGCACTGGCAAAAGAACAGAACCATGGATCAATGGAACAGACAGAGTGCCCTGATATAAATCCAACCATTTATGGTCAATTAATATGTTATAAAAGAGCCATGGACATACAATGGGGAAATGGCAGCATCTTCAACAGCTAGTGTTGGCAAAACTGGACAGCTACATGTAAGAAAATGAAACTGGATTATTGTTTAACAACATACACAAAAGTAAACTTGAAATGGGTCAAAGACCTGAATGTAAGTCACAAAACCATAAAACTCTTAGAAGACAACATAGGCAAAAATCTCCTAAATATAAGCATGAGCAACTTCTTCCTGAATGCATCTCCTTGAGCAAGGGAAACAAAAGCAAAAATGAACTCATGGGACTACATCAAACTAAAAAGTTTCTGTATGGCAAAGGACACCATCAACACAACAGAAACGCATCCTACAGTATGGGAAGATATCTTTGTAAATGACATATCCAACAAGGGGTTAACATCCAAAATATAAAGAACTCATATGCCTCAACACCCCAAAAGCAAATAACCTGATTAACAAATGGACAGAGGGTATGAACAGACACTTCTTCAAAGAAGAATTTCAGATGGACAACAGGCACATGAAAAGATGCTCCACACCACTAATCATCAGGGAAATGCAAATTAAAATGACAATGAGATATCACCTCACAACAGTAAGGATGGCCAGCTTCGAAAAGACTAAGAACAACAAATGCTGGTGAGGATGTGGAGAAAGGGGAACCCTCCTACCCTTCTGGTGGGAATGCAAGCTAGTTCAACCATTATGGGAAGCAGTATGGAGGTTCCTCAAAAAACTAAAAATAGAAATACCATTTGACCCGGGAATCCCACTCCTTGGAGTTTACCTAAAGAATACAATTTCTCAGACTCAAAAAGACATATGCACCCCTATGTTTATTGCAGCACTATTTACAATAGCCAAGATATGGAAGCAACCTAAGTGTCCATCAGTAGATGAATGGATAAAGAATATGTGGTACATATACAAAATGGAATACTATTCAGCCATAAGAAAGAAACAAATCCTACCATTTGCAACAACATGGATGGAGCTGGAGGATATTATGCTCAGTGAAATAATTCAGGTGGAGAAAGACAAATGCCAAATGATTTCCCTCATTTGTGGAGTAAAACATTGAAGCAAAACTGAAGGAACAAGATAACAGCAGACACACAGACTCCAAGAAGGGACTAGTGGTTACCAAAGGGGAGGGGTGTGGGAGGGCAGGTGGGGAGGAAGGGAGATGGGGATTGAGGGGTATTATGTTTAGTACACATGGTGTGCGGGGTCATGGGGAAAACAGTGTACCACGGAGAAGGCAAACAGTGAATCTGTGGCATCTTACTGCACTGATGGACAGTGACTGCATTGCGGTATGGGTGGGGACTTAATAATATGAGTAAATGTAGTAACCACATTGTTTTTTCATGTGAAACTTCATAAAAGTATATATGAATAATACCTTAATGAAAAATTTTTTTGTAAAGAAATTCACATTTAGTAAGCTAAAGATTATATTAAACAATAAAAAAGAAAACAAAGGTGGTAAGCTGTTTGACATAAGTCTTGGTGATGACCTTTTGAATCTGACACAAAAAGCAAAAATAAACTAGTAGAACCACATCAAACTAAAGAGTTTCTGTACAGCAAAGCAAATCACAGAATAAAAAGACAACCTACTGAATGGGAGAAAATACATGCACATCATATTTCTGATGAGGAGCTAATATCAAATATATAAAAAACTCATAGAACTCAACAGCAAAAAAAAGTAATCTGATTTAAAAATTGGTAGAAGATCTAAATAAACATTTTTCTCTAAAGAAGATGTAAAGACAGTTAACAGATATATGAAAGATGATCAACATCATTAATTAGAGAAATGTAATGGATAAACCACAATGAGATATTACCTCATAACTGTTAGAATGATTATTATAAAAATCACAAGGAAGAAAAGTGTTGGCAAAGATGTGGAGAAATGGGAGCCATTGTGCATTTCTGGGGGGAATGTAAATTGGTGCAGCCACTATTGAAAACTGTATGGATTTTCCTCAAAATATTAAAAGTTGAACCACCATATGATCCAGCAATCCCACTTCTGGATATTTACCAAAGAAAACTAAAAGACTAACTCAAAAATCTATATGCATTATAATGTTCATTGCAGCATTATTTATAACAGACAAGACATAGAGAGAACATATGTGTCCATCAATGGATAAATAGCTACTGTGGCATATATACAGAATGGAATATTATAAAGAGAGGGAAAAATTGACATTTGCAGCAACACAGATGGACTTCAAAGACATGCTAAATGAAATAAGTCAGACAGAGAAATACAAATACCATATGCAATTAAAGATGGTGGCATGAGAGGTGAGACACAGGCTTCCTCCTAAAACTACATATAGTACAAAAATATAATCAATATAACCAATGCTGAAATAGAAACAGGAAAGAGGACAACACCAGACTGCATACACCTGGAAAAAAGAGCAGACCTCATGGAATAGGGTAATGTTACAAAGCTTGGCCAGGCAGGACCCAAGCCCTTCCCCCACCCCAGCTCATGGGCAGGAGGAAGAGAAACAGAGCTGGGAGGGAGTGGAGGCCTGGCACTGCTGAATACCTAACTCCAGAGATTGGCTCTGGGAGCACAAACCTACATTTCATGGTGCTTGCATGGTACTCTCTTGATTAAGAGGTTGGAAAGTTAAGACAGGCAGAATTCTTTGAGAGACT